>NC_139354.1:122149544-122814544 GCF_055883805.1 Amblyomma maculatum | reverse complement strand
GCCGGCATTGCTGGCTTGGCACTGGCTACGTCGTCTGCGGAGCAGTCTCAATTTAAGCAGAATATCCAAGACTTCATCCGCGAAGAAGTTGCACGCCAGCTGTTCCTCCTTCATCCAGTTCAGCCGACCGTCTGCAATTCGCAATTAGCGCCGGCCAACGCGCCATTCATCTCGCCGGCTATCCGCCAAGTTATCGAGGAGAAAGTGGCCGAAGCGTTGCCTTCTAGTGTTCCCATCGCTCCTGTGCAAGCCCCACTCACTTACGCTCAAGTAACCGCTGGAACGCGCGGTCCGCTTCCTACATCGTCTTACCAGAACGGCCCTACATTTTATGCTCCACTTAGTATCATGGCCCCTCAGTCTCCGATCCCTCGACCGCGACGCCGCATTACGAACCCATGGCGAACCGCCGACAATCGTCCAATTTGCTCTGCTTGCGGGCTCTCGGGTCACGTCGCTCGCCGGTGCCGTCAGTGCCCGCTTCATCTTGAGAATGCAGTCGGTCAGTACCACTACGATCCCGAGCCGTCCTTGAGCAACGTCTCTTCTGGAGCGTCTCCACCTCGGGCTCAGTACTCGACAAGCCGTTCGCCTTCGCCTTGCCGACGTTACATTTCGCCGATGCTCCGGCGACAGGGCCCTACGCAAGGGGAAAAATAAATGCCGCATTCCGGTTTGCGCGTTTGACGAACTCGTTAAGTCCTCCGCCTTCTCCCGCCAACGTCATTGAAGTGTTCGTAGAAGGTTTTCCCGTTCTTGCGCCGGTGGATATAGATGCTGCCGTTTCCGTAATTAGTGATGCCCTTCGCCGCAAAACTCGCAAGGTCACGACGCCGCTTTCTGCCTTTTCGATTCGTACGGCCAGTTCATAGCGCATCACCCCAGTGGCAGCGTGCACGATACAGTTTGCATCAACGACATTACGTAACCCGTCGATATGGTGGTGATTTACGCCTGCTCGCACGACATCACCCTCGGCTACGACTTTCTGTCGACTCACAGTGTTGTGATCGATTGAGCCCGTGCTGAAGTTGAGCTTTCCCCTGTGTGTAATGTTTCCCTGTGTGACCCTCCTGTGTGCCCTGCTAAACTGCTTGTAGCTGCAGACACCGACTTTCCTCCCTTTTCTTCAGTTCTCGTTCCCCTTATTTTGACATCTGCCCTCCCTAGTCCTATTCTCTTTACGCCCAAACTCGCCTCCGCCCACCACATCCGCCTCCTTCTTCCTTTCGCCGTTCTAACGATTTCTGATGGCAGCTTTGTCATCTATGCTTCCAACCCTTTTCCCTGCCCGATGGTTGTTCTTCGCGGGGAGTGCCTCGGCTACATTGAAGAGTTGGACCCTGATCGCACTTACATGTTCTCCGAACCTGAAGTTTTTACTCGCATCACTGCCCTGACGTCTTGTGCTGCTACGAGTGATGAGCTTCCTGTCGACGCCTTTCATCGAGCTATCGTGACCGATCTTCCGTCCGCCCAACGGGACCAAATAGTTGCCCTCCTTCAGCGCTTCAATGCATCTTTTGACGTGTCCCAGCCTTCCTTGGGCCGCGCCTTGACCGTTTCTCATGCTATCGACACTGATCCTCATGCTCCCCTGCGGCAGCGACCATATCGCGTGTCGCCCACTGAGCGCCACGTCATTCGTGACAATGTCGCCGATATGCTTCAACGGGGCATCATACGACCATCTCATAGCCCTTGGGCATCCCCCGTAGTGTTGGTGACGAAGAAAGATGGCACGATCCTCTTCTGTGTGAACTACCGGCGTCTGAATAATAGAACCCGCAAAGATGTTTCCCAGCACCTCCACCAAGTGTAAGGTGTTTATAGGAGCACGAAGACCGTAGGCAACGTACGCAAACCAAAGCGACGGGGCTAGCGTTCGAATCAACAGTGCAGTGCCAACAAGGCTCCAGCTCCACTTTGTCTACCGCTGCGGGTTGGCGCGCTAGCTGATGGCGATCGCGATTACTACAATATATATATATATATATATATATATATATATATATATATATATATATATATATATATATATATATATATATATATATATATATATATATATATATATATATAAGAGCGACCATTGGTCACTGCGAGACTAGTTTATAGTGTATGAACAGCGGCTAGGATATATATATATATATATATATATATATCCTAGCCGCTGTTCATAAACTATAAACTAGTCTCGCAGTGACCAATTGTCGCTCTTCTTGCCGATACACTGCGTCAATGTTGGCTGGCATTGCTTATTAGTTATATTCGCACTATTCGCCTGCCTTCTGCTCAAATTATTATTTTTTTCTTGTTTTCTCTATCTTAGCGCATTCACTTAGCCATTCCGCTCATTTACCTCAGATTCTAGGGCACCGCGCTCTAGGATCTGAACTCGTGAGTTTGTTTTTTCTAATCTCTTCTTTGCTATCAAAACTGCTTCTTTTGCAAGTTTCGCTTCATGCTCACGTTGTGTACTTTCTGTGTGCTGCTAAGAGCTGTTCTATTCCAGGGCGTAATTTCAGTGATAAGCAGCTAATTAACCTTACGTAATCGTTCATGAATTGTAAAAAAATGGAGACTAACGAATTGATTTTTTTCTCATGTCCTTCATAAGTGTACTGAAGAGGAAATTGAGTAATGAACAAAAATAGTTAGCAAAACGAAGAAAAATTAGTAAAGGGAATATTGTGGATATTACTCTGTAACCCATCAAGTACGTTCCTTGAGAAGTGTTTTATCCCAACAGCTGGCTCGGCTCGGTGGCTGCGTCGCGACGACGATGAAGGGTGCGCGTGTGCGAAAGTCCCTTTCGGATGGGCTCGCAAGCCTAGCTCGGGTTCTTGGCAGCATCTCTTTGTTTTTGAAATAAGCCTGCGTTTAAAAACTTTGTTGTATCATGCATGTTGCGCACGCAGGATACAAACAAAAATGAAATAAACTTATTCATTTCACCCCGCCGGGGTGCCGCGGTGGTTACGGCGCTCGACTACTGTTCCCAAGGACGCGGGATCGAATCCCGGCCTCGGCGGCCGCTTTTCGATGGACGCGCAAAGAAAGGCGCCCGTGTGCTGTGCGATGGCAGTGCACGTTAAAACTACCTCAGGTGGTAGGAATTTCCGGAGTCCTCAGCTATGGCGTCTCTCATAGCCTGAGTTGCTTTGGACGTTAAACCTCACAAACCAACCAACCAAACTTATTCATTTCAAGAATTAATAATGGCATTGTGCCATTGTCTATTTAAAAAAGATAAGGCTGAGAGCATATTAAATCCGTAATATATCAACAACTGGGGAAAGTAACAACTATTTATTGCTTTCACCTATCACGAAGTTGATATCCGCAATGTGTCATTTTCATTTTATGTGAAAAGTGCTGTCATATTCTAAACTGCGTCTTATTTGAAGTTCTACTTGAAACAGCGCACAAGAGAGATGAGCATACAAACTTGACATGAACTATTTGTTAAATGCCCCGCCGTGGTGGAGCGAGTCGTACTGGAGGGCGCAGACTCAAGCCATGCGGGAAAAGGTGGAGGGGTGGAAAGGGCAACAATTGTCAGTTTTCGCCAGGGCCACAGTGTGCAATATGTTTTTTATGTCGAAGCTGTGGTACGTGATGAAAGTATTGCATTGTTCAAGGATGAACGTACAGAGACTGCACCGGATACTTGCCATTTTTGTGTGGGCAGCAGAATGGGAACGATGTAGCCGGACCAGTTTGTTTGGCGGGTGAAGGACGGTGGACTGGGTTTGGGGCATTTATCTACGACAAATTGTCAGCAGATTTCTTTTTGTTCGCGATGTAAAAGATTCATTTTTGCGTACTGTGTGCCAATTAAGGCTCGGAAATGCACTGCCGGACTTTGTTGTCTTGACCGAAAGTGTATCGGGACGCATTTTTGGTTATTTTAGAGAAGTTGTCGCTAGTGTGCGATTCCTGTCTGTTCGATTTTTTTACGAATAATTATCTTGCGTTAGCAGGAAGAAGCTGTACAAGGATTTGTGTGACGTAGTTCTTCCCATACCAATGTACAGGGCCTTACACAGCGGAGGACCAGGACGCGACGTACTTAAGCGGGTGGAGGCGATGCAGGTGCCGTCAAATGCAAAAACTTTTTCTTTAAGTTACACACGGAAACACTGCCAGTAAAGAAGTTCTTGGAAGAGAAGAATTTATTTTTACCTTGGGGTTCGCATTGCTTAATTTGTAAACAGTCAGAAACTATAGACCACGTTTTCCTATATTGTTGGGACGGGGTATACTTTTGGGATATTTTACAAAGGACTTTAAAAAAAGAATTCCCATTAGACTCGCACGGTATTAGGTACTTGCCAGTAGAGAATGAGGATGTGGTGCCATTTGACCTTATTATGCTAATGGCCCTCCACTGTATTTGGCGTTCGAGAATGGCAGGATACCATTGCGATCCTGACGCATGACAAGCACGGATCTATTTTCGGGAAGGCATGAATAGATATATTGAAATTCAGAAACTTGCTCCTGAAGCTCCCGAGTGGCTCGGAAGATTGGAGCCCTTAGTGACCCTAAGAGAATTTTAGCATGACGACGCCACAGCCCACCTGGCTGATTGTTGTATTAATGAATGCTCATTGTGCCCTGTAAGTGGTTTTGTGTATTGTGCCGAAGTCAGGCAATAAAGAAAAAAAAAGCCGTGGTGGCGCAGTGTTTATGGCGCTAGACTACTGTTCCCAAGGAAGCGGGATCGAATTCCGACCTCGGTGGCTGCGTTTTGATGGAGGCTAAACGGAGTGGCGTCCGTATGCTGTGCGATGTCAGTGAACGTTAAAGAACCCCAGATTGTCGAAATTTCCGGAGTCCTCCACTACGCCGTCTCTCATAACCTGAGTCGCTTTGGGACTTAAACCTCACAAGCCAATCAACTATTTTTTAAATGTACATTTGAAGTTTGATTCAGATTCTATCAAGAGCACTCCTGTTTTTATTTGGCTCCCTATCTTTGTTGATGTCATCTGATGCCCTCACGGGCTCAAACTTGAGAGTTTGTTCAAGGCTACCTGACGATAAAACCAAGAAATGTCGAAGAATAGTTTGCGTAAACCTTTTTTACAACAAAATAAACATTTGTAGGTTAGATAAATATAGTAACTCGGATCGTGCAATAAATGCTTTTCGTTGGCATTCTATAAAGGCCACATTTTTTTGTCTTTAACCAAACTAGCATTTTCACGCGGGTGACTGATGTCTAAGCGTTCACTTGGAAAAGCGTGTCACTGCAAGGAAATTCTAAATGCAACGTTAATGAAGACATTGAAAATCTGAGATTTGTTATTTCATTCTTTCTGCTCTATCTTTTAATAGTAAAAATGACCAGTAAATATTCCTATGTTTATTTTTCCTTTCGCCACATTCTTTTTTTCTTTTCGGTTGGGCCTTAGGCTGTCATCTTTTTGGCTGTTTAGCGCACAAGCCGCACTGTTTCCCCATATGTTTAAACATCCTCCCATTCGTTTCCTCTGTCAGAATTCCTTCAGCCTCTATCGACAAGACCGGAGGAAAGGAGAATGTGTTCTTATTTCTCTTACCGACGATCGACGTGCTCGTTTAGTCCGTGCGCACTCTAAACACTGTGATTCTCCGCGAATAAAATAAATTGTTGAGCGACTCCCCTTTTTCCCCTGACCGCTCTTTTTTTTTCGTGCTCTCCCTCTTTTCTTTTAAAGATAAAGAAGCACCCTGGCTACTCCATCCTATTCCATTTCACATCGCACAACTCTTCTGCATCACCTTCCCTCTCTGTTAACGCCTCTCCCGGTTGCCCTCCCTTCGCATTCTATGACCTATATTCCCGCACTGCGGTCTCTGGGTCAAGGCTCAGTTGGGTGTTCCGGATTCTGGGTCAACGGCTTACTGCATGTAGCGGTCATCTTGTCGTTACCTCAGTTTTGTGTTGTCCTTTTTCGCCCATAATGTTGATGGCATTACAAGATTGAAGCCAACTAGCCCGACAACATCTCTTGTTGAGCGCCTGTAGGTAAGAAAACAAAAAGACAGGAAAAGAAAAAGTATGAGCGGCCAAACAAACGGCTGATGCCGGCAAATCTCTGATCCAGATGTCTCGTTTCCGGCTCTCGCAAAGAACGTTGCCGTTCTCGGCCAATCGTTATGCCCTTATTTGTTAATTTAGTTTACTTTCGATAACTGCATTTCCTGACGGGTAAATCGCACTGACAGCGGGAAGTGGTTCTCTTGCTTTCTTTGGGAACGAGGAAGGTTTTGGCTTGTTTGTGAAATTAGGGAAATCCAAGGTCTATTTCTCTCAGTGGTTTTCGCGTATCTTTCTCATCCCGAGGAGGCTGCACTCATAGAACGTACGTTTATCATAGTGGATCGCTGTTGTCCTCGATGAGCCAAGTCGTCCCATCATCCCCTTTCAAGTACGCGTCCGTTCGCATCCTTGGAAACTAGGTTGAAACAAAAGAGATATTATTGTTCTGTGTTCCATCCGGACTGTTCTTTTTTTATTTTTAGATTATCTACGTCCCGCTGTGGAAAAGTGCAATTCTTATTTATTTTTTCTCCCGACTTCCCGGTGTTCCCTTTCATATCGTTCAGGAAAGTTGCGGTGGCAGCAGCAGGCCCGTTTGCTTAGCTAGAATGTGACCTGCAGAAGGCAATCATTAATACGGTCAATGGTAATAAGCTAGATGCTCATGGCGCTAGACTCAATGAAGCCTCTCCCTTCGTGGCTTGCCATTATCATAGGTAATACTATTATGGGCACTGTAGCTTTCGTTGTGAACTGTATGTTTTCTTACTCAGAACACACTGGAGGTATCCACCAATTGCGACTTTTTACAATACAGACAAGATACAGACAACAAAAGGCAGAAATAAAACTTTCGTTTTTCACATTTAGGAGTCTCAACTATTTCTACCGATGTTATTATTTAACATCAAGAAACTGCTATGAAGAGATAAAAACACAACGTCTAGCATCATTAGTAAGCTGGTATGCTCCTGCGCTGTCATTTATTCCTGCAGCATTACCCAAGGCGTGCCTCTCTCCTCCACTCTGAAACAGACTACACCACTCATACGCACCATTAAGGGAAGATGAGAGTGGCCTAGCGCTTCCCAATGCCCAGAAGCGAAGAAAAGCACGTGAAAGTAAGCTCACGGTGTTTACGGAAAGTACTCAGTACGGAGGCTTCACAGATTGCAAGTCAGTACGAAAGCTTGAGAGTTGCGTGCGGCTGCAATGCTGTGATCAAACGCATATACAGTGTGTGTGTGTGTGTGTGTGTGTGTGTGTGTGTGTGTGTGTGTGTGTGTGTGTGTGTGTGTGTGTGTGTGTGTGTGTGTGTGTGTGTGTGTGTGTGTGTGTGTGTGTGTGTGTGTGTGTGTGTGTGTGTGTGTGTGTGTGTGTGTGTGTGTGTGTGTGCGCGTGTGTGTGTGTGAGAGAGAAAGGGGACTCTAAGGACCTTAAAAATTACAGACCAATCAGCTCACTGTCTGTTACATATAAGGTATTTACTAAGGTAATCGCTAATAGAATCAGGACAACCTTAGACTGCAACAAAAGCAAAGGATCAAGCAGGGTTTCGGAAACGGTACTCTACTATCGATCATATCCATACCATCAATCAGGTGATAGAAAAATGCTCCGATTATAACCAGCCCTTATACATAGCATTCATTGATTACGAAAAAGCATTTGACTCAGTTGAAACCTTGGCGGTGATGCAGGCATTGCGAAATCAGGGGGTAGACGAGCCGTACCTGAAAGTGCTGGAATATATATATATATATAGTGGCTCCACAGCAACCATAGTTCTGCATAAAGAAAGTAACAAAATTACCATAAAGAAAGGTGTTAGGCAAGGAGACACAATCTCCCCAGTACTATTAACAGCTTGTTTAGAGGAAGTATTCAGAGACTTGGAATGGGAGGATTTAGGCATAAGAGTAGATGGAGAATACCTCAGTAATCTGCGATTTGCTGTTGGCATTGCCTTGCTAAGCAACTCGGGGGATGAACTGCAAATAATGATTGATGACCTAGACAAAAAGAGTAGAAAGGTAGGCTTGAAAATCAATATGCAGAAGACTAAGGTAATGCTCAACAGCCTCGGGAAGGAACAGCAGTTTACATTAGGTAGCGAAATACTGGTAGTAGGCGAATATGTCTACTTAGGACAGGTAGTAACCGCAGATCCGGACCAAGAAACGGAAATAACAAGAAGAATAAGATTGGGATGGAGCGCATTTCGCAAGCATTCGCAGATTATGACTAGCGGCTTACCGGTATCGCTCAAGAGGAAAGTATGCAACAGTTGCATCTTCCCTGTACTCACCTATGGGGCGGAAACGTGGAACTAACCAGGAGAGTTCTGGCCAACCCAGAGAGCTATGGAACGAAAAATGGTAGGGCTAACATTAAGAGATAGAAAGCCTGCAGAGTGGGTCAGAGAAATACCTCAAGTTACCGACATTCTAGTGGAAATTAAGAAGAAGAAATGGACATGGGCAGGACATGTAGTGCGAAGAGATGATAACCGATGGTCGCTGAGGGTAACAAACTGGATTCCAAGGGAAGGAAAGCGTAGCAGGGGCGGCAGGAAGTTAGATGGGCGGATGAGATTAAGAAGTGCGCAGGGGTCAAGTGGATGTAGCTAGCACAGAACTGGGTTAAGTTGAAAAATACGGGAGAGGCCTTCGCCCTGCAGTGGGTATAATCAGGCTGTTGCTGCTGCTGCTGCTGCTGCTGCTGCTGCTGCTGCTGCTGCTGCTGCTGCTGCTGCTGCTGCTGCTGCTGCTGCTGCTGCTGCTGCTGCTGCTGCTGCTGCTGCTGCTGCTGCTGCTGCTGCTGCTGCTGCTGCTGCTGCTGCTGCCGCTGCCGCTGCCGCTGCCGCTGCCGCTGCCGCTGCCGCTGCCGCTGCCGCTGCCGCTGCTGCTGCTGCTGCTGCTGCTGCTGATGATGATGATGTGTGTGTGTGTGTGTGTGTGTGGAGAGAGAGAGAGAGAGATAAAATAGCAACCCACCAGTTAAACTCAAAAGGTGCGAAGGCTTGGTGGATGGATGGTCTTCCCTATACAGCAGGTGTTCTTGCTGTTTCTTCTGCTGCCTTCGCTCGTACCGAGTGGGGTTGGTGACCACCGCTGCGTCCGTGGCTCAGTGACACATTGCGGTGCGGAGATGACGACTTCTCTTCTCGGACTGTACACGTTTATTTACACCTTTTTACAACTTAGTATTTACAATACTGTCGTCGGGTGCGACATCAAACAGAGAGGGCTAACTGCGACTGGTGAACGATCTGAGGTCAGAGGCTAGCAGAATCAGGCCTTGGCCTCCTGCTACACTTTAGGCCGGAGTCCCTTGAGACCTCCCTCAGCCTAGCCTCCCTCTCGAACAACCCGTCTGCCCTCGACTCTCGTTCGAGCCCAACTCTCCTCCGAGCCCAACTGTCTTCCAAGCCCAACTCTCCTTGCTCCTTCCTTAGCGCTCAAAATTCCAGTTTTGTCCGTTGACCAATCAACGTACGCCACTCTGTGGCCAATAACACTCAGTGTTTCAAAATGGGCTGGCCAATCATTGTGCCACATATACCCCTCTCCTACGCATGTCAAATAAAACACACACAAAGCACGCACTAAGCGGCGAGTGGTTGCGCACACAAACACATACATCTGCAACTTTTCCCTCTCCAAAATCCTCCTACGCAAGACGCGCCAAACAGTCGCAAGGACAAACGGCGTCAACGGTTACACTTCCGAAAATACATAAAAACACACACGCGCAAACCTCAGGCCCAAACATTCCGATCCCTGCTCTTGGTCGGTTGTGCGCGGGCGGTGGATTTACAGGGACACACAGGCGTCTTCCCGGGAAGACTTGTCAACAGCGCGTTCTCCCCAGGCCTGTGTTACGCCGCGTTTCGGGATTTATGGCCTCCGCGCCCTCTCCACTCGACCCGGGAGACACCGCAGTTAGCGCCGAACCCACAACCACGCGCTTATGCTGTGCGCTCTAACTGCACTGCTCTGCCTCCCTCGCGGCACGGGACGGAGGGAGCCGGTGGCGTCGCCCGCTGCCATGTGTTCTGGGCTCACTTCCGAGAAGCGGTCGCCCGCGCGACCGTCATAAATCTGCCCGCGTCAAGCTGCCCCTTGACCTTGGCGGCCCCTTCGGAATCTCGCTTCTGTGCGAAGCCCGCAAACTTAACTCCACCGCGGATTCGTAACGCGCTATTGCTTTCTACATAGCACAACCTGTTAAAGTACCACGGCAATGCGGCGAAGAATGGAGAGAGCAATATGTTTTACACTTTTCTGTTCTAATTACGAACACTCGAAACATTTCTTCACTTTCCTAACAGCATGCTTTTACCGACCTCCTCGGTGGTGCTTCTTAGAGAATGAAAAAGTTACGGAGGTTTCAGCACTTAGCTCCAAAATCTGGGTTCTCTTTGGGAACCCTCAAAACTTTTGCGATGATAAGTAGTTTTAGGCATTTATGTACAACGCATGCTATAGAAATGTCTGAAAACACCATAACGCATGCAAATAGGGATCTTAAGCATTAAAATTATAACACTTACAAACAATGTATTCACACCTAGCAGATTTGTGTGCTTCGTGGACGAACAAAGGAAAACAATACATGGGTTTATCGATTGGAAAGGACAGATGGAAGCTATAACGTTGGACATCCGGCCTTCTGCTCTGAACTTGGGAAGGGCTAAAGGAGAATAACGAGGAACGTGATGAGTGACGATGACTTGAAAAGAGGTATGAAAAGGCACAGGCACGGTATCTTGTCTCTCAATTGCGAGCCGAGTCGGGTGTCGCTCAAGAAACCGCAAAGAGCCAGAACTGCCTCTAGAGCTCTACATTTGTCTTGACAAGCGCCAAGTAGTGAATACTCCGAAAGAGGCCAGCTGTCCAGACTCTTCGAGGCCAAACATTATCCTTTTGCGCACATACAGGGGAAACGTCATTAATATATCCTTATAAATCACACTGAATATGAGGTCATCGAGACCGATAATTACTCTTTGCTCTTTGTACATATGTTTACAGATTCTCTTTCATAGCCAGAAGAAAAGCCATATTTTGAATATCTCCGCAATAAGCATCTTGGTAGCAACTGAGGCAGGAGAAAGGCCCTCTTCAGCTCTGGTCACCATCAGCTTATCTACACCCCTTACAGGAAAAAGGCCTGTTCCATATGCACCTAATTCATCAGGACCTGGGCAAATTTTAACAACATGGCCACTGGCAACTCATTTGTAACATTTAAAATATACCTTTACCCCACGCGCTGCAGCGTTTTATTTCTTACAGAATAATCTCTCAACCTACCGACACTGCTAATATAACCTTCGCATTGCACCCCTTGCTTTCGTCTTTTTCTTCTTCTTGATTTTGACTAGAATATTTGAGCTTTCATTTCTTGCTCGACCGGCTGTTCATGTTTCCGTTCACCTAGCGCTAATCTATAATGTTTTATTACATAACTCCATGCGTAGTCTTCAGTAGAAGCATAACTTTTGTTAGCCTCCACGTTTTTAGACCATATGAGAACCGGTTCTCATGCATTTTATTTGAAGGTACTGCAGTCTGCACACTCGACACTTGCGCCTGCTCTTTTGGCCTGGACGGATAATTGCACTTCTCAGCTCTAGCCGCTAGGCCTGAAATCATACAGCACGGGGTCGATGCGGATAGCTGGTGACCTTTAGAGCTACCTTAGCAGGCGTCGCACCCTTCGGCAAGCGCTAAACGGTGCAAGTATTAGTTAAGGACACCCGCGCGAGCATTCGTGTTAAGCATGCCGACGGATGTACTTATTTCTTATTTCATTGGTTCGACTCTCTATAGTCACGTAGCCTATAACTTGACTAGCATGTATAGGCTATCTGGAGCGAGAAATCTTACGACCCAACCCAGAACAACGTTCGAGAAACAGCTGCTTCATAATTTCTATAATAAAATTATGACGGCACTTAAGCTCCGCCTATGAGGATAATGCCGATATAGATAGGCTATTAGGCCACATATATAAACCTGCTTTTACCAATTCGTATGAACGCGCCTGTGTGGCCTAGGGGCAACGTTAATTCAAGCGTCCTGGCAGGCTTTTTTTGATATAACCCTCTCATATAAAAGATGGGCCCGTGCTGGCAGCTCCTACGAAGCGTGATGTCAGGCATAATCATCATCATCCTCAACCTGACTATACCCACTGCAGGGCGAAGGCCTCTCTGATATTCTTCCAATTATCCCGTTCCTGGGCGAGCTGCATCTACTTGATCCCGGCGAACGTCTTAGCCTCATATGGCCACCTAATTTTCTGCCGCCCCCTGCTACGCTTTCCTTCCCTTAAATTCACCTTTGTTGCAGTAAGCGACCATCGGTTATCCTTTCTTCTTGCTACATGTCCTGCCCATGCCCATTTCTTCTTCTTGATTTTCACTAGAATGTCACTGACTTTAGTTTTTTTTTCGGACCTACTCTGCACGCTTTCTATCTCTTAATGTTACCCCTACCATTTTTCGTTCCATACGCCTGTGCGTTGTTCTCAACTTTAGTAGAACCCTCTTTGTTAGCTTCCAATTTTCAGCCCCATAGGTAAATACAGGTAAGATTCAACTGTTGTATACTTTCTTCTTGAGTGATGCCGGTAAGCTGCTAGTCATAATCTGGGAGTACCTGCCAAGTGCGCTCCATCCTAGTCTTATTCTCCTTGTTATTTCCCTTTCATGGTCCGGATTTGCGGTTACTACCTGTCCTAAATAGACATGCTCGCCTACTACTTCTAGTTCTTCGCTACCTAATGTAAACTTCTGTTCCTTCCCTAGGCCATTGAACATTACGTTAGTCTTCTGCATATTGATTTTCAAGCCAAATGTTTTACTTTTCCTGTCTAGGTCATCAATCATTCTTTTGCAATTCATCCCCTAAGTTACTTTGCAAGGCAATGTCAACAGCTTATCGCAGATTACTGAGGTATTCTTCATCTACTCTGATGCCTAACTCCTCCCATTCCAAGCCTCTCAATACTTCCTCTAAGCAAGCTATGAATAGTACGGGGGGATCGTGTCTCCTTGTCTAACACCTTTCTATATAGGACGTTTGTTACTTTCTTTATGCAGAACTATGGTTGCTGTGCACCCTCTATATATATATTCCAGCACTTTCACGTACGGCGCGTCTACATCTTGATTTCGCAATGCCTGTATGACTGCCGAAGTTTCTACTGAGTCAAATGCTTTTTCGTAATCAATGAATGCTGTGTATAAGGGCTGGTTATATTACTAGCATTTTTCTATCACCATGTTGGTGGCATGGATATGATCGATAGCAGAGTATCCTTTTCGAAAATCTGTTTGATCATTTGCTTCGTTGCAGTCTAAAGTTGCCCTGATTCTATTAGCGATTACTTTGTTAAGTAGCTGATACGTAACAGACAGTAGGCTGATGGGTCTGTAATTTTTCATTTTGGGCAGCTCTACGCCAAATCAATGCTATCTCATGTCAGCTTCCAGCTACCTCCTGTCAGCGTCATTTTGGAAATATTTCGGTCCCTATACGCTGCCGACGCCAGATTGTCGGTTCACAGGACCTTTAACGCCCTCGAGTTAATATCTGTAGAACTATCGCCACATGAAGTTAGTCAGCGGCGAGTACATATAAGCGAGCGCCATGTGTAAAGCGGCGGGGCCTCGGTAGCATCTGCATGGATCCAGCAACGGATCTTTGATACTCGGTGTCTTCAGTGCGTCTCAAAGCCGCTTCATGCTGTGACTCTACTTTTTTACTTCAATTCTATTTTTATCGCGATCTCTGTGGACATGTCAACGACATCGCCGGCAGTTCTTCTAAAGGGACAGATAAAGATTCTGTACTAAAAACAAAAACAACCACAGCACATATACAATGCCGTGTATGGCGCCGGTATAATATTCCTCTGAGGGATGATAATACTGTAAAAAATACTACTCTAAAGTTCGAAATAAATTTTTTGAGATATGCACATTTATTGAGATCGCGCGGCTTTTTATAGGTCAGTGTGGTCTAGAAAGTGCTCAAGAAATTCTGTGAGAAAGTCTACATTTCACGAAGTTGTTTTTCTTGATTCAGAAAGTTTTTGTATAAAGTGATGTTTCCCTGATATATAAGGAAATTAGGTTATGACAGAGACACAGCCAATGCAGGGAGAATAAAAGCAAAATATGTTTGCCTAAGTATGCACACCTACTGCAATATAGCACTGTAAATTCGACATGTTTATGTACCGCCTTATTTACACTCCAGAGACAGCTTACACAGCCACACAGGTGCCTGTCGTGAGCCAAAACAAATATCTGCAAACCAAAAGTATTTTTATTCCAGGAATCTCTAATTTGAAATAGGTATACTTGTTTTAGCCAGTTCAGTTCAGTCGTTCAGTCGTGTCCGACTCTTCGTGACCCTATAGACCATTTCACGCCACGCTTTCCGGTCTCTCACTATCTTCCTAACATCACATAACTTCATCTGCAGTGCCTCGAGGATGCCATCTAACCATCGCATTCGCTGCCTACCCCTTCTCCGGCGACCGTCAACCTTTCCCAACATCAAATCTTTCTCCAGCGACTCCTCTCTTCTCATCAGATGACCAAAGTAGCTGAGTTTTAACTTTAGAATTTGACCCTCCAATGAGCAGTCAGGGTTTATGGTCGACAATATCGACTGACTTGATCTTCTGGCAGTCCAAGAAACTCTCAAGAGTCTTCGCCAGCACCACAATTCAAACGCGTCAATTCTTCGGCGGTCAGCCTTTTTCACAGTCCAACTCTCGCATCCATACATCACAACTGGAAAAACCATAGCACGAGTTATACGGATCTTGGTTTGCAGACTAATGTCTCTGCTCTTTACTAGGCGGGCAAGACTAACCATTGCTCTCTTTCCCAGAAGCAGGCGTCTCCTAATTTCATGGCTGCAGTCTCCTTCCGAGGTAGTCTTGGAGCCCAAGAAGAGAAAATCTGTCACAGCTTCCACTTCTTGTCCATTGATGCTCCAGGACTTGATAGGGCAAGACGCCATGATCTTTGTCTTTTTGATGTTCAGTTTAAGCCCAAACTTCTCACTCTCTTCTTGTACGCGCATCAGAAGTCTCCTGAGTTCCACTTCACTTTCTGCCATTAAAGTGGTATTATCCGCATATCTAAGGTTGTTGATACGTTTTCCAGCAATCTTCACTCCATATGAAGACTCGTCCAGACCGGCCTTCCTCATGATGCACTCTGCATATAGGTTAAATAGGCAGGGCGACAGTATGCAGCCTTGCCTCACTCCTTTCTCAATCGGAAACCAATCGGTAAGACCATGCCCAGTTCTGACTGTGGCCTCTTGTGCTTCATACAGGTTCCTGAGGAGACAGATGAGGTCAATTGGAACTCCCATCTCTTGGAGAGCTTGCCACAATCTGCTGTGATCTACGCAGTCAAACGCTTTCGCATAATCAATAAAGCAGAAGTAGATGGGTTTCTGGAACTCTCTTGTTTTTTCCATCATCCAGCGGAGGCTGGCAATTTGGTCTCTAGTTCCTCTGCCCTTGCGAAACCCAGCTTGCACGTCCGGAAGCTCCCGATCCACATACTGCTGCAGCCTACCTTGGAGGATTTTCAACATCACCTTGCTAGCATGCAAAATAAGTGCGATCGTGCGGTAGTTGGAACATTCTTTGGCACTGCCTTTCTTTGGAATGGGGATGTAAACTGACCTCCTCCAATCCTGTGGCCACTGCAGAGTTGTCCAAATCTTCTAACATATTGTATGCAGAATGCTAACAGCGTCATGTTTGAGGTTTTGAAGCAACTCAGCTGGAATGCCATCACTTCCGCTGGCTTTCTTCTTAGCAAGACTGGCTAAGGCCCATTCAACTTCACTCTTCAGGATGCCCGGCTCGAGATCAGTAATCACAACCGTCTTATGTTGGGTTTGCACATTCGGGTCCTTCTTGTACAGTTCTTCTGTGTATTCCTGCCACCTCTTCTTTATCTCTGAGGCTTCAGTGTTTTAGCCAGGCCATTTCTAAATTAGGTTAGAAATCAGGGCACACATGAGACGAATGTGTGGAGCTGAAGATGGCTTCGGCGTCTTTATGGCATCACGTTTTCAGAGCAGTGTTGGCGCAATTTTGCAAGCAGTGTAAGAGAGCATATTTTGAAGCGCTTTCGGGTTGTTTGCTGATTTTATTGTTTTAAGCCAGCTTCACAGAAACACAAATATTAGTGTATAAATAAATTCTTCATGAACATCTAATTCCCTTTTGTGCATAAAGATACGATTTGGGGTAAAGACACGGCATATGCTACTTTTTATCCTCATACTTACTTTCAGCGTCTTTTACGGCCTCAGTCGCTTTGGGACGTTAAACCCCTGCGACAAAACCAGTCACACCTACTTTCTATATTGTCAGAGATAACCTATCGCCAGAGGGTGGCTGTAAAGTCTTTTTCCCTCATTATTTGCGTGTTTGTGAACAATAACAATATTTTGAGATTAATCCACACCCGATGAGCAAACAAAAGTACTAAAATGAGGGGAATAAGAGTATGAACAACTGCTGATTTTATGTAGTGATAAAAAACGATCCGCATTCTTTCTCAGACAAGAACGCCTAAGATAACTTTTCTTGTCATGAGCACATGTAAAACACCAGTTTTCTTACAAACAAATTGATGCCTCAACGCAGCGTCTTGTAGTTCTATTTCATCATTACCGAGCGGTGGCTATTGATCAGAAAATTTTAGTGCAGTGACCTTAAACAGAGGCATTCAGATGAACTATCCTTGTTCTCAAAATGCTAGCTACCATTATCAAAGCAGTGAAATAATATATTCGGAAACTGTAATTTAGAATACGTTAATTTGTAGCATGTTAAGTGTACTTTGTTTTTCGTTAGTTCTAACATTGCCGGAATGCCATTGAAGGAATTCTGATTATAAGGCTGAGCTTGTCTTCTGAAACGTTTCGTTTAATCAAAACAACTTTGTTTTTTTTTTCTATATTTCCGGCCTTTAAAAAGCAGGTGATATTTCAATAACTGACGCTCTGACTGATTCGAAGAATATGTAGTACTGTAGGTGATGTTGGCGTATTATTGAGCTATTTCAGATAATTGGCTAAAAATGCAAACAGTGTTTTATACCACTAAATACAAAGAGGAAAAATGTAAATATTACCTGGATGACGAGAGATATACTACCTCTTACACGGCATGTACACATGCTTAGATGTAAGAAGCGCTGAAAGAATCAGGCACCAATG
The DNA here is from genome assembly GCF_055883805.1 of Amblyomma maculatum. Taxonomy (NCBI): domain Eukaryota; kingdom Metazoa; phylum Arthropoda; class Arachnida; order Ixodida; family Ixodidae; genus Amblyomma; species Amblyomma maculatum. The sequence goes on along the minus strand of NC_139354.1, from coordinate 122,797,234 downwards.
GTACCCTTCATTAAAGCCAAATAGCAGTTTCTACTGAAAAATAACTACGGCAATTATTTTTACATCCAATTGCAGCTGCAGGATTTACTAAAGACTAACCTCTGTAAGAGATTTGATCTATTTTATCATGTGATTGGAATACACAGCTGCGACGGTGATTAACGATGAATCTACTAATGATACATTTATTATATCCCATCCATCTATTGAGCACTTCAACACCGTCTTTTTTTATGACGGCGACAACATTCAGCTAGGCACTATTCCTTACAGTGCAGTGCCAATCAAGGATATCACTATTACTTAAGAAGGAATTTTACACCTACTGTTAAAAAAATGATACTAAGACGTCTGCTGGCCTTGGTGGTATCTCGAATTCTTTTTCGGTACACTACCCGTTATGGACTTGTCGCTACATAGCTGTGAAATTTTCCACGTGTCTTGCCTCCTATTAGTGCCTCCATATGCAAAATGGCCCCAGTGCACCCTTTGTTCAAGACCGATGACAAGCAAAATGCATACAATTATAGGCAATGTCATATACCTCTCCAGAATGTAAAATGTTAGAGCACATTCACTATTTACGCACACATTGTGGAATATCTTGAGTCACATAATTTACAAACAAATATCCTGCATTGCTTTAGGCGTGGTTTCAGCACTTGACACAATTAATTCAACCGCGAGATTCGCGATAACCTCGATACGGGCAATCAAATAGACACAATATTTATTGACTTTTCATAGGCAGTCGAAAAGGTTTGTCACAAAAACCCTTCTATAAGCTTGACACCTTCCTGAAAATTCCCAGCTTTTCCAAATAATTTCTTGTTTTTTTTCTTTAATTGTTCACAATTTATATTTTTCAATGTAGCAGACTGCAAGGTATGAGAGTCTCCCTAATGTGTTCCACTGGGTTCTGTATTGGGCCTGTTGTTTCTCTTTATTTTATAAAATATTAGCGTGGCAACATTTCGTCTAACATACGTTTGTATGCTGATGACTGTGTAATTTATAAAAACATTTGCTGCTTTTACGTCCATTTAAAACTTCAAAAAATATTCACTGTACTTAGCGCTTGGTAGCCTACGTGATAAACGACAACGTGCGTAAGGTTGTGGCTTTAATACCACGGTCAGTTCAGTTCAGTCGTTCAGTCGTGTCCGACTCATCGTGACCCTATTGACCATGTCACGCCACGCTTTCCGGTCTCTCACTATCTTCCTAACATCACATAACTTCATCTGCAGTGCCTCGAGGATGCCATCTAACCATCGCGTTCGCTGCCTACCCCTTCTCCGGCGACCCTCAACCTTTCCCAACATCAAATCTTTCTCCAGCGACTCCTCTCTTTTCATCAGATGACCAAAGTAGCTGAGCTTTAACTTTAGAATTTGACCCTCCAATGAGCAGTCAGGGTTTATGGTCGACAATATTGACTGATTTGATCTTCTGGCAGTCCAAGGAACTCTCAAGAGTCTTCGCCAGCACCACAATTCAAACGCGCCAATTCTTCGGCGGTCAGCCTTTTTTACAGTCCAACTCTCGCATCCATACTTCACAACTGGAAAGACCATACCACGGTACCTTCACTGTATACTTACAAAATTAACAGTGCCTAATCACGAACGCCAGTTAGTACAAACACATTGGCATCGTCTCCACACTGAGCATGGCACGGCCGGAGTACACAGATTTAATAGCCTCAAATGCACTAAAACGTTTCGATACCTGCGTTGCACCATAAATGCGACTCCTAGGGACAAGACACTATTAACAGATAGATCATTAGTCCTTCCACCACTTGAATACGCACCCCCCTGTCTAGAACCCGCATAAAAATCGGGAAATTAACGAAATCCAGGGAGTCCAGAAGAAACTCTTTCGTTTCATATACCACAAGTTCGACAAGAATGTTTCGCCCTCCACAGCGCTCTAATCCCTAGGCTTGCGATCACTCTCGCCGGGCCGAAGGTCTAATTCTTTAAAATCTACCCATTTCATTATTAATTCATTATACTGTACTTCACCATTGCCTGATTCCTGTGATACCACCTGAAACAAGAAATTACTACGGCCTAAACTAAACTTCAAATTTCGCAAGCAACCAACGCTTTTGAACACAGCTTCTTTCGGCACTTAATTGAATGCTCGAATATAGTGCCTGGTCGTCCTTCATTGTTTTCTTCCTTTAAACTGGTGTTAAACGGGTATTGAATATTATTTTGCTTTCGCTAATTTTGCTTTTATTGTATCGGCTATTTGCCACTGTTCTTCCCTTTATTTTATTTGACGTCTTCTTGCAGTATAGCACAACAACGCTGCAGTATGCACAATAAATAAGCAAATATGGGTAAATGAAGCATCTACATTGCAGTAATACAGAAAGTTGAGCTAGTTGGTACATGATTGCAAATTACGAGCGCTGCGACGGAGAACAACACCGAGAGAGTAAAGGAAGCGCCTGTCCTTGTCTTTACTCTCTCGTTGTTGTTCTCCGTCGCAGCGCTCGTAATTTGAAAGCATCTACATATATTTATTTATTTATTGTACATACTGTGGCTTTGCGTTCACAATTTCTACATACTGAAACTTTGCGTTCACAACCTTAACAAGTTCTGAAAGCAAAGCTCAGCAAGTAGAGAATTAGTCAGTGTTCCATGTTTCATTAGCATTTTGCTTGTATGTCAGGCATGGTAAAAGATAATGCGCCACAATACATCGCCATAATCTTAATCTAGCTTTCTTGTTGATATTTTTGTGCATTATTAATATATTTATGGGAAGCTATCTTTTAAGGGAAGTTACCGCCGCTTTACAGCCTCTTTCGAAATAAATTACCGAATGCATATTGCCTTTGCGAGGTATGTGATGGCCCCCGGGTAATATTTAGCGATTTGTTCATGGCTGCTATATAACCTCTGTGAAGTTGTCAGAAAAAATTAGTATTTATTCATCGTCAGAAACCAATCAAAATGATCAAGCAGAAGCTTGCGCAGATATTTTAAATTATATTTTGCCCTGCGGGGCAAGCCTGAAACTGCAGAAAACGTATGCATGTTAAGGCCTAAAACGTTGAGGGGGTTACAGAAAAAATGTACCCTTTTCTGTTTGGCGGGGCTGTCACTGACTGCTTAGCGTAAGAAAGTTATAGGATTACATAGAACTGAATGCTCCTTTTATAGTTAATACTTTTCGTGGGTGGATTGATCACAAAAATTTACGAGTTGGAAATTTTTAAAAATAATTCGACAGATAAATCATAGTGCATTATGCAGTTGCAATTTGAGTTCTGTAGTAATAGGTACGTAAATAGGTGAAACTAACGAGAAACAATACACCTTTTTATCCGACTGTAGTTTCGAAACATACTTGTAGATATGAAACTGGTGCTTGTGTTCTCTCATGCGTGCTATAGGTATAAATCAATTACTATATTTCACACCGCAATTCTAGTCGAAAGAATAGCACGCATAAAAGGCTACTAAATATGCTTTAAAGTCAGTACTAGAGGAAATATTTCCTCCAATACTGATTTCACAGCGCGTTTAGTAACCTTGTTTTTTACCCTCAAGCGAAATCTTCAGTTTATGGTATAAGAACCGTATTCCCCACTTATACCATTGTGTACTTTATAAATCGTTATGAAGATTAGCATGAAGGCTAGAGCGATAAAGTTTTATTGCAATAGTTACCGACATTCCGAAGCAGGCCATTTAAATTTTTGCTGGCCAGCTTCATTCTCCCAGCACTTTATTAACTTTAAAAAAGTATCGGCATGGACGGTTTTGTCTATAAATGACTAAGAACCTGACTTTCCCTGCTTCCTTATATCATTTATTGACATAGAAAGATTGTGGGATTTTCTAGCCTTAGTTAAATATGTGCGAATGGACGTGTAAGGTCTACAACAAAGTCAAGAATCCACTGCACTCCTTTCTTAAAAGGCTTCAAAATGCTATAAAACTGAGTTTAAAATTCTAGGCAGTGCATTATTCAGCTTGGATTTAACGATTCTATATTTTTGGATTCTTCTCTTTGCTCTTGTGAAGGAATTAGATGGTGCCAAAAATTGAGTACAGCTTTTATGTGGCTTATTACTTAAATTACTGACAAAAGGTTTTCTTAGCCTTTTTTTATACAGCTAACGAACGCCTTGCATTCTAAAAAAGAAGGTGAAAACCAAGGCGTCATATAAACAAAAATTTCAATCAAGGAACACAACGTGCAGATGACGTCATGAAAAGATTCCGGTCAAAGCCTACAGCAATCCATCACTCACTTTTGATTTTGAAAGTTTGTATTTTATATCACACTTAAACTTTGGCCCGCTTTTCATTTTCACCTACCTTTATGGGTAGAAATCCATTCTGCTCCTAATACTCCGATCGTAATGTAGAGACCATTAAGCGCATTGTTAATGATCAGACGGCATTTCAGCTGCAGAACATTGAGCTAGGTTATTCAAAAGATGTCCAAGCTGTCCTAAGTGCGCACGATCTAATTTTTCTAAAAACTCCTAAAAGTCAGTCCTTGCTATTCTTTAGCCTTTAGAAGAAGGTATACCGTAATGCTTACTGAGAACGTTAAGGAGTTCTGCTCCAGGCCCATTATCTTACAGCTAGTTACACTCCTCTCCTAAAAGGCTTAAGACATTTTCAAACTGGGCTTAAAATTACCGGCAGTGCATTGATTAGGTGGGATTTAAACGTTGAATATTTTCTATGCTTCTCTTCGCACGTCTGAAAGAGTTTGATAGCGCGAAACATTCGGTACAGCCTTCATGTGGCTTATATCTTTAATAGGTGAAAGCAGTCTTTCCTACGCTTTTCATATACCGCTAGAAATCTCCTTACAAATTCTGCAAAAGAAGGTAAGGATAGAGGCCTAATTTTCATATAAACAAAATTTGATGAAGTCATGAAAAGATTCGGAGCAAAGCCAACCGCAACCCATTATTCATGCTTAATTTTCGCTATGTGTATCGTCCTTCATGGGTTGAAATCAGTTCTGCAGCGAATGATTTCGACCTTATTTCGGGGAGCGTTAGGCACCATTGTAATAATTAATCTGAGAATATCAGCAAAAGAACATTGAGGTAGATTGCCCAAAGATGGCCAAGCAAGTCTAACTGTGCAAGGTCTACTTTTAATCATAAATTAAAATAGGCAGTCTTTCCTATTCTTTAGCCATTAGAAGAACCAATAAATTAAGGCTTACTGAGAACATTATGAAACAGTTCTGCTCAGGACCTATTATCTTAAAGTTATCGTACATCGTTTAAACTGATTATCTGACTTTCCCAAATATTGTTGCAGTCCCCTTTCAACTATATTTTTTAAAACTGTAAAAAAAAAATTCATACTAAAATAAACAGACCCTTCACCAAGTAACAGGGCGCAAAAGCGAACGAGAGCTGTCGTGCTGGTTTTAGTATTTTCAGCGCCGACCTAATTCTGAGTAAAGGTCCACAGTCTGAAAAACGGAAGTTTTCCAATGAAGCACTATTAGCTTAATTAAAATCAGAATATAGGAGTATCAGTAATAAGGGAGTAAATACTCATTGGCATCAACCCAAGCGTAGCCATACGGCTGCAAAGAAAAGCTGTACAGCTTTCTCTGAAACTTCGTAGAAAAAGAAAAATTTGTCCTGATCCGGGGAGCGAACCCGGCATCACCGCCTTTCCTCGGCAGTCGCTCTACCGACTGAGCTAACCACGACTTTTTTTCTTCAGCATGGTATTTGTTACATGCTTTTAAGTGCAGCGTAAAGCTGTATACATTATTTACAAAGTAATTAGTATGTAGGCGAAAAGCCCAATTGAAACATACAACACAGCACCACACAACTAGAATACGACTTAGCACAACTTCCCTAAAACGGTGGCAAGGAAGGACAACACATCAACAATGGCAGCCAGCCCGGTTGATAGTCACTATCTTCGTAAATGTCTCTAAGATGGTGCACCATCTGGTCGAAACGAGTAGCGGGGGAGACGAGAAGCTCAGCATTCCGATCCAAAAATGATTGGAACGCATCGCCAGAGGATGTGGTTTGCCGCAAAACTGTGGATTTGTTTTATGATGTTTTGTGCCCCCCGCTGTAATGCTCTAGTGGTGCTGCGGGTATTGTATGAATAAAGAATAAAGAAAAGATACGCGTTTTCCAGAGGCTGTGCAGTCCACGGAGGAGCTAACCACGACAGTCAGCAGATCGGATGTTAGGGCGAGAGCGCATTCATCTATAACTCGAAGTGGGAATGATGTTAGTCAAATATTTAGGAGGATCAGTGTTACACTGCGGAGAATCATCGGGAAACGGCAAAACGAAGCTTTTTAATCAGGGATAAGTGATATTCTTCCTGAACACGTCCGCTTATGAAGAGAGAGCTGAGGTCGCGTTGTTAACATTGCAACAAAGTTGACTAAGACATGCCTCCGTCAACGACACTTCGTGGGCTTGGTGGCTGTGCCATGGCAAAGACCACTAATCCGCTCTTCCTGACAATGCAGGTGCTTGTCACGATCGTCGCTGCTTTTCTGCCTGGCCGGACGACTGCGTAGTCGGGTTCGTCATCCCTACCTGCGACTTATTTTGGCTGCGGCGGATTTGAGGCCGGCTACGTCAACGTCACTGCTACCGTCGACACACCGCCACCGATCTGCCCAACCCTCGCTGCCTCCTGGATCGCCCCATCACAGTCGACATCACCATCTTCAACTATAAAACCGCAGCATCCGTCAACGACACTTCGTGGGCTTGGTGGCTGCGCCATGGCAAAGACCACTAATCCGCTCTTCCTGACAATGCAGGTTGGTGCACAATACAGCCTAATCGCAAAGAAAACTAGTAACTACTTCTTAGTGCAGCTGCCAAGCCCACAGTGTCTGAGTGCTATTGTTGCCGATTTTGCCCGCTCCCTTCTGTTGTTGTTATCTGGTGATATTGAAACTAACCCCTGTCCTTATTCTGACACCATCCTTGCCGAGCTGCAAAAAATTTCAGCCAGTCAATCCCTACTCATCGCCGAGGTGGGCGAACTAAAAAAACCAGCTACTAACGACCAACCAAACCACCTCCAATCTGAACGAAAGAATGACCGACCTCGAGAACCACTACCAAACTCTAAAAACCTTACAAACAGACCTCGATACTGTCCGAACTAACGCCGCCCAGACTGCCTACTTAGTCTCTGCATTAGAAACACGCCTAGACGATGCTGAAAATCGATCGCGGCGGAACAATCTAATATTTTATGGCCTTGAAGACACTAATACGACCGAAACATATGCTGAGGCTGAACAAATAATCAATCGTCACTGCCAGGAGCGTCTTAATATATCAATCGACCCTAAAGAAATAGAACGTGCACATCGTCTGGGACGCCACTCTAACGACCGCTGTCGCCCAATAATAGCCGAATTTACGTCCTACAAAACTAAAGACAATATTCTTTCAAATGCCCGGAAACTAAAGAACACATCTTATAGCATCGGCGAAGACTTCTCTCGTTCTGTCCAAACCGCGCGTAGCCACCTTGTAGCTTTCGCCAAGTCAAAAAAAGTTAAATTTTCACTTCGCTACAAGACATTGCACATTGGTGCTAAGCGTTATATGTACGATATCCCATTGCAGATCGTTCAAGAGATGCCATAGCGGTCACCTCCCCCAAAAGCAATCAATACCCGTCCCCGTACTTTATCAAATAATCATCTTTCGCTCTCTGTAACATTCACTAATATTCGCAGTTTTAGGCCGAAACGAGAACGTGCGTCTAGCTTAGTCACATCATCTAAACGGCACTATGCTCCTGTTAACTGAAACCTGGCTTACCAATGATATCACTGATGCTGAAGTTATTGCCGATTTGCCAAATTTTTCTGTTCATCGAAAGGACCGCACAGATTCTCGAGGGGGTGGTGTACTGATCGCTGCTGGACCGGAATTATCTTGTTCACCCATCCGCCTACCATCTAACTTAGAGATACTCTGGCTTTTGTGCCGTGCTTCACCGCATTCAGTCATAATCCGCGTGTGTTATAGGCCTCCGCATGCAAGCCCAAACTTTTCCCGCGAACTCAACAATATGCTCAACCAGCTCATGACCTCTTATCCGAACGCACATATTCTTCTATTTGGTGATTTTAATTATCCAGGAATAAACTGGCTCCACCGCTCTCATTCACAGCCAATCAGTGCAGAATCAAGAGATTTTCTGAATGTTTGCTTGAACTTTAACCTTTACCAACTAGTAAACAGCCCAACGCGCATCGCAGGCGATTCGAGCAACATTTTAGATTTAATACTAAGCTCTCATCCTGACAGTTTGTCTTCCATTACATACTTAGAGCCCATTAGCGACCATAAAGTCATTCAAGCAGATTTTTCCTTCCGCACCGAGCGCCATGAAATACAAAAGAAAACAATCACCCTCTATGACAAAAGTAACTACAATGCCATTAATCATGAACTGAGCATTTTTTTCCCTCTCTTCGAAGCCGGTTATAACCAGAGATCTGTTAACGAGAATTGGATAATATTTAAAGATGAACTCCACGAACTAACACAAAAATTTATTCCTAGAATAACTTTTCGTGAAAATCGCTCTAAACCCTGGTTTTCTGAGACACTAAAAAGACTCGAGAATAAAAAGAAGCGGCTTTTTCGCGCTGCCAAATTGAAAATCAGTTCCGAAGCACGGGAGAAATATTTTTCAGCCGAAAAAGAATACTTGACTTCTGTCACCAATGCTAAACACGCATTTTTTAACAGCGACCTACCGCGCATGCTATGCGATAACCCCAAAAAATTTTGGCGAGTTATCAATCCCGGACCATCACACTCAATAACCTTCACTCATGCATCCGGTATTCAAGCCTCCGACACAGAATGCGCTAACATCTTCAATACGGCGTTCTCGTCAGTTTTCACCCAGGAGCGCCACCCGCCTCCAAGGATACTTCCTACTAATGCCACCTCACCGATGGACGCAATAACTTTTTCTTCAAGTGTCATCTCGTCTTTAATTGAGAAAATGAAACTTTCCTCGTCAGCCGGCATCGACGAGATAAACACTAAACTACTAAAAAACACGAAGTGAATTAGTAGAGTGTACCTAGAATTATTGTTTTCGCAATCACTCTCTACAGGTCTCATTCCGGAAAACTGGAAACTTAGGAAGGTCGTTCCAGTCTACAAATCAGGTGACAAAAATTCCCCCCTAAACTACCGTCCAATTTCCTAACTAGCGTCCCCTGCAAGATCATGGAGCATGTCACATACTCTCAGGTAATGGACTTCTTAGACTCTAAGAATTTCTTCCATCCATCCCAACACGGTTTCCGCAAGGAGTATTCATGCGAAACACAACTAGCCATTTTCCTCAACGACTTACATGCTGACCTGGACGCTATAACCTTCAAGTTGACGCCATCTTTCTGGATTACGCTAAAGCATTTGATAAAGTTCCACACCAGCGATTAATACAAAAACTTTCTATTCTAAACTTACATCCTAATGTGCTAAACTGGATCAAGGCCTTCTTAACAAATCTTTTTCAGTCAGTCATTGTGAACAACCGCTCTTCCAACTCTCTCCCTGTGACATCCGGCGTCCCACAAGGCTCCGTTCTTGTGCCCCTACTGTTTTTAATATATATTAACGATCTCCAACAGCATGTATTCTGCCAAATTCGAATGTTCGCTGACGACTGCGTAATTTACCGCCAAATAACAAACACAACTGATCAAGAAGTCCTCCAGCAGGACCTTAACCAAATTGAACAGTGGTGCAAAAATTGGCTTATGACCCTGAACCCTAGCAAATGCAAGCTACTTTCCATTACCCGTCGCAAAAGGAGTCATGCCGTCCATTACAAAATCGCTAACGAGTCCATAGAATCTGTATCATCTTTCAAGTACTTAGGCGTCACATTATCTAATGACCTAACATCGAATGCACATGTTGCTAACGTGATATCATCTGCCAACAAAACTCTGGGATTTCTTAAACGTCACCTTCGCCTCACCTCGCATCACGTGAAATTGCTCGCCTACAAGTCACTCATTAGACCTAAACTTGAATATGCATCCGCCATATGGGACCCGCATCATATTAACCTCATAAACGATCTAGAAGCCGTTCAAAACCGCGCTACAAGGTTCATTCATTCTTCTTACTCGTACGACGTCAGTATTTCAGCCCTAAAAGCTAAATCAGCACTATCGCCTCTTTCCTTTCGTCGTCGCATAGCCACGCTATCACTGTACCACAAATTCTTTCACTCATCACTTAACCGTGCCCCCTACATCACGCCAGCATCTTACTTTTCCCACCGCACTAGCCACACGCTTCAAGTGTTTCGCCCACATGCCCGAACTGTTACTTTTTCAGCCTCCTTCTTTCCACGTGCAGCTAAAGATTGGAACGGCCTTCCCCAGCATATCGTCGACATTACCTGCCCTTTATCGTTTGCTAGCAATCTAAACAACATTTTTTGTATATGATCACGTATATTGCATTGTCTTGTACCTTTTCTGCTCATCCCACCCCTTATGTAATACCACGCGAGGGGTCTTTAAGGTAATAAAATGAAATGAAATATAGTAGTTGCCACTCGGGTGGTAACTGCAGCTGCTAGGACACCGACGGAGTCGAATTACTAGCTTTTAGTATAGTCGGTGTCCTTACGATATCAAAAGGTAGCAGGCGGTGCCGCACATAACAGCAGGACATTATTAGCAACAGCAGAGGTGTAAGCTACAGGAGGGAAATAGCATGAAACTACTCGCTATGTTTTAACTATTGTGTGCTAACGTAATGAAGGTTTTCACCTCAGAACATAGACAAAATGAGACGTTGCAGTGCGGCGAGTGAATGCACTGCACGTTCTATGGTCTGTTGACTATACCGCCACCACAAGACTGTCTAACTTAACCAAAGGCGAGTAAATCAACAAGGACAAGCTCGCTGTACCAGCAAGTATAGATACCGCAGCAAACACAACCGAGATTATACATGCTTCAAGATTGAAATACCTTGGAGCTGATTATAATACCTGAGACAATCGATGGCCATTGTTCTCCTTTCCGTAGTGCAGGGGGTTCGACCCTACACTTTTCATTATTGTTCCACATAAGGCCAACTTTCAGAAATGTTCTAGTTAAATCTATTGTTCATCTTATTTTATCTGGAACCGAACACTCGTGATTTTTTCAATATGGAAAGGTATATAAGCCGTATCTTCTTTAATCTTTTTAAATAAGACGAACTTGGGTTCGCTGGAGCGAGGCCAGTACTAGTGAAATAGCCGTTTATCTATCTTTACCATTTACCACTTACCAAGGGAAACCTTGATGCCTTTTAGGTGAAACACAAAATACTACATAGCAAAAAGCGGCTGCAATGATCTAGCGCTATGCACACATTCATTCCCAGTTTGTAGCTCTATCATCAATGGCCGAAAGAGAACTGAACATGGGTCGAGAAGGCGACTCACTTCGCAAGCCAATTCAAGGTTTGCTCCTGTCGAAACGTTCGCGTGTGCTAGAGCATCTGTCTCGCATTCGGGAGGTACCAGAGCCCGTATTCCGAGTTTGCGTCGTTATCAATGTGTCGCTATCTCACGTGACCTCAAGTCATCTGATTGGTCGAAACGCCGGAACCGGGTGTTGCCACTGCGGAACCGGAAGAGGTGGCAACATCATGTTCCGGCGTTTCCACCAATCAAATGACTCGAGGCCGGGGAGATAGCGACACTATCGATAACGACGCAAACTCGGAATACGGGCCCAGGTTCGATTCCTGGTGCAGCTGGGTACCCACCAGTTATCAGTGGGTACAAGATTTGCCTTGACCTGATGCTCGGCTCTTCTGGATTTAAATGCTTGGGAAAGGGGTCATGGAACAAAAATGTTGCGCCGATGGGACAATGATTCATTCCGCCATCGGCCAACCGAAAATCCACCTCGTGCGGCAGAGGTCGATGTGTGTGCGAAGTGAGGTTCCCTCTCAGCCATTGTTGTGTTTTATTTCATAGCTTGTAGCCATCTTCTCCCTCTCCTTCTACTCTGGACTGGCTTGACATTTATAGCATTATGAATGATCGATTTGGTGAAAATAGCGACATTTTATGCAGATCATGGCTATTAGAAAGCAGATGTATTGAGGAGCAACCGTTTTCTTGTATTGTTCCTTTCTAGGACCTAATCAAGCTCTACAACAGCCTCTCATAACGTCACAAAAGGCATATTGTCCGGCAATGTCTATCGAGTATGATGATTGACGCGCTTGAAGCACTGCTGGCACCGACGACTACAAGGAGAGGAGCCTCTCGTAGATGAGTAGCTCTTGCAGTGCATTGCTGAACTCTTTCGGCAGAAAAACACTCGCTAAATTAAAACTTCAGAAGTGGATGCCGTCAGCCGCGGCAAAGTCACGCTTGGAGCATAGTTCTTTCTGTGAGAAATTATGAAAAGCTATTAAATTCTATTAGTTCTTTCTTAAACATGCATTGGGTATATTCAAATCAAGCTTTAGCTTCCCAGATAATTGGTTTTACTTTTGGTGTCTAATGTCATAAAGGCAATTAGGCCACGGACGCAGTATATGAGGGCTGTGTATAGAAATCGAGCGCCATAACAACTGAGCGACCGCAGCGGGGCGAGTCAATAACTTGTAACAACCAATTGAAATTGTTATTTTAGCAAAGAATTTCAAAACTCACTCTGAGACTTCTTCACTTGTGAATGGAGAATAGGCAAGCAGATCCAGGTGGTGGCCTTTGATTTCTTTTTTTTGCAACGTTACTCAAGACGAGGGAGGGAAAGAGTAAGGGGCTTGAACTGAATTCAATATTCATGCCTACAGTCAATTAGAAACACCGAAAACTATATCAGTGAAGCCTGATGCAATTTATTTCATTTTTAGGTAAGTCATATGTAACTAAATAATTATAATAATATAACAACTCCATCTGGCCCGGCCCTTCCCACATGAGGTTGCTTTTTAAAGTATAGGCTCGTTCCCACTTTTCAATACTGTAGACTATGCGAAAGCCATGTACAAGAAAGAATTACCATTTTGAGCATCACTATCACCTAGTTACGTCCCCGATTTTGCGCAATGTGTTTTCGATCAATGTGGAACCTATTCCTTAGCATTAGACATTATATCTGTTTAATTCTCAGTTATTCTTATATTAGCTAAACTACCTGTTTCCCTCATAGCCCTAGTCATCCCCATATAATATCCAAAGCTGCCTTCTACTAATGTATTGTAAAACTGTAAAACCTAATATTTTCGATTCCTTGGAATATAGACAATTCATCGAGATCTATCGTTTTCATTATTACATTGTTTCGTCGAGCTAATAAAACTATTACAATTAGCACAAATGACTCTCATTTGCTGTATTTTGCATGGCGGTTAGGTAACGACATTCCTTGGCAATTATAGCATTTTAAAGGTTTGTTACAGCTTAAGCACATATTCTGATATATGATTTTGTTCATATATACTTTGAAATTGAAACGCGGTAAAGATTAGATTTGTAGCCGGGTTCAACAGCAGCGAACTATAATGTGTTTGGAATATATTGAGCTTCAAAGCGTTATTTAGAGCGCAATTAACTCAAGATGCTATAGTTCTGTACAACGGTTATAAATAGCTCCGTATAAAAACTATGATCGTACTGAATGGACGTAGAGTAGAACACACCTGGGGATTCCGGCTGCCATTATTTATGTGAAAGTCAATTGATGTTGAAATACTTTTACAGATAACTTTATTTAAAAAATTCCTTATATTTGGACCTATAATTATTGTGGAGAAAGCGTGAAATATTCTAGTTCAGTGTGAAGAACGTATTTACGAAAGCATTATAGTAATATCTCGCTTTAAAAATTTATGAGGCATTTACATGAAATAGCTCCTTTTCCCGATATTTATTTTGCAGAACAGCTTAATAAGGACCTCGAATCGCTAGCTTTCATGTCATCTAAGAGGATTATGATGCAGCGAACGCAGTCTCAGTTATATCAAGTTCCCCGTGACACTGGCGGCATCAGAGAGGTGTTCTATGTTCACTCCTATGGAGGTTAACGGTGCTGAAAAACCCTCTTAGCGATAAGTGACACAAAATAAACACCTAACAGAGTAGACTATAGAACAGTCGTCGCGGTAGCTGGGTCAGAGTATTAGAGGCAGACTATTAAAGTCATGAACACGGATGCACTAGGCGGCATATATGGTTGTCTCTCATAATTTCTATTTAATTAGCTTGTGTATGCCTCCTTTTAAATCATGAAAACTTACAAGAAGACTTCCCAGCTCTTTGCCTTCTGTGGCTGGTCGCTCAGCTACTACAGACGTGATAGAGTAATGGTCCTTCTGAATCTTCTCTAAAACACTTTGCTCCTTGCTTCATTTTCCGTTTTGCTTTTCTTAATGCCACCATAATTTATTGCTCATTCACATACGAATAGGTGGAAAAAGGTGGGTTTCTAAAACCTTAGTGCTAACGTTACATGAGAATAAGTTTGCATTAGGGCTTTAGTTTTACATTATTCTGATATGTCTTAAATACGACGAAAAAGCACTTCAATGAGCTATATGTTTGCTTATCGAGGCTCATAAAGGAGAGCTGGTTTCACGCTGATATTATTTACTGTCCTAAACGCTGCTCAGACGTTACAGACAAGGAGTGACCTAGAATTCAAGATTCGCTTTGCTGTAGGAACTTATTGACGCTTCATTTATTTTAATTTCAGTCTGACAAGAACATCTGGTATAAATCTAGTAAACATTCTCTCGAGAGCTAGGTTCCTACTGCCGGTCTGCACGAAGAAGTTTTGCATAAACCTTACAATGCTCACTAGTATGTGGCTCCTGTTGCAAAGTAACTATTTTAATTGTACGCAAACATTTTGAACTTTTTTTCTAGAACGCGCAAAATGCTTAATGCGGTCGCGCGTTAACAGCAGCCGGCATCGTTCCAGTGCCATGAATGCAACAGTGTTGTAGACTAGACGCGCAAAGTGAACTGCCTGCCCTCCCACGGGCTTTAATGTCAGGGGTCTCCTCTGGCGAATGTTATATATTTCATTAGCAGTATTAAGGCGGAGAAAGGAGCAGCAAGATACGTCTGCTAAGCCGATTAACATTCCTGTCGGGACGGCGGGAACGCGTTAGTACGGAAGGCGTCAAGGCCTCATCAAAATAAATGTGACAATAATGAATTGTCCCTAAGTACGCTAATGCCTAAGTAAAGGTGTCGATTTAAGGAAACAGAAACATAAGCCTCTCAACGCTATTCCACGAGGGAATGACAGGATAGCGAGCGCAGCAGAAAAGATGAGTGCGCAATAAATGTCATTTCGGATGTCGCTAGGCAGATAACAAGAATTTGCCACCTCATCTGCCAGAAGGCTGCCTGGACGTGGATGTGTATATGTATATATATACATGCACGGATGTGTATATACATGCATATTGAGGCACACTAGGTTTCGAAAAGCTCAAAGACGCATCAAAAAGTAATGGTATTTGTTGAGCTGCTCGTAATACCAGAGCGACGCAAGTGCTGGGCGGTCCCGAGAGAGATGTGTGCGAAGCGAGTGTCGAGAATGTTACAGAAAGGCTGACGCCAACACATGCATAAAGGTTGTTCATCGCGCTCGCTTTTCTTGTGGTTGCCAATGAAGCGTTGATCGATCACCCTACCTTCTGTCGCACAACCCCTTTGTCTTTTGTAGCTTTGACTCGCTCCTACGCTGGTTTTGCGCACGTCAGAGTTTCACAATTCATGTTACGCATTCGCTTCAGAATCGGAATCAGAATCAGAATTTATTCAATGCAATGACGAATACAAAGATTTGGTACATACAGGAGGAGGTCCCAAAGCCAATGGCTGCACAGAGGACCTCCTTTTACAAGTATGCAAAACAAAAATGATTCATTACAAACAACAGCGGGTGACAAACTGCAACTGCTATGTAATATAAATGTAGAACACAAAGAAATACAAGATGGCGTAAATATAAGCAGAACATAAATTAGGAACATGTTATATAAATGTAAAACAGAGGAAACAATTGAATGTGGGATAAGTATTTCTTATCAATGAAAAAAAAAACATATTTAGCGCGATAGCAGAAAAGTAAGAAAACAACGCTTAAAAGCATGAATGTTAGATGATTGCTTTATTGTGAACGGTAATGAATTCCACAAAAATGAGGCAGAGAAATTAACTGTGGATTTGCCGTAATTGGTTCTGGGTTTTGGGAGTAAGAGATTGTTTTGGCATTAAAACCGAGTTAAACTACGTCGCGGAAACTGGGTTGTGTTAGTTATTGAAATGGGAAGTGATCTATTTATGAATTTAAATATGAGGATGCCAATAGAATAATGAAACATGGATGACACTCCAAGGATGTTATGAGCTTGTAGTAAGGGCGCAGCACTGCACAAATGGCTATTAGAAGTAATGACGCGAATGGCTTGATTTTGTATGTGTTGTAGCGGTGCCATGTGAGTTCTGTATGTATTACCCCAAGACGAAATACAATAGTTAATACAACTATGGAAAAAGCATATTAGAGTGAAATGCGCGTGTGCAAATTGAAGTAATTTCCCACTTTGATGAGCACCCTTATGCCGTATGCTGATTTTTTTTTTAAAGGGAGCATATAAGTCTGTTAAATTTTAGGTGACAATCAAGATCTATGACAAGAAACATCGCATGATCAGTGGCAAAAAGTATGTGAGAGTTAAGAGAAATATGTAGAGATGTAGGAATAGTCTTGTGAGGAGTTGAGAAGATTACAAAGCTAGATTTAGATGCATTAACATTAAGCATGTTATTTCGACACTAGGTTGCTAGGTTTACTGCATCGGTATTCAATTTACGTGTTAAAGAATCTATGCACGTGCCAGATGCTAGTATAGTAGTATCGTCGGCGAAGATTTCAGAAGCCAGATTCAGAAGATTTAAGGCACGAGGGCAGATTATTAATGTATATTAGAAAAAGAAGTGGTCCAAGAATGGAACCCTGGGGAACGCCAACATTAGTAGTCTTTGGTGTAGAGTAAGTCACAGATATGCAAACTGCTTGGATTCGGTCAAGTAGGGGTAGCTGCGGATAAATGTTAGTGCAGGACCAGATACTCCAAGGGAATTTAATTTATCAAAAAGTATGTTGTGATTAATTGAATCAAATGCCTTCGACAGATCAATGAATAATGCGCCAGCTAATTGACCACAATCAATGGTATTTTTAATTTTATCTGTTAAAGAAATTAAGGCTAATTCAGTTCAAAAACCCGACCTGAAGCCGAACTGATTAGAAGATATGATATTAAATTTTGCGAAGTAATTTTCGATACGGACGACGAACAGCTTTTCAATGACTTTGCTAAAAAAGGAAATAATAGCAGTGGAACGATAGTTGCTTGTTAGGCGCCTGTCCCCTTTCTTGAAGACGGGAATTAGTTTGGCTTTTTTTAGCGCGCTAAGAAAGATACCTGCATTGAAGATTAAGTTGACGATGTAAGAAAATACATTGCAAATCAGAGAAGATATTAGCTTGATATGAAAAGAATGGAAGTTGTCAAGGCCTGGGCTTGCATCTTTCCGATTCATTATGACAGTGCGCACCTCATCAGGAGAAACAGGGAAAAGAAACAAATTATGAGGTAGACGGGGGTACACGTGAATGGGGTGAGTAACGTGAGGCTGATCGATAACAAATGAATCAATGAAAGCATTCGCAATGTCACCAGTATCACGGCAAATATGCGTGTCTGTTTGGACTTCTTTTATCGAAGCCGTAGTAGGAGTTCTATTTACGAATGAATTCATCACTTTCCATTGTTTTTTAGAATCACTACCTGCTTGATTTATTTCAGATTCATAATATTTTTTCTAGCAGTTTTGAGTATCCTGCCGAGTACATTGCTGTACGTTTAATATCGTGTCCGTAAATTAACATTAAATGGCTGCTTCTTAGTCTTTTTATACAGGTTATACTTTTTCGTAGACGTTTCAAGAGACTGCCAGTTAACCATGGATTGAAAGGTTGTAGTATCTTTTTCTGCAATATGCCACTGTTGTAGATAATGTATCAAGAACTTTAGCGAGTGTAGCAGTGAATGCTTCATAACCAATTTCAGGGTCATCTGTTAAAGTAATTGGTAACCAATCTATGTTGGCAATTCGTTCGTGAAATAGTGAGGCATTCAAGCGTTTCTTAGTAACCTTCACGTGACCATCAACGGGGATAGATGTTTTACGCACAAAAATAGGGTGATAATAAGTTATTTCAACTTCGACTACGCCAGCAGCGGGGGAAGTAATTAAGTTAGACAGCACATGAACATTAAATGAACTGTTTTCGATATTAAGGGATCTTGTATGTACGCTTAAAAGGCATTCGAAGCCATGACCATTAATGCAGTTATTATTTATTGTATTCATAATATGACGGCGTTGAAGCATCTAGAAGGTTTATGTTAAAGTCACCCATAATAATGACATTTTTTTGTTCTAGAGACCAGCTTATTTAAAATTTCTTCCAATGCCAAGCAGAATTCAGTAACGGACGATGAAGGAGATTGATGTAAGCAACCGATGATAATGTTTCTTGAATCTTGTGTCACAAACGACTTATCAAGCTCAATCCATACAGACTCACAATTAGACTTGTTGATTGACAAGTCCGACCGTCTGAGACAATGGAACTTAGATGATATGAAAATAGCAGCACTATCATGGTTACTCTCCCCTCGATGACAGTATTCGGCTGAGTAAGACGGAAAAGAATGCACGTTTTGGTCGCTGGAGCTTAGCCATGTTTCACTGATACAGATAATCAAAAAATTGTGATGAATCGACGATAGGAAACTAGAAATGTCATCGGAATGTTTGCGAAAGCTACGCGAATTAAAATGAATAAATGAAAGGCACGAGATAGAAAGAAAAGCTTCAACTGAGAAGGGGAAAAGTAAGTCGTCGTTGCAAAAAACAAAGACGATTGCTTAATATGAATGGGCAAGTTTATGAAAAAATGGAAAGATCAGATTCGCTAGAGATACGGAACACGTCCCTGTCCTTGGTTTGGCGCGCTTTGATACGGCAATTGTCGGTCCACAGAAAATTCCACTTCTTTTCTTTCTTGAGCTTTAGAGCTTTTGCAAAAAGTTTCTTATCTGGCGAGAGATGATCCTTAACGAAAACTGGGTTCTTGTCTTCTCCTCGAAAGCC
Organism: Amblyomma maculatum; assembly: GCF_055883805.1. Lineage (NCBI taxonomy): Eukaryota > Metazoa > Arthropoda > Arachnida > Ixodida > Ixodidae > Amblyomma > Amblyomma maculatum. The sequence continues at coordinate 122,777,975 of NC_139354.1, read as the reverse complement.
AAGACTGCTAGTGTTCAGTCCGGCCTTTCGTGCCTTTTTCACAAACTCGCCTTTGTGTGACCGAGAGTAGAAACGAGCTACGATGTTTTGTTCGTTAGATTTTGTTGGAACACGATGAACGATCTTTATATCAGTGGCCAACACAGGACTTCACTTTTTTTCGCCAATTGCCGACACAATGGCCGTGCAGTTCTCGCTTTGTGTGTAAGGCACTCCCTTGATCTCAACGTTGTTGAGTCGGGAGTATTGCTCGATATTGACTCTTTTTTGGAGAGCATCGTTCTCGGCTTTAAGTGCTTTATTCGAAGTGGCGAGATCAATCTGTCGGTCACGCATGTCTTCAAACAATTTGGTGAACATCTGGAAGCACGCCTCCATTCCCTCAACTTTTGTATTAAGGCCACTGAAATCGAGTCCTTGATCAGCCAATTTTTCCTTGATGTTCGCTACAAGCTAGGCAGCAAGTTCGTTTACCTTTTCATTGAAACTAGCTTCGAGGCTTTCGATTTGTTTGCAAGCTCAGCATTCGTCGGCATTACGAGCAAAGCAGTCAGATTCAAGATCGCTGAAGAAAAATATTCACAAAGGTCCACGCAGAAAAGCAGCAGCAGCAGCTGTGGTGAAATACCTAAATAACTCTAATCTGACAAAAGGATGCTAATAGCACCAACCTGAGGAATGGGTGAAAAATTAACAGTGTCCTTGCTTGACCACAGCCGCTGCTGCTATGAAGCCGGAGCCATGTCAGCGGCGACTTTTGTAAGCAACGCCGGTAGTCCGCGCAGACGCAGGAGTTCCTGTCCAAGCAACCTTGACTGGCCAGAAGATATGAAGATGGCACGTAGCTGAACAGCACGTGCGGTGATTTTCTGGACCACTGAAGAGGACAGCAGCACAGCAGAAACCTGAGGAATGGGTGAAAAATTAACATCGTTCTTGCTTGACCACAGCCGCTGCTGCTTGGTGGCTCTTTGTGAATCGCTCTCTTTCTGCATGAACAGCAACAAAAGTAAGAAACAATCCTTTCAACCGGTTGTTTGTAATATATTTTTGGAGTTACATTGCTGGATTTTGTTGTTGTTGTTTTGTTTGGAGGGGAGGTGCCTGGTGGTTCGGATTTACATCTGTTGCTCCTGTAGGCGAAATTTCATTTGTTTTTGGGATGTAGCGTCGTAAAACGATTAAAGCTCTTTGGGGGACTCATTTGGATAACACTAGATCCTGTGACCGTCAAGCTTTCTCTAAAATGAATATAATGTCGCTTTGCTTCCTGCATGTTATGAATAGCGGTCGCAGTGGCGGGGGCATAAAAAGCGCACATAGGATTTGCAGTCGTGCGCCTTACCCATTGTGCCACTGCGGTGGGCAATAAAGAAGTTTTTGTGTAACAAGAAAGCTGCTGGCAAATATAAATTTATAATCGCCACTCCTAGCATAAGTAGTGAGCAGTTGTTTAAAGCCAGTTTTCTCCCTACCGCTGAGAAAGGTGCTAAATTCAATCACTAATTTGAAGTGTCAATTGAAGAGGTAAGTAATGTTGATATTTTAGATTAAAATAGCTTCGCGGCTCGCCAAAGGCGTTTAAACAGAATACGCCATGATGCAAGCACAACTTACAACTCATGGTGAAGTATTGTCTACAAAACAACAAGGAGGAACAAATTAGAATAATCATTCGAAATCAGATTTCAAACACCATAGTTATGGAACATTATATACCACCTTTGGTTCCTCTGTTCTATGAGTTCTTTGAAATATTATTGAGAAGTGGCCATCAAATGGATCAATCACAGTCCAGGCGGGTCTGGATGTTAAGCCACCAGAACGAACACAGAGCTTTCAAAGGCCATCATTCCAATTACTCATCTCAAGAACCACAATTTTGCCGCTAAGAGCCAAGTGCCATGAGTAGATAAGGCAGGCCAAAAGCGCCATTGTATTGTGCTGCACCGTTCGAAAGCACGACATTAAAGCCCCTAGATCACTGGGCTTTAGTCGAAATGGCTTCTCTAGTGCGGCATGGATTCTCCTGGTGCCACACATATCACAACGTAGGTGCGTTGAGCCAAGATCAGCTAGACGTCTTGCATTAAAGCCTGCGTCAATAGAAATAGCAGCCAATGCCTGGGAGCTAAAGGAATTAAAATAAATTTCCAAAATTCAAAATTCGTTAACAGACAAACAAACATTTTTCAGCTCCTCCTGTGACTCGTCTCTCTCTTTAGAGTCGTAAAGTAGGATGATAAACTGTTCACACAGCGTTAATCGACTACGAACAGAAACACTCGCAGTCTGCAGTGGTGGTCTTTATTTCTTCCCACTATCGACCTTTGGTGCAGCTGACACACTGGTGCCTTGCTAAAAACTAGCCCCATCACTATATCTTGCTAGAGGACACCATATAACGCACTAAGCAGATTGAACGTTACTGCGAAAACAGAGTCAAATTATGTTGCTTATATTCGTTTCTTTTTCTCGGTATAATGAACGTTCGCGTCTAGAATAAACCAGCAATTCATTTTCATGATCAGCAAAAAGCATCCTTCCTGAAAGCTGCCGATTTCATCTAACCTGTTGAATTTTATGAAATACATTGGACGGGTGTCAACTACGTCGGGAATGAGTGTCGTTACAATCAGTAAAGTGCACTCTAAACTCGATGTAACGAAATCCGATTTAAAAAAGATATCGTACAGCCACCTCAGGTGCCCATAGGGTCCAATGCTTTGACTAACTCGAAGAAAAGAAATCAATTGCATGATCTATTCCAATGTAATGAACCTTTTTTCAAAAAATGTAGGTGGTGAGGGGCATTTTTTGGTTTATTTTGTAGAGAGCACCCCAAAATTGATTTATTGAGAGCCAAAAAAACAGCGCGGAGGAACATTGTCGCGCTTTTTTTAAACTGCTGTGGCGCAATACGGCAGTTGCAGCGTTCAATTTAATTCACTAGATGATGCCAGTAGTAAAAAAAAATGTATCATGGCGCATTCCAAGGGGCGGTGTTGCAATTCAGGGCCCTTTTTTTGTGGCTTGCTTTGTGTGGTTCGTTCGTCATTGTGCTTCCGCGGATAGTGCATGCTTCTGAGAATCTCAGATTGTTAGGTTTTACAGTGCTACTTACCTCTTCAGACCTATGAGAAATTGGTGCGGTCACTCCTCACAAAGCGGACTCAGGCAAAGATCACCGACTTCATCGGTGTAAAATAAATTTGCAGCCCGCTCGGGCTCTACTTGCTGAGTAGTTTTGTGTGTGCGTGTGCGCGTGCGTGTGTGCGTGTGTGCGCGTGCGTGTGTGCGTGTGTGCGCGTGCGTGTGTGCGTGTGTGCGCGTGCGTGTGTGCGCGTGTGTGTGCGTGCGTGCGCGCGCGCATGCGTGCGTGCGTGCATGTGTGTGCGTGTGCGTGTGCGTGTGCGTGTGCGTGCGCGTGTGCGCGTGTGCGCGTGCGCGTGTGCGTGTGCGCGTGCGCGCGTGCGCGTGCGCGTGCGCGCGTGCGCGCGTGCGCGTGTGCGCGTGCGCGTGTGCGTGTGCGCGTGTGCGCGCGTGTGTGTGTGTGTGTGTGTGTGTGTGTGTGTGTGTGTGTGTGTGTGTGTGTGTGTGTGTGTGTGTGTGTGTGTGTGTGTGTGTGTGTGTGTGTGTGTGTGTGTGTGTGTGTGTGTGTGTGTGTGTGTGTGTGTGTGTGTGTGTGTGTGTGTGTGTGTGTGTGTGTGTGTGTGTGTGTGTGTGTGTGTGTGTGTGTGTGTGTGTGTGTGTGTGTGTGTGTGTGTGTGTGTGTGTGTGTGTGTGTGTGTGTGTGTGTGTGTGTGTGTGTGTGTGTGTGTGTGTGTGTGTGTGTGTGTGTGTGTGTGTGTGTGTGTGTGTGTGTGTGTGTGTGTGTGTGTGTGTGTGTGTGTGTGTGTGTGTGTGTGTGTGTGTGTGTGTGTGTGTGTGTGTGTGTGTGTGTGTGTGTGTGTGTGTGTGTGTGTGTGTGTGTGTGTGTGTGTGTGTGTGTGTGTGTGTGTGTGTGTGTGTGTGTGTGTGTGTGTGTGTGTGTGTGTGTGTGTGTGTGTGTGTGTGTGTGTGTGTGTGTGTGTGTGTGTGTGTGTGTGTGTGTGTGTGTGTGTGTGTGTGTGTGTGTGTGTGTGTGTGTGTGTGTGTGTGTGTGTGTGTGTGTGTGTGTGTGTGTGTGTGTGTGTGTGTGTGTGTGTGTGTGTGTGTGTGTGTGTGTGTGTGTGTGTGTGTGTGTGTGTGTGTGTGTGTGTGTGTGTGTGTGTGTGTGTGTGTGTGTGTGTGTGTGTGTGTGTGTGTGTGTGTGTGTGTGTGTGTGTGTGTGTGTGTGTGTGTGTGTGTGTGTGTGTGTGTGTGTGTGTGTGTGTGTGTGTGTGTGTGTGTGTGTGTGTGTGTGTGTGTGTGTGTGTGTGTGTGTGTGTGTGTGTGTGTGTGTGTGTGTGTGTGTGTGTGTGTGTGTGTGTGTGTGTGTGTGTGTGTGTGTGTGTGTGTGTGTGTGTGTGTGTGTGTGTGTGTGTGTGTACTACCGGCGCCGGTAATATTTGCTGGCCGCATTTCATTTTAGGAACATCAGATTCGCAACCATGATTCCGCGGTAGCGTATTGAAAACCGCCACACCTTATATTCGAATTAACCAAATTATAGGACCCAGGAATGCCTCGCTGAATTTAATGAAGTTCCCAGTTGAAATAATAATTCGCAGCTACCCTCATGTTTGGTAAATCGAATTTCAACTATATGAAATTATTGCACTGAAGGCTTTCATGAAGAGTTGTATGTCAGAGGTAGCGTACCTGCTGTCGGCTGTCTCTGGCTGAGCGCACGCACTCACTTTTTCCTTCATAGCGCGTAGCACCTCATCGTCTTTGCGGCCCGTTACATTTATCGCTGCGCAGCCGAATCTCGTCGGGTGAGTTACGGGGTCTAACGAGGGTGCCACGGCTTCAAGCGCGCAAAGTGAGACAGTTCGGGTTTGTCGAATGGCGACCTATCGCAGAGAGGCGTTCGATCTCGTGGGTCCCATTGCTGGTGCGGGTAATAACAACCTAAGCTGCGTCGTACTAAGCCAATAGATTTTGGTGAAGGCCACGCCGGTCGTAGCGGTCGCCGAAGCCAGACATCACCCGGCGAACAGGTAACGTGCCAACGGCGCTCATCGCAGCTTTCCTTGAAGCACTATTGAGAAGCTATTCGGTCATTCCAACTTCTATAGGTGGCGCGGCGACAGCATGACATGGCGGCTGAGTCGGTGATAGCGCCGCTGCCGTATAACGCACGTTTTGACAAGCGGGCCTGCATCTTCATATTGTGGCATCGTTCGTGTGAGATCTGGCGTTTAGATAAGCAGCAGTATGTCATATCGGTCATGACATAAGCAGTATGTCATATCGGTCTATGAGTTTGGCTACACTAGTTTCAAAATAAACGTGTTGATTCGAGTGCGCATGGATTCGCTAGCTCAGAAGTGAAAACTCCGTCAGTATTGCTGCATGTACTAAACATGCCGCATTAAAGGGCGACAATTTTTTAAGCGACAGTTTTTCGGATATTCACATTTTATTTTATGACATGTCTCAGCGCAGCAATTCAGCGTATACATTGTTCATGTTGTAGTAATCCCGATCGCCATCAGCTCGCGCGCCAACCGGAAGAGGTAGACGAAGTGGAGCCGAAGCATTCATTTTATATTTCATTTTATATTTCACTTATTTCCCGTTTTGTTTCCTTTGCTCTACCCCTCAAATCATTTTTTTATGCAAGTATGTTAAAAAAAATTATTTGCTACCCAATTCTTGGCCGATCCCCCTCTGTGGGTATGTGCCATAAGTTATTTGGACAACAACAACAACAACATTGTTGGCACTGCTCTGTTGATTCGAACGCTACCCCCCTAGCTTTGGTTTGCGGACGTTGCTTACGGTCTTGATACCCAAATAAACACCTTACACTTGGTGAAAGTATCTCGGTCGTCGCCCCAGTCCTCCTCGCAAATTTCACCCTAGAACTTCGGAACCGCACGCTACCGTCTTCGGTCACAACCATGCAGGACGCTCCCAGCCAACCATCGGCGCCCAACCCTGCCACTCCTGCCACCATCTTCTGTCCCGGGGCACAACGCCCCCGTGACCCACCTTTCTTCAGTGGCACCGACGACCATGACGTTGACGACTGGCTAGCCTCTTTCGAGCACGTCAGCACTTACAACCGCTGGGACGATTCCATAAAACTAAGCAACGTCCTCTTCTACCTCACGGACGTGGCGAATCTGTGGTTTCGAAACTACGATGCCGATCTTCCGACGTGGTCTATCTTCAAGAAGAACTTCGCGGATGTCTTCGGCCGTCCTGCGGTACGTAAACTCCGCGCCGAACAACGCCTCCATACACGGCTTCAACTTCCCGAGGAAACGTTTACCAGCTACATTGAGGACGTGGTTGACCTCTGCAAGCGGGTCAATCCGTCTATGCCCGAGCCCGAAACAGTCACCCATGTTCTAAAAGGTCTCACTGATGATGCGTACTATATGATGTCGGCCAGGGACCCTACTTCCGTATCCGACATTATAACCCTGTGCCAGAGGTTTGACGAGCTACGAAAGCAACGCGCTTCTACGCGGCGGGCTGCCGCACCTGCCGGCATTGCTGGCTTGGCACTGGCTACACCGTCTGCAGAACAGTATCAATTTATGCAGAATATCCAAGACTTCATCCGCGAAAAAGTTGCACGACAGCTGTCCCTCCTCCATCCAGTTCAGCCGACCTTCTGCACTTCGCAATTAGCGCCGGCCAACGCGCCATCCATCTCGCCGGCTATCCGCCAAGTTATCGAGGAGAAAGTCGCCGAAGCGCTGCCTTCTAGTGTTCCCATCGCTCCTCTGGAAGCCCCACTCACTTACGCTCAAGTAACCGCTGGAACGCGCGGTCTGCTTCCTACATCGTCTTACCAGAACGGCCCTACATTTTATGTTCCACCTCGTTTCATGGCCCCTCAGTCTCCAATCCCTCGACAGCGACGCCGCATTACGAACCCATGGCGAACCGCCGACAATCACCCAATTTGCTATGCTTGCGGGCTCCCGGGTCACGTCGCTCGCCTGTGCCGTCAGCGCCCGCTTCATCCTGAGAACACAGTCCGTCAGTACCACTACGATCCCGAGCCGCCCTTGAGCAACGTCTCTCCTGGATCATCTCCACCTCGGGCTCAGTACTCAACACGCCGTTCGCCTTCGCCTCGCCGACGTTCCATTTCGCCAATGCTCCGGCGACAGGGCCCTATGCAAGGGCGAAACTAAATGCAGCAGTTCCGGAGGCATGAACTGCGCGTTTGACGAACTCGTTAAGTCCGCCGCCTCCTCCCGCCAACGTCATTGAAGTGTTCGTAGAAGGTTTTCCCGTTCTCGCGCTGGTGGATACAGGTGCTGCCGTTTCCGTAATTAGTGATGGACTTCGCCACAAAATTCGCAAGGTCAAGACGCCGCTTTCTGCCTTTTCGCTTCGTTCGGCCAGTTCAGAGCGCATCACCCCTGTAGCAGCGTGCACGGTACGAGTTTGCATCAAAGTCATTATGTATCTCGTCGAGATGGTGGTGCTTTACGACTGCTACCACGACATCATCCTCGGCTACGACTTTCTGTCGACTCACAGTGGTGTGATTGATTGTGCCCGTGCTGAAGTTGAGCTTTCCCCTGTGTGTAATGTTTCCCTGTGTGACCCGCCTGTGCGCCCTGCTAAACTCCTATGTAGCTATGTAGCTGCAGACACCGACATTCCTCCCTTTTCTTCTGTTCTCGTTCCCCTTATTTCGACATCTGCCCTCCCTAGTCCTGTTCTCTTTACGCCCAAACTCGCCTCCGCCCACCATAACCACCTCCTTTTTCCTTTCGCCGTTCTAACGATTTCTGATGGCAGCTGTGTGATCTATGCTTCCAACCCTTTTCCCTGTCCAACGGCTGTTCTTCGTGGGGAGTGCCTCGGCTACATTGAAGAGCTGAACCCTGATCGCACAATGTTCTCCGAACCTGAAGTTTTTCCTCTCGTCGCTGCCCTGACGTCTTGTGCTGCTACGAGTGATGAGCTTCCTGTCGACGCCCTTCATCGAGCTATCGCGACCGACCTACCGTCCGCCCAACGGGACCAAATAGTCGCCCTCCTTCAGCGCTTCAGTGCATCTTTTGACGTGTCCCAGCCTTCCTTGGGCCGCGTCTTGATCGTTTCGCATGCAATTGACACTGGTCCTCATGCTCTCCTGCGGCAGCGACCATATCGCGTGTCGCCCACAGAGCGCCGCGTCATTCGTGACAATGTCGCCGATATGCTTCAACGGGGCATCATACGACCATCTCATAGCTCTTGGGCCTCCCCCGTAGTGTTGGTGACGAAGAAAGATGGCACGATCCGCTTCTGTGTGGACTACCGGCGTCTGAATAAGATAACCCGCAAAGATGTTTACCCACTACCACGAATTGATGACGCGCTAGATTGTTTGCAAGGAGCGGAGTTCTTTTCGTCGCTAGATTTACGCACTGGCCATTGGCAAGTAGCGATGGCTTCCGCTGACCGCCCGAAAACAGCCTTCATCACTCCCGATGGCTTGTATAAATTCAATGTGACGCCGTTCGGACTGTGCAACGCCCCCGCCACCTTCGAGAGAATGATGGATAACATTCTCAGTGGGCTCGAATGGGAAACGTGTCTTTGTTATCTAGATGACATTGTCGTTTTCTCGAAAGTTTTCCCTTCCCACCTCCTGCGCCTTCAGCGTGTCCTTACGTGCCTTACTGAAGCCGGCCTACAGCTCAACTTGAAGAAATGTCACTTTGCCGCTACCAAGCTCACAATACTTGGTCATGTCATATCCAAGGATGGCGTTCTACCGGATCCTTTCAAACTTCGTGCCGTCGCATACTTCCCCAAGCCCACAACCTTGAAAGAACTTCGCAGTTTTATCGGTCTATGTTCATATTTCCGCCGTTTTATCCGCGACTTCGCCAGTATTATCGCCCCTTTAACGGAACTTCTCGCCGGAGGCCCGAACCTCTCCTCTTGGTCACCAGCCTGTGATGCTGCATTCAGTACACTACGCCGTGTACTGGTCTCTCCCCTATACTCCGCCATTTTGACCCTGCCTGCTCGACCGAAATACACACTGATGCAAGCGGCGTACGTCTGGGCGCTGTTCTTTCTAAACGGGAACCTGGATATACCGAGTATGTCGTCGCGTACGCTAGTCGTACCCTCACGAAAGCGGAATCGAACTATTCTGTGACCGAAAAGGAGTGTCTGGCCATCATATGGGCCATTACCAAGTTTCGTCCTTATATTTACGGTCGCCCATTCTACGTTGTTACCGACCACCACGCGCTCTGTTGGCTATCCTCCCTCAAAGACCCCTCCGGCCGCCTCGCCCGCTGGCCGTTACGTCTTCAGGAGTACGATATCCACGTCATCTATCGATCTGGACGTAAGCACACCGACGCTGATGCTCTTTCCCGTTCACCGCTTCCTAACGACTCGACGGCTGGCTTCGTTTGTGCCTACGATATGTCGCCGCTCAACATTACCAACATGAAAGCTGAGCAGCAGAAGGATCCATGGATATTCTTCCTCTTAACATTCCTGTCTACGCCCGCAGAGCTGTCTCCGTCACGTGCACTTCGTCGTCAGGCCCACCACTTCGCCACTCGTGATGGACTTTTATACCGCCACAATTACCATCCTACCGGGCGAAAGTGGCTTCTCGTGATTCCGCGACATCTCCGTGCTGAAATCTGCGCCACTGTCCACGCCGGTCCCCAATGCGGCCATGCAGGTGTCATGAAAACCTATTCTCGACTGCGTATGAGATATTACTGGCGCGATATGTACCACTTCATTCGTCAATACATCCGATCCTGTACCGCCTGCCGAAGTCGCAAGAATCCGTCCCATCAGCCAGCCGCTCCGTTGCAGCCATTGCCTTGCCCCAGCCGCCCTTTTGACCGTGTCGGTATCGATCTGTATGGCCCGCTTCCGACCACGTCGGCTAACAACCGCTGGGTCATCGTAGCCGTTGACCACCTAACCTGTTACGTGGAAACATCGGCCTTGCAGTCTGCCACCGGACGGGATGTTGCTTCGTTCATTCTGCATCGCCTCGTTCTTCGTCACGGCGCACCGAAAGAATTGATCAGTGACCGAGGACGTGCGTTTCTTTCCGACACTGTTGAAACCCTCCTCAAACAGTGCCAGATCATTCACCGGAGCACCACAGCATATCACCCCCAAACGAACGGCATGACTGAGCGATTTAATCGCACTCTTAGTGACATGCTAGCCATGTACGTTGATAGCGCTCACTCTAATTGGGACCAAGTGCTGCCTTTCGTAACGTACGCCTACAATACGGCTACCCAGACTACAACTGGGTTCTCCTCCTTCTTTCTTTTATATGATCGTGAACCCACGTCCACCATGGATACTATCCTGCCCTACCACCCCGACGCTTCAGAGACCACTCTACTGTCTGAAGCGCGCACCTTTGCCGAAGAATGCCGACAATTGGCGAGCTCCTTCACAACGGAGAACCAGTCTCAACAAAAGCATAACCGGAACCCTTCATATCCCTCAGGTGCCCTCGTTTGGCTCTGGGTGCCTTCCTCTGCACCCGGCCTCTCATCCAAACTCTTATCGCGCTATCATGGACCTTATCACATTCTCGAACAATCTTCTCCCGTCAATTACGTAGTAGAGCCCTTGAACCCATCTACAGATCATCGCCGCCGCGGCCGAGAAACTGTACATGTCGACCGCCTCAAGCCGTGTTATGATCGCCCTTTCCTTTTCTCACCACGAGTCGCCAGGATGGCTCCTTTTCCGCTGGGTGGTATTGTAGTAATCCCGATCGCCATTAGCTCACGCGCCAACCGGAAGAGGTAGACGAAGTGGAGCCGGAGCCTTGTTGGCACTGCACTGTTGATTCGAACGCTACCCCCGTCGCTTTGGTTTGCGGACGTTGCTTACGGCCTTGGTAACCCAATAAACACCTCACAATGTGCTCAATACCGAGTATATAACAGCTTGTTTGTCTTCAGCGTATATCATGAGGCAGACTGAGGCAAATGTATGCTACTGTTCGAAATAGTAGCGAAACGGCCATTTGATCTTAGTGAAACAGCCGAAATTAACACTCGAGGTGTGTTCTTTGCACTACCGATAGAAGAGCGCATGATCATGTAGTCAGAAGACATCCGTAAAGAATTGATTGCGTTTGTTCATATCCATTGCTCACCCCAACCGAAAAATTAAAATTCAACAAAAAGGTTTGTGCATTTCAAATATATCACTCTCAATTACCTCGCTGAAAAATGAAAATACATCTGAAGAATGTGCGCATTTCATTACGTTATTATGTCGACGCGGTATGGCCAGGAAGTTACGTTTATAAATCTTATCCGTCATTTTTATTTTTCAATAAACCTCATGGTGATGAATCAGAATAAACTAAAGAAAAACTAAAGAATAAACGAACAGCTGCACGCGGATAAATATAGGCGATTATTAATAAGAAAAAGGACTCCCTCTTTTGCACGTCCACCTTTAAAGATATCACCATATATCGTTTAAAATCAGCTTGGTGTTTAAACACTGCAGCTCTTTCGTGCAGCTGTGAAGGCATGATATTAAGCCCAAACTTAATGCGATTCGCGAGCATGAATGCACTGACGACGCGGCTTTTTTCGTCAACAAAATACGTCGCTCAGAATCTGCATGCGTCAAGTCAAAACGTCATAAAAACCGGCCCAGCGAACCAAAACGCTGCTTTTTACACATTTGCTCCGTGGCAAGAAAACCATATTTGCATCGTCAAACAGTTTATTGATTTGCACATCTCAGAGTCGCAAAAATACTCGTTTTCTGCTCGCATCCCCACGCCCCAAACCAATGCGGTCGTCCGCGCAGCGAAGAGAGAGAGAGAGAGAGAGAAAACTTTTAATGAGCATATAATCAGTAAATATTCGCAGGAGCTGGGTGGTCGGTGCCCCTAGTCCAGGGCTCCGCTGGCAGCAGCTGACTTGCGGACTAGCTGGATAATCCAGGCTTGCTGGTCCAGGTTGTCGCTGGTCAGGGCCGCCTCCCACTGCTCGTGTGTCGGGCATGGCACTATTAACGTTGGGTCAGGTTTGTCCTGGCATTCCCAAGAGATGTGAAAGAGTGTGGGGCTTGCACCGCACCAAGGACAGTTACTCGTGTATTTTGTTGGGCTTATCTTATTTAAAATTTGAAGATTAGGGAATGTGTTTGTTTGTATTTTTCTCCAGTCTATAGCGTCCGAGGAAGGAAGGTGTTTGTGTGGTGGTGAGAAAATTCTTCTTTCTAACCGTAGGTGTTCCAGCCTGTCGCCGTAGGGTCCTAAGAGAGGGGTGAGGTAGGGATGGGAATCCGCCCGGTTTGTAAGAGCTCGGGCGAGATTATTCGCTTCCTCATTTCCTTCTAGGCCTTCGTGTCCAGGTGTCCATGTAATTGTGTGCGTCTGGGAGATGGAACGTAATATTGCACATGCTCTTTTGTGAGGTTTTCCGGCCAGGTAGTCCCTGCAGGCTGGTTCGGAGTCCGTCACTACGTGTGATGACTTATTTTGGTTGTCTTGTGTTTTTATGGTGATGGCTATTGCCAGCGATTCCGCTTCCGCAGGATCCTTGGCATAGATCGAAGCCTGAATAATTGGCCTCTTCTTGTGGTCAACTGCAGCTATTGTGAACTTGCCAGGTTCGCCGTAAGCCCCTATGTCCACGTAGACAACTTCCGCGTCTTTAGACAATTGTTTTTCCAATGATTTGACTCTGGCTTTCCTTCGACCCTTCTGTAACTCATGGTGCATGTGCCTGGGTATCGGGTTCACATAGATGTTGTTTCTTGTGGATGTCGGAATTTGTGATTTGATCTCAGAAGTTCTTAGTGCCTGCCATAGCCCTAGTTTTGACAGGATTTCCCTACCCGCCTGCGTTGTTGTTAGGCGTTGTTTCTGACTCTCTAGAACCGCCTCCTTGAGCTCCTCGAAGTTGTTGTGCACTCCGAGTGCCCAAAGACGTTCCGTTGATGTTGTTGGCGGGAGGTTTAGAGCCGTTTTATAGGCTCCTCTTATGATAGTGTCAATGGCCCTTTTATCAGTGAATCTAATTTCGTGATATGGGAGCCCGTAGGTAATTCTGCTAACGACTAGGGCCTGTACAAGGCGTAGGGTGTCCTCCTCCCTCATCCCTTTCCGGTGGCAGGTCACCCTTCTAATCATTCTGGAAATTTGGTTGACTGTGGTTTTGAGTGTTTTGATTGTATAATCCACTCTCAAATTGATTTGCAACCACAGCCCCAAAACTCTGATCTTGCCCTTCTCTTGAATTATCTGGTCTCCTAGAGAGAGCTGAATTTCTCCTGGGGACTTGTAATTTCTTCTGTGTAGCCTGATAAGTTCGGATTTTTCTGGGGAGCATTGAAGACCACTCTCCCCGGCAAATTCCTCGACTAGGTCTATAGCGGCTTGCAGAGCTTCTTTTTGCGCCAAGGATCCCTGAGTAGCCCAGATGGTGATGTCGTCCGCGTATAAAGTGAAGCCAATATCAGTGCGGGTGAACAGTTTTTTTGCAAAATTTATCATTGCTATGTTAAATAGCATTGGAGAGATTATTGAACCCTGCGGTGTACCTTTGTTCGGCATGGGTACTTTTGGTGATCGGATCTCTCCAATCCCTATAGTGGCTGTGCGATCTGAGAGGAAAGCCTTCACGTATTTGAAAATTTTCTCTCCGCAGTTGATATTGTTTAATTCTTGCAATATTGTTTGGTGGCCAATGTTGTCGAATGCTCCTTTGAGATCTAGTGCCAGAATGAAATTTTCGCCTTTTCGGGGTATGGTGTTGATTACCTCTTCCCTAATCCGGAGGAAAGCATCTTGCGTGCAGAGTCCCTTGCGGAAGCTCAGCATGCAGGAAGGAAAGATGTTGTTTTCGTCGATGTAATTTTGGAGCCTTAGGTGGACTACTTTTTCATAGAGTTTTCCCAGGCAAGAAGTGAGGGAGATAGGACGGAGACTCTCCACAGCCGGTGGATTTCCAGCCTTTGGTATGGTGATGATATCCGCGTGTCTCCAAGCTGATGGGACCTGTCCCTTCTCCCACAGTTCTTCGTTGATGTACTTCGTTAGGTCTTGCAGATGTTCGGTGCTTAAGTTCCTAATCATAGCGTAGGTGACTTTGTCTCCTCCAGGGGCAGTGTTTCTTGTAAATGTACGGGCGGCCGAGTAGACCTCCGCCAGTGTTATGGGGGAGTCAAGGGAGGGGTTTGGTTGACCCGCATATGAAGTTTGGCAAGCCGGAGTAGGGTCTCCTATGTATTTCTTGTGCATGGCGGTGATCAACTCTGCATCTGTGCCCGGGTATTTATGGGCTATGGTGTGGAGGGTTCTTCTTGTGGCCGTTTTGGTTTTTGATGTGTCTATCATGCTTCTTAATATTGACCATGCTTTAGCCGTGCTTAGGGTACCTTTCAGTGAATTGCAGAAATCGGCCCAGTTTTGCTTGGCGAACTTTATAGCATACTCTTGTGCTTCAGCCGTAACCTGTGCAATCTTCATTTTAAGTTTTCTATTTAATTTTTGCAATTTCCACCGTTTTAATAGACTTTTTCGGGCTTCCCATAAATGTAGGAGATGTCTGTCTACTTCTGGGGTTTTTGTCGTTGTGTTGATAGTCTTGGTCGTTTTTGCATGAGCATCCTTCAGGCTTTGAACCCAATCTTCAATTGTTGTGACGCCGTCGTGTGGCTGTCTAATTTGTCTGAACTTATCCCAGTCTGTTATTTTAGTAGAGCCAATGTTCCTTTTCATACGGGTTGTCATTAGGGACAAGCTAAGGATTTTGTGATCGCTGCCAAGTGTTTCTTCTAGATTGGTCCAGGTGCAATGTCTTATGTTTTTGGTGAAAGCTAGGCCTGGGCAGGTGTCCCTGCTTACACTGTTTCCTATTCTAGTGGGGGACATGGTGTCCGTCATAAGACAGAGGTCCAGCTGCTCAGCCGCTTCCAACAACTTGGTTCCCTTCGGGGTGTCCTTGTGGTAGCCCCATGCCGTATGTACAGCGTTTAGGTCCCCCATAATAATAAGGGGGTTCGTTCCCGCTATGCGTGTGCATTCCAGTAAAAGTGGCTTGAAATCTTCGTGCGTGTTGCTTGGAGGACTGTAAAGGTTTAGAACAAACACACTCTGCTTCCTTCTTTTTTGAGAGATGATCTCGATGAGAACTTGATTAATTTCACTGAAGGGAAGGTCGTGCGGTATGACTGTTAGTGTGGGGGCCACTAGTGTAGCTATTTTAGGTG
The DNA here is from genome assembly GCF_055883805.1 of Amblyomma maculatum. Lineage (NCBI taxonomy): Eukaryota > Metazoa > Arthropoda > Arachnida > Ixodida > Ixodidae > Amblyomma > Amblyomma maculatum. The sequence goes on along the minus strand of NC_139354.1, from coordinate 122,762,639 downwards.
CCGTGTCATGGGTGTATGTGAGGTATCCTTTGAGGTATGTTGTGCATCCTGTTTCTTGGAGACAGATGACGTCCGGAGGTATCGGTTGATTTTGAATAAACATCTGCAGGGAGCTGCGCTTCCTCTTGAAGGAGCGACAGTTCCACGGCCAGAGCTCTAGGTGGTTTGGTTGCCGGTTAGGGGAGGCAGCCATCAGCGTTACTCGCCACTGACTCGCAGTCGCTGAGATCTGTCATGCCAGCGGACCTTCGGTGGGTTTTTAGTCGAGGGTCATCGGGGATTCCCGTGCGTTTTCGCACCCCCTGAGTTATTATTTGGATTTTCGAATTGAATTCTTCTTGAACTGCCGCAAATTGAGTTTGCGTGGCAATTTGTTGGTCTTGGAGTTGTTTGGTTAGTTGTGTCATGGTCTGCTGCATTTGAATAATCATTTGTTGCATTTGAGTAAGAATGCTTGGTGCGTTTTCTTGAGTGTGAAGTCCGAGAAATTGCGTAAGCGTTTTCTGCCGTTGCGTTTGGAGTACACTCGCCTGTTGAGGTTGAGATGCGGAGGTGTTTACAGCATTTTGTACCGGTTGTGGCTGTATCGATACTATTGATGAGGGTTGGGGGGCAGTTTGCTTCTGACCCATTTGTAGTAGTTGTTGTAGTTGTTGTTCCACCTTATTAAGGCGTTTCTGTTGTTCTGATAGTTTTATTTTCAGTTGTCTATTTTGCTCCTCGAGCCTAGTGCAATCCTGGCATGGACCATACCCATTTAGAGCAGTGGGAGAGGCAACCTGAGCCCAGCTTACCCTTTTGCTGTTGTGCTCTAGCTTGTCTGGCGTCGCCCCTATCGCTTCTGGTGGTCCCTGCTGGTTGGGCCTGATCTGTTGGGTCTTCTGTTGGGAATAGTAGGCTGTCAAGTCCCGTCCCTTGGATCTCGATCGGGATTGGCGTCTCTGTTTCTCTGCCAGCTGCTGTTCCTCCTCCTCCGATGAAAACCAGCGGCGCTCCATCGGCTTGATCTGCTGATCTCTCCGGCTGACGTGCTGCTTGGGGGGCTTCTGTTGCTGATTGTTATTGCTTTGTTTAGCTTTGTTGTTGTAACGTCCGATATGTGCCCTGAGGCGCTGCTTGCAGGCCTTAGCTCCTGTTGGGTGGTTTCCCTGGCAGGCCACGCACTTGGCTTCACAGGTGTGGTTTTCCTCTGGTTCATGAAGGCCGCAGTTCCGACATACGTTGGCATTGGGTGTTGGGCAGACATCCGCTCTGTGGCCTGCCTTGAGACAGTCTTGGCAGATCTGTTGGGTTGGTCGATATGGGTAACATGCCGTCTCTCCCCCGTAATAGATGACGTAGCGGGGGAGAATGGGGCCTATGAATGTTAGCACTGCCGTGCGAGACTTTCCCAACATTCGTGCTTGAACGAGCTCGACCCCTTGTGTGCGTAGTCGGATGTTTGATAGAAGCTCCTCTGATGGTGTGTTTGGATCCACTCCATGAATAACTCCTCTGATGACGTCCTCAGGCGCCGGCAGGTAGACGTTGACTTCGTAAGCCTTGTTTTCCAAGGTCAGACTCTTGATGTGCCGTATGGCGTCCGCAGTCTCGTCGTAAGGAGTGCTGACTATGATGATGTTCGATCCTGTGCGGGGTCTCACAATAAATTTGGAGAAGTCGCACAATTCCGGGTTGTTGCAGGCAGCCACGATGGCTCTTGAGAACTGGGTAGGAACGAATTTTCTGACTTCCATGCCCTTCTTGGGTCTTATTATCACCTTATAGTCAGTTTTAGGAAGGGTGGTAATTTCCTCCTCTTCTGAGACGTTGTTTGATCCATAGCCGGCTGTACTGGCGATGCTATCGTTTTCTTCGGTTTCACGACGGTCTGCAGCAAGTGTGTCGGGAAAGCATAGATCTTTCCTGCGATCATGACTTGTTCGCCTCTTGCTAACCTTTGACGATTCTTCTTGCATATGTTTACGTGCCAGTTGGAGTAAAGGTCATCCGGCGTCCAGGCATGACCCTCTTCCATGTCATTAGAAGTTTGGATTTGGACGTCTAATTCCATTCCCTGGTGTTTAGCAGAGTGAGCTGGGTTAGCGGTTGTTGAACACAGACCACTAGATCCCGCTTCACCTTGGTCTAAGGTATCCATGCGCTCTGGATCGGCATTACATATGTTTACGTGCCAGTTGGAGTAAAGGTCATCCGGCGTCCAGGCATGACCCTCTTCCATGTCATTAGAAGTTTGGATTTGGACGTCTAATTCCATTCCCTGGTGTTTAGCAGAGTGAGCTGGGTTAGCGGTTGTTGAACACAGACCACTAGATCCCGCTTCACCTTGGTCTAAGGTATCCATGCGCTCTGGATCGGCATTACTAGGCCTCGCATCGCCTAGCATGGCCGCCGCCGAGGAGCTTCAAAAGCCCATTTTGATGTCCAATAAAACACTCACGGGTTTGAGAAAGGCCTCGGTGAATTCCGAATGACTTCAGGAAGGTCCTCGAAACAAACTTTCCAGGATTTCTTGGATTTTCCAGACAATTTCCTTTCTTGTTAGCCGAGCCCAATCGAAGTGCGTCCGCTCCCGTCGTCGTCGGTGGTAGCGAAGAGCTACCACCGGCTCGCTGCTTCAAAAACAGGCCGCGCGGCGCCGCCACCGTCGCTGAAACGACCGAATACAGGCGTGCCATTCTCAGAGCTTCCTCTGCGAGGCACAGGATCTCGGTGATGAAAGGATCATCACTTGGTAAAAACAGCAAGAAGGAGTCCATGCCCAAATGGTGTCCATATGATGGGCAGGCGTTGAGAAGAAAGTAAGATCTATAGGCCGTCGTCTCATGAGTCGCTGTATATTTAGGCACCTGTAACAAAGGGAAGGATGGTATCGCAGTTCTTGGGATCCACGGCCACCTATACTGAAAGCATATTGGTCAACGTCCTGTTTATGCGCTCAGTCAAGCCGTTCGTTTGTCGGTGATAGGGTGTGGAGTGGCAAACATTCGCTGCACATTGATCCAGGAGCTCCTCGACAACACTCGGCGTAAACGAACGGCCGCGGTCACTTATTATAACCCGCGGTGATCCGTGGCATAAGATCACTGGCCGAAGCAGAAACGGCAGCATATAATAAGCTATAGCCGATAGAATAACGGTCCTTTCGCAGAACTGAGTAGGATAATCGACGCAAACGACACTCCAGTGGTTGCCAAAGCAAGACTTTGGACTTGGACCCAGCAGGTTGCTGCCGACATGCTCAAAAGGAACGCTAAGAGGTTGTACAAGGCGCAAAAGCCCAGCTGGAGCAACTGTAGGGGGTTTGTGGCGCTGGTATTGTGTGCAACTGACCACATATATGTCAATGGTCGATCGCATCTTAGGCCTCATCTTGGGCGCGGTGGAGCGTCCGCGCTGATCGGAGATAATCACATGTGGGCTCGTCGTGCAATAATCGCAAAACAGACGAAGAGCCTTTGGGGAACTATGTGCAGTAATAATTGTGTCCTCTAGAGAATGATTCTTCTTTCACATCGTGCCCAAAAAAAAAATGGCAGGTATCTCGACCGGCTGTTACAATAATAGCTTTAGGGAGAAAAAAATATTCAAAACAGAATATTCATCGATGAAGGCTATGTCATGCCTCGCTCGCTGTCATAAATGCATTCGCTACGTTTATTTTGTTTTATATGCCGGGCTCTTTATTTTGCGAGAGAAAGCTTTAAGGCTAAGCGGTAAATTTACTTCTTGTTTTTGTGTTCACCATCCGCTTCATGCAAGGCATACTCTTCTATTATTGGGCCGTATGCAGCAGATAGAAACGAAATATTGTTTATTTTCAGCCCACGTTTTATAAACGTATAATTTTATCCACAAGCCCAGTTGATGAGAAAGTTTCTTCATAAAAATTCTAGGGGACACTTTGGTTCACTAAACTGCGATGCGGCGAAAGCCTCTATCGCGCGGTTGTCCGAAGCCCTACGCCAACTCTTTCTCTCTTTCTTTATTCCCACCTTCTTCCTTTACCTTGCGGCACAGTTAAGGGGTCCGCCAGGAATTGTGACAGACTACGCCTTCTCTTTCCTGTAAACCAATTTGAATCACCGCTGATGCCTGCATAGAGGAAGTATTCAGAGACTTGGAATGGAAGCAGTTAGGGATAAGGGTAGATGGAGAATACCTCAGTAATCTGCGATTTGCTGATGATATTGCCTTGCTAAGCAACTCGGGAGATGAACTACAAATAATGATTGATCACCTAGACAAGAGAAGTAGAAAGGTAGGCTTTAAAATGAATATGCAGAAGACTAAGGTATTGTTCAACATCCTCGGAAAGGAACAGCAGTTTACGTTAGGTAGCGAAGTATTGGAAGTAGTAGGTGAATATGTCTACTTAGGACAGGTAGTAACCGCAGATCCGGACAATGGAAAGGAAATAACAAGAAGAATAAGATTGGGATGGAGCGCATTTGGCAAGCACTCGCAGATTATGACTAGCAGCTTACCGGTATCACTAAAGAGGAATGTATATAACAGTTACATCTTACCTGTACTAACCTTTGGGGCTGAAACGTGGAGGCTAACGAAGAGAGTTCTGCTTAAGTTGAAGACAACTCAGAGGGCTATGGAATGAAAAATGGTAGGGGTAACATTAAGAGATAGGAAGCGTGCAGAGTGGTTCAGAGAAATAACTCAGGTTACCGGCATACTAGTGGAAATTAAGAATAAGAAATGGGCATGGACAGGACATGTAGTGCGAAGAGAGGATAACCGATGGTCGCTCAGGGTAACAAACTGGATTCCAAGGGAAGGAAAGCGTAGCAGGGGGCGGCAGAAAGTTAGGTGGGCGGATGAGATTGAGAAGTTCGCAGGGGTCAAGTGGATGCAGCTAGCACAAAAACGGGTTAAGTGGAGAAATATGGGAGAGGCCTTCGCCCTGCAGTGGGTATAGTGGGTATAGTCAGGCTGATGATGATGATGATGATGCCTGCTGTATTGCGTCTGCTTCTGTATGCTTTGTGGTGCGGCATTCGAGGAAGCGCCAATTGAAAGGCGCAGCACGGACGCCTCGATCGGTATGACGCGATTTTGTAAGCTACGAGACAACATATAAAGCCCTGCTTTATATGTATGTACGTTCCTGCCTGTTCTAGGGATAACGTGAAAGCAAGGGTCTGGGCCGGTTGATTCTGATATCACTCTCCCATATGAAAGGAGGCCCGACAATTTGGAACCTTCTGCCATAGGTAATGTCAGGAAGACTGTTTCCAGTTAGTACTCGGCCATATTAGCTGCCAGCTACCGCCTCCCACGTAAACGAAGGCGTTGCGGACGGACGGACAAGATCGTGGCCTCGACCAGGAGCCATTAGAGCATATCGCCTTAATATTTAACTGTAAACCCTCTCTGTGGGTTTTCCCTTTCTTATTATTGCATTTATGAGGCATCTCTTGTCAGTTCTTTTCGGCGTAGGATCTCTTATAAACTTTTTATACAAGGTATAGAACACATATTCGTACAACATTTATGGACAGTAAGGAGGAGAAAATTGCTGGGTGTCTCAGCAATGAGGTACTGCGGCTACCTCATTGGGAAACGTTGTCATACAGCTTCTTGCCCAAAATCTTCATGCGGAGTCTCCGCAAATGGCCCCGCAATATATTATAAGAAAAACATCGAATAAATTGTACAGGAAACATATTGAGGTCATTGCGCGCGCAATTTTGTTGCCGTTACGTTTCGACGCAGCAAGTTTCTTTACAATTTTAGAACCTTCTTTAGAACATAACCTTGCTTTTCAGGGGGTCGAAATTCTATTACAGCAGCCGCATCAGATTAAACGAACGTGGAAAAACAAGTGTACACTGATGCATGCTACTGAATATTATTGCGGAAGCAATACTACTTCCATTTTCAGCCCTTCGCGCACCCATGGTCGGTAGGCACGTGATGGCTGTATCGTCATACCAGTTGCAAGTGTCGGGTGGCGGCGGCGGTAGGTAGACACGGCGGTCCGCGGGCGAGATCATGACGTCACTGTGACGTCATACCAGCTGTGAGTGATGGGCTACCAAGTTGAGTTGTCGGGTGGTGGCGCTGGCGCGGTCGGTAGGCACGGCGCGCTGCAGCTGGAGCCGCGCTGTTATTCAGTGGAGGCGCTGCTGTCACCTCTTCTCTCAAAGTTGAGAGGAAGAGGAAGAAAACGACCCTGTAATGGACGCTTTTAATGGTGAAGACTATTTCGACGTGTTCACGCAGCAGTCAGGAACGTTGGAATGCAACAAGGCGGCAACGACGCGTTCAGGAAACAGAAGAACGGCAACAAAGGCTTGAAGAGGAGCATGTTGATCGTGCTATCTTGACAAGTAAGGTATAACGAGACCCGGATGAAACGGCGTACAGACGTGGCGTCGCAAGAACGAGCTGTACGTTTGAAAAAGAGACGGCAAGCGTCACTTGGTTTCACTGTGGCAACGGGGGACTTGGAAGAGCAACGACGTTCAGAGTATGCGAGAAGGGTTAGTAATTAGACTCGGCTACGCGTGAATTTCAGAGATGATTAACTCTTCAGAAGTGTGCGCTCGGTGTGTCTATGGCATAAAGACTGCTTGACTGCGGTAAACGAGCTCATGTATCCTACTCTTCACCTAGCTTATCCAGAATGAGACGAGGAAACTGAGAAGTGCTGTGTTGTGTAGTCTCACTACTTCAGTGATCGCCAAAGTGTCTTCATAGGCATAAACAATAAAGCTAGCCAATGCTAAACTTCAATGTGTGCCCTGTGTGAATTGTACTGTCAACAAGGTACACCACAATTGGCTACACTACGAGCTGAACTATAGGATAGCCATGTTATTATTGATTTCGCAACCTACCGGGCCTAACTAGAGCTAAGCCCCACCTAATGTTTTTTAAACCGCAAACAAGCATTCAAGTGTTGAGTTTGTTTTGTTTTGGGGGTTTAACGTCCTGACGCGGCTATGGCTATGAGAGACACCGTAGTGGAGGGCTTCGAAAATTTTGACCACCTGGGTTTCTTTAAATCCCAGTGACATCGCACAGTACACAGGCGCCTTGCTTTTCGCCTCTATCAAAAAGCTGCCGCCACGGCGGGGATTTGATCCCGCACCTTTGAGCACAGTAGCTGAGCGCCGTAGCCACCCCACCACCACAATGGGGCAAGTGGGAATTGCAGATGGCAGGAATACTAGACTAGAACGTATCTGGCCAAATATGAAAGCTCTCACATACCGATCTCGCTCACGACTCTCGCTCGCAGGATTTCGTTCCATGAGCCTAGAAAGGCTTTCGCCTTAATACGCCTTAATAATAGGAGGCCAGTTGTTCAGGAAGTCGGCCGTTTGCGATGTTGGCACAGGGGTCAGGAAGCGACGTATTTAGCTACGCTAGAGGATAGGCTAGGCCAAAAGAATCGTCTCTTCACGTGGTCGTAGGTTTTTCAAAACCTAGGTGACCTGCCGTAGCATCATCGCGGACAGCGCCAGTATAGGTGGACAAAGCACAAACGGCATAAGGGGGTCCAGCTGTTTCCATCAGTGCAATACATGTAGCGGAGTAGGATGCCATCTTCGAGCTTGAAATTGTGGAGCTGTTGGCGGAACTTAGCTTTGGGTGGGTTAGAAGTTCTGGTAAGGTGGTCGACGATGGGGCGGTAGTAGGCGTATGCTAGTTGCTGGGAGCGAAGAGTGTGTTTGTTCTCACGGTTGTCAATAGAAACTGTTTTGATATGATCTTGGGAAAGAGATGGTCGGCTGTTGTCAGAGGTGGAAATGCATTGCGAAGAAAAACAGAAGGCTGATTCCGAAAGTGGACAGCAAGAAAGAGCGCCGGCATCTTAGTGGTGGTGACCTGATTTAAAAATGACGTTCAAATAGTGCTCTTGTAGGTGTAGAATCCAACGAAAAATGCGGCCTGTCTAAATTGTTAGCGAAGACAACCAGAGCAGAGCATGATAATCGGTCACAACTATGAAGTGGCGACTGTATAGGTAAGGGCAAAATTTCTTGACAGCCCAGACGACGGCAAGGCATTCCTAATTGGTATTGATGTAATTTTTCTCAGCTGGAGTCGTGCTCCTGCTGGCGAAGGGAATCACTTTCTCACGCGAACTTGAGTCGCGCTGCAGAAGTAAAGCGCCAAGACCGTGACCACTTGAATCTGTGTGCAGGATAGTTGGAACGCGGTCACTGAAGTTGTCCAGAAAAAGATCCAATTTGAGGACATGCTTTAGTTTGTTAAGAGCAGTATTGCACTGTTCAGTCCACACGTAAGGGTTTCGTGGTTTTAGCAGTTGATTAATTGGAGTAGCAATAATTGTAAAATGCCTTTTAAAATGCTGGAAATAGGACACCAGGCCAAGAAAACTGCGGAAATCTGCAGACTGTTGTGGGTGAACGAAGTTCAGGACCATTATACATTTTTCAGGGTCTGATCGAATGCCGTCATGGCTAACCAGATGTAGTTCAGTTCAGTTCAAGCGTTCAGTCGTGTCCGACTCTTCGTGACCCTATGGACCATGTCACGCCACGCTTTCCGGTCTCTCACTATCTTCCTAACATCGCATAACTTCATCTGCAGTGCCTCGAGGATGCCATCTAACCATCGCGTTCGCTGCCTACCCCTTCTCCGGCGACCGTCAACCTTTCCCAACATCAAATCTTTCTCCGGCGACTCCTCTCTTCTCATCAGATGACCAAAGTAGCTGAGCTTTAACTTTAGAATTTGACCCTCCAATGAGCAGTCAGAGCTTATGGTCAACAATATCGACTGATTTGATCTTCTGGCAGTCCAAGGAACCCTCAAGAGTCTTCGCCAGCACCACAATTCAAATGCGTCAATTCTTCGGCGGTCAGCCTTTTTGACAGTCCAACTTTCGCATCCATACATCACAACTGGAAAGATCATAGCACGAGTTATACGGATCTTGGTTGGCAGACTAATGTCTCTGCTCTTTACTAGGTGGCCAAGGCTAACCATTCCTCTCTTTCCCAGAAGCAGACGTCTCCTAATTTCATGGCTGCGGTCTCCTTCCGAGGTAATCTTGGAGCCCAAGAAGAGAAAATCTGTCACAGCTTCCACTTCTTGTCCCTTGGTCCTCCAGGACTTGATAGGGCAAGACGCCATGATCTTTGTCTTTTTAATGTTCAGTTTAAGCCCAAACTTCTCACTCTCTTCTTGTACGCGCATCAGAAGTCTCTTGAGTTCCACTTCACTTTCTGCCATTAAAGTGGTATCATTCGCATATCTAAGGTTGTTGATACGTTTTCCAGCAATCTTCACTCCAGCTGAAGACTCGTCCAGACCGGCCTTCCTCATGATGCACTCTGCATATAGGTTAAATGCGCAAGGCGACAGTATGCAGCCTTGCCTCACTCCTTTCTCAATCGAAAACCAATCAGTAAGACCATGCCCAGTTCTGACTGTGGCCTCTTGCCCTTCATACAGGTTCCTGAGGAGACAGATGGGGTGAATTGGAACTCCCATCTCTTGGAGAGCTTGTCACAATCTGCTGTGATCCACACAGTCAAACGCTTTCGCATAATCAATAAAACAGCAGTAGATGGGTTTCTAGAACTCTCTTGCTTTTTCCATGATCCAGCGAAGGTTGGCAATTTGGCCTCTAGTTTCTCTGCCCTTGCGAAACCCAGCTTGCACGTCCGGAAGCTCCCGATCCACATACTGCTGCAGCCTACATTGGAGGATTTTCAACATCACCTTGCTAGCATGCGAAACAAGCGCGATCGTGCGGTAGTTGGAACAATCTTTTGCACTGCCTTTCTTTGGAATCCCAAGTAGCACACATTACATGGCCCTCCGGGGGCCCGTATGGGCAAGTTGGGCTTGGGCAACCACAATAACACCCACGAGGGCCCGCTTTAGGGATCAAGCGGGCAAGCCCAAATTGGGCTTGCCCCTGCTTTTTCTATTTGGGCAATATATAGGCGTGGAAAGGGCTAACTGAGTACATATTCCCACATCTGGCCCTCAAGGGTCCCGCTTTGGAAATTTTAAATCCGATGCAAATAAAATTTGGGCTTTGTGTAGGAAATGCATGGGCTGATCTAATTGGGGCTGCCCACTCAAAAGCCGAATAGGTCCCGCATGGGCCGCGGCGGGGCTAAATACGAGTACGCCCGCATATTGCCTACATGGGACCCTTGAGGGGTACTTGAGGGAAGGTCAGACGAAAATCTGGAATTCATGCAGAAAATATCTGGGCTGCCCCAAATAGGGTTGCCCACCAAAAACCTAGATAATTTCCGCGTGGGCGGTATAGCGGGGCAGGCAATTGCTCCTTCCCACTTCTGCCCGCATCGGTCTCTTGCGGGGCAATTTAGGGCAGATGCGATGCAAATGTGGGCCTAAAGCAAATAGAAGACGGGCTAGTCCGATTGGGGCTGCCCAAGCAAAAACCGAATAGGTCCCGCATGGTTTGCGGCCGGGCTGAAAAGCGACCACACCGCCACGCTGCCCACACTGGTATTTCTTGGGGTACTTGCGGGAAAATGCAGCATATATTCATAGTACATGCGGTAAAATCAAGATCAGCCCAATTGGGGCGGCCCATGAAATGCCGCAGTTGGCCCCAAATTGGCCGTAGGCGGGCTTACCGCTCTGAAACGTCTCCACCCTATATTTAAGGCACCATTTTATTTATGTAAATCATGTTATACCGGCTACTAATTGCCTCTTCTGGAGGTTTCACATAACTGTCCTAAGCATATCTCTGCTATGAATAAAGACTATTTATTTTTACTCTAACAACTACGTTAATTAAGCAGTGTCGACAGAAAATATGCAACAGTAACTGTTCCGCTTTACGAGTAGGCACTGAACGACCTCAAAATGTTTCCTGCGGCATCACTATTCCACACGCACCACCGAAATAAATATTCAGACCAACATGTTGGGGTTGATGTGCGCCAGCCCACATTATTGTAGTGTTGGGAATAAATTTCTCTCATGTTACCGAGTGTCGCATACAAGCAAAAAAATAGCGCTTAATGTTTCGCAATTGATGATTATTGGAATTTGGGCAGCCCCGAAAATGCCAGATTCAACACATCAGGGACGCACGTGGGTCAGCCCGAAACGGACTGGCTTTCGCAAATCCCGCGCCTGTATAATTCAGGTATTGGAGGGATTAATCGACTTAAAAATTAAAACCTTGATCAATGGGATGGCATTGCCTGCACAAATGTGGGACCCATTAATGATTCCGGTGTGCTGCCCACATTCGTCTACCTGGGCTGAATGCGGGAAGCCCTATTTGGGCTGCCCACACGGATACAGATTGGGACCGATAGCGGCAGAATTGGGCAGCCCACACTGGGCCCCTCTGGGTACGTGTTGCAAATCCCGCATGGGGCCCGTATGGGCTGCCCTCACGGGCCCAACGCGGGCCCCCACGTCATAGCCCACTTTGTGCTACTTGGGATGGGGATGTAAACTGACCTCCTCCAATCCTGTGGCCACTGCAGGGTTGTCCAAATCTTCTGACATAATGTATGCAGAATGTTAACAGCGTCATGGTTGAGGTTTTGAAGCAACTCAGCTGGAATGCCATCAATTTCGCTAGCTTTGTTCTTAGCAAGGCTGGCTAACGCCCATTCAACTTCCCTCTTCAGCATGCCCGGCTCGAGATCAGTGATCACAACCATCTTATGTTGGGTTTGCACATTCGGGTCCTTCCTGTACAGTTCTTCTGCGTATTCCTGCCACCTGTTCTTTATCTCTGAGGCTTCAGTGAGGTCCTTGCCTCATTTGTCCTTTATCACGCCCAGCTTAGCACAGAAGCTTCCTTTGATATCTTTGATCGTCTTATACAGAGCTCTTGTGTTCCTTAATTGGCAGTTGTCCTCAACTGCTTGGCACTGTATGTTCAGGAAGGCATTCTTATCTCTCCTTGCTATTTTCTGAAAATCCGCATTGAGAACCTTGTATCTTTCTCTTTCCCCTATAACTTTTGCCATCCTCCTTTCCTCAGCTATTTGCAAAGCCTCTTCAGATAACCAGTTTGCTTTCTTGCATTTCTTTTGCTTTGCAACTACCTTAGTAGCAACTTCTTGTATTACATCACGAATATCACTCCACATCTCTTCGGGCTATTTGTCTTCTAGATCTAATTCTTGAAATCGATTCCTCACTTCCACAGCATATTCTAATGGAATTTGATTCAGATCATACCTGAAAGGCCTTGTAGTTTTCTGCGTTTTCCTCAATCGAAGCTTAATCTTGGCAACAAGAAGCTGATGATCGGTGCCACAATCGGCCCCAGGCCTTGTTTTTACTGCTTGTATAGCGCTTCTCCATCTCTGCCGGCAAATAATATAATCGACTTGATTCCTGTATAGACTGTCCGGTGAAGTCCATGTGTACAGGCGCCTCTTGTACTGTTGAAAATGAGTATTCGCTATGGTCAGGTTGTTTTCTTGACAAAACTCTACTAGCCTCTGCCCAGCTTCATTTGGCTCACCAAGACCGAAATTGCCTGTAATTCCGGATATTTCTTCACTCCCTACCTTAGCATTCCAGTCTCTTATGAGAAAAATGACATCTGATGATGGGGTGCGGTCTAAAAGGCATTTTAGGTCCGCATAAAATCTCTCAATGTCAGCTTATTTTAATTTCCTTCTGTGCTGAATGGCACTTCTTAGTGTTGAACGGAAGTCCCGCTGACGCGAGACATGTGATGACTTCATTGGGATGCGACAGATGGTCGTTACAATTTTACGGAAAGATAACAGTGTCGTCCAAGTAACATAAACAGGTTCACCTATTTAGGCCACGAAGTACGGTATCGATCATTCTTTCAAATGTCTATGGTGCGTTACAAAGGCTGAACCCCATAACAATAAATTCGTAAAGTGCATCGGATTTGCGAAAGGAGGTTTCTTCTTTGTCGTTCTCGTGCAAACGTATTTGCCAATAACGTGAGCGGAGGTCCAAGGTCGAGATGTATTCGGTGCCTTGGAGAGAGTAGAGGGCGTCATCAAGTCTCGGCATCGGGTAGACATTTTTGCGCGTAATTTTGTTGACGGCGAGATAATTGACGAAAAAACTTACTGATTTGTCCTTTTTTAACTAACATTAGCGGGAAGGACCATAGGCTTGTTGATGGATGAATAAATATTGTGACGGAGCATATCATTGACATTTTTTCAATTACTTTTCGTTCAGAGAGAAACACGATAAGGTTGTCGGCGTATGATCAAGTTACCTTCAGTAAAGATGCGGCGGTGTGCAACGCTACTCCGTTCCAGTGGTGGACAAGTGGCATCAAAAATGGCTTGGTTTCGAAGCTATGCCAGCAATTCTTCGCGTTGTTGCAGCGTTACGATCGGATTGTCTTTGACAGAGCGGGAAGAAAGACGTCCGATGAATCAAATTGGTGAGGTAGAGAGGCGGTGAGCAGCATTAGGGGCATAGGTTTAACATCCACTATGCAAGGAAGGAAAGTTCCTTTAGGCGGCACGTAGGATATACGGGAAGTGTTCGTGGCCGCTACTACCGCTGAGCCGTTGCGGAACCATGCACGTCTTGATGGGATAGTGATTCCACGTGCAAGATGACGATGAGATGGTGCGATGAGTACGTCCCCGTCAGTGATGTGCTCAGAAAGAACGGTAAGAATTTTTTTTGCACTTTGGGGGCAATACAATATTAGCTGCGGCAATGAGGGAATGATGTCGTTCAGAAAAGTGAAATAAAAATAACTTTCTGTCATATGAATGACACGGACGCCACAATACTTTTAACGCTAAGTTGTTGACAAAAAAACCACTCCAAAATGCATCACATGCGCACAGTTAAAGAATAGGAAACGGGACATGGTGGCGGACGCCGTCGATAACAACTCGAACAGTATACTTAGCTAAACGGCACAGATGGACGTCATTTGATCCACGAAGTTCAGGCCCATCATATGGCGTCGCCACTTTCAGCAAACGGTGGCAGAAATCAGCGTGAATGACAGAATTTGCAGGCCATGTGTCAATAAAAGCTTCGAGCGGTACTCATTAAGCTAAAACCGAAATCACCTTGTAAGGACGATGAGGAACACTATATGTAAGATCGAAAAGTTCAGTGTCTCCTCTGGAAACTGCATCGCATATTTTTACAAATGACGGACAGGGAGAGTTGTTGCTGGTAGAAGCAGATAAACAGAACGGTGGTATGGGAAAGGAGATCTGCTGCGCGATACATGGACACCACTTGATTCAGACAAGGATGACGGCGGCGGAGAGGATCGGCGAGTTGGGCTGGGAAAGGCCGGTGCTGATAATATTGTTGCGAAGAAGATCGCCAGTGGCGCGAGATGAGCCCTCGCGCTAGGCCAGCCATTTAATCATACTTCACCATGTCATCAAGTTGCGCCCTTTTCTTGCTTGCAGCCACGTAACAGTTTGACGGAGGTGCTGTGTGCGTCATAGCCATCCTCACCTTGGAGCATCGACGCCATCCTTACGCCGGGACCATCAACCGAGAGCCCTGGGATAACGCCTCGCAGCTTCGCCCCAGCTCTTCCTGCCCAGACCTGACCAACTACCACCGCCCAGCCCCCAGCCCGCATCTGAAGACAAGGTGCACATATGAAGTGACCAGGGACCAAACCAGAGCGAAGACCCGACGTACAACAAGACCTCAAAGACAAGAACTCGCAACCCCCGTACCGCCCAGCTATTCGATGCGACCTCGAGCTATCGGTGCTATGGAGGCTTCGGTGATGGATGGTTGAAGAGCTCCAAGAGAGGCAAATCATCCGAGCATCATCGACGTCATCATCATCGGGGTGGGAAGCGCATCATTCTCTTCTATTTTTTCTTGAACATCTACACCGTCACGTCACCATCGACTTCAAAGAACCGATCGGGACGATCGCTCCGTGGCCCCGGGAAGTGTTGCGAAGATCAGCAGTGGCGGGAGAGGAGCCCTCGCGCTAGGCCAGCAATTATATAGTCCTTCACCATGCCACCATGTTGCACCGTTCTCTTCCTTATGCCCATGTAACAATATGCAGGTAGGTCACTTTTTAGGGCGTCGTAAACACGGCGCTCGTTCGGAAGGCTACGATGATAGAAGCGGGATATATGTCCTCGAATTCCATAATAGTAGCGTAATGATCGGGAAGGGCGCCAAAGTGCGTAATAAGGTGGTGCAGGCAGAGCAGTTGACATGGCGTTGATGTAGTTGTAGCCCGGTAGTGCAGGACAAAAGGAGGGGGATGCAGTGACGTGAGCGTAATTCGGCGCTGTGCAAGGTGGAGGATTGTCGGGTGCGACAGGATGGGCGATTGTTGCGAATTCTTTAATGGTGTTTTGGAGCTGTCGTCATGTACCCGCAGAGAGTGCTGAGGGTTTGGAGCTCCTTACGGATAATCGTTTAAATCCGTGCCAGTAGATCGAGGTCAGCAGAGGTCCGACCGGTAGCGAAGCCGCGCTTCAAGCGGGAGGACTGCAGCTTGTCGAGGCGGTGGCAGGTGGTAATTATTGAATGAACACTTGTATATACTGGTTAATTAGGATGTTAATAGTAAATAAGTTGATTCTTTTCAGGGCGTGGTGCAAGCGTTCAGGTTCTGGCATAGTGGGACTATAACGCCGCAAAGTGCAAGTACTTCATCTACGTAAGACGCGTATGATGTTACGCGACTACGCGACCTTGAATGAGGGAAGCGAGGTTTTTCTTCGCGACCTCATTCCGAACAGTAGGTGCGGCCAAGTACTCTAGGAACTGCTGCTTGAATATGGGCCAGTTAGTGCTGTGGAGCTCGCGGTTGATGCACTAGTTCCTGGCGTCCTCAATTAGGTAGAAAGAAACTTTGAGCAATTTGAAAACACCGTCCCCCTGGTGGTAGGCACTACAGCGTTCGTAGGTGTTGAGCCAGTCATGCACGTCTTTATTGCGACGACCAGCGAATAACGGCGGGTCGCGCTGTCCTGTGGGGACAGTCGGAGGGGCGGGTAAGCCGAGGTAGAGGCTCCGCCAGGTCGGGACTGCTCTTGCTTGACATGACGATGGTGGCTGTTGCCAAACGGCGACCGGAACGTAGCTCCAGCGAGAGGCAGGGCACAAGGCAGCAAGGGGATTTAGGTTCACCTCCACCATTTGCGAAAGAAGGTAAGGTCGAGACGGGAAGGTCGTGAGGGGAAGGCAAGGTATGCTGTGTCTGGCATGTATTCATTTAGGCGAACCCAGGCGCGTGTTGGAGGTGGTTCAGTGGTATGATGACGATGGTATGTACAAATGAAAAACATCCATGGAAGGCTCACAGTATTGTAACAGGATTCTATGTAAAAATGTGCATTCAAAACGATAGTGAAAGAAACGCAATACATTTCATACAAAAAGGACGTATGGGAAAGTGTATTTCGTCCCCAGAATGCTATAAACGTTTTTCGTTCTGCTCTAGTGTAAGCAGAGACATACGTATGTCTCTATTCGTGTTGCCGCAATTCTAACACAAATAAACTACGCTCCAGTATAGAGACGGTAGTATCAATACAAACGTGTTAAACTGCCTTCAGCTATCCTTAAATCTCCTAAATTTATTGTAATTTACCTGCACTGCACTCAATGAACCCGAGGGCTCACAGTAATTCACAACCAGACTTCGTTTCCGGCAATTGGCGTTGACGAGAGTCGCAGTAGATTACTATGCACGTTCCACTAAATAAAGGCAATGGTGAAGCCCCACCCTTCTGTCCCTTAATTTTGACGAAGTCCGAAACGCAGAAAAGGCAGACGCGTGAATGAGACGCAGGACAAAGTACTCTCTCAAGTTCCTGTCTTTTCTGCGTTTCAGGCACTGCCGAAATGAGAAAACTCCACTAACTAGCCAAAGAAACAGCCTTGAACTTCTCTGTCCGTTCCCATCTATGCCGTGAAATAAATAGGTATTGAAGTCCTGCTGTCAGTTCTTGCAGCACGTTGACTACTTAAATACCACCAATCCTAAGATTTTGTCCATGTGTGCCTATTGCATGTTTCAAGATTAGCTCACGCTAATCTTGATGTATGGTCTTGCGCATGGTCTTTCTTGTTGTGATGTATGGATGCGAGAGTTGGACTGTGAAAAAGGCTGACCGCCAAATAATTGACGCGTTTGAATTGTGGTGCTGGCGAATACTCTTGAGAGTTCCTTGGACTGCCAGAAGATCAAATCAGTCGATATTGTCGATCATAAACCCTGACTGCTCATTGGAGGGTCAAATTCTAAAGGTAAAGCTCAGCTGCTTTGGTCATCTGATGAGAAGAGTTGCTGGAGAAAGATTTGACGTTGGGAAAGGTTGAGGGTCGCCGGAGAAGTGGTAGGCAGCGAACGCGATGGTGGTTAGATGGCATCCTCGAGGCACTGCAGATGAAGTTATGTGATGGTGAGAAGATAGTGAGAGACCGGAAAGCGTGGCGTGACATGGTCCATAGGGTCACGAAGAGTCGGACGCGACTGAACGACTGAACTGAACTGAAATTTACCAGCTGCTTACATTGCTACGAACGATCATTATGTTTGGTCACAGGCGTCATTTGTGAAGCTTTTCAGCTGAAATATTTAAATGCATGTTCACATTAATTTTCTGTTGCCAAACGAGCAACTCTTTGTCAGTTTTAACGCTTGCAGGGAAGCTGTTGGTTACGTCCGTATTTAAGTTGCTGTAGGTGATTTATCCTTTTTTACCGTAAATAAAACATAGGGTGAAATGCTATTTGACTTGTTTTAGATACGTTTTGAAGAGTCGATATATGAAACGTGCAGTCACCAAAACATTAGGCACAATTATTGCATGGATAGATACTATGTGAACTGTACGAAATCTTTACACAGGGGTCAAAGCAGTATCTTCCAAGGCACTGGAACACATCGGCACTTGAATAAAATAGAAATTTCTTTATGGCTCCAGTTCTTAATTGCTTTAACATCCGCGGAATCCTTCAACAAAGTGCATGAAGGTAATGTATGGAATTTGAAGTCGAATAATTATCGGGATATGGCACACGTATACTATTGCTCATCACAAGAAGCCTCTTTGCAGTTAGTCACAAGCAGTGATCTAAGACTTCTAGTTTAACTAGGCTGAAGGAACGTTGCATCGCTTCGCTTTGCAAAAGCCGTAAATGTTTATTGAGGTCCCTGCATTGTTAATTGCGGAATTATTTCCTTTAAAATGTGCATAAATTATCTTTATTCAAATGCGAACATTGATGACATTTTTGTTTAAATACACGGCGTGGTCGCTTCAACACCAGCGGGCGTCTTTCCCATGAGTTATTGGAGAAGTGCAGTAAACTGAAAACGCAAAGCGAATCCTCCGCTCTCCCATGGGTACTAACTGTCAGGTGTCAGTAGTTTTTCCAGCTTTCTCTCGTAGCGTTGATCTTGAGGAAGTAGCAGAAAGAAGAATGCGCTAAAATAACAGCGTTATAAGAAGGGCTCGTAGCGTCAGTAATGAATGTACGTACACGTCCAAAAAAAATGAACAGCGTAATAAGTAAGTCTCTCCTTCGTGCGCTAAGTCAGAATAAATTAAAAGGAAATACAAAGTAAATCCTCTCGTAGCCATTGCGCTGAGAAAAACAGAATGAAAAGCCCTGCTGAAAAGATGAGAGGGCTGTAATTGTCCGTTGGGACATCGAGAGACAGACAGCATGAATTCGGAACACCGTCGGCCGGAAATCCGGAAATTATGCATCCACGTTGTTCAAAACAGTCTTAATAAACAAATATGCAACAAAACGCGCAGACCAAGGAATGCATAAAGGCATATGCCGAGCATCTTGTAATGCCAGCGTAATGCGAATGCATGCAATCCCCAGAGAAATTATGCGCAGAGAATGTCAAGAGCGTTACGACAAGACTGATGTGGATGCATGCATGAGTGTTGCTCTCAGCGCTTGAATTTCGTATGATTGCCATAGCAGCGTTTTTCAAACACCGAATTTTTTGCGGCTCAATCGATTTCCATCTGTGGCTCTGTCAAGCTCTTACCGCTTACTCTGAGCGTACCGCGGTTTCGCAACACAAAAAACGCCGTTCACTGATGGCTTGTTTTTGAAATTTTCAGTTTTTTTGGTCTTTTGTTTTTGAGGGGAGGGGCAGCAGGTCTAGGTAGGAACGTTTTCTAGCGGTTGATTTATATTTGTTTTTTGAAAGCGCTGCTCTATTTAAAGAGGGAAACATCAATGACTGCTGTAACAGAACTTCAAATTAGACTTCTCGGAGGGACGTTCCCGCTATGGCTTCCAAGAATTAGGACCAACTTGGGTTTTTAACGTACATTTGCATAGCATACTGCACGACTACACGACCGCCTTGCGTTCTGTCTCATATAATAGCGACAGCTGGAAAGGGAATCAAACCCGCGCTATTGACACCGCAACCACTGAGCCAACGAGGCGGCGCAAAAAAAGAACTTTCTTGAGGAAGGCGTGAACGCTGGTGGTGCAAAAAACAAAATTGCTAATCCTTCTGCATGTGATGAACAGCATGTTTACAATGGTCGGCACCATACCAGACAGTGAATGAATGAAATTACAATTATAACCTTAAGTCGAAGCAAATCTCGTTACTCAGAAACATTTCTTTTGCTGACTCAAATATCTTCAAACCAGAACAAATCATAACGCAGGGGTGAGCGCTCTCGACATATCATGCTGAAATAACGCCCATAAAGCAACAAGGACGAGCAACCGAAAAAATTCTGGATCATGTTGGGGCGATAGGGTTCGGCGAACGGGTTTTGTTTTCGTCAAACACGATTTCCCAAGTGAGTATCAAATAGACCAATAAAAATTCCGAAAGACCTGAACCTTACCACACTAAATACAACCCAGCAGCGCTATGCAGCGTACACCAATATCTGCCCTTGCCCGCGTTGCATCCGAGTTCGTGCGGCGGCAGTCTACGAACAAAGATAGCATGAAGTCCGCCAACGAAACTGACAATAAATTGCTGAGATAGCCACACTAGGGCATGCAGCTTCCTCGTTTAGGATTGCAACACAGTAGCACCATTTATTGTTATCAATGTAAAATCGATAATCACCACAGTATCATCACTTACCCATTCATACATTCGATAGAATCCTGTTGTAGCGCCGGTTTCAAGCGGGTCGATGGCGTGTCATCTTTCAGCCATCATCTGCCAATCCGTTATTGAAGAGAAAAAGTGCAAAGGAAGTGCACTCTCGCGCCAACCCTTGCTGTTCTTTTAAGCACTCGGAAATGTTGGCTGTTGTTGTTGTTGGTTGGTTGGTTCATAGGAAGGGAAAGGCGCAGTATCTGTCACACTTGCTCTGTGGACACCTGAACCCCGCCGTAAGGGAAGGGATGAAGGTGGGGATGCAAGTGGATAGAGAGAAAGGGGGGCCGTAGTGGAGGGCCACGGAGTAATTTCGACCACCTGGGGAAATAAAGCGCATAAATTTAAGAATATTGGATTTATGCAATTATATGTACTTCTTGTTAATTGCAAGGAAGTGAGGATAAAATGCCAATCATTAGAATAATGTGAAAAAGTTAACAATTTCGGCATCGAGTGGCGACAGTGAGCTCTATAGCTTGTTGGCGGCCAAGTAGAACTTGCCGTGCACACTAGAAATCTTGTATGATCAGATAGCACCGGAGGCATTGCTGTGCCTTTCCTTTTTGCTCCTTCTCTTGAGAAGACTGGACGTCTGCTACATGCTGACTTTGTTCGCTTTATAATTTTTCTCCGTTCGGTAAGCCAACAACTTATCAAGTGCCTTTGGAGAGAAAAATAATATTCAGAACCAAGCGCACAAAACAGCGAATGAATTCTGACGCGAAAGATGCTCGATCGTTTGGAGAAACACTTCCTGAATAAGCCACGCTCGCCTGAAACTGCATACAGTATTGAAGTTCGGTCAGCACAACCATTTATCAGTGCCTTAGCGTTCACTACATACTTGACAAAAGTTTTAGGCGCAAAGCCTAAATGTTTTCACCTCAGTGGCGACACCAAACAATCCCTTCAATTTCCTTAGTAATATAACGCTGCGTCACTCATTGCTATTGCAAGGGAGTGAAAGTATCCAGGCGGTGACGGCACTGTTTCTCCGTATTCAGATATATCTCCTTTGACAGGACAAATTTGCCCCCCGACAGTTGTAAAATCTTTCTACTGGACAACTGTGCATGCTCCATAGCACCGCTTCGTCACCATTGTTCTCTATGCCTCACACCTTAGAAGTTTCCGGAGTGACGGACAGACTGCTTTTCGCTTGTGTTACACAATTACCATTTAGGAGATATGGTTGTTATGCTATTGCATTCCAAGACAACAGACAAATTTACAAAGACTCTATATGTGCATTCGAAAATGCTACTCGGGTGCCTAGAGCCTAAGTTCCCGAAGCAAATATTATTGGCGTCCGAGATCAGAGCTTTGCTGAAACCGGCGAACATGTTGGGCGTCGCCTCACCTAGCGTATATAATATGCCCAATACGTTCGCACGACCCACCCAGAATATGCGGTATAGTTTGGACTGAAAGGTGAACACGAGCGAAAATCGTGAGTTTTGAAACCGCCCGAGTTCAACTTGTGACTGTCATGGCATTGGCAGCATGAATGATCCCTTCGAGCTCTGGTTAACGTCAGAGTAACCGACGTAGAGCGCTCCGGAGCACTCGAAAATGCCTTCGAACTGGCTATGGGATGAAGAAGACGACCGTCTTCGAATACAAACTGGTGGACCGCATTCGCTTAGAGCCGAAAAACAGACCCCTTCGTCGCGAGTTCTATAGAAAAGGTAGAATGTTGGGAAGCGTCTACGCGTTCATAGGCATCAGACTTCACCTGACGCTTTGATCTCTAGTTACGTAACCTCTCCTATGCGCTAATTATGGGGTTAGGCAGAAGCAATGAATCGCTTAATCTACAGGCTATCCCCGAGGCATATTTATAATAAGTAAATATTCATTCGTTGTAGCATCCGAGTATGGGGCATGTGTCATATTATTTTATTCTCTTTTTGGTTGCCTCACCATATTTGATGTACATATAATGAAGTAAAGTCTAATTTGAACTGAACGACTGACACAGTAAAGATCTAACACAGTCAAAGAAGTAACGACAGCGGCAGTGAGGGCTAAGTTATAATCGACTATGAGCAAAAACATGTACCTCAAATAACGCACAAGAGCGCAAAAACACTGAAGAATCTCTCTGTTGTCTTTCACACTATTTTGTCTGTTGTCTCTGTGTGCGTTGTCCGTTATGTTTCTGTTTACTCTATTTCCGTGCCCTTGTATGCTATGTATTCCTACGAACTTCGCAAGAATTCTGCGTTGAACTCCGTTACTCGGTAGATTGGCTCTGGACGTGCAGAAGCAGCCAATTATTCACCGCTTCACAGCTGCTGTCGTACACAGTAGGGCAGAGTTGTTAGCATTTTCCTCCGCAAGTTATCTTCTGGAGGCATCACTTCATTCAAATCCCTTGCGCAATCAGCCAGGTGACATGGCGGGGGGAGGCTTTGTCCCCCATGGCATTTTCGCTTGAAAGAAAAGCAGCCCAAGCTGATGCCGTAGCCCCAGCGTTCCCTCGTGGAAAAAGAAAAAATCGATATTTTACAAGCTCTGCTTAAGCTTCTTCTTGCACATCGGGCACACTCTAAAATAGTCGTAAAGCACCGTACAGCGCGCAATATAAACCGGTTTGAAAATACTCTATCAATGATTTAATTACTTTAGTAATGCACTAGGTGGAATGATAACCAAGTCAAAGAATACACCAACAGTGTGATCACGCAACCCATATACTTTGTATAGTGTCATGAAGCACATGAAACGACGCCCAAGTGGTGATAACCACCGATGCACTAGATGAACCAACGAACGTGGAAGGCGTTCTCAGAACATCCGCCTCACATGCAAGAGGATCGGGGTTCAAATCCCGGTGCCGCGCAATTCTCCACTCGATTTTAAAAAAACTGCGTGTCGATAGAATTGCATAAACAGGTTTGGGGTGCGGCCTGATGCTGGTGAACACCTACGGCAACGCACTCCCTCACCAGAGTAGGAGTTGGCCACCCTGGTGCAGTAATTGGCCGCAACCTCCTATGATATAAGTTCCATAAACCCCCGGCCCTCAGTCACCAGTGGCTGCGGAACAACTGACCACGGCGGCGGTCAGACCTATGACGCAGCAGGGGGTGCTAAGAATCTCTGGCTCCGCTGGACAGGCCGCCATTGGAAACTAACCCTGGCAAAGTTTAACGCTAGAACCCTAGTTAGTGAATCTAGTTTAGCAGTGCTGTTAGAGGAACGGTGTGAAATGGGATATCATAGGGCTCAGTGAGGTTAGGAGGCCGAATGCGGCATATACTGTACTGAAGGATGGCCATGTACTGTGTTATCGAGGTTTACCAGAGAGGCGACAACTAGGAGTAGGTTTCCTTGTCAATAAGTACATAGCGGGTAATATAGATCAATTCCATAGTATTAATGAGATGGTTGCAGGCATCGTAATTAGGCTTAATAAGCGGTATAAACTGAAGGTTGTACAGGCCTATGCACCTACATGTAGTTATGGTGACCAGGCAGTTGAAAGCTTCTACGAAGATGTAGAATCGGCAATGCGAAAAGTAAAGACGCAGTATACTGTACTAATGGCGACTGCAATGCCAAGAAAGGGGAAAAGCAGACAGGATACCAGGCAGTAGGTGACTATGGAATTGGTTCTAAAAATAGCAGGGGGGAGTAACTAGTTGAGCTTGCAGAGCGCAAAAACTTAAGAATCATGAATACCTTCTTCAGCAAACGGAAGAACCGGAAATGGACATGAAAAAGTCCTAATGGGAAGACTAAAAATTAAAATGACTTCATAATGTGTTCAACCCCTGCCAATATGCAAGATGTAGAGGTAATCGGGAAAGTGCGATGCACTGACCACACGATGGTGAGGTCCCGAATTAGCCTAAATCTGAAGAAGGAACGCTACAGATTAGTTAGAAAGAAACCCATCAACGAATTAGCGGTGAGAGGGAGGGCAGAAGGGTTCAGGATCTCGCTACAGAATATATATTCAGCTCTAAACGAGGATGGCGACATTACCTAGAAGCAATGAACAATAAATTCAGAGATATCATTACTAAATGTGCGGTAGAAGTAGGCAGTAGGATAGTCAGAGAGAATACCGGTAAGCTGTCTAAGGAGACGAAAGATTTGATTAAGAAACGCCAGAGTACGAAAGCTTCCAATTCAACAGACCAGATTCAATTGGCCGAGATATCAAAGCTAATCAACAAGAGTAAGGTGGCCGATATAAGAAGTATAACATGGAGAAAATTGAGTATGCTGTAAAGAACGGAGGAAGCCTTAAAGCGGGAAAGAAGAAATTAGGCATAGGATAAAACCAGATTTGTGCAATAAGGGACAAGGTGGGCGACGTCATCACGAATATGGACAAGATAGGAAAAGTAGCCGAGCAGTTCTATACAGTTCTCTACAGTAGCCAGAGAAGTCAGGACCATAACGAGATTGGCGGTAGAAAAAATCAGTCAGACGTTACATCAGTGACGAAGGACGAGGTCAAGAAAGCATTAAAAACTATGAAAAGGGGGAAATCAGCTAGAGAAGATTAGATAACTACAGATTTGATGAAGGACGGGGGGGGGGGGATCAGTTCAGTTCAGTCGTGTCCGACTCTTCGTGACCCTATTGACCATGTCAAGCCACGCTTTCCGGTCTCTCACTATCTACCTAACATCACATAACTTCATCTGCAGTGCCTCGAGGATGCCATCTAACCATCGCGTTCGCTGCCTACCTCTTCTCCGGCGACCCTCAACCTTTCCCAACATCACATCTTTCTCCAGCAATTCCTCTCTTCTCATCAGATGACCAAAGTAGCTGAACTTTAACTTTAGAAGTTGACCCTCCAATGAGCAGTCAGGGTTTATGGTCGACAATATTGACTGATTTGATCTTCTGGCAGTCTAAGGAGCTCTCAAAAGTCTTCGCCAGCACCACAATTCAAACGCGTCAATTCTTCGGCGGTCAGCCTTTTTCACAGTCCAACTCTCGCATCCATACATCGCAACTGAAAAGACCATAGCACGAGTTATACGGATCTTGGTTGGCAGACTAATGTCTCTGCTCTTTAATAGGCGGTCAAGGCAAACCATTGCTCTCTTTTCCAGAAGCAGGCGGCTCCTAATTTCATGGCTGCAGTCTCCTTCCGAGGTAATCTTGGAGCCCAAGAAGAGAAAATCTGTCACAGCTTCCACTTCTTGTCCCTTGATGTTCCAGGACTTGATAGGGCGAGACGCCATGATCTTTGTCTTTTTAATGTTCAGTTTAAGCCCAAACTTCTCACTCTCTTCTTGTACGCGCATCAGAAGTCTCTTGAGTTCCGCTTCACTTTCTGCCATTAAAGTGGTATCATCGGCATATCTAAGGTTGTTGATACGTTTTCCAGCCACCTTCACACCAGCTGAAGACTCGTCAAGACCGGCCTTCCTCATGATGCACTTTGCATATAGATTAAATAGGCAGGGCGACAGTATGCAGCCTTGCCTCACTCCTTTCTCAATCGGAAACCAGTGAGTAAGACCATGCCCAGTTCTGACTGTGGCCTCTTGCCCTTCATACAGGTTCCTGAGGAGACAGATGTGGTGAATTGGAACTCCCATCTCTTGGAGAGCTTGCCACAATCTGCTGTGATCTACGCAGTCAAACGCTTTCGCATAATCAATAAAGCAGAAGTAGATGGGTTTCTGGAACTCTCTTGCTTTTTCCATGATCCAGCGAAGGTTGGCAACTTGGTCTCTAGTTCCTCTGCCCTTGCAAAACCCAGCTTGCACGTCCGGAAGCTCCCGATCCACATACTGCTGCAGCCTACCTTGGAGGATTTTCAACATCACCTTGCTAGCATGCGAAATAAGCGCGATCGTGCGGTAGTTGGAGCAATCTTTGGCATTGCCTTCCTTTGGAATGGGGATGTAAACTGACCTCTTCCAATCCTGTGGCCACTGCAGGGTTGTCCAAATCTTCTGACATAATGTATGCGGAATGTTAACAGCGTCATGGTCGAGGTTTTGAAGCAACTCAGCTGGAATGCCATCAATTCCGCTAGCTTTGTTCTTAGCAAGGCTGGCTAAGGCCTATTCAACTTCACTCTTCAGGATGCCCGGCTCGAGATCAGTGATCACAACCGTCTTATGTTGCGTTTGCACATTCGGGTCCTTCTTGTACAGTTCTGTGTATTCCTGCCACCTCTTCTTTATCTCGGCGGCTTCAGTGAGCTCCTTGCCTCGTTTGTCCTTTATCACGCCCAGCTTAGCACAGAAGCTTCCTTTAATATCTTTGATTGTCTTATACAGAGCTCTTGTGTTCCTTAATTGGCTGTTGTCCTCAACTGCTTGGCACTGTATGTTCAGGAAGGCATTCGTATCTCTCCTTGCTATTTTCTGAAAACCCGCATTGAGAACCTTGTATCTTTCTCTTTCCCCCATAACTTTTGCCATCCTCCTTTCCTCAGCTATTTGCAAAGCCTCTTCAGATAACCAGTTTGCTTTCTTGCATTTCTTTTGCTTTGGAACTACCTTAGCAGCAACTTCTTGTATTATATCTCGAACATCAGTCCACATCTCTCCGGGCTCTTTGTCTTCTAGATCTAATTCTTGAAATCGATTCCTCACTTCCACAGCATATTCTAATGGAACTTGATCCAGGTTATACCTGAAAGGCCTTCTAGTTTTCTGCGTTTTCCTCAATCGAAGCTTAATCTTCGCAACAAGAAGCTGATGATCGGTGCCACAATCGGCCCCAGGTCTTGTTTTTACTGCTTGTATAGCGCTTCTCCATCTCTGCCGGCAAATAATATAATCTATCTGATTCCTGTACAGACCGTCCGGTGAAGTCCATGTGTACAGGCGCCTCTTGTGCTGTTGAAAATGAGTATTCGCTATGGTCAGGTTGTTTTCTTGACAAAACTCTACTAGCCTCTGCCCAGCTTCATGTGGCTCACCAAGACCGAACTTGCCTCTAATTCCGGATATTTCTTCACTCCCTACCTTAGCATTCCAGTCTCCTATGAGAAAAACGACGTCTGATGATGGGGTGCTGTCTAAAAGGCATTGTAGGTCCGCATAAAATCTCTCAACGTCAGCTTCTTCAGCAGTAGTGGTCGGTGCATAGACTTGGATAACTGTTACGTTGAAAGGGTGACCTTGGATCCGAAGTGAAATCATTCGGTCGTTTTTGGGGTTGTACCATAGCACTGCTTTGCCCCTTCTTCTGTTTACTATGAGAGCGACCCCATTCCTTCTCTTGGATTCGTGCCCACAATAAAAGACATAATGGTCGCCGGAGTTAAATTCTCCCATTCCGGTCCACATGAGCTCGCTGATACCCAAGATATCAATGTTCAATCTGTCCATTTCTCGCTTGACGATATCCAGTTTACCTTGCGTCATAGATCTTACATTCCATGTTGCTATGTGATACATCTCCTTGCAACATCGGACTTTCCGGTCGCTTCCCGACACATCCACAACTGAGCGTCCTTTTGGCTTTAGCCCAGCCGCTTCATTCGTCCTGGAGCTACTAGGAATGGCCCTTTGTTCATCCCCAGTAATATGTGGGACGCCTTCCAACCTGGGGGGCTCATCTTACGGCGCCATATCATTAATGGTATTGTGACTGGCCATAGGGTTTTCTTGGCAGGAAATACTGGAGTGGGTTGCCATTACCTTCTGCAGTGAATCACATTTTGTCAGAACTCTCTGCCGTGACCTGTCTATCTTGGGTGGCCCTACACAGCAGAGCTACTGCCCATGCGAGCAGTAGTGATGGTTTTAAAATTAAAATATATCCCCCCTCCCCCCTGTGTGTTTAACCAAAGGAAAAAACAGCGCTAAATATTAGACAGAACACACAGAAAGACGAACGGGACAGGCGCGTCTTTCTGTGTGTTCTGTCTAATATTGAGCGCTGTTTTTTCGTTTGGTTAAACACAATGTCAGACCAACTAGCCCAGGAAGAGACACTGTGGACTGAACCCCCTTCCCCCCTATTAAAGAAATAAACGACACGTCGCGCTACACATATTACAGAAGCGACGTACACGCGTTCTAATTGTTCGCTGGCTTTCCATGCACCTAGAGTAACAAAGTCAAATACGACCTTATTGATTCATCTGCTTCTGCGGCAGCAACAGAGTACGTATTATCTGTGGACAAGCAGAACTTGTCAAACCATGTTAGGTCAGCCCGTGCTTGGTTTTTAGTCAGCCTCCCTTCCACGTATATTCTCGAGATTGGTTCATACGCACCATGCCGACAGCAATAGCTATAGGTATTTCTTGACTCAGAGGATTTCTGTGGGCTGTGTAGGGGAAGTTTACAGACTCTGAGAAGTTTCTGAGTGGGTAAAAGGAAAATTCCTTTTATCAAGCTCTTTAACCTGACCATGGGGGACAGTAATATAAGTGCGCAATAAAGCCGAGACAAAGAGGAGAAGTGGACAACGACGGCGAAGATCTGCGCCAACGACGGCCCAGATCAGCGCCGTCGTTTTCAGCTTCTCGACTTTGTCTAGTCTTTGTTGCGCACTTATATTACTGTCCCCCATGGTTCACCAACTCGCCCAATGAGCCATTTTTCTACTGACCATAGGTTCTACTCGCCCGATGGTTTCATGCAATAAGTTTTTTAAGGTAGGCACGGTCAATCGATCTTTGCCGAACTTCTGCAGTTGTCAGCGCACACTCATTGAACAATTTTGTTCAAATGCTATATTTGCACGATTCCAAAAATAACACTAAAATGAAATCAAATTCACTACAGTCTTATTCTTGCAAAAAATGGCGGTAATGTAATTACTCCTTTTTAAGACTATTAAGCCGATAATCGGAGCAAACACGACGTAATGTTTATGATAAATGTCTAAGCATTCTTTATAACGTCAAAATTTATGACAGTAAAAAATAAAGGAGCTATGTGAATAAAGTCCTTGTAGACGAGTATATCACGCATGTTAAATGGATAGGTAAACTTCTGAGAGGAAATGAAATTTATTTGGACGGCGGAATCTTAAGTGCAGATGAAGCAGGCGGCGTTAGAAGAAGAAAACGAAATAAAAATAGTTTATCAAAAGGAGTTTTATTTATTTAGTACTTTCAAAAGAAAGAATGGTGTAGAGCTTTTATGCATAAACATCAAGGTCAGTGGATGGTGGTATTGTCGTTACCCTGATAACAGATGACGCATACGCACTCAGGGGGCTCAAACGAGCCGTGTTTGAACACCAGGGAGGGATAAGAAAAAACAGTAAATATCAAGCTGTGGGACGTATGTCATACAAGGTTTGGTAAAATTTCTGGGCTTCTTTAGCCAAGAAGGGGGGGGGGGGGGGGTTGATGAGAATGAATCTGCGTGTGCTACAACTTTATATATAATAAACAGCGACGAGATCATATCGCTGTAACATTTGAGGTAGTAAAACTATAAGGGGAAGTAAAGTATCGACTGTAGTATTGAAAAAAGGAGCGTACTGATCTAATACCGACGTTAAACGAAGATTTCATACGACACAAATTGTGCCAAGAATGGCGCGGAGAAGCAATGTGTTCATCAGTTGGATACTCTTCGGTGCTGTAGGCAATTCATCCTGCTTCCAACTGAGAAGGCTAAAATTTTTTCTCCATGCAACATCAACGTGTTTAGGTCATAACATGGCGCTACAAAAATTAAGAACGAGCTATTTATTTCACTTTTCCAATTCTGTCCGTGAAAGCGTGCTCTTTAAGTGAAGATGGCCGTCAGAAAAAAAAAGAAAAAGTTTTAAAGAAATAATTGTTCATTTGTTATTCCTAACACCATTTGTCAAGTTTATCAAATCAGTCATAAAGAAATAGATGGTCAATTGGTTTGTTAATTATAGGATTTATGCTGCAATTGTTATTGCAAAGACAAATTTTGGCGAACACGGACCATGAAAGATCAACACTATAAACAAAAATGAAGCGGAACTAAAGCTAAAGTTTGCGGAACGCCGGATGAAACTTAACAGAAAGTGATATAGATGAAATGCTATGAACAGACTTAGAACGCCCGGTTCGAAAGTAGGATATACAATAAAGCAGGGAAGTGTTATTTAAAATGTATTCATGTTTGTGGACAAGACTTGATTGTAGTATAGGAAAACCTTGCCTGGTGAACAAAAATTATATCAGTTCATCTAAATGTAAGTGCTGAGAAATGTGCCTGAATTTTTAAACATGTTGTGGTGCTTTGGCCACAAGGGGAAACCATGCCGGAAATTGTTGACAATATTGCGATCGTAAAGAAATTTGAACCTATGTGAAAATATTTTGGTTCTGCTAACCTGCCGAACCGGCAGTGAAGGAAATAGCTCCACTGTTCTGTGGCAGCTGAGGGCGGCCCGAGGTTTCCAGGAGTGGGACAGTGCTGATAGATAATTTAAGGAAGAGTATGGTGAGGCATGTGCGTGTACAAACTGAGTGCTAAACAAAGTAGCGTTTAGGCATGTCACCTGCTCTGTGAATAACTAAAGTACCTAATTGAATGATCATAATAAGAAAATCTGCGAACGAAACGACATCTTCAGTGGAAGACTATGAGCCAGACCTAAGAGCAGAAACTGTGGAGTTATCCACCGAGAAATAGTATTTAAAATTGGTAATAAAAGTAGCAGCAATTATAAGGAAATCTAAAACGGTAACACTAACAACCATAAATCTGTTCTAAATACCATTAGTGATTAGAATCGATTAACTGTCGCGGATTTTTTATCAAATTTTTTAGAGGGGCAGCATAGTAAGGTAATGGCAACCCACTGCAGTATTTCCTGCCAAGAAAACCCTATGGCCAGTCACAATAGCATTAATGATATGGCGCCGGAAGATGATCCCCCCAGATTGGAAGTCGTCCCACATGTTACTGGGGATGAACAAAGGGCGATCCCTAAAGCCAAAAGGACGCTCAGTTGTGAATGTGTCGGGAAGCGACCGGAAAGTCCGATGTTGCAAGAAGATATATCACATAGCAACATGGAACGTAACATCTATGACGCAAGGAAAACTGGACTTTGTCGAGCGAGAAATGGACAGATTGAACATTGATATCTTGGGTATCAGCGAGCTCAAGTGGACCGGAATGGGAGAATTTAATTCCGGCGAACATTATGTATCTTACTGTGGGCACAAATCCAGGGGAAGAAATAGGGTCGCTTTCAAAGTAAATAGAAGAATGGACAAAGCAGTGCTAGGGTACAACCCCAAATACGACTGAATGATTTCACTTAGGATCCAAGGTAACCTTTTCAACATAACAGTTATCCAAGTCTATGCACCAATTACTACTGGTGAAGAAGCTGACGTTGAGAGATTTTATGCTGGCCTGCAAGGGTTTTTAGACCGCACTCCGTCATCAGACGTCCTTTTTCTCATGGGAGACTGGAATGGTAAGGTGAGGAAAGAAGAAATATCAGGAATTACAGGCACGTTCGGTCTTGGTGAGCCAAATGAAGCTGGGCAGAGGCTAGTAGAGGTTTGTCAAGAAAACAACCAGACCATAGCGAATACTCATTCTCAACAGCACAAAAGGCGCCTGTACACAAAAACTTCACCGAACGGTCTGTACACGAATGAAATTGATTATATTGTTACGGACGACAAGGAAGAAGACGTGGGCAGTAGCGCGGGCAGGAGCGCTCGCGCTAGGCCCGCAAAATTCATTAAACGTCATCTACCATCGCCATCGGTAATGTTCTGTCTCCTGTCATCATCGGCTCACCGCTTCGTAACATTTGGTGGAGGTGCGGGGTTCGACATCCCCATCCTCGCCTTGGAGCATCGAAGCCATCTTCAAGCCGGAACCATCACCGAGGGTCCAGGGACATCGCCGAGCAGCTTCATCCCTGCCCTTCAAGCCCAGACCTGAACAACTACCACCGCGCAGCCCCCAGTCCGGACCTAGAGACAAGGAGAACAGAATGACCAATCAGAACCGAGACGAAGGACCCGTAAGACCTGAAGGAACCGATGGACACGAACACGCAACCCCCGCCCAAGCTGCCCGACGTGACCTCGAGCCATCGGTCCCATGGACTTTGGTGACGGATAGTTGACAGCTCCAGGGGAGGCGGATCACCCATGCACCAGACATCGTACCGGCAAGCCGTTCTATTCTCCCTTCTTCCTCTTCTTCAAGGATCCAGACACGCCCATCATCATGCCATCAAATCATTAACATGGCTTCCTCATCATTAACTTCCTCGTCCACGATCGGGATGATCGCTCGGTTGCCCCGGGTCATGTTACGGACGACCAGGAAGAAGACGTGGGCAGTAGCGCGGGCAGGAGCGCTCGCGCTAGACCCGCAAAATTCATTAAACGTCACCTACCAACGCCATCGGTCATGTTATGTCTCTTGTCATAATCGGCTCGCCGCTTCGTAACAATATTCTTTGCCGGCAAAGATGGAGAAGCGCTATACAAGCAGTAAACACAAGCCATGGCGCCGATTGTGGCACCGATCATCAGCTTCTGGTTGCCAAATTTAAGCTCCGATTGAAGAAAACGCAGAAAACTAGAAGGCCTTCCAGGTATGATCTGGATCAAATTCCATCAGGATAGGCTGTGTAAGTGAGGAATCGATTTCAAGAATTAGATCTAGATGACAGAGAGCCTGAATAGATGTGGACTGATGTTCGTGATATAATACAAGAAGTTGCTACTAAGGTAGTTCGAAAGCAAAAGAAATGCAAGAAAGCAAACTGGTTATCTGAAGAGGCTTTGCAAATAGCTGAGGAAAGGATGATGGCAAAAGTTATGGGGGAAAGATTAAGATACAAGGTTCTCAATGCGGATCTTCAGAAAAAAGCAACGAGAGATAAGAATGCCTTCCTGAACATACAGTGCCAAGCAGTTGAGGACAACAGCCAATTGAGGAACACAAAAGCTCTGTATAAGACAATCAAAGATATCAAAGAAGCTTCTGTGCTAGGCTGGGCGTGATAAAGGACAAACCCGGCAGGGACCTCACTGAAGCCTCAAAGATAAAGAAGAGTGGCAGGAATACACACAATAACTGTACAAGAAATACCGGGATGTGCAAACCCAACATAAGACGGTTGTGATTACTGACCTCGAGCCGGGCATCCTGAAGAGTGAAGTTTAATTGGCCTTAACCAGCCGTGCTAAGAAGAAAGCTAAGGGAATTGATGGTATTCCAGCAGAATGCATCAAAACCTCAACCATGACGCGGTTGACGTTCTGTATACATTATGTCAGCAAATTTCGGCATCCTTGCAATGGCCACAGGATTGGAGGAGGTCAGTTTACATCCCCATTCCAAAGAAAGGCAGTGCCAAAGATTGTTCCAACTACCGCACGATCGCGCTTATTTCGCATGCTAGCAAGGTGATATTGAAGCTCCTCCAAGGTAGGCTGCAGCAGTATGTGGATCGGGAGCTTCCGGACGTGCAAGCTGGGTTTCGCAAGGCCAGAGGAACTAGAGACCAGATTGACAACCTTAGCTGGGTCATGGAAAAAGCAAGAGAGTCCCAGAAACCTATCTACTTCTGCTTTAGTGATTATGCGAAAGCGTTTGACTGCGTAGATCACAGCAGATAGTGGCAAGCTCTCTGAGAGATGGGAGTTCCAATTCACCTCATCTGTCACCTCAGGCCTCTTGCCCTTCACGTATGAAGGGCAATAGGCCACAGTCAGAACTGGGCATGGTCTTAGTGATTGTTTCCCGATTAAGAAACGAGTGAAACAAGGCTGCATACTGTCGCCATGCCTATTTTACCTATATTCTAAGTGCATCATGAGGAAGGCCGGTCTGGACCAGTCTTCAGCTGGGGTGAGGATTGCTGAAAAATGTATCAACAACCTTAGATATGCTGATGATACTTTTTAATGGCAGAAAGTGAAGTGGAACTCAAGAGACTTCTGATGCGCGTACAAGAAGAGGGTGAGAAGTTTGGGCTAAAAGACAAAGATCATGGCGTCTTGCCCTCTCAAGTCCTGGAGCATCAAGGGACAAGAAGTGGAAGCTGTGACAGATTTTCTCTTCTTGGGCTCCAAGGCTAACCCGGAAGGAGACTGCAGCCATGAAATTAGCAGGCGCTGCTTCTGGGAAAGAGATCCATGGCTAGGCTTGGCCACCTAGTAAAGAGCAGAGGCATTAGTCTGCCAGCCAAGATCCGTATAACTCGTGCTATGGTATTTCCAGTTGTGATGTATGGATGCGAGAGGTGGACTGTGAAGAAGGCTGACCGCCGAAGAATTGACGCGTTTGAATTGTGGTGCTGGCGAAGACTCTTGAGAGTTTCTTGAACTGCCAAAAGAATTAATCAGTCGATATTGTCGACCATAAACCCTGACTTCTCATTGGAGGGTCAAATTCTAAAGAGAAAGGACAGCCACTTTGGTCATCTGATAGAAGAGAAGAGTCGCTGAAGAAAGATTTGATGGTGGGAAAGGTTGAAGGTTACCGGTGAAGGGGTAGGCAGCGACGCGATGGTTAGGTGGCATCCTCGAGGCGTTGCAGATGAAGTTATGTGATGTAAGGAAGATAGTGAAAGACTGGAAAGCGAGGCGTCATATGGTCCATAGGATCACGAAGAGTCGGACACGACTGAATGACTGAACTGAGAGTAAAAATATTTGGGAGGCATGAACTTAAGGGCCCAAACTTTATGATATAACTGAGCACTGCGATTTCCGCAGCATTGTAGCTTTTTCTTACAAAATCTTGAAATAAGACGCAAAAAGGGAGCAAAATCGGTTCATATGTTATTTCAATATTGTCACGTGGCGGTGACAAGGTCGATGACACAAATGAAGATTCTGTGATTGCACTGAAGAAGCTCTTTATTGGCCTGACTTGTGCCCATAAAATAACCAAGCAACTCGGCGGCGGTGATAGCAACAAACGTGCTCGGTGATCGTTGAACAAAGAATGCCCGCCGGACTCGTCAAAGCTCAGTTTAAAGGATTTTCTTAACAATATAGATAACGTCACAAACTGCTGCTAGCGCAATCAGGGGCATCGTAGAAACATATGCGAGTGATAGGAATCTTCGAGACAGATCTCGGCGCATCGTTTGCGACGAGGAAAAGGATAACTCGTCTTATTGCGACAACAATAATGAACAAACCCTACAGAATTGATAAACGAGCCAGAGTCATAATGATAGGGATGAATGCCAGCGGCTGTCGAACAGGAACAAATAAAGATTTCAACAGTTCGTGGCATTACTCCCCCCTCTAAAAAACATCGCCTCGATGTTTTAAAATAAACAGACATGAAATAGCACAATCATTGCAAAGCAAACATGAATAGCCTTTAGCGCATTATATGACTTAAGGTTACAAAATGAACAATTTCTGGATGCACTCGGCGCCGCTGCGGTGCTGCCGCGCCGTCGGAAACGACCTAGTAGTTCAAATGTCCTATAGTGCCCGCCGACGCTATAAAGCGCAGGCGCTGAGATCAGTGTTAGAGGAAGGTAAAGATTGACAGCGCGTGCTCGGAGCGCAGGCGCGGCACGGGCTGTTCAGAATGAGAAGCCTGCCAAGCTGGTCATCTTGCTCTGGTGCTACGTCGCAACAGTGCTGACCCGGACGTGATCTCAGGCAAAGCATTGCATTATCACGGACGAACACGCTCGACCGCTACGTCAAAGCCCCTACCGTGTATCGACTCGAGAACGCCAGGCCATACTCAATCAAGTTGAGGAAATTCTTCGAGATGACGTGATCAAGCCATCGAAAAGGCCCTCGGCGGCAAACCGGTCATTGAGGTGAAGAAGACAGACGGCACACTTCGTTTCTGCGTCGATTACCGCCACCTAAACAGCAAACAAAAGAAGTATGTGTACCCTCTCCCTCGCATCGATGACACACTGGACCGGCTCTGCAATGCAAGATACTTCTCATCGATAGACCTGACCAGGGGCTACTGGCAAATTGAGAGAAACAAGAGAGATCGCGAGAAGACCATATTTATTAGGCCGGACGGTCGATTTGAGTTTAAGGAAATACCATTTGGCCTCTGGTCCGCACCAGCCACGTTTCAACAAGTAATGGACACAGTGCTGACTGGCTAATTGGAAAGACCCCTCCGGCCGCCTTGCCCGATGGAGGCTAAGACTTCTAGAATTGGACATGACTGTATTCAATAAGTAGGGCTGCAAGCATTTAGACGCCGACTGCTTAACCCACGCCCTTGTACACGATCCTCCGAAGGACGATGACGACGATGCCTTTCTCGGACCAGTAAGCGCCACCAGGTTCCCACAACAGCGATCAGATCTTCAGCTGAAACACCAAGCAGACTACTTGAAAGGCAAGACCGCTTCTCCTCCTACTGTGTTTAGGCGTCAGTTGTCGTCGTTCACCTTACGCAATGACGTCATTGTAACGAACTTGAGCCCAACAAGACAGCGCAGCTTCGTGTCGGACGAAATTCTCCATGCGTCACACGACGAGACAACAACAGGGCACCTAGGTTTTGCGCGAACGTTGCATCGAATCCAGGAGAAGTGCTACTGGCCGCGACTGCCTGCTGACGTTGCCCATTACGTGAGTGCCGTGAGTGTCAGCGACGCAAAACGCTTCCGATCAGGCCAGCTGGGCTACTGAACCCGATACCGCCCCCAACTATGTCCTTTTAACAAATTGGGATGGATCTCCTCGGCCCCTTTCCAGCTTCGTCTATGGGTAACGAGTGGATCATTGTGGCCACCGACAACTTAACCCGCTATGCCGAACAAAAGCACTGCCCAATGGTACTGCGGCAGAGTCGCTAAGTTTTCTTGTCGAACAAATTCTCTTTTGACACGGCGCCCCAGAAGTCCTCATCACAGGCAGGGGAACTGGATTTACGGCAGAGCTGACGCAAGCCACCCTAGAATACAGTCATGAGAGTCATCGACGAACTACTGCGTACCATCTCTGACTTACGAAGCGTCTCAGCAAACCTATTGTGGATATGATTGCAATGCACGTCAACGCCGAGCACAAGACATGAGACGCCATCCTACCCTTCGTCATCTTCGCTTATATTACCGCCGTCCAGGAGACAACCAGGTCGACCCCGTTTAGCAGAGCCCCCGGCCACGCATGACGCAATGCTGTCACACGTAACTGATGCGGAGAACCTAGACGTCGCCGCCTACCTTCAAAATACAGAGGAAGCTTGAAGACTCGCCCAAATGCGCATTAAAGATCAGCAACGAACCGGCGCCAGACATTACAACTTAGTACGCGATGCTGAGTGCAAGCCGGGAGATCACGTCTGTGTTTGGACGCCAATCCGCCGCCGCGGACGGAGCGAAAAGTTTTTACACCATCGGCCCTTACAGGGTGCTTCGCCGAATAGGACTGTTGCGATGGAGCACCAAAGCACGATGACCAGCGTGGCAGGCTTCTCATTCTGAACAACCCATGCCGTATCTGCGCTCCGAGCACGCCCTGTCCATTTTTATCTTCATTTAACACTGATCTCAGTCCTTCCGCTTTATAGCGTCGGCGGGCGCTATAGGGCCCCCCGCTTAGACGGAACGGCGAAATGTACGCGCCGACAGGGAAGAGATGGGGGTCCCACGGCGGCAAGCAGTTCTGCAGATT
The DNA here is from genome assembly GCF_055883805.1 of Amblyomma maculatum. NCBI lineage: Eukaryota > Metazoa > Arthropoda > Arachnida > Ixodida > Ixodidae > Amblyomma > Amblyomma maculatum. Next base: position 122,725,011 of record NC_139354.1, on the reverse strand, counting down.
AGCCGGGAACATCTGAGGGGCACTCCTGGGGAGGCGTCTCGAGGTACGCGGGTTTCAGGCGATCTAGAGAGACGACCTCTTCCCAGCCATCCAGCAGGATTGTCGCTGACTTTGTCGTCCTGTTGAGGACGCGGTATTGGGCTGACTTGCGCCCGAAAAATAACTAAGCAACTCGGCGGCGGCGATAGCAACAAACGTGCTCGGCGACCGTTGAACAAAGAATGCCCGTCGCACTCGTCAACGATCAATTTAAAGGCTTCTCTTAGCAATCTAGATAACGTCAGAAACTGCTACTAGCACAACCTGGAACATCGTAGAACCATACGCGAGTGATCGGAATTTTCGAGAAAGATCTCGGCGCATCGTTCGCGACAAAGAAAATGAGAACGCGTCGTATTGCGACAACAAGCATGAACAAACCCAGGATACAGAAATGATAAACGCGCCAGAACCATAAGGATAGGGATGCATGCCAGCGGCGGTTGAACAGGAACAAATAAAGATTTCAACAGTTCGCGGCAATATGTCAAAACACCCCACATCATCATTATCACTGGTCGATTAGCATTATTAGAATTTCTCGAAGGTTCCTTTAATGCTTCAATAATACGAACAGTATTGGGTACGTTGCTATTATGCAGTTAACTGATAATATGGCAGTGTTGTCAGAAATGCAATGAAGAACACGGGACTGATAACCTCGAAAAGATTACACGAAAATAAAACTTTTACAATGACTACCACTCCTTGGCGCTCAACAAGCTGTTATCATAATAAATCACCTAGATTAAAACGAAGAGAACAATTTTTTAGAGTAGAACGAAGGGAATAACTCGGCAGCGCAGCATCGATGAAAACCATCAAATATTGAGACTGAGTCTCAGTTCGCATGATAACGTTTCTAGAAATGAACTTATATTATTCTCCTCTGAGCATCGCCATCATCATTGACATTGTTTATAAACGCTTTTTTTAAAAGAAATTTCGTTATTTTTAACAGTTAAGCTCGTTATTTATTAAAATGTTGCGATTTCGGTCACACATCTCTGCGGAAGACTTACTTTTAGGGCTTAAGAAAGCGTTCTCTTAGCAACCGTCCTACCACGGATATATTCTTGAACTTAACATAAAGAGTGCTGTGTTATAAGCCTTGTTTCGTACTTAAAAACTTAGACACCACATTGCGAAAAGAAAACACTTGCGGCTACATTCAGATATATTTTCTAGCGCTTCTTTAACACACAAGGGACATTAGACGAAGGAGGAACAGATAAGAACAGAACGGACGCTAATCTTCAACTGTCATTTATTGTAGCAACATGTCATATTTACGATCTCAAAATGAACATCACACATGCATAGTGAGGGTGCCACGTTTAAGGTACGATAGCTCTATCAGATAGATGCACAGATAGAGTGCTGACACAGTTTTGGCCTTCCGTATTTATACACAGGGCTTCGACAATTTCCCTTTCTGATTGAGCCTTATTTGCTGCCAGTACGCGCGTATTCTGAAGGATCGGTGTGCAGGGTACAGGGCTTGGGTCGCCGGTGTGTTTTTTGATGAGGCACCGCTTGCAGTGATCAGCGAGATTCCTCCAGCTGATATAGATCCCGCGGCCAAACGATGTTCTTTCAGCCTTTCATTTAAGCATCGACCTGATTGTCCAATATATACCTTGCCACAAGTGAGCGGGATTTCATGAACGACAACGACTTTGCACGGACGAACTGCGTTTCGTGCTTTTTAGCACAAATCGGCTGTCTTGCCGCACCGTTCACAAGAGGGCACAGCCGCACAAGGTTTCTTGAGGCAGTCAATACAAGATCGACGCCGCACTTTTTTGCGAACTTTTTTTAAACGGTGCGACACGTTGTGCACATAGGGCATAGCCACAAGTCGAGTTCGCCGGAGGGGATCTTCACGGTTTTGTCGCCGTCCAATTCTCAGTCCTTTCACTACCTTTTCAGCCATAGATTTAATGGTTTCTTCAGGAAACCCAGCGTTCTTTTGGCGATGGCTTTGCAACGCCACGCTTTCAAGGATGCAATGTTGACAATGCTTGATGAGAGCAGCGCGGATATCATTCATGGCGGTACCTCTCTTAATCAGCTTAGAATGCGCTGACTGGCAGTTGAGAATTTCTTTTTTTGCCCTCGGCTGATGCAACCAGCAAACACGTGCCCTTTCAAATCTTATGCATATGTCAAGGAACTGCAACCTATCATCACTTGGCATTTTCATTGTGAAGGTTAAACCCTGGCTACTGGAGTCGAACACATCGAGCACATTTCCCACCATATTTATTTATTTATTTATTTACCCTCAGAGCCCGGGGGCATTACAGAGGGGAGTGGGATACATAAATATATATGAATGTACGTACAGCAAAATTACAGAAGAAAATACATTACAAGTACATAAAAAACATGCGCAAAAAGAACAAGGAAAACAAAACTTCACAATGCAGTGGGGATAAGTAAAAACTATGTCAGGAAGTAAAGGGCAAACAACATAGTAACAAGCATAGATACATTCAAAGAAAAACAATGGCTTTCCGAAATTCGTCGTTATCTGTTATACGTGCGATATCATGGGGAAGGTGATTCCAACTGACACAAGTTCTATGTATGAATGAGTCATGGAAACATTTTGTGTGACTAGATGGAACCCCAACTTTATGGCGGTGATCAATGCGCGCTGATATGTAAGATGGTCTTGTTAGTAATGTTTCTTTCAGGTAGCTGTTGTAAATTTTATAAAAAAGGGATAATGATGCTACTGATCTGCGGTGAGATAGAAGTGGAAGGGACAAACCATGGCAGTTACACTACTTGTTCGTTGATAGTTTGACAGTATGAAGCGACAGGAGCGGTTCTGCACAGCTTCCAAATCGGAAACGAGTGAATCAATGCCAGGGCTCCAGACAGATGCAGAATATTGTAATTTGGAGCTTACCAGAGTTTTATAAAGCAATACTTTTAAAGAACTGGATGAAGGACAGAAATTTCTCCGAAGGTACCCCAGCATGCGATTTGCGTTATTTACGATATAGTCAACGTGGGGTTTCCAAGATAGGTTAGAAGAAACGTAAACACCTGGATACTTGTAAGAGTACACAGTTTCAAGAGAAACATTGTTAATCTGATATGTAGTGGGCATGCTGGAACTACGAGAAATGTGCACACTCTTACACTTATTAATATTTTAGTTCCATATTCCATTCCTTACACCAATCAAGAACCTTGTTAATATCAAACTGAAGGCAAGAGGCATCATTATCATTATTAATTACACGGTAAATAACGCAGTCATGAGCAAAAAGGTTAATTGAAGAAGAAATGTTAGCTGGTAAATCATTTATATAGATGAGAAAAAGGAGGGGCCCGAGAACGGACCCCTGAGGTACGCCAGAACGGACAGGTATAGAATGTGAATCAGTGTTATTTGCTGTAACGTATTGTGAAGGGTTCGAAAGAAAACTCCAGCCATGCAAGCACCTTAGGGTCAATGTTCAGGTTATTTAATTTAAGGAAGAGAAGCGCATGAGAGACCTTGTCAAACGCTTTAGAAAAGTCAATAAATATGCAATCTGCCTGAGGCCCGCGATCAATGATGCAATGAAGGCCATGTGTGAAGCATATTAGCTGAGTTTCGCGTGAAAATGACTTACGAAATACATGCTGGGTTATGCTGAAAAAGGAATTCGACTCAAAAAAGAAACAAGATGCGAGTATACAACATGTTCCATGATCTTACAAGGGATACAAGTGAGTGATATAACACGAAAGTTGTGAGGAGAATGTTTATTTCCAGACTTATGCAGAAGAATCACCTTTCCAACTTTCCAATCATTGGGAATACAACCTGTTTCAAGAGACTGATCAAATAATTTAGTAAGGATTATGGAGCATGATGACTTTGTGTTTATCAAAAACTTAGAATTAATATTGTCAACACCGCAGGAGGAGGAGACCTTAAGATTTTCAATACGATTCAGAACGCCTGATACGTCAAATAGAACTGGATCCATGGGAACAACATCAAAAACAGGGCCCTCGCGATTAGCAATAGAAACATTGTCAGAAAAAGCTGCCGCGAAAACATTGTTAAGAATAGAAGCACATTCGTTAGGTGAAAACGCAACACCGTCAGAAGATGTCAGTAATATTGTGGATGTGTCTTTCTTGTTGACAATGTTCCAAAATTGTTTAGGATTGTTAATAAACATAGCAGGTAAAGTATAGTTAAAGAATGAGTGCTTGGCGCTTTTTGGCGCAGTTTTGTACTCTGCTGCCGAGAGAAAATAGGATTCCCATCGTTGCTTAGAATTCGTCGACTTGGCAGAGCGAAACAAACGCTTCTTTTTATTGGAAACTCTTTTTAAAAGATTATTAAACCAAGATGATTCCCTGTTGCACCTCAAGGACCTAAGCGGCACGAAACTTTTAGTGAGACGTTCGACGGCGTACTTAAATAATTTCCAGTTAGTGTCAACAAAACGCAGTGAGAACCCAGGTAAGTATTCGTTCAGAAAAAGAGCTAGTTCGCGGTTAATGGTGTCAAAATCTGCCCGTTTATAATCTCTAATGCGCTTAATTTGATTGAGGTGGCTACAAGCAGGAATTTGCACATCAAAGTGCAGCAAGAAATTATCACTGAGGCCAGGCAGGTGCAAAACCGAAGAGATAAAATGCGGTACGTTAGTTAGAACAAGATTTAAAACACTAGATGTGGATGAAGTAGTTCAAGTAGGTTCAGAGACTAACTATGGCAGGTTCCAGTCCAAACACGTCGTCAAAAACTTGTTACATTCAGTGGAGAAAGGGCTCAGATAAGGCGAAGTATCAGTCCACACGATACTAGGGTAGTTAAAGTCTCCAGCTAAGAGAATAGGCATGCTCGGAAAGCGTACTGTGATTAGGTTAAGGGCGTCATGTAATTCGTCAACAAAAGTCTGGCTCGAAGATGGGGGACGGTCGCATATGCGCAAAATCATCCTCTTAAAATGTGCACAAAGTTCTACCCAAGCCAACTCCAAGCTATTAGAAAAATTGAAAGGTTATGCAACAATATTATCAGCGACATCTATTAAAACTTCTCCGACACATTTCTGACCTCTATCTAATCTAAACACATTATAACGCTTTCTACAATCAAACAGTTCTTTGTTGGCTATCATGGAAGAAAGCCATGTTTCCGTTAACACAACGTCAGCATCACACGAATCAATGACAGAATTAAGTTCATCGCGCTTAGGTAATAAGCTTCTTATATTGGTAAAAAGAACAAAGAGAGTTTAGAGTACCAGGTGCCGACCCACCGCCCCTCGCACATCCCTACGACGCAGGACCTGTCATGTCAGGTGTATCGATACTTGAATGCTGATTGTGGTCCGGCGAAGAATTCAAGCGATCAGCATGCTTAGTATGCGACGAGCCAGATGCGACGTCACTAGTTTCACCACAAAAAAATGGTGTAGGTCCCCGAAGAAAACGCAATCGCGAAAAGGGTTATAGCTGTAGCATCAGCCATTAATGCAGTTTGTTGTACCTAAGTTTGTAATACCCGTCCTGTTCCTTTGCGAACTGAAGCAACTTTTTCCTGGCCTGGCGTGTTTGAAACGAGTAATCTTCACTCACGGTGATACTTTTTTAGTTTGGTAGACTGAGATAGAACCTGTTGCTTCGTTTTAAATGAGCGGTACTTCACGATAACAGGGCGGCATTTTCCGTCTGAGAATGCACCAATTCTATGAGAACGTTCAAACGCATCCTTTGTAAGCACTGGACTAAAGCAGCTGGAAATCATGTCTAACAGCTTTACTTCAGTTTCTTCCCATGTTTCCGATGGACTGTCAGGCAATCCAAAAAATATTAAGTTGTCTCTTCGCTGCCTGTCTTCCGACTTAGCTTGAGAAACCCGCAGTCTGGCATTTTCACGAACCAGGTTGTCCGCGAGTTCACGCAGGGTTAGCAACTCTTGTCGAGCTACGTCATCGGATGATGTTTTGGTTTCAAACGCAGACAGCCTCGCATCAATATCAGAAATGATCTTCATAGTTTCCTGGCATTCTTTAATCTCAGTAATGGAAGTAACTAGACGTGACTGTTCCGTTTCCATTCTAGCAGTGCGTGCGTTAACACTTTGTAACAAAGTGAACCTATCATTCAGCTTTCCCTGTAGTGTTTCATCTCTTTCATTATCTCTAGACCGCGTAACAACACCAGAACAACCGGAACCAGGACCAGGGTTAAAGTCAACGTCTCCCGACTGCAAGAGCAGCTGGCAACACACATCAAATGACTGCACAAGCAAACCTAGTAGCAATCGTGGGCGTGGCAACAGCAGAAGACAGGCATTACTGGACTTTTTAGCAAACATGGAAGTGTCATTACTGACCTGCATGAACAAACGCATCGTGTCAAACAACCGTAGAATGATGCTGTTCACACGCCCACTGGAAGGCGCGGGTCGCTGGCGTCCGTTTATATCCAGAGGAAATGGTGATGCCATTGGTGATGAGCTGTACTTGTATGAGGGAGCAATGGTCAAGGATGGTTGCCAGGACTAGTTACATCCAGCGAAGTCATCATTACGGCCGAAAACTGCAGGCGTGAATGCGGGGATGACACCTGGGGCGTCCGATGCCGTGTAGATTTGAAGACATTCCACTATCTGCATGAACAAACGCATCGTGTCAAACAACCGTAGAATGATGCTGTTCGCACGCCCACTGGAAGGCGCGGGTCGCTGGCGTCCGTTTATATCCAGAGGAAATGGTGATGCCATTGGTGATGAGCTGTACTTGTATGAGGGAGCAATGGTCAAGGATGGTTGCCAGGACTTGTTACATCCAGCGAAGTCATCATTACGGCCGAAAACTGCAGGCGTGAATGCGGGGATGACACCTGGGGTGTCCGATGCCGTGTAGATTTGAAGACATCCCACTATCTGCATGAACAAACGCATCGTGTCAAACAACCGTAGAATGATGCTGTTCACACGCATCTTCCCTATTGTCAAACATTTCAAGATTCATTACCACAAGGTTGTCGTCAACTATCTAAAATGCGTTTTACTTTTTCAGTGTTTATCCGCGCAATAATATGTTGGTCACAATAGGCTAAACATATATCACTACGTGCTGGGGAGATGCAGGAACCGATGCATATGCCGTCCTTTTGAACATATTCCGCACCTTCATGCTTAACAAGAGTCGATGAAAGATAAAACGATACGAGGCTTAAAAAGCTATCTATTGACATCCCAATATCATTCTGGAATGCAACTGGAGTGCCATTTTCAATGCAGTTGCGCAAAGAGTCATAATACCCCCTTGTGGTATAGAATAAAAAAGGTGTTTTATGTCAATGGAAAAAAAAGACATAAAAGACCTTTTTTATTCTATACTACAAGTGGATATCACGACTTTTTTGCTCGACTGGATTGAAAATGGCACTCCAGTTGCATTCCAGAATGATATTGGGAGGTGATTCGATAGCTTTTTAAACCTTGTGTCGTTTTATCTTTCATCTACTCTTGCTAAGCATGAAGGAGCAGAATATGTTGAAAAGGACGGAATATGCATCGGTTCCTGCATCTCCCCAGCACGTAGTGATATAGTTTTAGCCTATTGTGACCAACGTATTATTGCGCGGATAAACACTGACAAAGTAAAACGCATTGTTGGGTATGTTGGCGACTACTTGTGGTAATGAATCTTGAAATGTTTGACAATAGTGAAGATATGGTGGGAAATGTGCTTGATGTGTTCGACGTGTTCGACTCCAGTAGTCAGGGTTTGACCTTCACAACGGAAATGTCAAGTGATGAGAGGTTGCAGTTCCTTGAGACATGCATAAGATATGAAAGGGCACGTGTTTGCTTGTTGTATCAGCCGAGGACAAAAAAAGAAATTCTCAACTACCAGTCAGCGCATTCTAAGCTGATTAAGACAGGTACCGCCATGAAGGATATCCGCGCTGCTCTCATTAAGCACTGTCAACATTGCATCCCTGAAAGCGTGGCGTTGCAAAACCTTCGCCTAAAGAACGCTGGGTTTGCTGAAGAAACCATTACATCTGTGGCTGAAAAGCTACTGAAAGAAGTCAGATTTGGATGGCTACAAAACCGTGAAGATTCCCTTCGGCAAACTCGACTTGTGGCTATGCCCTATGTGCGCAACGTGTCGCACCGTTTAAAAAAGTTGGCCAAAAAGTGTGGCGTCAATCTATGGCGCCAAGTCGGGGCCCTACAAACCAATACCGCCTAAAGGCAATTTATCAGAATGGCCTTTTGTTGCTCTTCAGGCAACGCAGATCGTTTTCTACTGTGCCGAAAGCATTGCGCTAGCTTGTCCTATCAACTGATACTTGTCACCTAAATATTATTGAGGATACGGAGTCCTCCACTACGGCGTCTCTCATAGCCTGAGTTGCTTTGGGACGTTAAACCCCACAAAACTAAACCAAACCAACTAAACGCCGCATTTAAGGGTGTGACGCGATAGTTTGTCCTAACACCACAAATATAAAGGCCTGATTTAAACAACCGCATGAACATGCCTGCATGGCATATAGCGAAGTCGAAAAAACTACAAAACCATGCCTAAATATGACAAAATATTCTGTACATCTGTGGTGGCTTTTCAGAACTGCAGCACAAAACAGACGCAACAAGGACGGGCGCTGAACTTACAACAGGTTTTATTTTGGAAGAATTCACTATTACATACATTGTTTACAGCCGTGGCTATCGCTCACGCATACGCAAATAGGTCCGTTCTTTTTGGGAAAGGGAGAAAGAGGCGGTACTGTTACAGCCCTCTCTCAGACTACATATCTGTTCAGATTCTACGACTTCACTTGTGATGCGTTCTTGCTATATTCCTAGTTACGGAGATGTTATAAAGCGCAGGTGAATAATCCTGACAGGTAACAGAATGACTTGCGAATAAACCTTCAAAACCTTTTTCCTCGCGCGCATTTTTGAAATTCCTGACATGCTCTCGTAAACTCTCGTTCACGAATCTCTCAGTTTGTCCAACGTAAGAGAATTTGGTAAATTACACCTTTTGTGCATTGAACAAGAAGCCGCCTCTGTTTTTTACCACGGCCACGCTGTTGGGTTGCCTCCGGATCAGTTGTCCTGGAAAGATTTGAATACCTGTGAAGAGCGGAGAACAGGATACTCACGTCATAACGCTGGGTTACCTTTTTCAGATTCTGCAACTGTGCGTGTAGGTAAGCTATCACTGGTACCTTCTGCCTGCGCTTTGGTGGGCATCGCGCGTTTGTGCCTTACGGCGCACCTTTTCCAGGAGGCCTTCAGCGACTGAAACCAGCAAAGGGTGAGGGTACACAGCATTCATCAGTCTTTGTGCTTGACAGTCAAACGCTGCTGATATAAGATGCGGGGCAAGTTTTGCCCAGAGCATGCTTGGGGCACATGGTGAAAGTTCGTTTACGTGCTTCGAGTGGGTGAAAATAAGCGGAGTGGGTTCTTGCAGTGCGGTTCGTAGGACCAGCAGACGCTATCATCATCTAAGTGAAACCGAATATCTAAAAACCAAATTTGGCCATTGACTGGGAGTTTGTGGGTGAGGTCATGAGTGTTCAATACCATTTCCAACGCAGCCAGTATATTACCGCCAACACATTCTGTGTACTGTACTGGCTGCGTTTGAAATGGTAATGAACCTTCTTGACCTCACCCACAAACTCCCAGTCAATGGCCAAATTTGGTTTTCAGATATTCGGTTTCACTTTGATGATGACAGCGTCTGCTGGTGCTATGAACAGCGCGCCAACAAATAACTTCTGCCCTTCAATTCCATTCACTTGAAGCTTGTTTAACGAGCTATTGCCATGTCGTGCCTCAAAAACGTTAGCGGAAAAACTTACCCTCACCTTACAGTAGCGTTTAACCAACAAACTCAAAAACTCTGAGCGCTGGATGCCCGCACACTCTTCTGGTTTCAGTCACTGAAGGCCTCCTGAAAATGATGCGCTGTAAGGCACCAACGTGCGATGTCCGCACAAAGCGTAGGCAGACAGTAGAATTGATGCCTTACATACACACACTATTGCTCAATCAGGAAAGGGTAGCCCAGCGTTAAAACGTAAACGTTGTGTTCTCTGCTCCTCACAGCTGTCGAAGTTTTGTAGAATAACTGATCGGTAGGCAATCCAACAGCGTGGCTGCGGAAAAAAAAACAAGTGACCTTTTGTTGAATGAATAGAAGGTGTAGTTTACCAACTGCCTCAAGTTGTGGAAAAACCTATGTTGGAGAACCTGGGAGACGCATGCACTAAAGGTTACGAGAGCATGCCAGGAACGTCAAAACTGCGCGCCAAGAAAAAGGTTTAGAATGTTTCCTTGCAAGTAGTTGCGTTACTTGCTAGGATTGTTCACCTGCACTTGATAACACCTCAACAGCTGGAAAGAGCAAAGAACACATCACAATAGGAATCGCATATGTAGTCTGGGAAAAGGCTTTGTCAGTGCCGCCTCTTTCCCCAAAAGAGCTGACCTATTTGCGCATGCGCGAGCAATAGCGACGGCTGTAGAGAATGTATATAACAGTGAATTCTTTCATAATAAAAGTTGTTGTAAATTCAGCTCCTGTCATTTTCATCTCGCCCTTGTCTTCAATGTTTTTGCGCTGCCGTCAAGAAATCGGCGCATATTTTTACTAAGCCGGCGCAGCGCGAGGCCCGCGCGTCGCCGCATAGTACCTTCCACAAGATTCGAGAAAAACCTCTTCCCCTCGCGAGAGATCGCGTAGCTTTGTACGAGTCGCCGTCGCCCCCTTTCTCATCACCCGGCGATGAAGGTGATTCATCAGTCCGGAAAAATTCCAGGCGTCTCCAGAACATGCTACGGGACCTAGCCAATGACGACGCGCGGCTCGACGGGAGGAAGAGAGAGCGCTATAACCAGCCAAGCTAAGTGTGTGTGCGCGCTAGCTTTGGCGCGTGTTAACAGACAGACGCAGCGCGTCCTATTTAAAGCGACCGCGCCGCTTGTGTAGTCGGTCAGATAGTCAGTCAGTGGTTGCGGCGGGTTCGCTAGAGCTTCGACTGGACTCCCGGGATTCACCCGCTGCTGGCAAGCCCACGGACCTGCGGCGGAGCGGCGCTCGTCTTGTATGGCGGCGACATCGTGACTCTCGAGGCGTCGGACTGCAACAATGCCCGGTGAACAATTTGGTGTTTGTTTATGTGACTCTCTCGTGTTTGATCTGTGTTGTAAAGCCTCTGTGCTATAAAATCCCCCTGTTGCATGCTTAGCGTTTGTATTCTGTGAACCTCTCGTCTGTGCAAATTTAGTGTTTGTGTGTTCCCCTGTATCGTCTCTTGCTGTGCATAAAGCTTGTTTTGTTTGCTACTTCTGACTCCAAACCTTACTCTGGCTTGAACAGGTGACAGCTGGGCACCAAACGGCAACTCCCTTCTGTCACTACAAGGTATTTGAATCCCGCCTGAGCTTGCCACGCAGGTAGAGGGCATCTCCTTCGCGACCGGAACAGCTACCCCCACTCACTCTAAGGGTGTCTGGGAGTGTGCGCACCGTTAAGGGCGCATCGTTAGTAATCCCCCTAATTATTAACGGGTGACAGCTGCTTTTCTGAAAACTATGTACCAACATGCCGAACTTGCAACATTCGTTTCTAAAAGTGACATTTGTATTTAGTTTTTCAGTACTTTTCTGAAGTTCTGTAGTTGTCTCTGTGGTAGTTTTCTGTTTTCAATAGCTATGTAATACTATTCTATCTTAAACACGGAAAAGTCTGATGCTACTACTGAAAGTTGAAATACTGCAGCAAGGTTCCTGTCAAAAACCGCACAGAAGTTCTGTCGTAATAACTAAAAATGTTTGTACTTTTTTTCTCGACTGGGGCTAACGTTAATCCGAGAGACCACGTAGCCTGACTTTAATGTGACTATTATATGGAAGAGAGCCCGAGTTCGCAGAACCTGCCAGACATGATGTCAGGATACACAACATTCAATCAATACGCTGCCAGGTCAGCTGGCAGCTACCGCCTGCCAGCGCCATGTTGCTGATTTTACGTCTAAAGCCAGAGGCGGCACTGACGCCGAATTTTCAGGTGAATGCGGCAGTTAACGCTATTGCGTTAATAACACTCAAAACTGAAGCATTTTTGGCTTCCATAATCAGCAAAATGGATGCGTCGACAACATTCCACATCTTATGAATCAGAAAATAATACACACTCTACAAGGCTATTAGCAGATATCAAGGAAGCGAGGCGACTGGAGAATGACTATCCTAGTGTCCTCATATTCACTTATTACATACTCCACCATATACTGCGTCATGCAGGCTCCCCTGGTATTGTTTTTCATTAACAAAGCATGCAAGGAAGCATTCGGTCTACTTATACTTGCATCCACAGATAAGCCTCCACCCAAAAACTTCATATTGTGCAAGTTAATTATTACAAAAACAGCTTATGACCAAAATTGGGCGCCTGAGGCTCAGCAAAGCTTACGTCATCAGCTACAACTTCTCGGATCCACAAATTCCCAACAACTGTCATCAGTAATCAAGCAACATCGAATATAAAACTCTTTCCCACAAATATGATCTTGACCTATGGCACTGAGAGAACAAACTCAGAAAATAAAGAACAGTGTCGCGTCTACTTTTATACAGATCATGTTTGTATTTGGGTCCCGGTAAATATGTCCTCGGTAAAAGGTTCCTGGAACAAACATCTCCGGAACAATGGCCCAGGGTAAAACTTCCCTGAAAAAAATTCCCCATTTCCAAAATAGAAAAAATTTACCCCAAGCGGGTGCAATCTGACGCGCTGTAACGCAAAGCTACGCTTCGCCTGGTGCCCGGCTTGTCAGTGATGAATTGCTTTTATCGTCACTATCTGTAATTCCGCGGTGGCCCTTTCTTTAATGTTTAGGCACGCGCGCCGCGGAAAACAGCGATGGAAATTTCTACCGCGACCGATAACGTAATCTCGGCCACCGCGCTGCGCCTCCTCGCCCTCGTCGTCATGGGCGGAGTCAGGCGTGCATTCCCACGCACGGTACCGGCCCTCATCCTCGCTTCACGCGGGAGGGCAGCGCGTGCTGGCCATGTTCGAGAAAATTCGATATCTCTCCAGAGGGCCGAGGGGGGAGGCATACCTTTGGCATCGCTAAGCTGTTTTCCGTTCCTCCTCCGCGCCTAGAAGCTTCTGTGCTGGTTATTTAAGAGCGCGCTGCGCAGCCATCGACGGTGCTGGTTCCGATTTTGGTTTAATTTTTACTCGGAGAAGACAGCGTAACAGGCAGGCCCCGACTGAGAAGTCGTAAAAAGAGCGATGCGCTCAGTTTGCAGTTAGTTATTCGCCCAGTCTCGTTTGTAAAGTGTGGTCTCACTGCCTCCTGTGAATAAGTTCTCTGTACCCTGTGATACGTGTTCTTGTTAAAATTTTCGTTTTGTGACTGCAAGTTCGTCGTCCTTCTCATTGTGTGGTTGTTTGTGAACTGCACGTCGTCTGCCGAATCGAGGAGCACCTTGGAGAGGTGCAGAAGATTTGAAGAAACAAGAACTTGGCATTTACTGGCGCAGTCGACAGCACGATTCGGCAACTGCAGCACTCCGCAAGCCGAGCCCGTTACTCGAGCCGTCGCAACGTTATCGGCGCTCACCGAAGTCTGCCCGCCGTTCAAGGTGGAAGAGCTTCGCCGCGTGCAAGGACCTAGGTTCCCCAAAAGGTGACGGTCAAAGGCAGCGGCGAGTAGGAGTGCCCACCAGCGAGGAGCGGCGGCGCGGCAAGGAGGGAGAAACCGTTGCTGAGGTGCCAAGATCTCCCGGTCGTTCTGGGTAGGAGCTTCGCCGACGCGTGTAAGAACCCAGGCACCCCCAGCGGTGACGGTCAGAGGCAGCGAAGATCGGAAGTGCCCCACAGAGAGGAGCGACGCGGCGAGGAAGGCGCAACCGTTGCTCAGGTGAGCGGGACTTCTTGCGTCTGTTGGTGTGCGTGGCTCAGGCATTGGGAGCTGGAGGTGCGGGGTGTCGGCGTGCAGTAGAATAACACAATGAGTGGTAGGAAGATGACGCGTGCTGGTCGGACCAGTGTGCCTGTTAGTACTCCCGCAGCCGCGAGAAAGCAGAAGAAACACACAGCAAAAGCTAAACAAGAAACCGAATTAGAATTTAGAAAGAGGGAGATAGAAGCCGTGATGAAAATGAGAAACATAGAAGCCGAGATGGAAATAAGAAAGATCGAGGCAGAAGTGAGAAAGCAAGAACTGGAAACTCAAAGAGCGATAGCTATGGCAGAAGTCCAGAAGGCTGAAGCTGAAGGTAGGAGGGTAGAAGTAAGGAGAGGCCTTCGCCCTGCAGTGGGTATAATCAGGCTGATGATGAGAAGTAAAGCGGACCCCGCAAAACGGCAGGCTAGGACGGACGGATTGTGGGCAAACCTCTTCGATTGCGGCGCCGCGGTCAGGCTTAGACCCCATCACTGAGTGTGCTCAAGTTTTGTCAGGGCTAAAAATTCCGAACGATCCGGACGTTCCAGTATGGTTCGAGATAGTCGAACGTACATTCATCTCATATAATATACCAGAGGATCAACGAGCACATCTGACTTTGCCGGGACTCACGGAACGGGTTCAATATCTCCTACATGGACTAGAGCCCGACGAATGTAACCACTATGCAGCAGTGAAAGCCGCAGTGCTTAACGAGCTGAAGCTGACCCCTCCACAGCGCCTCGAGCGCTTCGAAAGTGCACGTAAGACTAGCGATGAATCGCGGTCACAATTCGCCTAGCGCATGCAGGCGTATTTTGATTACGACTTGTAGGCTAGGAAGGTGGAAACAAAGGAGGAAATTATTTCACTAATGGTAGCCGATCGCATGAAAGCTGGCCTTAGTTCCGAAGGTATAGAATAACTGCTCCTTGGCTAGGGCTATAAATGGCTGACACCTAAAGAGCTGGCTAGCGAGTTAGATACATTCGAAGATGCTAAGGGCAAAGGTAAAGCGGCACGGCAGCTAACGGCACCACCTCAGCGCCCAAACGTACGTGAAAATAGACCTACTCTCAAAGGAAGTTCCGGATGTTTCACGTGTAATGGGGAAGGTCACGTCGCCAGAGACTGCCCGCACGACGGTCGAAACAACAACCAACGAAATGTTATCCTCCGAGGAGCGCGAACACACAGAGCGGCGGTAGCGGTTAAAGACTACAATGAGATGAGCAGACTGGTGGCGAGATAACGCTGGTAGCTGATATAAAAACCGCAGGGAATGTCGACGCCGTGCGGATTTCGGAGCTACAGAAGGTCGGAATAGACTGCGCGGGTGTGCCCGTCGCGGCAATTCTCGACACCGGTACCGAGATCACGGTGATTAGAGAAGATAGAGTGCCAGTCAAAGAACGCCAACCATCTGGCAGAATCAAACTGGTATCTGCTTTTGGCGAGAAAATCGACTCTGGGCAAGTTATCCTTCCAATCAGTTTAAAACTAGAAATGTCGACAACAGAAACCCCGCAGAGGGCGCAACTAGTGTGTACTCTTACCAACAAACTTTCAGAGTGTGTGAACCGCTTAATATCGAGAGAGGATTGGGAGCTACTACGAACGCTCAACGATGACAGAGATACACTGGATGTAAACCAACTAGCAGGGGCTGAGCCCGCAAGCGGTAAGGCGGCCGCGGGGCCAGGCGAACTACGTCCGACCGGGTACAAGACGGACTCAAGAATGCCCTGTGATGGAGACGCGGTCGCAATTGCCGATGTCAGTCCGCGCCCAACACAACGCGCCCCTGAGAAGGTTTCAGTTCAAGAGAAGGCAGAAACAAGCGTGACAAACTCCGGAACGTCTCGCAATGCGACAGACGTAGGCGATTCCATCGCATGCCCGGATAAGATTCGACGCGCAATTCGGCATACCCGCACCCACGAAACAAATATTAAAGCAAAGAAACTAATAAGAGCGTTTCGAAAGAGCGGCCCCGAATGTACTCGTAGAGAGCATGTCGGGTGACGAAGTGGCCGTGCTGCCGACACTGCCGCGCGCACTACGCCGGTGGAGACAACCTTCGGGTATGAGAGCGATTCTGTAGGCGTGAGCGGCGCGTTGCCGACGAGCAAAAGTAAACAACGCAAAAACAGCCGCGGAAGCCTTAGCAGTAAAAGTGCCCACGTGTGCTCACATTTCTCAGCGCGTCGGCGTTCCAACAGCTAGTGCGCCGGAGGGCACGTGGCAGCGGGAGACTCAACTAAAACTCGCTGTAGACGAGGCAATTGAGGAGCGTAAAGCTGCCGCATGTTTACGAACTGATCATGACGCGTTAAATGCAGCAAATTCGGGTGAAACAGCGACACTGGGCGCGAGCGCTTATCAAGAAATGGGCGCCACAGTTGATTCAGTGACAGCGGTCGCGAGCGATGCGGTTGTCAAGATCCGTGATCATACGTTGAACCCAGCAGAAGTCTCAGCAGCTGTCGAAAATATCAAAGTCGGCACCGCAACATTCGCGGAATCGGCCACCGTTCGCACTCGTGAACCCGAGACGCTCAATAAAGCGACGAGTCCCCCATTCGAAGGCGATCGTTTAGCATGCTGCATTTTTGCAGACCTACACCAGCCGCACGATGTCGCGCCCCTCCCTAGCTCTAACGAGTGTCGAGATGAAACAAATTCTCCACTTCAACCTGAGCAGCGTCGCGCCAGCGGGCGTGAGCGGTCCTGCTCGCCTGTGCGTGAAAGTGTATGCGCTCGCGAGCATGCAGTGTCAAGCGAAGCGTGCAAAGAACACTTGCCAGATTTGACCACATGTGATGTGTGCGAAACTCCAGGATCTGGGACTTGCCATGAACGTTTTGCATGCTGTGCAGTGACTGTGCGCGAGAGAAGTGCTTTTGAACTTTGTGCACGTGAACTTTGTGCGCCAGGTACTGTGACCAGCTTTGAACGCCATGCATGCCACCAAGCGACGGTGAAAAGGAACTGTGCATGTAGATCGTGTTCTTGTAAACTGAAAGTCGCGACCTTTTGTATTTGTTCGGTTTGGCTGGGCAAAAAATCCCAGCAATCCTCTTATGGTGGGGCGTGTAAGGCCGCCTTGGCCCTTTAATTTTTCGGCGTGCGCGCCGCAGATAACGGCGATGGCAATTTCTACAAGCTGCGAGAACGCGACGCGACCGATTACATAATCTCGGCCACCGCGCTGCGCCTCTTCGCCCTCGTCATGGGCGGAGTCGCGCGTGCATTGCCCCGCACGGTCCTGGCCCTCCTCCTCGTTTCGCGCGGGTGGGCCCCGCGTGCTGACCATGTTCCAGCAAATTCGAGACCTCTCCAGAGGGCCGAAGGGTGGAGGCATAGCTTTGGCAGCGCTAAGCTGTTTTCCGTTCCCCCTCCGCGCCTAGAAGCAGTGCCCAGAAGCTTCTGCGCTGGTTGTTTAAGAGCGCGCCGTGCGGCCATCGACGGTTCTGGTTCTGATTTTGGTTTGATTCTAGCTCGGAGAAGACGGCGTAACAGGCAGGCCCCGCTTGAGAAGTCGTAAAAAGAGCGATGCGCTCAGTTTGCAGTTGGTCTTTCACCCAGTCTAGTTTGTAAAGTGTGATGTCTCACTGCCTCCTGTGAATAAGTTTTCTCTACCCTGTGCTTCGTGTTCTTGTTATATAAAGTTATTTTCATTTTAGTTACTGGAAGCTCGTCGTCCTACCTCTCATTGTGTGGTTGTGTGTGAACTGCACGTCGCCTGCCGAATCGAGGAGCGCCTTGGAGAGGTGCGGAAGATTTTAAGATAAAGAACCTGACGTTTACTCTGGCTTTTACCCTGTTTTGCATTTTCGCTTATTTACTCAGCTCAAATCTAGCATGTATTTTGCTTCCATCTTATCTTGCTGTTTTAAGTTTGACATTGTTTAGTTTTCGTTGTGTTATTAGGTGTATATTTTCCCCGTGGCGTACGTGCTGCAGTATTGTATGGTTACAGTGCCTAAAATATACTGGCCAATATATTCTAGGTACTCTAGTACGGTACATCCCTTTAATGCTTCGGATTAAAGTCGTACTGATGCGAGGCGTTCATAACAAAATAATACTGACAGCAAAAATGTAGTGACCGAGCGCAGGTGCCTCTTTGCATCATTTCATGCTCCAACACCATTGGTCAAACAATTTGTATTGGGATGGACTGCTGTCACCCGTTAATAATTAGGGGGTATTATTAACGATGCGCCCTTAACGGTGCGCACACTCCCAGACACCTTTAGAGTGAGTGGGGGTAGCTGTTCCGGTCGCAAAGGAGATGCCCTCGACCTGCGTGGCAAGCTCAGCCGGAATTCGACTACCTTGTAGTGACAGAAGGGGGTGGTCGTTTGGTGCCCAGCGGTCACCGGTTCAAGCCAGAGTAAGGGTCGGAGCCAGAAGTAACAAACAAAACACAATTTATGTACAGCAAGAGGCGATACAAAGGAATACACAAGATCACTTGAAATACAGCAGACGAGAGGTTCACAGAATACCAACGCTAAGCATGCAACTACAGAATGATTCAATAACACAGGCTTTACAACAGATCAAACACGAGAGAGTTACATAAACAAACACCAAATTGTTCACCGCGCACCGTTGCAGTCCGACGCTTCAAGAGTCACGATGTGGCCGCCATACGAGACGAGCGCCGCTCCCTTGAAAGTCCGTGGGCTTGCCAGCAGCGGGTGATCCCCGGGAGTCCAGCCGAAGCACAGGCGAACACGTCGCAAAACACTGACGAACTGACTGACTGGCTGACTCATCAAACAGCGCGGTCTCTTTAAATAGGGCGCGCCGCGTCTGTTTGTTAGCACGCGTCAAAGCTAGCGCGCACACACACTTAGCTTCGCTGGTTATAGCGCTCTCTCTTCCTCCCATCGAGCCGCGCGTCGCCATTGGCCAGGTCCCATAGAAGATTCTCGATTTTTCTGGCGCATTCCAGGCCGATGAACCACCGTCCTCCCCGGGCGAGGGGAAAGAGGGTGACGGCAACGCGTACAAAGCTACGCGCTCTCCCGCGCGGGGAAGGGGGCTTTTTCTCTCCACGCCTTCCACGCGACGCCGTGCGGGCCTCGCGCCGTACCGGCTTGATGAAAATGTGCGCCGATTTCGTGACACTGCCCCTCCCTTAAAGAATATTGTCCCACAATATTCACAACAACCACGAACATCGCGCGCACATGCATGCACTCACAATTATATGGGGCAAATGTCCACATCACACACATTGCACAAATTTCACAAACTGTAATAACACATTACAAGATTCACACATCAAGGCCACGAAATTCACAAACATAGCAACACACTGTTCTCGGATATACATAGGAATCAACAACACAGAAACGCACAGCTATTCAAATGTGAAGCGCACAAACCCAGGGCATGCTTTCGCCTATATTTCCAAAAACGGCTTGTGGCTCTTCCTTCGAACAGGTGAGCTCCTCTCAAACTACCTAGCGCGCCAGTTCTCTTTCTTACGAAGCACTGGTGCTCCTTTCTTAGCCGTGTCCTGGCTCTTTTTCTGGTTCTAATGATATTTCTGATCCGCGATTTTATTTCGCTCCTCCCCCTACTCTTGAGTTCTGCTTTCCCATCGGAAGCTTGGCCAGAACTAACTCTACCTTGCCTAGCGGCGCTTCGAGCAGCCCGTCTCATTCTTTCTCGGTCTGGGCGGCTCTCCATGCGCTTGCGCATCCAGTCGTTCAGCCGCTTCTTCCTTCCTTTTCTATGAGACATTTCCCTGTCGACTTTGCCTGACTTGGCAGGTTTGGATTTGTTTCTTTTCGTTTCCACTTTTATTCGCACCTTTGGACGAGGAACGTTTGATCCAGTTTTACCCGCATAATCAGAACATTGTTGTCTGAAAGGAACGTCTTTTTGAGAACTTTGTTCTCCCTCAATCCTTTTAATTTTCTTTCTTTTCTTTACGACCTTCAGTCGTACCTTCTTGAAGCAGAGCTCATTTGTAACTGGAGACTCATCCTCCACACTTGCAGTTACATCCAGTTCCTTAAAATGTTTCTTAAACTCTTTTCTCGCAGTGCAGTCTTCTCTTTCTGGCGGTTTCCGTTTCTTATCTGCACTGTCATTCCCAACGGAGGGAAATATTTCGTCCTCCTCAATGAGTAAAGCCTCCTCGTCAGTCGAACCGTTCCTGGAAACCGGTTCTTGCATTTCGGCAAGAATGATGTCCTCAGCATGAGCTCCATCTAAGCTTTCGGCATCGCTGTTGTTCGACAGCTCTTCCTTTCCGTCAGTCATGCGACCAGACGTGGTGCTAGAATATTGCGCTTCCTCTTGAAGTGCAGAGTACATGCATGAGCCTTCTGGCTCGACAGCTGCCGTTGCAGCTTCTCTGCAACCTGTCGTCTCGGAGGGCACAATCTCATTTTTCTGAGAATTTTGAGCTCCAGTTAGGTCATCTGAAGTTTCTGTTGCAGGAACACGCTGATCCACAACCTCATTCTGGCCGCTGGAGCCAGTTTCTACAGTACCTGTGGCTGTCAATGTATCGCTTGGTTCGCTGTACTTTCTAATATAAGGAAAGGTAACCTCCGGAGGCTCGGTAATACCTTTCAAACGCCGAACTTCAGCCAGCTTTTTGAGAAGGATCTCTTTCTCTTTTAAGAATTCTTTTTCTTTTTCTGCCTGCTTCCTCAGCCATTCTTTATCTCTTTCGGCTCTCTTCCTGAGCCATTCTTTTTCTCCTTCTTCTTCTTGTCTCTTTGCCTCTGCTCGCTTCCTGAGCCATTCTTTCTCTCTTTCTGCTCGTTTCTTGAGCCATTCTTTCTCTCGTTCTTCTCTTTGCCTCTCTCTTTCTTTCTCAGCCTCTTCTCGAACCTCTCTTTCTTTTCGGTCCACCCATTCCCTCAGTTCAGCTCCTTTAGGTCTCTAGGCCCAACGCAATAATCTCCTTGAGATTCATCTTCGATCTGAACTGCTTAATGCTAATACATAGCACTATCAATGGCCCTTACACAACCGCTTCAGCGCGGTACCTCTAGCTATCGCTCTGCTGACACTCTGTTTACGACCTCTTCGTAAATTCTTCCAACTCTTTCTCCGTCCTCTCAGCTTGAGTGCACCAAACGTCCTGTCGCGGACGCCAGAATAATTGTCACCCGTTAATAATTAGGGGGTATTATTAACGATGCGCCCTTAACGGTGCGCACACTCCCAGACACCCTTACAGTGAGTGGGGGTAGCTGTTCCGGTCGCAAAGGAGATGCCCTCGACCTGCGCGGCAAGCTCAGCCGGAATTCAACTACCTTGTAGTGACAGAAGGGGGTGGTCGTTTGGTGCCCAGCGGTCGCCGGTTCAAGCCAGAGTAAGGGTCGGCAGCAAGAGACGATACAAAGGAATACACAAGATCACTTGAAATACAACAGACGAGAGGTTCACAGAATACCAACGCTAAGCATGCAACTACAGAATGATTCAATAACACAGGCTTTACAACAGATCAAACACGAGAGAGTTACATAAATAAACACCAAATTGTTCACCGGGCACTGTTGCAGTCCGACGCCTCAAGAGTCACGATGTGGCCGCCAATACGAGACGAGCGCCGCTCCCTTGAAAGTCCGTGGGCTTGCCAACAGCGGGTGATCCCCGGGAGTCCAGCCGAAGCACAGGCGAACACGTCGCAAAACCCTGACGAACTGACTGACTGGCTGACTCATCAAACGGCGCGGTCTCTTTAAATAGGGCGCGCCGCGTCTGTTTGTTAGCACGCGTCAAAGCTAGCGCGCACACACACTTAGCTTCGCTGTTTATAGCGCTCTCTCTTCCTCCCATCGAGCCGCGCGTCATCATTGGCCAGGTCCCATAGAAGATTCTCGATTTTTCTGGCGCATTCCAAGCCGATGAACCACCGTCCTCCCCGGGCGAGGGGAAAGAGGGTGACGGCAACGCGTACAAAGCTATGCGCTCTCCCGCGCGGGGAAGGGGGCTTTTTCTCTCCACGCCTTCCACGCGACGCCGTGCGGGCCTCGCGCCGTACCGACTTGATGAAAATGTGCGCCGATTTCGTGACAACTGCACTGTCGTCATGTGACCTGGTGCTGCAACATCAGCCTCGTTGACAGCACCTTCGATTTCGTTTTTTATTGTGAAAGCAATACTGCTAGCACTTCGCGCCTTTGTCTTGTCGTGGCGCCTCCATACAAGACCTTTCACGTGACCGTATGACGTCACGCCAGACCGAGAGACGGGGCCCCAGCTCGCGCCATCGGTTGGTGTCGGTGAGTCCTTACAGGAGCCGCAGCGGTGATGTCACGCCATTTTCACGTGACCGTGTGACGTCCCGCCGGACCGCGAGATAGGGCCCGAGCTCACCCCATTGGATGGTGGCGGCAAGTCCATGCACGCGCTCGCTGTTTGTGACGTCACGCTAGGAGGATAAATGGGGCTGTGGCTCGGTTCCTCACAGTAGTCGGGGCGCAGCCTTACGATATGTCGGATGATGCGTAAAAGGCGAGGCTGGAGCGATCTGCTGCAGCCAAGCGGCAGCGCCGTGCTTTCGCAATCTTCCACGCTTAACCAAGCTAAGTCTTCAGCCAAATTTTTTTTTCTTTTGGGGAATTCAGCGTGCGCTGACCCCAGCCTTCGGTGGGGCGGACGCTGTGAACAATAATCACATGGACATTGTGAACGATCTGTTTACATTAGCCCTGCCATTTCCAGAATAAATTATTCACAATTACTTGAAATGCGGCAAGTATTATACACTGTCGCTATGGAAATAGCTGCTTCCCACCACTAGTACATCTGCGAGTGTGTTTCAGTAGCCTTTCCAGCCGTAGGTTGTTCCCGGAAACTACAAGTTCGGCCAGCAGATTGTAGGTTTCTCAATTTGTCTTGACTTGTTAAAGAGCTGGGAAATTGGGGGGCAAGACAAATGTTTTGTGAAGTGAGTTCCGGGACAATTCTTTCAGATGACAAATGTTTGGCTTGGGGAAGTTTTTTTCTAGTAGCCACTTCCTTGGGAACTTTTTCTTCCGTAGACGTTTTTCTCCAGAGCCAAATCTGGCGGGGACATTTTTACCTGCACCATTCCGTAGTTACACTAACCAGTATCACGTTCCAAACCGAGGAACTGGCACAGCTCTGGCCGACTTCCATAATATGTGTTTTTATGTAGCCACAGGCACTATGTCGAAACTACTCCAAGTGGCTTGTCAAATGAAAAAAATTACCGACGATTACGTTACTTACTAATGCGAAATTTGAGCGCAGCAAATAAGGTGTTTCACCTTTTCGATAGATTGAGGCAAAGAAATCGAGCAACGCATGTAGCGCTATCACAGAATGTTTTTTTTTTATTTTTCACACGTATTCCTTTAACAAAGACTCCACTAACAGTTCTTGACAGTCATGAAGGAAGCTTTGTGGTCGGAGAAATAGACTGATATATGTTCGACTTGGTACACCAATGCTTGATTCTCAAAGACGAGATCTATACAAGTGCCTCGCGAGGTTGTCACAGCCGTGGGACGCGTTACGAGCGAGAGGAACGGGATGTTCTCCCGCATAAGTGTGAAGAAATTCCTGTTTGTCTTTATGTCAACATTCGTCTCGCTCATTGCTCAGAAAGAACTGGCCGATAATTTCGCAGTGGCGAACGGCAGCGGCAATTTCGGCTCGGGCGGTGCACATATACAGATCCGCCGCCACCGATCTGGCTCTCTGATTGCCACCGCACAGGGGTTGCATTGGAGGAGGAGCGAAGAAAGGAATTAAGTTCAAGCCGGCGCTTTGACAACCGGAGACTCGCAGGAAGAGGGGGGAGGGGGGCGGCGTGTACACCCAGCGGCAAACGATGGGGGCAGAAGCGCGCGCAGCAAGCGGACAACGCGATAAAGGGAGGAGGGAAGAGATAGCAGCGACTGACTGATGCTGCTGACGCCGATAGTGAGTCAACCCCAGCTGCGGAGTTGGTTTCAGGGACAACGCCGCCGATGCCGACGCAAAAAATATGATACCCTCACTTCCGCAGCGCCAAGAACCAGGTCTAGCCGTGGGAAGGTGGTCACGTATTCGTCGACGTGCCGGGGCCTACGTGAAATAGCCGGCGCGTCGGCCACTGAAGAGCACCCTATCCGCCACACAGGAACAGGGGGGGGGGGGACCCTCCCCTCCTCTTTCTGCATGACGGCTACGGTGTTCTATGTAGTCACGTTATCTTGACTCTCTAGCGGCGTCAGCGGCATCCAGCGGTATCAGTCGGTCGCTGCTAGCGCTGGGGGGATGAAAGGGGGGCGGAGCTGGTTACGAGGCCGATGACGACGCCGACGCGAAACCCAGGAACGGACGCCAAAGAGCTGCGCTCTAAAATATCTTCAGACACCCCAACAACGTCGTAGAAATAGTCAGCCTAGTACATGCCCCTGGCTACTAGCGTTTGCCTAGAAATCTACTTGTACAGGCTGTCGTGTGCTCGACTGCCTGCTGAGAACTAGGAATTGTCACTGATTGCAGTCTCGTAGCAGCGCCAGTACAAGAATGACACTGGCGTACGCACTAGCTTAATGGTATGAGTCAGCAATCAACCCAAGAACTCACACGTGACTGACGCAATAACAGGATTTTCTCTGGTGGCAACTTGAAGTTAATAATTTCCCATTGGAGATTCCAGGGAAGAACGGAAGAAAGAAGATCGCTGCACAAATACGAAAGAGCACTGAAGAAGAGGGGGAACCTCAGTTCGACAGCAATCCAAACTTTCGACAAGAATACTTTTCGTCGTCTGGGCAGCGCCATCATCCCTAGCGGGCATTTAAATACGCTTTTTCTTCCAAAAGAAAAAAGCCAGGGAGGGGGAGGGAGGGCGAGGAAGCATTAGGGCAAGGAGCGAAAAATTGTTTTCTTCAGTATAAATTTCTAAGCCTGGTACCAGTGATCCCCTGGCCTGACAAAGAAAAACAGCGGCAGCAGCAGGAGCCATCACCGAAAGCAGATTCGATTCGACTCGCCTTTCTTGAAAGGGGTAGGAATTCCGAGAGGTCCCCTCAAAGAAAGGATACAGCTGAGGAGAAATAGTTACCAAGAGCTTTCCGAAAGGGGGGGGGGGGATTACCGTTTTGCCTCAATTCATTGACTTGTCACTTTCACGTAGCGTTTATGACATAAGGACCATTGTAGAAGGTAGATAACGTTTGGCGATGTGTAAATAAACGCGAATTTAATGTGAAAAGTGAAATCGCTTGCTGTAATTTTGAACATGATGTCTTTTGCTAAATGTTTGGACGTCTTAGATCTTGGTTGAGAGCAAGGATTTGGTTGTGGTGGACATTTTTGCTGAGTTTAGAATTTACTACAGAATATTTCGGAGATTTTAAATGGATTTCCGCACAAATTTTTTTTTCCTTGGAAGTGCATTAGAATACTTTATCATAAAGGAAGGTTGGCTTCAGTTCTCTATTAGGTTTGGTCGTTTAGTAAGCACATCTGTGCGGTTTAAAGTGGAGGATTACTTGAGAGCCAGAATATGAGAATTACAATGACAGTTTATTTGAATTAGTGCTTTATCAACGACAGTAGTTCAAGTTATCCCTATCATCGCTAAAAATTCTTATACGCCGTGCCGCCCGCCCTACAAATATTTCTTGCCTACAATGTCTGAAATATTGACTTGACAATAAATCTAGGTATTGTCTCTTATCCACTGGATTTCCGTGAAATAGAGGTCTCAGTTTTCTATTGTCCATAGACGCCGCGGCGTCGAGAAAATGGAGTATCAAAGCTGAAGACTCAAAGTGAATTTAATGCTACTGCGATGGTTATTTAAACGGGAGACGAACCCTTGAAGTGACCGTTGTCCATGCTGTCATATCATGAAGTTGTCGTCAATATAGCGAAGGTATATGAGCGACTTTCCCAGACATTAATTTAGCATTTTGGATTCGAGATTTTTCATGCGTATAACGGCATTTGACGGCTCGAATGAAGTTTCCATGATTATTCCGAATATCTTCAGATAATAAGGCGAAACAAATGTGAAATAATAATATGTTACGGCTAGTTTAAAGAGCGATATATAATCTTCTGACTCGTGCTGGTAGGAGCGGTTTACACTTGAGAGAAGGCGTGAATATCTTCGTCAACAGGTAGTCTAGAGGGCCATCACATGAAGTGTGAGGAGTGTACAGTCATCTGGAAAGTTGGTACTATTATTAATAACCTCAGTTATTCGGACAAAGGGAGGTGTGTCCTGAACGATCGAACGGAGCTGGGTCGGAATTTGGGCTAGTTCGTGATATAGGAATGCGTACACGTTTCCTGTGGGAATTTTATTTATTTATTTATTGATACTGCAATCCCAGTGTTGGGATTTTAGCAGGGTGGGAATACAAACTATGTAGTTTAACAAAACAATATTATTATTAAAGGCAGTTTGCTTTGCCTGTATGTCCGTGGTAAGCAGTGCTTCTGCTGAACCGCTGTGAATTTTGCGCTGTGGGTAAAATCAACCAGCTTGATTTGTTTCATTGCTAAAAAAATTTGCAATCACTCTCGATAATCAGTTCTCTGGCTAACAGACCTCCTATATAATTCACTGTATATATTTGTTTCAGTTCCTGTGCTCCCGAGAATGCCCTGAAATGGAATCTGTTAATCAGGTCGCCAGAGGTAGAACTGAGTCACCTTCCTGTCTTTTTTGTTTCTTATCTTGATGTCGTATTAGCCCACCATTACAGTGTGCGGTATTTTCTGTCACTGGTTGAGTATAATGCACAGTTTGTCCGCCTTTTGATACAAAATTATTACACTAAACAGTTTAGTTACAGTTCCTTCGAAAGTCTGATGACCAAACATGGGTCTGTAATATTTCATTTCACGAATATTTTATTCACCTCAAAAAAGTAGAAGGAGGCCGAGGGAAAAGCCGTGTCTGCGGCTTTAGAAGTCCTCGGCCCTTTAAGGCGTGTACAGCAGCAGGGTGAAACGAAAGTAGGCACAAAACGGTTACAGGCGTTTAAAAAAATAAAATGAGACAAAAAAACAAGAAAAAGAAATAAAAAGCAGCATAATGCACATCAGAAAACACATTCTGAGAAAAAAACGACAATCAACATGCACCTAATCATATATATTCAGCATAATTAATATTAATAAAGTACTGCTTGAAAACTATATAGGTTATGTTGCGAAATATATTTTCATTGATTATAGGCACATATTGAATATATCAATGCCATCCTTTTTTACATTGTTCAATAATCGCGGAAGTGTGTTGCGAAGCATTTGTTGTACATAGGTTGTGCGGCATTTTGGAACATTCCATTGTTCTGGAACTCGAGTTCAGTAAATTGGATTGTTAGGGCATAGTTCTGCAATTTCTTTCAAAATCGAACTTTTCCGTTGGGCACTCAAACAGTACTGCTGGCACAACTTATATTCGTATAAGTTGTTTATGTTTAGCACATTAAGCAGTGAAATAAATCTGAGAAGTTGGTGCTGTGTATTCCACATCTGCAATTATTCGTAATATATTTTTGGTAGCCTTTGTAACTGCAGTAGGTTTGTTTTTGTTGCAGTTCCCCAAACTAAATTAGAGTAGTTTAGGTAGGAGACAAAGAGACAATTGTACACCATAAGTTTAACTTTTTCGAGGAAGTATAGAAGTTGAAATTTACTTTTCCCGTTATGCAAATCAATTTAGTTATTAGTCTGTTTATATGATCATCCCATTGTAAAGTTGAGATAAAATATACCCCCAGTACCTTAACAATGTCTACCATGTCAATCGGTCGGATGAAAATGTTATGTTTTCCTGTAACAAAACTTGCTTTCCTTTTGGTAGAAATACAACTACTTTTGTTTTGTTCGCGTTGATTTTCAATTGATTGTTACAATTTCAGGAGTCTAATTTACGCAAAAAAACTGTTCGCTTTAAGGAATCCTTCAGCTTCAGAAAGGGATGATACCAAGGCACTTGTATCATCGGCGTATATAATGAACTTAATGTCTGAACAAATATGTACAATATCATGATTATATAAAATATGTCAGGACCTAAAATACTACCTTGTGGCACCCCAAAGACGTTTTCTTTTCCTGCTAGAAGCGAATTCATTCATTTAAGCATATTAAAACCTATTTGACAGGTCGCTGTTCAACAATGCCAAAACAAGTCCACGTATTCCATAATGATAATAATAAACAAGATTTTATGACTAATATAATCGAAAGCCTGAGTGAAATCAACAAAAGTGTCTGTAACAATGCGTTTGTCCTCAAAATTTTGTAGAATATATTACTTTTGGTCCTGCTTTCTGAAGCCAGACTGTGAGGTAGTGATAAGATTATATTTGCTGCAGAAGCGCGCTATACGGTTTAATATAATTTTCTCTAGACCTTTAGAAAAAAACAGGAAGAATTGATAGAGGCCTTAGTTAGATACGATACTCTTATCACCTTTTTTAAGCAAAGCTGTCACGTTTGCAACTTGCATTTTCTAAGGAAAAACTCCTGAAGAAATATATAGAATAAATATATGTGCCAAAATGGGGCTGATTATACGTATGGTATACTTCACAGGTCTTACTTGTATACCATCAGCATCAATGGTATGAGAATAAGTGAAACGCAAGAAAACAGAACACACCTCATTTGCATCGGCTGGTTCAAAAATACTGTACCACAGTTCTTGTTCCCTAAAGTTTTTATAGGATGCTGTCTGGGTTGTATTCAGATCCCTGTGAACAATGTAATAATTGAAAATATTAACCATTGCTTCCCCATTCACCTTTTCTTCTTCGTGAAGAATTTCATCAACTATCTCCTTTTTCTCACTTCGGCCCATTAGCGCATTTACGTTGTTCCACATTACGACGGTGCGTTTTCCAGTAGAACTGAACAATATAGGTGTTTGAAGTATAGAAGCTTTGTTTACGCTGGTATTCATGACTGCATTAAGGAGCGTAACTCTCTGTCACGTTTAGTTGGCACTTCAACGTACGCGTGCTTATAATACCTAGGCAGAACGGCATATTGCGCTGGGGGGTGATTCATTATAGGTTAACAGAGCAAACAACGTGACAGGAACATAGGAAAAGACGACGACACAACGAGCGCCGACGTTTAACAATCCTTGTCCTCAACAGTCGTGTCGCCCTCTTCTCTTGTGCTTCTTTGATGTTGTTTTCACTATTAACCTAATTATATTACCGGCCATCCCTTCTCAAGTTATACTTCAAGGTTGTCGGCTGTATTGTAAGATAAGATTTTTCTCAGAGAAAATTCTTATCTCACCTGGATATTTAGCGCTTAAAAGGCTTCATGCCCGGGAATAACTTTATAACGCATATGCCTGTAAGTTGTGGCCTGATTCCACGAAACATACTGCCAACCTACGTTACAGAATCATTATCTAGAGTTAAACATTGTGGTTGTAATTTTCCGATGGCTGGCTATTCGAGTACATTATTTGTAGCCTCCTTTGATTCCCGAAAAAGACGACCAGCAACGACAGATCCTTTCCTGCAGTGAGCACCGGATGCAGGTAGTCACTTGATGTGCGGTTGTAGGATTCCTCCCATCTATTTCGACATTGAAGTACAACGTCGTAGTAAAAAGCGTGTGGTTGGGTTTTATTACAGGGAAGTCTGCGCAGATCTTTTGAATTACATTGTCGATGAGAATTTGGTTTCTCTGATTCGAATTCCGATAGGAGAGCGATTGAAACCTTTCTCTTGTGGAGCATGAAGCGGATGGTTAGTCATGTATTATAGCTGTGGTCTCCTGTGTAAAAACGTCTAGTACACATACGTGTGCACCTATAGCGATTTGTGGCTTAGTTGTTGGATTTGGAGATTAACAAATAGCTGAGCACCAAAAAGTGGGTTTGATATTTGGGTATAAAAATTGTTTATAAATAATAAATATTTCATCATGCATATAATACAACCGCTTTTTTTTGCAGTCAATAAGAAATCCCTGCGTATATATTTGTGTGGAACGACAAAGACGGTCTTATTACCCTTATCCGGACGGAACACAGTGTTCGGTAAGCTCTCATTTATTGGTGAATTATGCTGATATTAAATGTGCATTACAAATATGCCTATTCTGATATGCGTCAGAAATGAAGTAACCAGAAAGAGTTGCATAGTTTCTTAATGGTAAGCGCAACGAAAATACGGAAGCTATAAACCTATGAGGCAACCTACAGGCGGCAGCAGGACTATATTTTACTTAACACATCTGTGTAAATTCCATGAAAATGCGTACGTTATTTCAATTGAACGTCATTTTCGTACCTGCACTTGAAATAACGTTTCTTTCTGTGCTTGTTGATTCTCTGCTGCTTGTTTTGTTCTTCAGGGCTAGGCTCCAGATGCAGTAATACAGTAAAGGATTATTTCGCTAAATTCCAGCACTGCGATGTCACAAGTTGTTGCTGCAGAACACGAATTGGCATAACTTCTTTTGTATACGAGATAGAGTTTGCGGCTATAAATGTAGAGTGACAATGATGGCGAAAATTTGCTTTCTGTCGTATATATATATACTAAATCAAAGCTCGGTGGGATCAATAATTATAATAATTGGCTCACACGAAGGGAAAGGCGCCATATCGGTGAGATCGTCTAACAGCTGTCTTGCACCAAGCTGAGAAGCTACTACAGTCATAGCAGACCTGATGTTTCTCCTGCTCCGTATGCACCTTCTTTAGGAAGACGTGCTAATCGCAGTCCCCGTAACCATAGCTTAAAAGCGCATCTCAAGCATGTTAAAGCTTTTAAACATCATTTTTCACAGAATATTCAGTCGGTGGGATTCCTGAAATTATCGACAGGTTCCTCTGCGGAGACAATAGATTATATCAGGCATTATTATAGCCTACGCAGATTGTAATTTTAAACAATTCCAGAGATACGTGTGTGGGGTCTATGTCAGTCAATTGTGTTTAGGGTGGACTTAAGTACGTTTTAGTGGCAAACGACTAACTTAATGAAGTTATTGAATGAACTTTTCACTTTAAATGTTGAGGGTCAAACATATATTAGAAATTGAAGGTCGTGAACATAAAAGCTGAGCAAACGTTTAAAAGGTCCTTTATCAGGATGCATTTCTACACATTTAACTTCGACTACGTAGCTATTAGCTCGTATAATTGCCATCCCGCAATGCACAACTTTAAAATAGCGTCGCTTGCGATTCTAATGCAGCATATATCGAACCCGTTTGTCTCCTTTAACCCGTAGAAGCAGCTAATGTACTTCAACAACACAACTGCTCCTGGATATGTTAATTCAGGAAAAGATAATGTCGGAAGCCAACTTCAGGACCTAAAATATGCTTATATTTGACATCAAATATCAAAGTTTACGTCTTCCATTTTCTAAGTGTAAAGCTGGCCCTAGGATCTCAAGTAAAACAAATGACTATTAACGTTAACTAATTGTTTCATCTCTGATATCTGTAACGTACATGGTGTCTCCCTTGTATGATTTGCAAAAGTACCCACAAGAAGTATCTCTCGCAGGTTTTAAAAATTTGGTCTGTAAACAGTTAATCATAGACCCATGTATATCAGGTTACGCGTTTTATATTGGGAATACCAATTGTTGTCTTTGTTTAACTAATATTTTTTTCTGCGCTGGTGCTAATGAGTGAATACATTTTTCCGCCTTTGCTGCTCGATCCTGCAGTATCTGTAAAAAAAGAAAATGAAATTTAAAACACATCTACGGCCAGCCATTCCTTCAAAGCCAATTCACTTTGTGCTCATCTCAACTCTTTAGCTAGGCAAGTGAACTAAATTGTATCACGTGTTGCGTAATTTTACAACGATAAGCACATAAATGACGCGAGGAAATGACGAACATTGCAATATTTAATAAATAACTTAAGTACGGGCCACGATGTTTGATTTGAAATCAAAATGCACTCCGAATAGATAGGACGAAACATTGGCGTTTAGGCCATCGACATAACTACCACCAGGCCCACATTTCAGGAAACTGAAAGTAATGGTGCCGGGTGCATCGTGTTTGCAAGATGCTTTACTAACGGTAGCATTCCTATCCTATCCTGCACAGTCGTTAACTATATTGGCGCGGTTGAATGTTGCGGTGTCTGCATTAAATAGAAAAATGTAGTAGTATAGCATGGTGCCACTTTTGTCAATTTTTATTTTACCATCATGAGATCATCCGCAATGGAAGAGAGGAACGCGCCGAGGAAGCGGCGCGCCCCATTCCCCTATGCGGAGGGGTTATCGTGGGCCACGTAGATTTTAGTCCGCCTCCTAGCAACTAACACTTCATTACCCTTACTCACATTACTCGTTACTCACTTGCTCACATATCTCACATTACTCGTTCTATTTGCGCGCTCGCTTTCCGTACGTCTAGAATAACAAAGCCAAGGACTACCTTTTGATTCATGTGCTGCTCCGGTAGCAAAAAGGTAGGCGTTATCTGTAGGCAGGCAGAAATTGCCAAACCTCGTTAAGTCTCCCCGCGCTTCCTTTTTAGCTAGCCTCTCTTTCGCGTATATTCTTGGTATTTGCACATTCGTTCCGTGCCGACAGCAAGAACTATAATCACTTCATGACTCAAAATAACTTCTGTAGGCTGTGATGCGGAAAATTAGTTGCTCTCAGAAACTTTCGACTTGGTGAAAGGAAAATTCCTACTACAAGCTCTTTAACGTCACATGGGTACTGTGAAAAAGGCTGATAGCCGAAGAATTGACGCGTTTGAATTGTGGTGCTGGCGAAGACTCTTGAGAGTTCCTTGGACTGCCAAAAGATCAAATCAGTCGATGTTGTCGACCCTAAACCCTGACTGCTCATTGGAGGGTCAAATGGAGGGTCAAGTTAAAGCTCAGCTACTTTGGTCATCTGATGAGAAGAGAGGAGTCG
Organism: Amblyomma maculatum; assembly: GCF_055883805.1. Classification (NCBI taxonomy): domain Eukaryota; kingdom Metazoa; phylum Arthropoda; class Arachnida; order Ixodida; family Ixodidae; genus Amblyomma; species Amblyomma maculatum. The sequence continues at coordinate 122,692,103 of NC_139354.1, read as the reverse complement.
CTGGAGAAAGATTTGATGTTGGGAAAGGTTTAGGGTCGCCGGAGAAGGGGTAGGCAGCGAACGCGATGGTTAGATGGCATCCTCGAGGCATTGCAGATGAAGGTTTATGATGTTAGGAAGATAGTGAGAGACCGGAAAGCGTGGCCTGACATGGTCCATAGAGTCACGAAGAGTCGGACACGACTGAACGACTGAACTGAACTGAACTGGGTTGTAGTCACCAGATGGTTTCATGCAATAAGTTCTTTTGAGTAGGCGGGTTATTCGGTCTCTTCCGAACTCCTGTAGTTGCCAATGCACATTTATGAACAATTTTGTTCAAAGTTTATGTTTGCAAGACCTCCAAATATGGCGCTAAAGCGCAATCATATTCAATACAGGTTTATTCCAGGAATAATTGGGGTCAATTTCATTACTCATTTTTAAGAATAATAAGCCGATATAGAAACAAACACAGACACCAAATAGCGGTAATGTCTGTGATAAATGTCTGAGGATTCTTTATAACATGAAAATTTATTGCAGTAAAATAAAGAGGTATGCCAATAAAGTCCCTGTAGATGAGAACCATCACGCATGTTTCGGGACAGGTATAATTTGAGACGAAAAGGAATTTATTTAGACGATGCACCGTTAAGTGCATATGAAGCAGGTGAAGTCAGAAGAAGGAAACGAAGTAAATCTTGTACATAGAAAGAAATTTATTTTTATTTAGTTCTTTCGAAAGAGAGAAAGGTGTAGAAGTTCTATGCATAAACCTCAAGGTCAGTGGATGATGGTATTGTTATCCTCATACAGATTACACATACGCACTTAGAGGGGTTGAAACGAGCCGAGTTTGAACACTTCGGCGAGATAAGAAAAAGCTGTAGGAATAAACTTGGAGGCGTATGCCATAGAAGGTTCGGTAAAGTTGCAGTGCTCCTTTAGCCAAGGGAGGCGGTGAGAATGAATCTATGTGTGCTATAACTTCATATATAAGAAGCGGCGGCGAGATGATATCGCTGTCAGATTTTAAGTGGTATAACTGGAAAGAGACGAAAAACCTCGACTGTAGTATTGCAACATGAAGCACACTGATATTTTTTGCACAGATTCTAATTTTTTTAATACCGAATATTTGTAAGAATTTCAGAGGACACATATGGTGTCAAGAATTGGGCGGAGAAGTAATATGCTTACCATGCAGTTTGATATCCTTTGGCTGTAGGCAATATACGTTGCGGGCACCTGAGAAGGTAAAATGTTTCCTGCAAATATCGCCGTATTTAGGCAATGACATGTCGCTATCAAAATATGAAAGGAGCTATGTAATTCATTTATCTTTTCTAATATTGTCTGCGAAAGTGCGTTCGAAAAGTGAAGGTGGTCTCTGTAAAAGGAAAGAGAAAGTTTTAAATAAATAAATGTTCATTTGCTATTGTTAACAACATCTCTTAAGTTTATCAAACCCGTCATAAGGAAATGAATGGTCAATTGGTGCCTTAATTATATGATGTACGCCGCAAGTTGGAGTGCGAAGACATATTTTCGTGGACACGTACCGTGGAAGTCAAAACTAGAAACATAAAAGAAGCGGACCTAAAGCTGAAGTTTGCGGAACGCCGGATAAAACACTAACAGAAAAAGATACAGATAAATTACTAAGAATATAATTAGGACGCCCGGTAAAAAAGTATAATATACAATCAAGCAGAGAAGTGGTATTTATTAAGGAGTCATGTCTGGGCATAATATTTGGTTCTGGTATATTGTCCAAAACCCTATCCCGGTGAACAAAAACCATTTATATCTGTTCATCTAAATATAACCCTGAGAAATGTGCCTAAATTCTTCTAAACGTGTTGTGCTTAGGCCGCGACTGAAACCATGCCACAAAATTGTGGACGATATTGCGATTCTAAAGAATGTTCAACCTGTGCTGAAAAGGTCTTGGTGCTGCTAACTTGCCTGAACAGGCAGTTAAGCAAATGGTTTCACTGTTCTGTGGTAGTTGAGTGCTGCCGCAGTTTTGCAAAAGAATTATCTTTGCGAGTTTCTTGGAAGGGGAGAGGGCTAGTGGATAATAATTTACGAAAGAATAAGGTGAAGCATGAGCGTGTACAAAGTGAGTACTGAACAAGGTAGCATTTAGGCATGTCATCTGTGCCATGGAGCATTAAGTACTTAAATGAATGATCATCATCATAACATCTGCACACGAGATGATATTTTAGTGGAGGCCTATGAGCCAGACATAAGAGCAGGAACTGTGGAGTTATCCACCGAGAAATAGTGTTTAAAATTGGTAATAAAAGCATTAGCAAATATAAGGTAGACTAAAACGGTAACACTATCAACCATAAATTTATTGTAAATACCGTTAGTAATTAGAATCAATTTCAAAAACTTTCCGAATTTTTTTTTATCAATTTCGTTAGAGTAACAGCATCGTAAAATGTTTTAACAGGCATGGACTTCAAAGGCGCAACCTCTATGGCATAACTGAGCTATGCGAATTTCACTAGATTGCATTTTTTTCTTCCTAAATAACTCGAAACAAGAGGAAATAAATGCTGTAAGGGTGCTGGTAGTCCACAGCAAAACAGTTTTTCTTTCATGGGAGCAAATCGGTTCATACATTGTTACAATATGTGCAAAACCTCTCACAAGACAATTATTACTGATCGAATAAAATTCTTCGAATTTCTGTGAAGGGTTTCTTGACTATTTAAATATTACCAACAATATTGGGTACACTGCTATTATGTAGTTGGATAAGAAATTCACGGCAGTGTTGTCAAAAATTCCATCAAGAACACGGGACTGAACACCTTCTCGAAAAAATTGAATCCAAATAAAACTATATCCATGACTACCACTGCTTGGCGCTCACAAAGCTCTTGCCATACTGAATCACCTAGAGTATGAAGGGAACAATTTGCACCAAATCGTTTACAGTAGAACAAAGAGAAAAGGTTGGTTGCACATCAAAGAAAACTAGCAAATGTTGAGGGCGAGTCTCAGTTCGCATGATAATGTTCCCAGAAATGAATTTCTTCTCGTTTGAGCATCGCCATCATCAATTGCAGTGTTTATATACGCTGTTTCTGCCGAATACTATTCGTTATTTTCAAGAGTTAACCGTGTTATTTATTAGAATGTTGCGGTTTCGCTCACACTTCTCTACCTAAGACGTACTTTTAGGGTTAAACAAAGTGTCCTGTTAGGAGCCGTCCTACTGCGGATATATTCTCGCACTTAACCTAAACATTGCCGTGACATAAGCCTTAATACTTGCTTGCAAACTTAGACACCGCACTGCGAAAAGAAAACCACCTGCGACTACATTCGCAATTAGCTTGAAGAGCGAATAGCAACGATTGAAATGGACACCCTCCGCACCCAAACAGTTTTAAAGCGAAGCGAAAGACGCCGCCAGGAACCGTGCTGTCGCCAACTCTTGCCGCGGAGAAGGTTTCCGTCAGATTTAAAGGAACTGAAGACTTCAGATATGCGCTCAGTATAGATTGCATCACAATGCCGACTACGCAAGCTAGGATGGAGTCATCTCAGTGTCAAGCAAACCAATACCGCCGAGCAGCAAGATAGCAGAATGGCCGTCTGCTGCTCTGCAGATAACCCACAGCTTTTTCTACTCTGAAGAAAGCATTACCCTATCCTCTCCTATCAACTGATACCTGACGCTGAACAATTATTGAGGATACCTAAACGCACTTTTAAGGGAGTGACGCGATACTGTGCGCTAACACCCCAAATATAAAGCCCCGCTTTATACAAACTGCATTAACGTGCCTGCATGGCTTATAGAGCTCAGTAGAAAAAACTATAAAACCTTGCCAAAATAAGACAAAACATTCTGTAGCGCTGTGGTTAATTTCAGAAAGGCAGCGCAAAAAAGATGCAACAAGAACTGGTGCCTTGGAAGAATTCACTCCTATATTCATTGTGTATAGCCGTGGGTATCGCTCAAGCATACACAGTTAGGTCAGCTCTTTCTGGGAAAGAGTTATAGAGGCGGTGCTCTTGCAGCCCTCTCCCACACTGCATATCTGTTCAGACTCTGCGATTTCTCTTGTGATGCTTTCTTGCGCTTTCTAGTTACAAAGGTGTTATCCAGTGCAGGTGAACAATCCTGGCAGATAGTAGAATGATTAGCGAAGAAACCATCAAAATCTCTTTCCTAGCGGGCATTTTTGACGTTCCTGACATGCTCTTGTAACCTTCCGTTCACGCATCTCCCAGTTTGTGCAACATAGGACTTTCCAAAACTTGAGGGAATTTAGTAAACAACACCTTCTATGCATTCAAAAAAAAAAGGCCGCCTGCTTTTTTACCACAGCCACGCTTCTGGGTTGCCTCGGGATCAGCCCTCTTGTTAAGCTTCGACCGCTTGCGAGGAGCAGAGAACCCGACATTAACGTCATAACGCTGGCATACTTCTTTCACATTGTGCGTCAGTGCGTGTAGGTAAGGTATCACTGCTACCTTCTGCCTACGCTTAGGTGGGCATCGCATCATTGGGCCTTGCTGCGCATCTTTTCTAGAAAGCATTCAGAGACTGAAACCAGGAGGTGGTGTGGGTACCCAGCGGTCAGCAGACTTTGGGCTTGAATATCAAACTGTGCTGATGTAAGCTGCGGGCCAGTTTTGCTGAGAGCCTTCTTGAGGCAAATGGCATTATTGCCATGTCGTGCATTTCGACACATTTAACTTTAACTACGTTGCTTAGCTCTTATAATTAGCATACTGCAATGCACAGCCTTAAAATGGCGTCGCTTGCAATTCTAACGCAGCATATATCCAAGCCGATTGATTCCTTCAAGCTGTAGAAGCAGCTAACGCGTACTTGCGCCACACAAGTCCGCCAGGATATGTTATTTGAGGAAAAGTTAATATGGGAATTCAACTTTAGGCGCTACAAAATTCTTATATTTGACATCAAATGTCAAAGTTGACGCCTTACATTTTCTCAATATAATGGTATCAATAAGATCTAAAGTATAATGGTCGACTATTAATGGTAATTATTTATTGGTTTCATCTCTGATATCTGTAAGGTATGCGATGTCCAACTTGCATGATTTTCGAAGCTACCCGCAAGACGTATCTCTAGCAGGGTTTAAAACAAAGATCTTTAAAGAGTTAAGAATAGACACGTATATTTTAGGTTACGTGTTTGATATTGGGAATATTAATTGTGGTCTCTGTTTTACCATTATGTTTTCTGCGCCAGCGATAATAGGCGAATAAATGTTTCCGCCCTTCCTGCTCGACCCTGCAGTGTTTTGAAAAAAAAAAATTAAAACGCATCTGCGACCAGTCATTCCTTGAAAGCCTTTAATTTCTGCTCTCGTAATCTATTTAGCTGGGCAAGTGAGCTACATTTTGTCACTGTGTTGCATAATTTTATAATGATAAGTACGTAAATGACGTGAGAAAATGATGAACATTGAAATTGTTCATAAATAAGTTAAGTATGGCCCACGATGTTTGATTTTAAATCAAAATGCCCTTCGAATAGTTAAGACGAAACATTGACTTTTAGGTCATCGACATAACTACCAGCGGGCTCACATTTTAGTAACGAAAAGTAATGGTGCCGGGTGCATTGTGTTCGCAAGATGCTTTTTCGGCACTTCTAAGTCAGACAGTAGCATTCCTATTGTATTACACAGTCGTTGAGTTTATTAGCGAATCCAACGTCGCTGAGTCTGCCTTAAATAAAAAATTTAGTGTTATAGCAGTGGTGTAACTTGTGCCAATTTTCATTTGCTCATCATGAGACCATTCGAATGGGGCGCGCCGAGGAACCGGCGCGCCCCATTCTCCTATGGCGGAGGGGTTATCGAGGGCCAAGTAGATATTAGTCCGCCTCCTCGCAACTAACACCTCTCGCCTCCTAACGCCTCCTCGCAACTAATACTAACACCAACTAACTAACCTCGTTATTGAGGCATATATTATTCCAAAACTTCTCGTTCAGGAATGTGCCGTCACTTCCAAAGACCAGTGACCGCTGATCGTTTAGTATGCTACTGTCAAGACTATTCCTACACTTGAGTCAAGGCTCTCGCCGATGTTTGCAGTGCCATCCTCCCGGCCAGCTACATTGACTGTGTCCTTCTGCTGTCTCTCGACAACGCGGCCGTCGCTGTGCTCTGTAGAAAGCTCGGGGAGTTTGTTGAGTTAGGCCCCAGAACTAAGCTTCACGGCAGTTGCCGAACACAAAAGAAAAGGCACCCGCCTCGGCCGCCATGACTGTAACGGGGCCAGATGCCCACACAGATGCCAGAAGCAAAAGTTCACAAAAATACTTGTTTATTGAACGCCCTGAGTAACTAGTGACTCAGGGCTTTAAATAAACACGTGTTTCAATCGCTCTTATTTGAGATTGAAGACCCCTTATTCTCTCTCTCAGCAGTTAGTGTATTCAAGATTAACACAGCATGCATGATTCGAGCGGCGTGCCATGTGCGAAGCACCGAATAGAAGCCCATTCTGTTGAACGAAATTTGCATTACTCCCACATTTGGCTGGTACTTTCATAAAGTGAGTGTACAAGTATTTTTCGCTCTAGACGTTCTGCGAGGGAGAAAGAAGCTCACTGCTATTGCATTTCTTAGCCACAATATAAACTCTGGCATTTTGTTTTTTCAGGTACACGGATCGACAAATGGTCTTGGTCGTTGCCAGAAAGGCGTTTGTGTCCAGGACACTAGTACGTATACATGAACTGGCTTGCTAAACCGATTATGTACTGATATGAGTGTATATTTATTAGTTGAGCATTAATATGTGCATGAAAGAGAACGCTAACATAGGTTGCTTGCCGTAGATGGTTGCACGTGTAGGTTTGCTGCTATGCGTGAAGTGCCTATAATGTTCTATATAGAAGTGCGCTCTATAAGTAAAATTGATTTCTCAATTTGCCTTTCCTGATTCATCCAGCTAATGACGATATGAGCATTAGCACTTCAGCCCAATGCTAATTTTCGAATCAGTAAGTTTTGGTGAGGGATGTATACAATCCATATTTGTGCTTCTTGTCAGAAGCGCTAATTTACTTGTCATCGTTTTCACTGAAGTGTCTCACTTCGCTGTTCCTCAAGTTTGGAGTGAATTCACTCCACTATGTGTATATACTGTCAAGGGACAACGACGAGGACAAAGTGCTGTGCTCGTGTGGGGAACGCGAGGACGCCGAATTGTGCGTGGTTCCTGCTGGCCGCCAATGGTCTGCATTTGTTCGTCTGTGCTGTAGTCAGCTACCCCTCTTAAATATCTGTAAACACATCTACTCTGTGTGAGTGTATCTACGCTACATTATTGGTTATAGGTGATAGGTAGCCTGCAGTAAGCACGGAACTCCGGAGCGGTCTTCGACTTCCCGGCTCTTTTGCAATGCGACGGGGCCGCACCATTGGCGTCCTGCACGCGGCTATCATTACTGCCCACCCGCGTGAACTCGCAACCTTCAATGGTGTGAACGGTGCTCATGTGGAGAATCGGCTCACTGTGTACAAGCGCGAGTGCACACAACAGGTGGTACCCTACCATGAAGTAGTCTATCGTAATTTTCTACCTTACGGCTACTGCAAGGGTATGGTTGGAGACACACGAGAATGGACTAACCAATTGGGGCCCCTGCAAGCGGAAGCTTTCTAACTTTTTGGGTAAGCCAGTAGGACGTCAGCTGGCCGCACAGAAGGAGCTTGCATGCCTAAATCACTCGTCCACACAGTCGTATGTGACGTATATTCGGGCCATTTTGGACATCTGCATGAAGGTTGATGCTGCTATGTCAGATAGTAATAAACTTGGTTACGTAATAAAGGGAATATCAGATAATGCCTTCAACTTGCTCGTCTAGAAGGACTGCGGAACGGTGGACGTGATTCTAAAATAATGTACCCTGTTTAAACAAGCGAAAAGTGGGCGTATTGCCTCTCAGTTCACGCAGCTGCCGAAGACAGCAGCGACGTCGTCCTGCGTGGACTCAACCCCACCTTGCCTTCTGCCATGATCCGACAGCCTAACACGAATTGTGCGCCAAAAACTAGAAACAGTGTAGCCCAATTTGCCAATTATCGGCGCCGGATAGTGCCACCACGGTTAACTCATTTACGTACTTCTTCCCTCGTATCAAAAGTGATTGGAATGGTTTACCTAAGTCTGCATTACGTACCGAAAATTCCATTGAACAAACGGAAGAATAACGGCATCAGTGTTATCGGCTTTGCCTTTTTAATTGCTTTTAGTGTTTTTTTGAACTTGAATCCCATTGTATTGCCCCTGCTGCCAAGGATTTCAAGAGCCTGCAGTATTTTGTAAATAAATAAACACACACACACACACACACACACACACACACACACACACACACACACACACACACACACACACACACACACACACACACACACACACACACACACACACACACACACACACACACACACACACACACACACACACACACACACACACACACACACACACACACACACACACACACACACACACACACACACACACACACACACACACACACACACACACACACACACACACACACACACACACACACACACACACACACACACACACACACACACACACACACACACACACACACACACACACACATATATATATATTGTGAGCGCAACGCGTGAATTTTCACCTCTTTCATCTGTATAGATCCATCATCATTATCATCATCATCGCTGACTGCTGCTCGGAGCGTCGCGCGCTGTGTGCCAGCTGGTTCTGGAATAGAACAGATGTTTTGTGCAAGTGCTGTCTCACAATATATATATATATATATATATATATATATATATATATATATATATATATATATATATATATATATATATTGTTACGTCATTAGGCTGCGCCGCGCGGTGTTGCGCTTTCGAAAGAGAACGAAGTGGACGGTTGCGCGTGTGAAAGAGGAGGAAGAAGTGGTTGCGCGTAGACTCCTTCGTGGAAAAGCTTTACTGAGACTGTGCTTGAGACTTACTGTGCGTAGCTTTCATGCATTCCCCGTATATGTTGTAAATATTAAACCCATTTCCCCGTAACAACTTGGAGGAGTGTGCAGGATAGTCCTGGAACCTTTCGAATATCATCAACGAAGCAGACGCTTGGCCGGGCTCCCTCCTTACCTTACAGCCATAGCAAGCCACGACCACGACAGAGAAGGTCAGTCTTCCCGCTCCACTGGAGCTGCTTCTAAATCAGGCCAAGCATGCCATGTACCGTCCAGCTCATGGCTGCGTCAGCGGGAGTCAAGAACGTTTTCTGGTCTGGCCAATGAGGATGTATAGGACTGGCTGACGCTCTATAAGCGTGTCAGCAACTACAATCGCCAGGACTCGGCCATGCAACTCGCAAATGTGGTATTCTTTCTGACCTGCATGGCGCTGCTGTGGGTTGAGAACAAAAAAGACAACCTTTCTACCCGGGACAGGTTTGTGGAAGAGATAACCTACTGTTTTCGAGACTCCACATCACAAAAACGCAAGGCTGAGCAAACCCTTTCCCAACAAGCACAGTTACCTGGAGAGACTTGCACGACATACATAGAGGAAGCCCTGAAGCTCTGCCATATTGTTAATAGACGCATGCCCGAAGACATGGTTGGCCATCTCCTAAAAGGATTCGCCGTAGATGTTCACAATTTCCTTATCACGAAAGAAACCCTAGCCAGTACTTCGGACGTTATCCAGTACTGTGGAACATTTGAAGCTTTAAAAATTCGGGATGTTGCACCCAAACTTGGACGTCTCTCCAACGACCCAACAGTTGCCAGCTTTGACTACACTGTCCACGACGATCTCGCCACTCTTGTCCGCAGAGTTGTGAGTGAAGAGCTGGCCAAGCACCTGCGAGGCACCGACGCGCGAGCTATGTATTCGAAATGCGCAGTTCAGCCACAGCAGGCTGAACATCCAGCCTCGTGGGCGGGTCAACCCGAACTTCCGCGCTACTCCTTCGGCAATGATTGCGCCTATTCGCCTCTGACAGCCGCTTTCCTCCACATTCAAACGCTTCTCATGCAGCTCCCATCGTCTCTCAACCACCATCGAATTTCTCCGGATCCAGGACCTGCGCTTTTCGCGAGTCCCCGTTTGTTACAACTGCGGCCGTGGGCACATAGCGCGGTTTTTGTCAACGCCGGCGACAGCAGGCTCACGTTCCTGGACCCGCCCTTAGGTAGGTTTCCTTGACCACGACAACATTGAATGGCGTCAGCCTCGTCCACTACAGCCTCGCCCGGGCGGCTTTCGCAGTGACTTTCCCGCTTCTGACCGCAGCTTCACACCACCACCCCCGTGCCGAGTACGGTCCCCGCGCCCACGTCGACGCTCACCTACGCCACCACCGGGAAACTAGCAGGACCGGCCGATGGAAGGGATTCGCAAAACGGTCATCTTCGCCAATTCCTCTGCCTACTGTGATGTTGAAGAACAAAGTGCACGTTACTGTAAATGATGTAAATATTGTTACGACGTTTATTTATACAGATGGTAGGATACGCTGGAGATTAGCACACCACAGTGGAAAGACCCAGCTTTCTCGTCCTCTTCTGCTTATTCTGCCAAACCTCATCTTCCTTCAATAAGGACCGCGGGAAGTGCGTGACACTGCCCCCTTCGCAGACGATGCCCGCCGGGCGAGTCAAGGTTTTTCACTCTGATAGAAGGGCTTCATGCGGGCCACGTGGACTACTTGAGTCTTCCGGAACGACGCCCTTGGGTGGTCACGCGAGAGACTACAAAGTTTACTGCGCTGAGGTAATGCAATACAAAGAAAGGGCCAGTAGTGGTGCAACAGTTTCTGGCACAAGCCGCGCTTACGCAACGGCGTCCAAAGCCACACCAAGTCACCAGGGACATAATTAACATCTAGATGATGCTTGTCGTAGCGTTGTTTGTAGCGTTCCTGGGAGGCTAGAGTGCGAAGTCTAGCGAGTCGACGAGCTTCTTCAGCCAAACAAAGAGTATGCGCTAGTGAAGTTTCAGCAGGGAGTGAGAAAGGCAGAAACGTGTCCAAAGTGCTTCGTGGAGGTCGTGCATAGAGAAGAAAAAACGAACTGCAGCCTGTCGTTTTGTGCTTAGCAGTGTTAAATGCGTATGTTATAAACGGAAGGACTTCATCCCAGTTTTTGTGGCGGGAGTCGACATGCATTGCGAGCATATTGCTAAGCGTCCGATTGGTGCGTTCGGTAAGACCGTTTGTTTGTGGGTGGTAAGGAGTTGAATGGCGAAAATGGGATGAACAGAGGCGAAGAAGTTCTTCTACAACTTCTGCTGTAAACTGTCGGCCACGATCGCTTATTAACACACCAGGAGGTCCATGTCGAATGATGATGGACCGTAGGAGGAACGCCGAGACATCAGAAGCAGTGGCTGACGGTATAGCAGCAGTTTCACAGTACTGCGTAAGGTAATCTATGCACACTATGACCCAGTGGTTTCCGTTGGAGGAACGGGGAAACGGTCCTAGAAGATCAATTCCCGCCTGTTCGAATGGGGTTCGTGGTGGCGTTATAGGCTGAAGATGACCCGGCGGTGAGCAGGTTGGGTGCTTGAAACGCTGGCACTGGAGGCAGCTGGCCACATAACGTTGAGTAGTTTGACGCATCTTCGGCCAATAAAAACGTTCATTAGTCCTGTGCAATGTCCTTGCGAAACCCAAGTGTCCAGCTGTGGCATTGTCGTGCATTACCCGAAGAACCTGACACCTAAGACTTGTAGGAACTACCAAAAGAAGCCGCGCGCCTACTGACGAGTAGTTCTTCCTGTATAGTACACCGTCACGAATGCAGAATGAGGTCGTAGGGTTCCGGGAACTTGCTGCCTCAAAAAGCGGCGCCAACTCGTTGTGCCGCTGCGCAATCTTGAATTCGCCAACATCAGGGAAACTTGTAGAGATAGCAGCTATATATTCATCCAAGACCTCATTGTCGCAATCAGTAGTTTCAAATGGCAACCTTGACAAGCAGTCAGCATCACCGTGCTTACGACCACTCTTGAAAGACACAGTAAAATTGAATTCTTGAAGGCGCAAAGCCCACCGCGCAAGGCGTCCACAGGGGTCACGAAGGGTTACAAGCCAACATAAGGAATGATGGTCCGTCACAATTTTAAATGCACATCCATAAAGATATGACCTAAACCGTTGCACACCGAATACAACAGCTAAGCTTTCCTGTTCAGTTACTGTGTAATTACGCTCAGCCTTCCTCAAAGAACGGCTTGCATACGCAACGACATGTTCATCGCCATTGTGGCGCTGTATGAGCACAGCACCAATTCCAACTGCGCTGGCGTCAGTGTGAAGTTCTGTTGGAGCTGATGGACAGAAGTGGCGTAGTACTGGTCCTGATGTCAAAATAAACTTTAACTGACGAAAGGCGGAGTCACAATCGGCAGTCCACTTGAAAGGCACATCTTTTTGCAGAAGACAAGTAAGGGGATATGCTAGATCAGCAAACTTCGGAACGAAACGCCGAAAATAGGAGCAAAGCCACAACAAACTCCTGAGCTGTTTTAACGATTTCGGCGGTTTAAAACAAGTGACAGCTCGATCTTTTTCGGATCAGGCCTGATTCCATCCTTGTCTATGAGATGTCCAAGTACCACAGTCTGGCGTTCTCCAAAACGACATTTCTTGGAATTGAGTACCAGACCAGCTTTCTCAATACGCTCCAAGACAATCTCTAATCGACTGTTGTGTTCATGAAAAGTTGTCCCGAATATCACTACATCGTCCAAATAACACATACAAATGTGCCACTTCAGCCCGCGCAAAACTGTATCCATGAATCATTCGAACGTGGCTGGAGCCGTACATAATCCAAACGGCATCACATTAAATTCATACAGCCCGTCTGGGGTGATGAATGCCGTCTTTTCTTTATCTTCCGGCTGCAGGGGGCCTGCCAGTAGCCTGATCGCAGGTCAACTGAGGAAAAATAGGAGGCGGCATGTAAGCAATCAATGGCGTCATCAATACGTGGCAGGGGATACACGTCCTTCTTGGTAAAGGTATTCAGACATCGATAATCAACACAAAATCTCCATGTGCCATCTTTCTTTTTGACTAGAATCGCAGGGGCAGCCCACGGACTAGACGATTCCTGAATGATGCACTTATGCAGCATGTCACGAACTTGTTCTTCGATTGTTTGGCGCTCTGATGGGGATACACGATAAGGCTTCTGGCGGATTGGATCAGCAGTTCCTGTATTGATTCGGTGCTGAGTACGGGAAATGGGAATCTGTGGTGGCGAGTCCCGAGAGAAATCGAAAGCCACAGTATGTTTCGCCAGAACTTCCACTAAACTGTGACGGTCACTTGTTGGCAAAGATTTGTTAATCATGGCAAGAAAGTTTGGCTCATCTTCTTCTGAACATGCGGTAGGCTGATAATTGTCTGTGCTGAGCACGGCCACTGATTTAAAAGTGTCTTCGTCAAAGTTGGCAAGTTTTAGACCACGTGGTAATACAACAGGTTCGTTAGAGCAGTTAGTCGTCCACAAAGAAGAATGGCCATTCATGACTGAGATGATGCAGCGGGGAATCAGAATATTTTTCTTCCCGCAGTTGAGGGTGAGTGGTTCAACCACAGCGTCGAACGCATCACTGGCACAGCTGGAATTAACAACTCGTATAAACTCTGCTGACATTGCAGGAATGACTATATCTTCCGAAACCGAAAGCGTGCTAGGTTGGGTCCGCGAACTTTCACGCAAAGCAGATTCAATTCGAATGCTCACAGAAATGTCTCCATTGCGAAAGTCGAGAGTGGCCCCACATTGCTCCAAAAAATCGAGTCCAAGAATTATTTCATACGTTGATCGAGTAAGTACTGCGAATTCAGTTCGGAATGTGTGGCCGGCGATAAGAAAATTCACGGAACAGACTCCAAGTGGGTTAAGCGATTCGCCACCAACACCACATAATGTTGTCGCACTATCCCAAGCAAACATAATTTTACGACCAAGGCAGTTTTTAAAAGCGAGACTTATAATAGAAATAGTTGCACCTGTGTCCAACAACGCCATAGCACGTACACCGTCCACAAACACTTCAATTCGGTTATTTAACATCGAAACGGGCAGAAGCCTGGGTAAGCTAGAATCATTTGCGACCTCATCTCCATCGGCCGCACTCACTAGTTTCCCGGAGGTGGCGACCGTCGTCGAGGAGAAGGGGAGCGTGGTAGGCGCCGAGATGGTGGTGTCAGGCTACGGTCAGAGGCGGTGATTCGTTTCCGTTCAACGCCATTGTGCGTTCTTATCGGCTAGTTGTTGCTCTGTGCGCATTCCGGCCAGGTGTTCTTCTATATGAATCATCCTTGTCAGCAGGAAGCCTTGCACGGGAGTTCACCCACTGTCGGCGATACTGCTGGTACGGACGACGGTTGCGGCAAAAGCGGGAAATGTGGCCGATCATTCAACAGGCATAACACACTGGCGGATCACGTTCATTCGATGAATAAGGCTCATCGTCGCTTGTATTAAACGTTTCATGCTCTGGATGTGGTCGACGAGGAGGACGAGAGTGCTCGCTGTTGTAGGCGTTGATGGTGAGAGGCTGGATGTTCGGGCGATGAGCAGCAGAGCATCGGGTGTCCGAAGGAGACGTAACAGAGGGATCATAACAGGTAGAAGATGGGCTATTGTCTGACGAAGAGGTGCTACTGTAGACGGGTCTGACGTGGCCCCCAATATCTTGATACCTCCGAAGCTCTTCGCGGACGATCTGGCGAATTGTATCTGTCAGGCTTGTCGATTCAGACACGTCCACACTAGCGACAGTTGTCACATTAGGCAGCCGACCAAACTTCGGAATAATACGGCGTCGTTTCAAAGATTCAGACGTGCGGCAGTGTCGTGTTACATCAGCGGTGGTATTCAAATCGTCCTTGCAGATAAGAAAGTTGTACACGTCATGCGCTATACCTTTATGGAGATGACCCACTCTGTCTTCCTCAGTCATCCGAGCATCAACTATTCTGCACAGCTTGAGGACTTCTTCTATGTAAGTTGTGCAGGTCTCCCCCGGTACTTGCGCTCGTTGAGCCAGAGTCTGTTCGGCGCTCTTTCTTCGAGCATCGGCATCACCAAATCCCGCTCTCATTTCTTCCATGAAGCCATCCCAGGTGGTAAGAGACGCTTCATGATTGTCAAACCAAGTTAGCGCAGTTTCTTCAAGAAACGATACCGCATTCGCCAACTTGGTAGTCGCATCCCAGCGGTTGTATTTGCTCACCCGATTTTAGTGGGTGAGCCAGTCATCCACGTCTTCCCCGGGCTTGCCATAGAAGTGCCGGGGTTCCCGATAATGCTGTGCCGTGGTCGGATGAGCTGCTGGCGTGGGCTGCGTTGAACCATCTGCTTGCGCCATCTCCGTCCGAAGGGGGGTAGCCCAGCTATTCTTCTGTTCCGGCGAAGTAGGAGAGGCTCCGTGGTGATCTGTACCCCGCAAACTCCACCACACTTATTACGACGTTTATTTATGCAGATGGTAGGATACGCTGGAGATTAGCACACCACAGCGGACAGACCCAGCTTTCTCGTCCTCTTCTGCTTATTCTGCCAAACCTCATCTTCCTTCAATAAGGACCGCGGGAAGTGCGTGACAATATGTTAGCTTTAGTGTATACTAGTGCCGCAATTTCCGTGTTGAGTCTCAGTTTTAAAAATCGCCTTGAACCGACAATAATGTTCGCTTAAGACCGAAGTGCCAGCTTTCGCGGTGTTGGGGGAGAACATTTGCGTCCAGTTGGTCTCTGCTGTGTGCCAGTGGTCATCGCTAAAGTTGAATTTATAGTTTTAGCAAGAGCCACACATGATGTTATTATCATTATTGATTTTCGGAGCTACGGTCGATTGCGCAGCCTGTGAAATTTCTCTGCGCCGCAATATCCAGTCTGCTATTGTAGAGGAGACACCTAGCTCTAGTGACGGCGCATTTTATGTCTCCAACGATGTAGTGTTACCTTCTATGGCTGCAATGTTTGTGCCGGTTCACAGCTCTGCCGAGCGAGCAGGCACCCACTCTGTTTGTTGAAGCTGACAAGAAAGGTTTACTTGTGCCCCGTGCTGCCGTCGTGCCGTCATCGTCGTGCCTAGTGCCGTCGTTGCGCCCTCTTGTGGACTGTTAGCATTTCATCAGAACCCGTTTTTTTTGCCAAGCGGCCTCAGGTTGGCTACCTTTGAGGGCTACGAGGTCCTTTCTATTCGATTTGTGTCTTCTCACCCGCACCATCGTTTGGATCCTGATTACAGCACGAATATAACCCGGATGATAAGCAAATCGCTTTCGTCATTCGACCAGCAAGAGATATGTGAAGTTCTGGCACCTACGCCTCTGTGTTTGGCTTTGCTCTACAAGCCGAGTTTGCTGTTCCTCCGCATTCACGGATGTCACCCAAGATCAACACTGGTGATGCGATTCCTATCAGACAAAAGCCCTACAGAGTACCACCAGTCGAGCACAGAGCAATTAACGAACAAGTCGAGGACATGTTGACGAAAGTTGTTATACGCGAGTCATCCAGTCCTTGGGCAGCCACCGTCATCTTGGTGAAGAAAACAGACAACTCGTGGAGATTTTGTGTGGACTGTCGTCGGTTAAATGCAGTTGCAAAAAAAGACGTTTACCTCTTCCACGTATCGACGATGCCTTTGATTGTCTTCAATCCACTCCTATTTCTCGTCAGTAGATCTTCGTTGTGACTATTGGCAGATCCCGATGCATCCGCCGGACCGAGAAAAGACAGCCTTTGTAACATCTGACGGACTTTATGAAATTAACGTGATGCCCTTTGGACTGTGCAATACACCAGCGACATTCGAACGATTTACCCAGGTAGCACAAAGTGGGCTATGAAGGGTGGGCCCCGGTGGGTCCGATGTAGGCAATGCAGGACAGCCCCTGTGGGCTCAATGTGGGGGCTGCAAGAGGGGCCGACGTAGACCTGAAGGGGGCTGTCGACAAAGCCCCAATGGGCCCCACTAGTGGCCGATGCAGTCAGCCCTTGCGGGGCTGCCCACATTTTTCCGGCATTGTCAAAAGGGCACATATACCGCCAGCTCCCCCTGATGGTCCTACTTTGGACCGATTTGGGTAGCCGCTCTGGAGGAACACTTTTTTATTTCAGTTATCCCCTCAGATAATGACATAGGACCAATGCGGGTTCTATAGCGCTAGCCGCTCTTGAGCTTGCCCACATTATTCTCATAGGGGCCCGACGCAGGAAACTGATGCAAAGCCCTAGTCCAAGTTTTACCAATCAATATTTATGCACATAAATATTTTACACATGTGTGCACTTTCTAAATAGCCACAATATTAAATTTTCCAATAATTCATAACATATCTGGCCGAAATGACTTCATGTACATCTTGTTTAGGCTACGGAGATGTGTGTTCTGAGCAGTAATATTGTGCTGCGAGTTGCAGGCTGTCCAAAGCAACCACATAAGAGGTAACAGTTAGCAATCAGCTTACTTTAGTATTTGCAGCGCAATTTGCATGATTGCAAGAACTAAAGCCATGTAAATTTTTAATCGACTAAACATGGCAACAACTGTTATACAAATCATCTATAATAGTAATTTAGGGCAACATCTAATGCAAATAAAACTTGGAAACAATGATTAGGCAATTGCACGCACCCCTTCTAGCCCCATTACGGCCGATGTGGGACCTACAGCGGTTTTGTGTGGGCAGCCCCAATTGGGCTGGATGTTGTTTTTGAACCTGGAGCCCACCTGCTACTGTACGGGCCTTCAAAGTCCCCACAAAGGACCGATTTTGGTACCATGCGGGCACACCCGCCTTCTAGCCCTATTACAGCCTATGTGGGACCTAAAGCGGGTTAGCTAAGGCTGCCTCATTTGGGCTTCACGAAGGCTTGCCCAAATTGAGCCCTTATGCATATTTCACCTGCCCTCAAGTAACCAACAATTGGGGCAGCATGTGGATATGTCCATTTTCTTGCCCCAATACGGCCGACGTTGGTCCCACAAAGATTTAATGGGGGCGGCCTCATTTCGGATCGATGAGGGCTTTCCCATAAAAAGCCCACATTTAGGTTGGATTGGCCTTAAATACCCGACAAGGGACCCTTGTGGTCTGGATGCAGGAATGCGCTCTGCATTAGCCCGAGCAACGCCGCTATTGGACCCTTGCAGGAGGAACAGGTCCCCTTTTGCCCCATCGGGGACCGATGCAGGTTTTATGATGGTTTCCCTAGCCCCACTTGCCTACATCGGACCTACTGGGGCCCCACATTCTGTGCTACCTGGGTATAGACGCAATTCTACGTGGTTAAAAATGGGAGGTATGCATGTGCTACCCAGATTATATCATCATCTATGAAAAGGCATTTCAGGAGCATAATCAGCGACTTAGTCTTGTGCTGGACTGTATCCGAAACACCGGACTAATTTTGAAATCTAAAAAGTGTCACTTTCGTGAACGGCAGACCTTGGTGCTTGGATTGTAAGCGGACAAGGAAGGTATTCGGCCTGACCCCCAAAACATTATTGCTGTGCGAGACTTTGCAAAACTTCAAAACGTAAAACATTTGAGAAGCTTTCTGGGGCTATGTTCATATTTCCGCCGTTTCAATCAAGGATTCGCCCAAATTACCCATCAGCTCACTTCCCTTCTGCAAAAATATAATCTGCTTGTTTGGTTCTTGGAATGCAAGTCATCGTGCCGACAGCTGAAGTTTTGGCCCACGTCTGGTCCTGTTTTAAGCCATTTCGATCCGGCTGCTACCGCCGAGGCTCACATCGATGCGAGCGGCGTAGGCGTTGATGCGGCTCTCATCCAGCTCCAGAACGGTGCCCAGCTTGTCATCGCATATGCAAGCCGCACTTTGACGAAAGCAGAACGCAACTACACAGCGAGAGAAATGGAATGTCTCGCCTTGATCTTCACCGTTACAAAGTTCCGCCCATATTTTTACGGCCGTCACTTGAACGTAATCACCGACCATCACTTTCTGTATTGGCTTGTTGGCGTGCGCGACCCCTCCGGTCGATTAGCTCGCTGGGCATTAACGTCTACAGAAATATTACTTTTTTGTGTCCCAAAAGAGTGGTTCCCGCCACGCCGACGCTGAGTGTTTTTCCCGATTTCCTCTTATATGCACGGCAGTCGGTGAACATGATCTGGACGAATGCCTGGCGCCTGTGAGGGATACATTGTCAGATCACGTAAAGTTCCGTCAAGAAGAATGGCGAGACCATGAACTTACTCCATTGTTTGATAAGGCGCGCAATTCAACATCTACAGCTTTTGGTATTCAAGATGGTCTACTCTTAAAAAAAACTACTCAACTGATGGTGCCCGTCTTGAGCTTATTGTCCGGACTTCTTTTCGCAATGCTGTCCAAGATGCGATGCATGACGACATCACTTCAGGCCATCTTGGTTTTGCGCGCACTCTCGCGAGTGTCCGACAAAGATTTTATTGGCTAAAGTTGTACACGATAACGAAGCGCTATGTAGCATATTGTATCCCTTGCCAACGTCTCAAACTAAACACCATGCCACCTGCTGGCCTTCTTGAACCTGTCAAGCCCCCTAGGTCGCCTTTCGAGAAAATTGGGATTAATCTGATTGGTCATTTTCCCAAATCGTCTGACGGCCGTCGCTGTATTATCGTACCTATTCACTAATTGACCCGGTATGTGGAGACGTCTGCATTCTTTTCTTCCAAAACAACCAATGTGTCGAACATTTTATTGCACCAAATGGTCCTTTCCACGGCGCCTTCCGAGTGATCATCAGTGATTGTGGTTGGCAGTTAACTGCAGATGTTGTGGAAGACCTTTTACCGCTCTCTGGCTCCGAACATCGTCATTCTACTCCCTACCAACCTCATACAAACGGCTTTACCGAGCGTCTAAACCGGACTCTCATTAACAAAATGTCAGTGTAAGTAACATAAAAGCACCGGAACTGTACGGGGAAAAGTAAGCGCAAAAAACACAAACTCAAGAGAGGAGACAGGACAACGCGCTACTGGCAACTGATTCTTTTATTGAAATCCTCACAGAAAATATAGGAACATTGCCACACCACCTATCAGCTCCGTACACGTCAGAAGGCCATATTATGACCTAACAATAGATTCCATGTTTACTCTAGGGTGATCTAAACCCGATAAAAACACCTTGCTTTTTAAAAACAAAATGACACGTGGCCCGTAAAGGGCCCAAAGCAACATAAAAAATAAAACAATTTACAATAAATTCCATGTAGCCGATAGGTGCTGTGGCGATGTACCCTATATATTGTGTGTGGATTTCAATATAAGAATCAGTTGCCAGTAGCGCGTTGTCCTGTCTCCTCTCTTGTGTTTGTCTTTTTTGGCGCTTACTTTTCCTCGTACGATCATGAACCAACTAGCCCAGCAACAAGTTTTACTTCTCAAGAACTGGGACGCCGTCTTGCCATTTGTAACTCACGCTTATAAAACAACTAAGCACGAAGAGACCGGATATTCTCCATTTTTCATTCTTTACGCACGCTCATCGTCAACCTTCCCGAACACAATTCTTCCATTCTCGGTGCACGAAGACCAATCCGTATCCCAACATCTTTGTCTTGCTGAAGAAGCGCGTCGTCTTGCTCGTTTGCGAACTATCGGCTCCAAGACTGCGCGAACTTTCGGTATGATGCGGCTCATGCTGCAGTAACTTATGAACCCAGAGACTCGGTTTGGCGTTGGATGCCGTTGCGACGCCGCGGACTGTACCAGAAGTTCTTGTGGCAATACGCCGGACACTTTGTTGTTGTAAGTCGTTTAAGTGAAGTAACGTACGTAGTCGCTAAAGTAACATCGACAAGTAGATGCTCGGGGATGACTCAGCTGGTTCATGTGGCACGGCTGAAACGCTGCTATTCCCAATCTTCTTGACTCGCCCGAGGACGACCTTCATCTGTCCCGGGGGAAACAGTTGCGTCAATTAGGCTGCGCCGAGCGGTGTAGCGCATGTGAAAGAGAAGGACGAAATGGTTTCGCGTAGACTCGTTCGGGCACAGGCTTTACTGAGACTGCGCTTGAGACTTACTGTGCGTAGCTTTTATACATTTCCCGTATATTTTGTAAATATTAAACCCATATATATATATATATATATATATATATATATATATATATATATCGTTTCATAGAGGGCTATGGAACGAAAAATGGTAGGGGTAACATTAAGAGATAGGAAGCGCGCAGAGTGGGTCAGAGAAATAACTCAAGTTACCGACATTCTTGTGGAAATTAAGAAGAAGAAAAGGACGTGGGCAGGACATGTAGTGCGAAGAGAGGATAACCGATGGTCGCTGAGGGTAACAAACTGGATTCCAAGGGAAGGAAAGCGTAGCAGGGGGCGGCAGAAAGTTAGGTGGGCGGATGAGATTAAGAAGTTCGCAGGGGTCAAGTGGATGCAGCTAGCACAGAACCGGGTTAAGTGGAGAAATATGGGAGAGGCCTTCGCCTTGCAGTGGGTATAGTCAGGCTGATGATTATATATATATATATATATATATGTCAGCCTGCCGCTGCAACTTAACCTTCGAGTATTGCATGAATGAATGTTTATTCCGCTTTTGTCGTACAAAAAGCGCGGGTGACTAAAACAAAAAGCAGTTCGCAATTACCCGTTGACGGGCTTCGCCACCCGTGAAGTCGACGATGAACAGCAGCGGCAGTTTGTGCGATATAAAACGAACAATTCTGCGCTACAAAATGCGACAGTGTTTTGAAACAGAAGAAAAATTATAGAATGACAAAGAAAAAGTAAAAATATGAATTGTCGATAGACGCATTCTTTATCAATACAACCTAATCAGTGAAGATTCTCGCAGGAAAGAAAAAATCATTTTGTTCATGTTGCTGTAAAAAAAGTGTTCAAACACATTGACAGTATATATTTCAACATAGCAAAAGCATAGCGTTTTCTACATCTGGGCACCTCAAACAGTTCAGGGTTTCTTGTAGCATAGGGCGTGTTGTGTGGCACCAGCTGTACAATGCGGGACAAAAATGGGTCATTTCGTGCGGTTTGCTTTTTATAAAAACAAGCAAACCTGTACTCGAACAGCATAAGTACTGGAATTATTTCGTATTTCATCCGTATGGGACGGGTTGGGGCGTCATATGAGGAATTTGTTATAACGCGTAGCATTTTCGTCTGCAGAACAAAAAGCTTTTGCAAATTGGGCATAGTGGTATTTATCCACACCAAATAGCAGTATCCTAAGTAGGAGAAAAATAATGCATAGTAGAGGTCAAGTTTCGTTTTCGTTGATAGAATATATTCTATGAATTTAGAAAAGCTTAGTGCAGACCTTGTTTATCTGAGTATCCCATGACATTGTGGGTGTAAAATATATGCCAAGTAATGTGAATGATTGGCCATATTCGACGCTTGAGCCGCCGAAAAATATAGGTGGCGCATTCCCTACTAGCTTGCCCTTAGCATGAAATATTATTGCCTTTGTTTTTTCTTTGTTTACCGTCAAATAATTTAAGCATGACCATTCCTTCAAAGAAGCGAGTACCTTGTTCGCAGAGTCCGTTAGATGATTAATGTCAGTAGAGGAGCAGAATAAGCTGGTGTCGTCAGCGTAAATAATAAATTTTATCTCGTTGCTTATATTAACAATGTCAATAATATATACGTTAAAGAGTATAGTGCCCAGAAGACTGCCTTGTGGCACGCCATTCGAAATTTCTAGCACATCGGAACGACAATTATTGATAACAACATGTTGGGATCGCGAGCACATATATGACTTTAGAAGGTTGAGGGCATGGCCACGTATACCACAATGTTCGAGTTTAGCAAAAAGGTATTATGATTTAGTGTATCAAACGCCTTACTGAAATCTACAAAAATTCCAAGAGTAAGCTTCTGGGATTCTATGTTGCCTAATATATATTCTTTTTGGTCAAGTAATGCATGCTCCGTGGACCTATGTTCGGTAAACCCATATTGGCAGTCATTTATAGTAGAGTGTTTTAGAAGGAAACAATGCGTTCTAGAATGAATTATGCGTTCTAGTCCCTTGGAGAAGAAAGCTAAGACAGGTATTGGCCTGTAATTACTCAAACTATTTCTGTCTCCCTTTTTGAAGATTACTGCCACCCTAGCAAGTTTCATATCAGCAGGAAAATTTGCTGTAATTAGCGCAGTGTTATATATGTGGGTTAAACATGGAACTAATAAAGGCAAGACATATTTTATTGGGCGACTTTCGAGATCGCAAGAGTCCAAGCTTGTCGTATTTTTGAGGCTTTTTAAAATACAGGACACCTCATTTTCATATGTCGGCTCAAAAATGAGAGATTGCAAAACTCTATCGCCCAGAAATTTAGAGAAGTCAGGGCAGTGAGATCGACTCCCGACTGCAGTAAAGAATTCGTTAAAAGCATTGGCCAAAGGACGCCCATTTAGGTCAATACTATCTACTGTTAAGCTTTTTATGCTATTGGGATGAGTGATTCTATTTAAAAGTTGGTTAAGGCGCCTCCATTTTTCTTTAGGATTATTGGATAGTTCCTTATTTAAGAGGTTATTGTGGTAAGTCGTCCTAGCTGACCTGATCTCTTGGTTCAAAAAGTTCCGAAATGCTTTAAAGCGGGCTAGTAGTGCTGTATCCTTCGTGCTAATAAATTTAGCGAACATTCTGTGCTTCTACTTTACAAGTCGCGAAGCGGTGGGGACATCCACGGCTTTAGAGCGTTTTTCGGCACTTTTGCTTCAATAGTAGGAAAACAATAATGATAGATTGGTAAAAATATCCGCAAGAAAGCTTTATAGGCAACATCCGAGTCAGTGCTTAGAAAAACAGGTTCCCAGTTTGTTTACTCTATACGGCAATCTAAATGTTTCAAGGTTTTTCTGTGAAATAAGCTGCCGACAGGGATTAAAGCTATGTGTTAAGCGGGATTTTGTATCAATGCGTAGAAAAATAGATAGATGGTCTCCGATGTCTATTGCGAAACGCCCGGCGGTAAGAGGCACATTATAATTCTTAATAAAGAGGTCGATAACGCTAGAAGACGTAGCCGTTATGCGCGTTGGCCTATTTATGACGTTCTGGAAGCCAGCAGCTTGAAGCACTATCGTGAGTTCTTGTTGCATAGAGCTGTGTGCACCCATGTCTATATTAAAATCACCTCCTATACAAGATAAGAATGTATCTGACAAGAAATTGATTTCTTTTTTAAAAACCCGAAGGAACTCGTTTATACTGCTTTGCGGTGGGCGGTAAACAACAGTAAAGGATTGACGGCCAGAATGAACCGTAAGCATCTCAATGTTCTGGTCGCTCAGACAGTATTCTGATAAGATCTGGCACTAGTAGCTTTCTTTGATTAGAAGGGCAACGCCCCCACCACGTTTCGAGCTTGGACCGCAGCTGATTTCGTTCGCTCAAAAGCTCTAGTCACGTGATTTTATTTGTATGTCGTGGGCTTTCTTTTCATCCTGGAAAAAAGGATATACGTAGAACTTTCTTGATCTCAGTTAATGGAATGGAGGTTTCTGTAGTGTTCTCCAACTTTCCAATTCCCATTTATGGTCCAAAGTCAATTGCTAGTAAATTAGACAAATTAAAATAATTAACTAATTAGGTAAGTGCGGAACAAAACATTGCCTGAGGTGCGCAAGCCAGTTGGCAGTTGTATGAAACTAGTTTCCATGGCCTACCTCAAATATTTTATTTTTTAAACCTTGCCTCAAATGAGCTGGAACACCCGATATATAGATTTATATATATATATATATAAGAAGGAAAGAAGCCAACAGTCGGCGAGGCCAAGAAAAGCATTGGGGATAGTACTTAATGTGATCTTTTTTATTGTTACTTCGGTAATCACATAAAATTAGTAATGTAATCTGTTTAGGGGAAAGATAATTAAACACAATACTTATTTTGTTTACTCCTCAAGTTATAACACGAGACAAAGGCACATTCTGACAATAACTCCCTTGAACGCGCGAAATAACTGCTTTAAATATTCTTTTTTCCAAGAACAATTACTTGGGGGAAGTACCCTAACAGCGAGACTGTTCCCCAAAATAGTGTAGTAAAAGTGCCTGCATATGTTATGAGTTTTATGAATTTGAGTTATGTTTTTACGCGATCTGTACTGGATCGTAGTATGGTTGGTCTGTGGGGTTTAACGTCCCAAAGCGACTCAGGCTATGATAGACGCTGTGGATGGCAGTATCTATAAATAGAATAAAATTAAAAAAAACACTAGGCTTAGAGTACTGGTTTGCGCACTCGACTAAGGGCCAGAACGATAGTTGTTCGATTTCCGATGAAGATAATCTCGGCCGAGAGAGGCTTTCACCTTCAAGTATGATTAACCTAATGCTGCCATAAATTCGTGTGCTAGATTACGGGCCAGCAGGCAGTATTTCACATCAGGAATTATATAAGTATATAGAAGAGACGGATGGATACATCCGGGAGCAATTCCTACCTCTTGACTCGGACTCTTTTTAGAAGGAAAATGTGTTAGCCCAACTCTTTAATTAAAATTTATTTCATCTTAGTTACATGCATTACATAAGAACCAGATACTAATGTTCCTGTTGTCCTAGATAGATGGATAACGGGTCTTTCGCTGTTGTAGTTTCTGAGGGGGTGGCTGCTCGTGCTTTCTGAATTAGTATATTTTGTCGGAATCACAGTGAATTCCCCGCTTTCATGACACTCACCGAAAAGACCTCAAAGATTTCAATAAATCGTGAAAGATAGTTCGCATAGCAGCACCTAAGTCGAAGACGTACGTCCCCAAGCAGCACACCAGCATTGGTCCAACAATGGTTCATCACTGGAAAAGAATGGCATCAATATTGGACTGATATTGGCATTTGGGCATTTTACTACATTCTCCATTCTTGGCCCATCTTTCGTTCCTAGATTGGTCCAGTATTCAACCAAGCTGGAGCCACCAATGTAGGCACAATATTAGACTTTCCATTCATGCACCATGATTCTTGCCAATACTGTCCAGCATTATACCATCATTGTATTACCAATATTTGTTTAATACCAGCTATTCCATTAATGGCCCATTGTCAATGCCAATATCATACCAATGATTAGCCATTGCAGGTGCACTGGCTACTCCATTCATGCCGCATATTGTCGATACCAATATTAATCAAATGGTTTATGGGTACACCGGCTACTCCATTCATGTGCCATTGATGATGTCAAGATTACACATTTTGTGGCACTGCCTGTGCAGGCCATAAAATGCAGCCTTTTTCATTCTAGCCATATTCGTGACAGCACATCGAACTTTCTGGGACAATAATGGCCTTTCAAATAGGAGTGGCCATATAAATTCAAATTGTTGCTCTTGAGCAACCAGTAGATATTCACAAAACAAGGGCATGGTTCACAAAAAGATAATATTTATTGCAGTTGTTACTATAGACGGCAGTTGTTAATAGCCAGCGCTGAGGGCACACACAGCAGCAGTTAGCGGGGCAGTGGCAGGGTTGGTCAGGGCAGGGCGGGCTCTCGGGAAGTGGAAGGGGCCAGGGAGCTGGAGGGCACACTCATAGGCGTAGTGAGGGGGCTGACCCTGCAATTGCATTCACAGGTGGCATGCCTGGT
Source organism: Amblyomma maculatum (assembly GCF_055883805.1). NCBI lineage: Eukaryota > Metazoa > Arthropoda > Arachnida > Ixodida > Ixodidae > Amblyomma > Amblyomma maculatum. The sequence goes on along the minus strand of NC_139354.1, from coordinate 122,665,420 downwards.
TCGCCAGGGGAGGTTTCAGCATAACGCCTTTTTCTTCCACCCCCCCCCCCCTGTCACAGGAACCAGGCAGCCACCTGCGAATAAATGCGTGTGCCTCCAAATCATCCACCCCAACTTTTTCGCAAATGGCACCTGCACAAAAACAATGAGGAAACAAAATTTACAACACTATTACGAGGCATATAAAATCGCGCGCATTATTTTAGGAAGATGTAGAAAATTCCAGGATTCATGTACCGAAATTTATGGTCAATGAGAAACACTATACTGATGAGTTCCAGACTAGTTTCAGCTGCCTTGGGTTTATTAGGATGAAAGACGCACATACATTGCATAGCATGTGCCTTGTTGCATTTTGATCGCCTCCACAGCAATACGGCTGAGACAGCCAGTGTTTCATCCCACACTAGGAATTAGTGCTTGATTATCGGCTGTCTCCGCATATGACTGGCGCGCTAGTTTTTTGCCGCTCCTACGCTTTCTGCGATGTGCGAACAGTTTATACTAATAATCGTTACCAAGAGAATGTTCGGCGACCATTTTCATTTTTTTTAAATGGCTAGATATAATATACACAAGCGATCTAAGCCCACGACTGCTGCACTGGCCGCTGGTTAGCTGATATACGCTTTTGACTGGTTTTGTGGGTAGTTCACTTAAACGGGAGCTCACTTAAACGGGTAGCTCACAGGTGCATCATTTTTACACATATACTGCTTGTCCAAGCAAATTTGATCCAAGGGATAAAAAAAAAACATTTCGGAGCCAGGCAAAGGAAACCAGATATATGTTGCTGGAAGCTACCTTGAGCGCCACAGAAAAGGTTTTGTTTGGAATCCTTATTGACATTATTTACCTAAATTACTGATTAATGACTTACACAATAAATGGTGTTGCTACTTTGAAGAGTACCGGCACAATCCACGTTTGATTATTTGTGATAAAGAACCCTCACGTCTGCATTTTGAACGCCAGATACAATAGGAAACCACGAAAATACAGAAATCTGATTCCCGGACAATACAATTGAGGACTTGGCTTGGCTCGACAGCCCTGTGTAGCGTTAGACCTACAAGTTGCCTATGGTTTCTTCGTCCGCGCCAGCACATCGTCCAACAAGACTGTATTTGTATTTTACAGCTGAAAAATACTGTTAAACTCATTTATATCCTTACCGCTTTGTAGTCATTATCCGCATTGCAAAGTTCGGCGCGCTCATTGTAACTCGAGCCTTCATGTGCGCCAAAGGGCCGACGCGAAGCAACCATCGCCAGCATATCACCCTTACTCATGCATGGGGCTAGCAATCTTAGCGGCAGGTTGTTTTGTCCGCTCAAAATCATGTTGTGAGCAGCACAGTTGAGGTGCGCGAATGGGCTGGTAACGGTTTCGGTATCTACATAACCCGGAATTTATCTACAGCTGGAAAAAAAGGTACACATGAGGTTTCTAACCGCAAATATTGAAACAGGGGTTTCCGAACGTGCTCACCGACTCTGTAAGTTCTATTTATTGTCTAAAGTGAATATTTAGTACTTGAAGCGAATAACCTCACTTCCCCACGTACAAAATAAAAATTTTCTGCGCTGTCCTAAGTGGCTGCCAGCAATGCACCACCGGTTTCCATCGTCTGTTTCTAATGGTTTATTTATAACCCTTGGCTCAAGCTATGGGGCGCAGCAGGTGTAATGTAGCTTGAATAAAACCTGCAAGAGATCATATATATGGGTAGATTTGTAAGGTTTACAGATTTCACTTACAAATTCTACAGGAATCGAGTCACTGCGGCCTTTCTTTAAAATTGACACGTAATATCGCTATATTCGTGACTAAAATAAAGTAATCAACGCATTAATTCAGCTTAGCAAATGCAGCTGTAACAGGAAGTGAGGGCTGGCTACACCTAAGGTGTGCCTAGCTTTCTAATTTTCTTAGATGGCACAACTGTTTGAAATATGGAATATTAAAAAAAGCCCTTGATATTGGCTTTCTCACAGCGTATTATGGGTGCCTTAGATAAGAAACATAATCGAGGTCCCATGGCCATCTTTCGTTTCCAATGAAATTCTTATATGTGGTGGACAAGTATCTAGGCACAAAAGAATTAACCTTAGTTTTTCAAGATACGCGTAATTTCCTCGAAAAAAAAAACAATTGTATGGTATATCTCTAGAGGTAGAAAACGCTGTTTTTGCCATTTCAAAATGTTGCAAGTTTGGATGCCATGATTTTGTCATCTGCTCTTTTTTACTCACTAAATATATGCAGGTTTTATATTTACAAACACTATTAGAAACCTATTTTGTTTTTGCAGTTGTGTTATTAAAAAATCGCAAAATTTTCTTCAGGAGCGATACGCTGCAAATATATTCATTTTTAACCTTATGTACTGGCATATGATGCATTAGGTTGGTTGCACTAAATATGTTTTCACTTCCTGACGCATGTTCTTAATTCCAGGCAGTATCTGGAGCTCCAGACCACTAGGTGTGTTCTCCACAACGCATCAAAATTGCTCAGAATTCGAAAACAGCAGTAAAGGGCAAATTTGCTGCAATTAAAAAAAGATCATCTTCGATTTTCATTCAAATCCCTCTCAAAAATCTTCAGTACCTCAAAAATATCACGGACTAAAAAGTGTTGCGTTATACTGTTTAAAAATATAACATTAAATATTAAACCGAGTGCTTGTGCTGATAATGGCCAAACTCAGCCTGCATTCTTGCAAGATCCAATAATATCTTGGCACAGAAACTATTTTTCTACATTATCTAGGTTCCATTCTTTATTTCTGAAAAAATTTGAAGCTCTAGATTTGTGTGTGTATCTGCATATTATTTTGAAATTGGACAAAAGTAAGAAAATGGTAAAATAAGGAAAACTGATTAAAATTGAAGAAACGGCCGCAACATCAATTTTTATCACAATCTGTGGAAACAATGCAAAGTACTTTGTTAATTTGAGTCAGTAAATATAGTGAATTCTGCAAAATGTAATATTAGAAATATAAAAATGCTTGTTTTTGTTCTATAGATGTGCTTATATGGCTCCCCCTTATGGAATAGGCATCAAAACTTCAATTTAGTATTTGCTTAATTTAGTTACATTTTACCTTAAGTAAAATTTAAAACATTGTCAGCGCTTAACACCGTTTTTATGCTTCTGGGACAAATACTTAATATAGCTTAAAATGGTATTGATTCACTATTTCTGTCAATTTCATGGCAGAACGCAAGTGAAGGCTGAACTTTTTCTCTGTCCTGCATTCTTTTTTATTGCTAGGTGCAATAGTATTCAATCTAGGTTATTAATATATTATTCCATTTGTCAGCTTTGACCACCACTAACAATACTATATTTTTGAAGATGATTTTTCAATGTGTAATTTTTATTATTACAATCTTAAGCAAATCGCTTTCCAGCATAATACTTTTGGTGGCGTTACAGAGAACACACATAGCAGCTTAGAGCTCCAAATTCTGCCTTAAATTAACAATATGACCTGGGTAATAAACACAGAATATTTTAGTGCAAACAACGCAATGCGTCACGCCAGTATGTAAGGTTGAACATTAACATTTTTGTAGCGCGTTGTTCTTGAAGCAAAGTTTGCGATTTTTTACTAAATCAACTGCATCAATGAAACACACTTTTAATACTTCTTATACAAGTAAACGTTACCCAAATGCGGTGAGTAAAAAACAGTGGATGACAAAATTTTACGCAACCAGCCGGCCTCCAAACGTGCAACTTTTTGAAACGACAAAAACGGCGTTTTCCAGCTTTAGTGATAGGCGTTTTTTTTTTTTCGAGAATAGTACGCCGCATCTGGCAAACCTAAGGGTCATTCCTTTGTGTCGAGACATTAGCCCACGACATATGAAGATTTAATTAAAAAAATGGGCACCACGATTACTGTTCCTGTCCGAAGACATCCATATTTGTTTTCATTTCGTCTATTCAACAGGCTGGTTTAGCCAATGCGGTGAATAAAAATATCATCGCATATATTAAAGATTTTCGCGCTATATGTTATACCTAAAGCTACCTATATTGTCACAACTGTCATACATTATTTGTAGCTGAAACATCACAAAAGGGATTCGATTGCAAATTGTTCGCTAGTTAAATAGACGTACGAGATGACACACGTATACTTTGTAGAATACAATTTAGGAAAGAGCAGATACAAACTACAGGCGAATAATGCTATGCTATGGAGCATATGTATTACTCCGGTTAACAGTAAAAAAATCAACTTTTAACATATTAATATATTCGACAAACTATTGCATGCTCACATAGGAACACAATGAATGAGCTCATCCACGCATCTAATGTCTATGGGCATTAGACGTGTGGATGACTTCGTTTTATTCCAATTCGTGCGTCACTCAAAATAATTGAACGAGAAAAAAGTTTATGTCTACACAATTTTCAGTGAGTATACCACAAATTATACTAAGGTGCTTCATATATGTCACATCACCTAGCCAGTGAAATGGGATAACAGAAGTAATCAGACTCTAACCCTGATCAGCATTTCGCTTTTGCGCCATCTTTGTAAGTTTTTAGGCAGGCTTTTCCACTGATTATCCTCTTCTTTATACCCCTGCCACCCACAGGACACAAATCTTCTGGGGGTACCGAACTGTTGGTTTTCGCACCAGTGATACAACTTAATCGATCCATTTATACGTAGAAAACACTCTCTATGCGCACCTAAAAAAAAATGAAAGCATGTATGTGTAGGCGAAATCATTCACCGGCGATTTAATAATATGATATGAACAATAAAATCAAAGGATCACACTCGAAGTAACAAAAAAGTGGTGGAGAGATAGGAATTGAAACAATGAAAGGCGGTTGCTTTCTGCAAAAAGCCAATAGCAAGAGGTCCACCGTCTATAAGAATAGGCAATAAAAATAAGGCATATTTAAAGGTGCATGCAGCAGTTACAGTGATGCAGTGCTACCTTTTTTTAGGCAGGCTTTTCCGCTGATTTTCTTCTTCTTTATTGCCCTTCCAACCACAGGACACATATCTTCGGGGGGTTGTCGGTTTTCGCACCAGTGATACAACTCAATCGATCTATTTCTACGTAGAAAACGCTCCCGATGCGCATCTAAAAAAATGAAAGCATGTATGTGCAGGCTAAATCATTCAGACATGATAAAACAATATGATTTGAACAATGAAATCAAATGATCACACCCAGAGCAACAAGAAAGTGGTGGAGAGATAGAAATTGAAGCAATGAAAGACGGTTGCTTACTGAACAAAGCCTATAGTAAGAGGTCCTGCGTCTATAAGAATAGGCAATAAATTAAGGCACGTTTATAGGTGCATGCAGCAGTTAAAGTGATGCAGTGTTACCTTTCTGTTTCACTGCAGTGATTGGTATAAATATTACAGCAATTGCTAGGCATCTCAGGTAACCCCATTGAAAACTTCATCCAAAGTACCGAGGAGCAGTGGCGTGTTATTTGCAGCTGTTAACGGAAAGACAGGCTATCCTATGAGTGCATGCCCATTTCCTCCTTTTTGTATACTTGAATAAAAGCGACTGAACAGTGAGTGTTGTAAGAGGTGCAGCGTCCCTAGGAATGGGGAACAAAATTAAGTTTTAGTAAACAGAGGTACAAAAAGAAGCAAATATGCCTGCAATAATAGCATGATGGCCTACCTTTTGATCAACAGCTGTAAACAACCTGTCACTGCCAGTCGGTTCTTTAGATAGGCTTATCAATGCCAGAGCTTAAAGCTAAGAGCAATATGAGTAATGTTTATAGCGGTCACGGCCGTAAACAATTCTAGCGGAACACTCCATTACTGTAACTATTCAACCGTCCATTTATACATATCGTTCATTAAAGAACCATGCACATCATATTAAGTTGCTCTTTTCTACTCCCAAATGATTTCCTATAGAATTAGAATACGTGGATCGCTGCTTCAGTTTCAACATTCTTGCACGATGGCTATGGCGTGCACTTCATGCATACGGTACGGCACGCGAGGTAGAAAGAGCTGTAACTGCCGAACAGGCGGACCTGACGTCCTGTCCCATTTCGCCTGAAAGTGCGCGCCGTCATCGAGCGCTTCGCGAGCAATATTTCGGACGATATGGTTGCCTCATACCGGCCGTCACTGTTTTGTACATTGTGTCCCGCGTGCACGTTGTTTACTTTGCAGTGACAGGGACGCAGTGCACACACGGCTGATGTGCCTTTTTGCTTGTATTGTTATTTTCCCCCGCCCTCGAAGCGCGTCTGCGAAATCGCTCTCCTATTGTCGCCGCTTTCTGATAACGCCCTCACCTGAAGGCACGTGCTCAGAAGGGGGGCGTCGATTAAGAAAATTTTGAAAAGGGGCTCACTTGCGCTGTTCACGGCTTTCAATTCCTCAATATGATATTAACCATTATAAAAGTGGAGGTTCATTATGACTTAATTATAGCCTAGTCATCAAGCGGCATCACGCACATGTCTGCCCCACTGTAAAATTCGCTTGCACAGACGGCACGAACAGTTTTCAAAACTTCGTCTGTACATCTGAAAACAAAAAACTGCCCTTAACTCTTAACAAAATCCAAAAACTGTGTCAACATGGCTTCCTGCGCGCAGAAGAGAGGCTGTCCAAAATATATGTACAAAGCCGGGCGCATAGTATCTGGTTACTAATTGATTGCGGCGCGCTGCACAGTCAAAAAACTGCGCAAATGGCTGCCTGCAGTGTTCTGTCACGTGTTGGTGGCATACACACCTGTTACGCACGGCTCCTCTATTTTCGGCGCAAATGCTATTCATATCGCAGCCAGCAAATAAGTCCACGCACTTATTGCTTGCACGTAACCCGGACGAAAATTCGCTTAGTTCTTGAAGTCATGCTTCGCAGCAGTTGTTTCGAGGAGAATAAGGAAAGAGAACATTTGGGACTGGTAGGAGATTATATAGAACCAATTATGAAGCAATGGCATGCTGCAAAGATATATACTCACGGTCTAAGATGACGGCGTTCACTGAGTCTGATAATGCCGATGGTATCCCGCCGTTGCTGTAATCCGTACTCCGGCGACATTTCACAGCTCAGCTATTCACTGATATGTAGCAAGCACCAACCGGAGCACATGGACATGTATAGGCGCAAGAGAAAATTATGCACAGCACAATGAAAAAGAAAATAATGAGGGAAGAAATTAAAGAAAGGTTTAAGAAGCTGTCACAAGTCTTGTAGCGTCTCCAACAAGCTCTGAAATGAACGCTTCTGGAGGAGGCCGCACAGCAGCGCAGCTGGGGATGCTGTCTGTTGTGTCTTGCACGTAGACGCGTAGGCGAGGGGGAACAACGACCCGCTCAACCAGCGCGTGATTCCCGCCGGGGTGTTGTGTTCCCAAGGGCTGCGCGTAGGAACGAAGGACCAACGACCCTCTCAACATTCCATTCCTCCTTTACCCAGCCCTCTTCTGCTTGCACCGGCCAGCCGTGACTTCGGACCGTGCCGATGAGCGGCCGCCAGCGCGCACCGCTCGAGTCGAGTTCTAATAAATAGTTTTGTTTTGTGTGTTCGCAAACGCATTGTTTCTTCAAGCCAACCACGGACAAACATTTTCTAAAAAAATAGAAAGCCTCCCCATCTACCATCCACATTCTTGCGTGAATCCATACAGCTGGTGCATCGACAAATGCGCGCGTCCCCTCCCTTTCGCCACCTGTGATCGAACAAAGGATGGTCGTTCGACCTTTTATATTTACTTCAAAATATTATGTACTGTTGCGTGATGACTGATTAATAATGCCAAAGAGGTGGAGTTCCGAGCTTCTCTTCTATTCTGGCCAACTTTGGTTATAGATTATACAAATTATGCTCAAGTTAGCTAGCTGAAAATTATCCGACTAAATATATACATGTTTTTATTTGTATTCAGTTAATGTTCGCTTTTCGGGTATGAGCAGATGTTTTTATAAAAATTCTAAACATCGGCCCAAGAAACGAAAATTTTCCTAATTTGCAGGCCTTTATTTCAGAAAAGGTTCATGGTAGAGCAGCAATAATTCCACAATATGTTCTCAGCATAATTATCCGCAAACAGCTAAAGCTCATATTTTTATGACATTTGGATACAGAGATACGATCGCGCTAATTTACAGAAAACAGCAAACATTGAAAATTTTTAGGAAAACAAAAACAGTTTTCACATTGTTTGAACTTTTTCCACCTATTCTACACTACCTCAGCTTTCAAAACCATTAACACACCTTGCATAATTTTGTTGCGCAAGTAATTATGGCCACATCGATAAAGCCTTTGTCCAATTATAGCGCACCGCGCTGTTCTGAACATTCTACGGAATTTGTGAATTGTTCAAGGTTTTTAAATTTTGGCATATAATTTTGTAACAGGGAGAAATATATTTACAAAAGAGGATTAAAGATATATACATTGAGGAACAGCCAAGGAGCCAGGCTACGAGGGCCGCCCATTCGACGCACTTCTTTTTCTTAATCTTCCACAAACGAGCGCGCCACTTCGTCCTCATCATTCTCCAGCTGTAACAATTATATTTCTTCGCTCATGTTTTGTCTCGACTTCGCAAATCGACGGTGACAGACACAGCAATGAATGGTTCAAAATCAATTTTGTGCGCGTCGAGGTCCTGAAGCGCTGTGGCATCAGGTAATACACAGACGTTTTTCGCAATTACCTTCACTTTAACGCGGATTGCACAAAAAGACGATAACGTTCAATGAGCAAGCAACGTATTCCAAATCATTTTAGTAGAATGAAAGAATTGAAAAGGGCATGGAAAACTGCATGCCTCATTAAAACAGTGTTTGTAGGCTGCATTCGTTTTTTCGAATGACTCGACAGCGCACATTATTTTCATTCCTTTACAGTTTTTTTTTATTCCTTTGCCACCGCCTAGCGCGGTTGGAATGGTCAAACTCTAAACTAATAGGCGGAAAAAACTATTTTTTTTTTTGTTTATTGGCGATATATATGTTGTGCGCCATATAAATGTACCGGGGCCTTCATGCTCGCAGTCTGCACGAAAAACTGTCATTTTTTTTTTACCACCGTGTGAATGCCCAAAACTAAAATGGTAACCTCGCGAGTCTTCCGGCTTTTCATTTTCCAGTGATTGCGTCTAGAAAGTACACACATCGTATTCAGTCCTTTCTCCAGGTAAGCAGACGATGCTGTGCGTATAGTTCCTTATGGATAATACAAAAGCACTAGAACAAAAACATCGCTGAGAAAATGGTCATTTGTTCCTTCAACTTGAGGCAACGTTTTCCTTCTCGGCAATGAAAAAGCTACCTTCTAATCACTAATTTAATGTCACATGAACATGCTATGGCGACACGATTTCGTTTTTATGCGCGTTCTCACTGACAACTGGATTTGTACTATAGGTTACGTATAGATGCAGGGATGTAATCGGCGTCCAATACAGGCATATTGGGTCGTGAGTGCTAGCCGGTCTGGGGTATACATATGTGGTCGCACGGTCGTGCTATCATTAGATATAATTGTGCGACAAACGTATGCGCCTGCGACGAAATCTGCATGCATGCCAATAGGCTAAAACCATAAACACATATAGCTGACCCCCAAAGGTGCGCCGCATATGACGAATCCAGACAGTTGCAGCGGTACGTGCTTGAATGCGTTATAGTAATTGTCGTCCCGTACGTGGTACTTGGTGAGGTCCGAACGATCGGCTGAAATGTTGTCGGAATTAAATGCCGCGGTTTGGCGTCCAGCGCACGTGTATTCAACCATAAAAATGGAGAATTTGTTTTGATTGAATGGTCAACGGAAAATATTCACTTCGGCAGCCCATTAAAGCTGCGTTTTTAGGATGGCAATGACATTTGCGAGATCAGGGGAAAAAGTGGTCCATCGTGGGCAGTTTTCATACAGGGATAGCTAATACTGGAAAAACACAAGACAAATTGCAATGGTCCCTTACAGTCAGTTTAAAACAACGGAATGGTCAACGTCGGAAGAACACAGGACACCTTGGTCCATTGTAGCCAGTTTTAAAAACTGAACGGGCAACGCCGGAAGAACACTGGACAACATGGTCCATTGTAGCCAGTTTTAAAAAAGGAACGGCCAACGACGGAGGAACACAGGACAATTTGGTCCATTGTAGCCATCTTTAAAAAACTGAACATCCAATACTGGAAGAACAGAGGATAACATTGTCCATTGTAGCCATGTTTAAAAACCGGAACATCCAATGCCGGAAGAACACAGGACAACTTGGTCCATTGTAGCCAGTTTTAAAAAACGGAAAACCCAATGACGGAGGAAGGCAGGACAGCTTGGCAAATTATAGCCGGTTTTAAAACCCGTGCGACCATTATTGGAGGAACAACGGCAATCTCGGTCCAACATAGACATTCTGTATGTACGGCACTGCCAATATCGGGAACTCACTGTACATCCTGGCCCAAGCTAGCCAGTGTTGGCTACTGGCAGCGCCAACACTGGGAGAGCACTGGCTAGACTGGGCCATTGTTGGACATTGTGTTGACTGGCATGTCCTATGTTGGGAGCATGCTGGTTAGGCCGGCCCAATGCAGGGCCACTGCTTGCCGTCGTACTTACAACATTGGCCCAATGTTTTGTGCTGCCTGGGTCCTGTATGCGCGTGAGGCTTCGGCTGCTCACTGGGTTCTTGTTGTGGCAAACACCGTCTTGTTGGGCGTCCTTTAATTTGCATGAGAGCTTTCGTGACCCATTCCGGTCACCCACTGGGTTCTTAACTTAGACACCTTACTCCATCTCCTTTTTCTCCTAAGCAAATCTTCTGAAGTCTGGTTCACGTTGGTATCGATAAGCAAAGTGGCAGATGTCAGATGGAGCTTTTGAGGACCACCGGTAGAGAACATGCTTACCTGAACTTGGGCATTTCAGTATGCCGCTCTGCAACGCGCACATTCTTTGCTAATAGGATAGACTATATAATTTTGAAGCACTTCACCTACGGGTTCTTTGCTTCGCTGAATTTAATTGAAATATTGGAAGTACAGAATCCACATCTTGAGATATTGTAGAGCGCAGTAGTCTCCAGGTAGCATATATTGCAATAAATTATTGAAATCAAGGAAAAAAGTAATGTTTTGAAGAGCTCATAATTTAACATGGTCATTGTGAGTAATACGGTGGCCTAAAGGTGTATGTCCCATGTATGTCAGCGCATATTTTTCAAATATGCTCTTATGATAAACATTGCGCCTGTTATAATTGAATTTTGACGCAAACGTCAAGCAATCTTTTTAGCTCACGCACACAGACCGGCGAGTGTAGACTGATGCCTACATTCAACACCTGCCTGATAGGAATGTTGTAAACAGCTAATTACATGGGTGGCTCACTGAAGTGTGCAGTCTACGGGCATATTTCTCTTTAATGAATAAGCAATAAGTAGGCATGTTTTCAAGGTGGAGTCACCAGAGGTACGTCGGCAGGAGTACGTTCAAATGAAACGATCCATAAGAAAACGGTTGGATGAACTAGATGGAGGATAAAAATGTAACTAGAAAAAGCATTGCTGCATGCGTAGTAGTTAGTTACTTAATGAAAACTAATTAAGTCAATCAGACGTCGTTAATGTCGTGTCAGCTGACGTTTGTCGGCTGAATTACGTTCAGAACGAAAAAAACGATAAGAAAACGAATAGCTCCACTAGATAGAAGATTTAAACATATTGGGAAGAACAACTGGTGCATGTAGAGCAATTAGTTATTTATTTATAGTCATATATGTCAATCAGACGTCGGGTACGTTTTCAAGGTCGTGCAACCAAATGTTTCTAGGAAGGATTACGTTCGAAAAAAAGTTATAATGCGAATGATTGCACAAGGAAGAAGATGTAAAAATCTCACTCGGTAAAACGTTCTTGCCTGTGGAGTAATTGGTTCGGTAATTAGAGACAATAATTTATTCATACGCCGAAATAGCCAAGGGGGTAATGTCGACGTCCAAGGGGAGCTACGTGCTACCATACTTCCATGGTAGGTTGCATCATAGTGGGACGCCACTAACCCGAAAGGTTTCTTATTCCGTGTGTCTTCTTTTTCCCACAAAAAATACTCATTTCCCGATGCGGGAAATGAGTAACTAAAACTCTATATTTAGTATATTGTGTATTGGATCAGAAAATTGTTCTGAATAGATTTATATCTTACAGAAAAACCAGATACTTCCTGCAGTTCAACGTACACAGGCGTGAGTACAAAACTTTTATTTCTCTTGTGGGTGGATAATTATTTCTTTTTAGGAAAGATTGCGCAGAATAAAAAAAAATACTTCTGATGAAAAACGCAGCAATATAATTCATTCGGCTTCGGTGAAAATAGCTGGATTTCATGCGAGAGCACCAAGAACCAAAAATTCATAAATAGTAGATAAGATCGTCTGGCCGCATTGGTATTGCTCATTGTTGGGTGTAACATCTATAACTACGATATTGTGCCAAAGGGTTTGCTTCCTTTTTTTCTGAGATGTTAAAAATAAATATAAACATGATAGCGCATATTGGTAGAGCTGCGGCTCGAAATAATATAGCTTTACAGGTTACAGATGGAAAGTTTTATGGCTCTTTTGTTTAATTTCACACAAATATCCTCCAAATACTAACATATATCAATAGCCACGCCACATTATGCACAAGTTATTATTTTCTCAACGAAAACACTTTTTGCAACCCGATACAAATACAATATGCAGAAAACTTTTGTAATTTACGAATTTGGCATCGAGAAACAAAAAGTTAAATTTTGGCAATAATAGCCTTTCTGTACTGTTAATATGAAAAATGTTTTATTAACTGGAGCCAAAGCTTCACAAACGCAGCATATCGAAGCTTGCTGATAAAAAGGCACATTATTGCAATATGCAATGCTATCCAGAAATTTCTCAGCTTCTGTTATAATGAATGAAATCTTCTAGGTCAAATAGAAAGAATTGCTATAGGATGAGTGTTTATTCGGTATTCAACAATGGTGGGTTGAAAACTTCAAATTAAAACTTTCAAAGTGCATCGCCTTCCAGTGCACATGTTTCAACTTTTAAAGCAATCAGACAGCTAAACAAAAAAAATGTTTTCCCCTATGACTATTTCGGCGCTTCCTAGTTTGATTTGCAAGAACGAAAGAATCGCGATTACTTCAGAGGGTTAAATGTTTGCGTAGTCGGTGTTCAGACTTCACAGGCTAACTTTAAATGCCGGGAGCACACGGATGATGAGGTATCTCCTCAAACGCTCTCTCTACTAACGTTCGAATCTCTCTTCCACTGAACCAAGGCCATAAGTAATGCAAAATCTTTTATTCGTTTGCATCACAAAAGACAATTTCTAGTTTTCAGCCCATTTTCGCTGCTACTTCAACAAATGAACACAAATTTGAATTTCTGCGCATCCAGGAAGCTTGGTTCTTGAAGCAAAAGAAGTATTACTAACGGTCAGAATATTCAAATCGTTTTTCTTGCCATTCCTCCTTCCTCTTTCCTATTGATTGGTTTGTGGGGTTTAACGTCCCAAAGCAACTCAGGCTATGAGAGACGCCGTAGTGAAGGACTCCGGAAATTTCGACTACTTGGGGTTCTTTAACGTGCACTGACATCGCACAGCACACGGGCGCCTTGCTTTTCGCCTCCATCGAAAAGCTACCGCCGAGGCCGGGATTCGATCCCGCGTCCTTGGGAACAGTAGTCGAGCGCCGTAACCACTACGCCACCCCGGCGGGGTGCTTTCCTATTGTAATATCCGCAGCTATTTAACCGGGTAAAGTCAATTTTAACAATTTTGTCCACTTGCAACAACGTGTTTATTAATATTGGTGTAGACACTCAGAGTGGAAATCACTTGGCATCGTCACCTGATTATTGCCGACATAAAACCCTAAGTAAAATGTTAGGAAGGGCTAGTTGGTTCTTTTAAACGGAAGGAGTAAAGCTACGCAAAAGACGCGGGAGTGAAGTAACACACAGGCACAAGCAAATCTGGACAAAACTATTTTCTTACTTAGCATATCTGGTGTTGCCCGTGCTATTAATCGGTTGCCACTTAATTGTAGCCCTGGTCCAGACGGTGTCAACACTAAACTTCTAAAACTTACAACACATGTGTCGGCTACCTTATTAACTTCAGAATTCTCATATTTCAGCAGTCCATAGATACCGGATGCATTCCAAATGACTGTAAAACAGCAAATGACCGCCCAGATATTAAATCCGGTGACAGCCCGTCTCCGGAATTTATCACCCTATTTCACTAATCTCGATTTGTGGCAAACTACTTGAACATATTCGTTTCTCGCCCATAATGACCCATCTAAACGACAACAACTTGCTTATAGACAACCAGCATGGCTTTAGGCAAAAGGAATCGTGTCAAACACAATTATTCGTGCTTGTCACAGACCTTAATGAATCGCTACACGCAATAATACATACTGACGCGATATTTATACATTTTTTAAAAAGGCTTTTGACCGCGTTCCTCATAAAGGATTAATGAAGAGTTAATAACCCTCAGCTGCATCGTGACATCACCCGATGGATCAAAAAATTCTTAAGAAATCGCTCCCAACGGGTCAAAATTAAATAGTATTCGCCTAACAATTGAAAGTTCATATGCGGAGTACCACAGGCATCAATTTTTCTGCTTCTCTTATTTTTAATTCATATTAATGACATAGCATTTATTATATCATCTAGCGTACAACTCTTCGCTGATGATTGTGTAATTTATAGAAAGATAGTTGACCCCAGTGACGCAGTTATCCTGCAGACTGAATTAATGCATCTAAACTTGTGGTGTCAGATATGGCAGATGAAAATCAAATAACAAAATCAAGTTATTGACCATTTCCACGCGCAATAATACGCCTTCTATGTTTACATGGTTCATGGCAGTTTAGTTTAAAGAGCAGATTGCTTCAAGTAGCATGGTGTTCTTTTCAGTTCTGATTTAGGCTGGAACGCCCATATAGATTACATCACGAACAAAGCACTTCGGAAACTGGGTCCCAATAACTGTCATTTACCCCTTGACAACTCCGAGACAAAACTTCATGCGTACACAACTCCTTTAAGGTCAGATTTAGAGTATGCCTCCATAATATGGATTCGAAGCGGTGTTACTATAATTAACCGTTTTGAGTCCGTCCATAACAAAGTTGCCAGGCTCATCTGTTCGTCATACTCACTGTATCACAGTGTGTCTAATCTTAAACAATCTATCAATATTCCCGACCTTGCCACTCGCCGCATGTTCTCTCGTTTATCGTTCTTTCATTCCTTACATTACGATGACTGCCCAATGGAAGCTAATCGCATCGCCCCTGCCCATCATATTTCATCCAGGACTGGTCATCTCTACAAAGTGCAGCCAATATTCGCACAAATGATAAAATATAAAACTTCACCCCTACTGTTATGCATAGAAAACTGGAACTCATTACCGAGCGATATAGCTACAGAAGCTACTTTATCACAATTTTAAATAAGGCTTTCAGGGCACTTTCGTTGTCTGTAGTCACCGTAGTATATTGTTTTCACTGTTGTCTTCTTAAGCGTTATGTGCTGTGCCCTGAACATCTATGTATCCCCTAGTGAATGTAGTGCATTTTACTTCGATCTGTATGTTATGTATAATTCTTAAGTGAATTTTGTTAACTAATCTGCGTCAAAATTATATATTGTGCTCTTTTTATGCCCCCCCCCCCCCCCCCCGCGATATGTAAAGCCCACATGGGTTTTAGGATATTTAAATAAAGAAATAAAACTGAAAGAGAGGTGATCGAACCCTTCCTGATCACCAAAAAAGATGACGATTGCATCTACTCGCTGGCAGCATCAGTATCGAGACCATGGATTGAATATCTAGAAGAGCATGTTAATGTTGCACAGCCGCTTATTGTGCTACCAAGTGCTGTTGTTACTGTATTAGTCGTTTTCCTCTATAGTGCCTTTCTCGTTTTCTTCTGAAGCTTTATAAGTCACCTGTTTAATAAGCAAATACAGTTGGAAGTATTGTGCCTTGTTCACTCCTGTGTGCCACTTCAGTCCCGTGCCTTTCGCACAGTTTTACACGTTTGCATGAAACCTAAATAGGTGCTTTGCACTTCGTCATGGTGTGCATATAAGTGCCACACTAGGCCAGGCGGTGGCACAAGGAGAATTGTATTCGAGTCTTCAAAAACAAAATAATTTCTGAATTTGATAAATGCTTCCCTGATGTAAACAGGATTTGCGTCCATTCAATATACAATACAGAAGTTTCCATTCATGATAACCGCAACAGGAAACTTTGCCCTTTACATTTCTGTCTCACTACTTCAGTTAAATTTATCTGAGCTGACCAGTGAAGTAACCATTTGTGCAGCTACTTCGATTTTCTTTACGCGCGCGAAATTTTGACGCTTTTAAATCTTGCAATATGCTGGTGCTCCCCATGAAGAGGTAAACTGTATACAATTTTAAATGTTTTGTTCACTATTCCTGCTAAGCGCTATATAGGACGAATAACGCATTAGCGATAATAACAAATTCTCTTTTATGGTGTAGCGGCGACTTATCTGTGTTATATCATTCAGAGCGGATTTTAACCTTGAAACAATTACACAGCTGTGTACAAGGTTTAACTGTGACACAAAAACAACTTGACAGAAAGTAAAATGCATTCCGAAATGCATTAGGAGCTGCTAGAAATGTTCTCTCAGCGAAACAAAAGTGAAATCGCGAGCCGAAAAAAAAAAACAATGGAGTGAAAATTTTATGGTGTGCGCCTTAAGGATTGATCCAAATTAAACGCGTGTAAAGCAGTTCAATATCACTTAGAATTACATAACCAGCTTACCTTAAGAACTAAGGGCGAAATGTTCTGGAGCTTCTAACGTAACTAGCGGCAGCAGCTAATCACTAAAAATGCACTGGTAGCTTAAGAGGGTTAGCAAACAGTGCTGCACTTCAAGCTAGATCACGCTCTTCGCGACAGTCGCATTAACACAGGCCGTTATGTATCACCCGATATGGAGGAGGGTGATGCCGGCGAACACCCTCAAGGATTATTTACACGCTCCACAAACACCATTAGAAGTTACAGATATAAACAACCGTCACCATATCTGTCTGAGTGGTCCAGCTCCAGGCGCGAAATTTCGATGTCGTGGATTCAGATCTTATCGGCGGCTAATGGTTTTATTGTCTTGCAGTTTCTAGTCAGTATCTCCTCGGTTATTCAACGGTTCACATTATAATGCAAAGCATACCTTATGCTCAACTTTCCGGCAGCAGCTGTTAGCTCCCTTCTTAAACAGTAGTTGGAGCACGATCGTCAGCAACAGGAGAACGAAGCATTTCCTTTGCGCAACAGTCTCGCTGCACGGCACCGGTCTTCGCAGGTGTGAAAGCGTTTGCCACGCACAACATCCTGGGGCAGAGTTTCATGGCAGAGAAATGGAGGCCGAGGGTACAAAATTCCATTCCATACGTAAGACTTGCAGCGGATAGCAGCGCGCTGCTCTAGATATCGCAGCATCACAGATATATCTCAAGTGAACCCTTGCCGCAGTCGAGGCAGCCTGCTACTTTTCGCAAAGGTGTTACCGCAATAAAAAAGTAAATATTTTTTTCTCCTCCTCCTTCCTTTTCCTTAAACCCCAAGAAGCTCTGGATCCCAAATTATATACCATGAAAATTTGTGTAGGTTTTCAATCGCAGATTTTAACCTTTGATGGAGAATAAGATTTATCTCAGTAGTGCCATATCCGGAAAACAATAGGTTAAACGTGTCATTTCGTTGCGCCACGTGACAAGTTTCAAAGACACAGCGCAAGTTGCGAGGAACCATGCAGCGCTGTGTATGCAAAATGTTCAATGCATCCATAAACTCAAAAACGAGAATTGCTCGGAATGCTCATTCGTGGGCTCAAGAGGGCATTGTGAGGTTTCATGCAAAAAAAGACGGCACTTTATTCAGGAGCTCTGTGCCGCGATTAACTTTCACAGTACTATGCACTTTTTTGAAAAATTGTTTGCATCCCGAGAGCTCGATTATTAGCAAACAAAATTACATCCGAGTTTCTAGTATATGGTGTTACACATTTGTTTCCATCTCTGCGTTAATAAACTGTCCTCAGACAGTTATATCAAATATAATTTTACAACTATGGTACTCTGTATAATATTACCAAAAATCTATTTCCTTCGTAAAACAAATAGTCAAGACCACAATATAGTACTTTGAACAGTTCTAAATTATCGGGTGATATCTATAATTTTTTTGAAAGTGCTTTAAGAATGAAAGCGCTTCGTCGTTTCATGCGAAAGGAAAGATCGTGATTTCTAGAAAAATAGATTCACACTACATTTTAGGTTCACAATCTGGGTCACATAGTTGGGGGGGAGGGGGGAGGGCGGCATCAGAGAGGTTGCGGGAAACAAATGGAAGCAGCTGGTATGGGTCTGGATTAATAGGGAAGATTATATAGGAAAGGCCTTCGCAGGGCTGTGGATTCAGTAAGGCCGGTGGTGTTGATATCTGTGTCCTAGGTTTTTAGAAGCAGAAAGTTTTTTTTTTTTTTTTTGACGCGAACTCGAGTACGCATGTATTTGAAAGTTAAGTTTATATAAAGATATCAATATATTTCGCTCTACTGGACTTTGCAGCAGGAAATTCTTCTATTACAAATACAATAGCAACCAAGTGGGTTTCCGTATAGTTTTGTTTACTAGGCAACGCTAGTAGTTGGATATTGTCATAGTGCGTTTCCGCACATTGAACTTTCACTAAGAAAATATCTAGTTATGTACTTCAGCCAACAAATATTTGCGGCTATGTTGAATAAACGTCTGAATCTCCCAGATATAAGGTTTTCCTTAAGCTCATTAGCAGAAAATGCGCTCATTAGGTGCTTTAGTTTCATCAAGATTCTGCCGTCGTGGAGAGAATATTTAAATTACAAGCCCACCTTTGGTTCCTATTAAATATAAGAAACGGAGCGCCCTAAACACTACAAAAATACCCAAGAAATGCACCACACCTATTTTATGAAGTATTTCTGGAACATATGCACGTTGAGTTTATTAAGTACTGCAGAAAAAACTTACATGCATAATTATACTGCAACATTTTACTAAACAGGCTTGGCTTTCTTTTGCTATCTGAATTTAGATAGTGCATTTTCTCGCTGTTGTCACAAGACAATTAAAAGGTCACTACGTAGATTTATTGGACATTTTTTTATTTACGTGTGGCGCTGTGTTCTCATCTAACGTACCTCACCTTTCAGACCCGTTATGCTCCCTCATGCCAAAACAGGTGTCCTGAAACTGGCGAAACAATCAATTATTGTGACAATACACTATGTGTTGTAAGTATGACGTCTTATTAGACATCAGCAATAAGCTATAAATATTAAACATTATAATGTCAGATGCAAGAGAAAACCGACAAACTTCTCAGGTGTCTACATAAAAAATAAGAACAGAACATTTGTAGTTTCAATTGCACATTGCAATAGGTCAACAGATTCGCTTTTTCTTCTCTAACTTTTTTTTTAGAAATATTCACGGCGTATAAGCTTTACAAAATGCAGAGAGGAGAACTAACTATCAAATAAACACTTAGACAACAAAGTTTTAAAGAGAAGATTGAAATATTTAGGTGAATAGCTCACTGCAGCATCCTAAAACACTGTGACTACCTAAATGAAACATAAGTTGTGCTAAACGAGAACAGTCGCCATAGGGATTAAGATATTTAAACTTACTGACACTTTTTGATGCATTGTTAAGGTGTAAACAGCAGTTGTGTTCCCCTTCTAAAACTTCATTTTTTTCCGCAATTACTTTTGACTTCTGAAGGAGTGGGTAAATTGCAACTTTTGGTCATTTGAAACAAAATAAATTTTATATAAAATAAATGTGTAGTGTATAATTGTATACTACGGCATATATCACTTGCTTTTATATCTTCAGGGCCCACTCTGTACTATTATGAATGTTCCCTAAAGCACACTTTATACTTTTTGACGCTTTTAACTGAGGTGTGTTATTGTTCATCTGTTCGAATGATTTTTAATGTACTCCACTCAGCCTGATGTGGCATATTTTTCTCCTTTATTCATGTAGTATTCTTAATTTCACTGCTTCGCGGTCTGGGGGGCCGGATACTGAAAGAAATTGTAATCGCGGAACTTTGCGGTCCTGTTCTCATTTTCATTTTGTTTGCCTGGTTGATATAAGGTTAACACCCGGCTCTTTCTGCACTGCAGAATTCTTTCATCTGGTTCTCTGTTAATATCGTTACGAGGCGCCACGACAGAGGACAGAAAGATGACCTCTGTAGATGACACATTTTTATTGAAACCGGTGGCCTTAGCGCGTGTACTTCTGCATGCGCCATTGCCCCCTTCTTCCTCGTCCGCAGCGTTACCCAAGGCAACGGGACAAAGAAAAGTGACGAAGATAAAGAGATGCATGACATGATGATGGGCGTGCCTAGGGGACTGACGGCAGACAAGAAGGCAGATTATGTCTTGTCGCCACGATGATGGCCGAATGAAACCTGGCCCAAGAGGGTATAGGGCCACAGGTCGCCAACATCCAATGGCTGAGGATCAGAGGCAAGGACAGCATGCAAGGGCAGGAGTGATGTCATTATGCTTGGCGAGGTTTTGGGTTTGTTGGTTATCGTCGTCATTTTGGCCAGTGGGGCACCTGGTCGGTTCTCTAGTGGGTCTCGATCTTGTCTCGAGGCTGCTTGGGGTTCTTGGGTCGGCGGTGTTAATGCCTGCGTTTCACCATCGCAGGCATATAACACCGGTCAAGGAGGAGGAAGGGGCGGTGTTACGCTTAAGTCTCGTCCAGCCCAGCATGCTGGGGAACAGTAGGGCGATCCTCCCAACTGCCCGCTGCCAACGGCGCAAAAAGACGCACGGTACCGAAGCTCCGGAACGGGAAGACGAGGCATGATGAACGAACTCATCATCCCCGACCAAACGTTAAGAGCCGGCAAGCTGGAGAACAGACAGAAGATGACGGATCACTGTGAGCGCTCTTGAATGCGCCACTATCCGCACTTTCTGGTCCGTAGCAATACAGCCTCGTATCGCCATTTTAACCGCGACAAAGAAAGCCTAAAAGGTAAAAGAAGCCCACGTATTCATTGTGATCCATAACATAAGCGCGACAGATGGGACAGAGAAGAACGGATGACGACCCCCCCCCCCCCCCCCATAGAGCGCTGACTCACGACTGAAACGTTTACTAGCCACTGCCAGTATAAATACTGCCCTGCTGGCCAGAACGGAAACAGGCGCGCTTCACTTGCGTGACCTCTTTTCATGACCTCTTTTCGGTATTCTCGGAGTGCCTTAGTCCATACATTTTAACACACGAAGTACCAGTGAAGGATTTTATTAGGTTTTTAGATCTCTAGTTCATTTCAGCTCATCTTATGCTTGTTGGGCTTTTGAGCCCAGTAGTGCTAAGCCAATCTTGTCTTTTTCATCAGGTCACTCAAAGCTGATGAAAAGAGCAATTGTTCATTCTGTGCTCTATAAAGCTGTTAAGAAGCCTTGTATACACAGGCTGGAGCACAGCCTCTGCTGCCAAGTGAACTATCTGACAATAGCTGGCTACCCTCCAGATGTTTTATGTTTCATTGCAGAAAAACTGCAGTAAAAGTTGACTTGATAGGGTAGATGAAGAAAGGAAGGAGGAAAGCAAAATGTAGATCGCCGTAGTATTGTATCTGCATCAAGTTTCGCACAGCTTGAAAAAAATTGGGAAACGTGCTAGGGTCGAAGTCGTCTTTTCAGCGCCCAAGCGACTGTCTGGCCTGGTTAAAGAAGTTAATTCAATGCAAAAAGAATAACGCAGCTGCTCGACAAGGCACGCGAAACAATTCGTGCCCTGTCAGGAAGTAGTAATACTCTCTGCTACATTCCTGCGGCAGGTGCTACATCGGCCAAACTGGCCGATGTGTTAACGTAAGGTTAAAGGGTCACGAATACAATGTTTCCGGTTGTTGCTATCACAGGCCTCATAGCGAAACACTGCAGACACTGCAAAGATGACGATGAAGATGACGATGATACGAGATTCGGTTTTCCACTGTATAAGGAATGCTTTGTGATAGCAAACAACCGCGACACGTTAGCAAGGGAAATAACAGAAGCCCACATGATAGCTAAGACCTCAGAACAATGTATCAGTGCTTCCTCTGTAGCACTGCCAGATAAAGAAAATTGTTTTTAGATTGTGACTATTAACCTGTGCCTGCTGTAATGCCGACAGAGTTTTTCCCAAGTATGACACTTGCCTATTGACACGTGCCTAGTCTACTGACGATTTTGAATTTCACGCAAACCAAGCGTGCCTGTTGCCTTTCTGGCCACCTGTCGGGCAATATTTATACTGGCTGGTGGCTAATAGACGTTTCAGTTGTGAGTCAGCGTTGTAGGGTTGTCGTCCGTTCTTCTATGTCCCGTCTGTCGCGCTGTTGTTATGGATAATCGTGCACAACAACTCGTCCAACAACTGGTATGACGTATTCACTGCTGGGGCAGCCCGATTCAGCAGGGCCACAACATATCAAGGCGCGCTATTTTGCATGTCCGAATGGCAAAAGTGGTACCCAATAAATTCCCCGGGTTGTTGTCGGTAAATTGCGGCACGAAGTAGGTTTACATGATTCTGCCTGCCGCAGCATAAGCTACAATAATTTCACACACCACAGTGCCAAAATCATGTCGTATTCACGCTGTTCTCAAAGGATATGTCATCTTGATAGCTAGGGTACAAACCGCGCCACAGTTAGCCATGTGTTTTAATATTCGCCACTGTAACACTGTGATCAGGTCACTGGACTGCTGAACCCAAAAATATAAGTGCTATTGCGGGCCGCGTCGGTCACCTCTCAATGCACGCACAAAAATAATGCACATAACAAATATCTGATGGTCAATATTTGCGGATCTCTTCTCAAAGCCATACTTATTAGCTTGAGTCGCTTTGGGACGTTGCGCGTTGCAAACCAAACAGAACCTTGTTTTTCAACTTCTGCTGAGGTTAGAGAATAATTTTATTTAACTAGGGGCTCATCCTTTTAAAATATTTATTATAAGAAAACAGATTTATTTCTCACAACGACGTAGAGAGCCGACTAAAATATCTTGAGGTATTTGACGATCCTTCATACTCGACATTAGCAAAGGCATCAGAGCAAAGCTGAATACATATTATTCAACAATGTCCAAATAACAAAGATATTTGCAAGAGCTTGTGATGCCAGAGTGCAGCGGTGGCGTAGCGGTAGAACATCCGCCTCGCATGCAGGAGGACCGGGGTTCAAATCCTGGTGACGCGCAATTCTCCACCGGATTAAAAGAAAAAAAATTCCGCGTGTCGATGGAATTGCATACACAGGCTTGGGGTGCGACCTGATGCCGGTGAACACCTCCGGCAACGCGCTCCCTCACCAGAACAGGAGTTGGCCTCAGGATGGTCGCTGAGGGTAACAAACTGGATTCCAAGGGAAGAAAAGCGTAGCAGGGGGCGGCAGAAATTTAGGTGGGCGGATGAGATTAAGAAGCTCGCAGGGGTCAAGTGGATGCAGCTAGCACAGAACCGGGTTAATTGGAGAAATATGGGAGAGGCCTTCGCCCTGCAGTGGGTATAATCAGGCTGATGATGATGATGTGATGCCAGGACTGTAATAACAGGAAACTATCAAGAATATATGGTAAGGTAACGCGAATGTCGGACTTGGCGGATCAGGTTTTATTGAGACCCGAAGCCCTGGTCTCACACGGTAGCCAACCACACTCCGCGATGACGACGGGTACCTACAAGAGGTGGAGCTCTATACAGTGCTCACAGTATCCTTGTAAGCTCAGTTATCCTTGTAATATTATATCCATATCTTATGATGTAACGTGTCTAGGTAGGTTGAAAGCAATCATTTGTAACTAATAGTTTGTTCTTGTTCTTGGAGGGTTTAAAAATAATCATCGAGCAAACTGTGCTGTGCTGGTGTCGAGAAGTAGTACGAGTGTTTTTCTGTGTTGCTCGGCTTGTGTGCCAAAACGCTGCATAGCATTGGCAGCTTACATTCCGAAAGGCATGCGTAAAATGTCGGGGAAGTCAGAAACGGGCTGGGATAGCTTGTATTAGCTTGCTGGAATGTCATATTTGTTGGGCCGATCGCGGTAGTTTAAACGTTATGGTGCTCGAATGCCGAACCCAAGAGGCTTTTTTTGAATCACGGCCGCGGCAGCTTCATTTTGTAGAAAAACGCGAGGGCTCTCGCGTACTTCCCAATAGCATTGAACACTAAGGAACACTAGAAAGTGTCATCGCCCTCTTTTACGGCCTTCTGCATATACCATACAAATTCAAATCCAGCCTCGTTCTATGTCGAGAGAGATAGAAGTGTTTGTTTATTCAACCTCGTTCGGTTATTGCCTTAAGACGACGTGCTCAGCAGCACACTGCCCAACTCATTAGCGTTAAACAGAAATCTGCGACCTTTATAACCGGCGAAATGTAGCAATAGGAGCAGCAAACCTCTGCCATTAAGCAGGTACGTTGTTTAGGTGGGAGCAGCATTGCATTTAATTTGGTGACTGTGTGGCATATGAACAGATCTGAAATGTGTGTATTGTCAACATAGCTGCCACATTCTTATTATGGGGGAGGGACAGTGCTGAGCGTTTCATTATTTACGTGTGGATTTTTGTCATATGATGGCAACGGAAGGTGATATGCTGTTGCTTTTCGGCGTGATGAATCCCTCCTCTATACCAGTGTACCATGTGACAATCAGGCGGGGTATATGCCTGATTGTCACATGGAATCTCTCTCAAGTAGGTAAAAACGAGATGACTGGAGGGCGTTAGAAAAATTGTGACTCGGATGACATGGATTTTACGGCAGGCGCTCAAACCTTAGTGTAGATATTCGTCATAGGTCTGGTTCTGTAGCTAATGATCCCGGATAGCTAAATATCAGAGCATTCAAGAGTGCTCTTTATTTTTGGAGCCCATCATATATGTTTAATGAAATGAAATCCGCAAAAAAAAAATAGAAGACAGTATTTTTAGGACTTTTGTGCCAGAATTACTAGTTGAATTGCATTGCTGCGATTCGTCATTCTCCGCATGCGCCCGGTGCGGCAAAAACCTATCTTGCTCTTCTGTGCCCAGGTCTCATCCTTCCTCTCTTTGCCTCTCTGCCTTGGAACAAACACACAAAGACTGGGTGGAGCTTCCTTGCGCCTCCTTCGTCATTGTGATTTGACTGTGGAATGACTGATGCGGGCGGCTGCAACTGCTGAGGGAACAATACTGTTGGTTGACCACTTCATTTTTCGGCGTATCACCCTCTGCAACGATGCTGATTTCGGAAATTGGAGTTTTTTTCATTTCTCTCATGCTCCGCAAATTCTGCTTTTAACTCAAAAGACGGCCCAGTTATGGTCAGTTCCTCACTCTCATTGACTGGAACCGGATCACCTACAGCCTCATGGGCTGGTGGGAACTTCACCTCGCCAGACGGTGTCACTGCTGTTTCATCACTGATGTAGTTAGGCGCAAATCACTTCAGTAGGTGCAAATCGCTTAAGCTTGCACTTCAGCCGAGGCCCTCCTGTTCGGGGCTCGGTCGACTCGCTGCTGCAGTCGCGTTGCTCGGCCGCTTCTCCACGCTAAATTTCAGCTTCGGTGTAAGTTTAATTTGCTTCTCGACATCCTCACCTCGCTATCTAGATATTCTTTGGCAGTGGTTTTCTCTGATCAAATCGGCAAAAAATGAGTTGCCCTTACCCTGCAGCAGGTTCTCCTAGATTTTAAGAATAAATGAAAGAACTGTTCCGGGAGGGTGGCCGACACAGCGGCTTCTGTGTTTGGGTTTTCAAAATCTCCTTCAAAGTTAACCATTGCGATGGGTTTAGAGGCACTCTGCTCTTCAGCCACTTGCTGTATCCCAATGTGTCGTCCCGTAAACTCACTCGGGGAGATGCACGATAGGTGAACAACGTCCATAGTGAAGTCTCGATCGAAGTGCTCTGCCGTTTACCTTAATGTTGAGCATATACGGTTTCAACAGTCGCTATTTTTCTCTGTTCGCGGAATTGTTACAAAAAGCAACTTTCTCTTCACAGTTCTTTGTGATGTGCCCTTTCTTTTTGCAGTTCTAGTACGTTAATTACTTCCGTTATTTAAATATGTTGCATCATTGACCTGCTTGGGAGCATTTTTAGCACTGTGAGAGTCAGTCTGTACTGCCGTTGTGGTTTCCTTTGTAAAAGAGTAGTCTTGCCGGCACTCGCGACGCGAGAATGGCTTGCGTTCGTCTTGTTTCTTCGACAAACATCTTTCCTGTCTTTCTTTTCTATGCAAACAGCCCTCCTCTGAAGCCTTAGTCTGTTGTATTATTCTTCAGCTAACTCTGCTGCCTCGTGTAGCCTGATCTCCATTAGTTTATCGAGCAGCCAGAGTCAATTATCATGTATGCACTGTGGGGCCCCACAGCCCCTTTTAGCGTCTCAAACCGCGCGCGCTTTTTTCTGTTTGTGTTGGTGTCCGCCCGGGCAGCGCGAGTACGCATGAGCGAGCTGCCCGGAGCGGGGCCGGCATGTTATCGGCGCGAGACAGAGGGTAGATAAGCGCGTCGGAAGCATGGCTCGAGGCTTTTTCGCCGGGAGGCCGGCCACAGAAGGGCGGCGTGGCAGCGTCCCAAGCCGGCGGGATGTACACGGACGACAGAGCGGACTCCTGCGAGGCAAAGACTTCGGAAGCGGCGCCTACAGGAGAGACTTAGGAGTGTTAGCGTGAGTGCTGCCACGCGAGTAGCAATGCTTTTGTACCGTCATCAACGCTTTGTACTCACCCTATCCGCGCCGCAGTGTGTTTTGTGTTGTCGCGGTGAAGCCCTGACCCATGTTTCGTTTTATTCCGCATATTCCATTGTCGCGCACTTCGACGGCATGTTTTCAGCGCAGGTTTGACCAAAGCTGTTTCTTTGCTATTTTATACTTTTCTGTTGATCCGGAATAAACCGGTGTTTTTAAGAAAAAATTGGTTATCACTCGTCGGGCGAGACCATCGCTCGCGGACCCGTATTCTAGAAGGCGGAGCCTTTATTTTGCGTCCAACGTGCTTTCTGCTCGAGCTTTGGCTTGCCCCGCGAGTGTAGCAATTTGAGGTTCATGCAGTTTCGTGCGTTCCGATGTCGGACTTGCCGGGTGCAAGCGCCCACTTAACGGAGACAGTTCGGCCTCCCACACAGGCGGGTTCCGGGCATGAGCAATCAGAAGACAGAAAAAAGCGCGCGCGGTTTGAGACGCTAAACGGGGCTGTGGGGCCACACAGCATAGACAGAACTGCTTTTACGCGATGCATTCGACGATTTTTTCGCAGTTGTAACCCTCTTCGCCCTCAGGTTACTCCACTAGGTCGGTGTTTAGACGAAATGCATACTAAACATGCAACATCTTGCCCTTATGGGCATACCGGATCCTCTTCCGGATAGCTTTAGGCGACAATCTGTACTTCGACAGTAGCGCCTTCTTAATGCAATTTGCATCTTTCAAATTCCTGCTTCGACAGCCACGCAAATAGGTCCGATACCTCATATGGAAACAGTT
The DNA here is from genome assembly GCF_055883805.1 of Amblyomma maculatum. NCBI lineage: Eukaryota > Metazoa > Arthropoda > Arachnida > Ixodida > Ixodidae > Amblyomma > Amblyomma maculatum. The sequence goes on along the minus strand of NC_139354.1, from coordinate 122,637,746 downwards.
CTAAAATATTTTGTGCTCAGAGGTTTCGGTGGATTTCATTCCGTTAGCACGCATGTTCCAATTTCACGAGACATTTCGCCATATTCTCGCCAACGACAAAGAGCGGTAGTTGGTTGCGGATGTTTGGACCTTTACAAGGAAATGTCGTAGAAGCGAGACTAGGCACTGGTGAGCTTTTGCGGAGCTCGACCTGTTTAACTTTAGGCGTAGTATCTATGTGACTTACGCTCCCGCTTTTTTTCCTCGCGACGTTTCAACTCACAAAGTTTGTTCTTCATCTTTTTCGTTTCTTTCACCACGCCGGGATGGCACAGTAGTTAGGCTGCTTGACTACTGTACCCAAGGATGCGGGATTTTTTTCCTGGCCTCGGCGGAGGCGGACGCGAAAAGCTAGGAGTCCGTGTGCTGTGCGATGTCATTGCCTTAAAGAACCCCAAATGTTCGAAAATTCCCGACCCTTCCACCACGGCATCTCTCATAGCCTTAGTCGCCTTGTGATGCTGAACCCCACAAACCAAACCAAATTAAACCTTTTCTTTCTTTTCCTTCTCGTTACGCTGTTCCTACTCTTTGTTCTCCTCCTGCTCACGTCGCTCGCCGATATTTGCCAAGGCTCCGCACCTTCCTCATCCATTGTGTTTTTAGATCGCATGACATCACAGAGCTCCTTACTTTTTTGTGGAGTGCATGTCGGTGCTCAACTCTTCCCAAATTTTGCGAATTTCTTTGGTCCTGAAACTCTACAATTTCACATCGGCCTCTTGCTGTTGGGATGTTTCAAAACATACTTTCATTCAGAGCTCGCGTCCGCAAAATGCCACCACGTATTTCAAACCGAGCTGCTTTGTTTGCCCTCTTTGCATCTCTTGGTTTTCAAAACATTTTTCATCACTATACTGGAAAGGCGCATCGTTAACACAGTGATACGCACAAACTTTTACTCAGCTATCACAGGCTATGTCAGAGAAAAAGTGGTGTTTGAGGGAAACGTCAGCTACTCACCACTGCGGTGCCTGAGGGCGGTCGATCTTTAGCTTCCATCCAGGGTTACCAGTTCTGCGATGAACAACAACGGCGAGTGAGACTAAGAGGTGTCCCCTCCGAGCGAGCGGCACTGTCCTCGATGAACGCCCATGAAACTCTCGGACTCCAGAAGCAGTGTGCTCGCTTATATAGGGTGGAAAGCTGTTGCCGCTCGAAATGTTCAATATGGAGGCCACAATGGACGGCGGCCCGACACGTCAAATCAGCCAGCACGCTGATCACGCCCTTAAAAATTTACCGGCACAAAGGTGATTCCTCGATAAGGGACAGGCACCAGATTGCCTGGGATTTCATGCCTTTTCCAACACAAAGCTCACAAATGCTTTTCTACCATGCGGCGCCGTCATGCAGAGAAGCCCCGGGGCTTGCAAAACGGGGTGTTGTAGGAGAGGTCTAACGATCATCTGAGCGGTATCCGGCAGGCTTGCCCGGACACAAAATACCATAATCCATTAATACCACAATATAGCGGTTAAATTCTCCGTCACTCTGTGGGAGAGCTTGGCACGGTACCCATAGCGGCCGCAGGGCAGCGCTGGCATCGATCAAGGAGCAAGTTTTTGCGGACGGTGGAGCGGGCGGTGATCTGCATGGAAAACTGTGTGTTGCAGGGTGCGTTTCATGGGTTTTCATTTCGCGGTGGTTTTATTGGTTCATTGTCGAAGTGTGTGAGTGCGCCTGTTTTCGTTAAGCCATTGGCTTCTGCGAAGGATTCTGTCAGCTTGTATGGTGGGTTGGTGCTAAGTTCGGGGAGCAACGACTTGGTGTCCCTACTTCTTTTAAGAATGGGGTCGAATTACGACAGACGTCGATACGTGCATCCTCCAAAAAGAAATTTGGGATCCTTAATTTAGCTCTCCAGAAATTATTGTTTCTGAGATACGTTTAAGCACTCTGGATATCGTGAATCACGATACATTTGCAGCGAATGGGAAACTTGTGTCTTCGACAAACTGCCAAAACTGATGCCTGTAACAGTTCCAAAAATGTTCGAAGAGCTCCCATGGTATTTAACGATGAAAACACGACATCCTCATCACTCTCCAAGTGGCATCATTTTCATTCTTTCTGAAATGCCGCCTATAATTTTAACACGGGTAAAACGCCATGAAAGCGACTATGTGCAATACTAAACGTCTACCCAGCGGAGGCAAACATTGATAGCCCATATTTATTTAAATACGCTCAGAGGCCAACTGCACTGCAAGATGGAGCAGGGGGCTGGGACCTTTGTCAGGCCCCTGGTGTCTTTAGTCCCAGCCTCCCCTCGCTGAGACGAGAAATAAAGCTTATTCAATTCAATTCAATTAAAAAATATACGTTTCGTAAAACAGCCCAGAAAGCATAAGTCACGTTAGAAGCGGCATATAAAAATATTGCAGCGAAAAATAGGAATGGTGAATGCAGGTGCAATTAAAATTGACAAGTGAGATTGTATACGGCAGCCAGTAATGCACTACTTCGTAAAAAAAACAACTGACAGTGGTTTCCCCTTACGTTACGAAATTCGAAAGCATTGCTGATTTCGTGCTCAGTTTCCTTATGGGCTCGTTCTGCCTTTCGTTGCTCATCTGACGTCTACAAATATACATTACTCTTCTTGCTTGCTTTACTGGCTGTACTTATCAGTTTTTTGTTTATGCAACTTGTGCCTCCCCGCGGTGGCTCATTTGATATGTCGCTAGACATCTGTGCCCAAGAATGCATGATCGAATGCCGGCCTTGGCGGCTGATTTTCGGTGGAGGTCAAAAGAGAGGAGGCGGTGTGCAGTGTGCGATGTCGGTGCATGTTAAGGAACCCCAGGTTTTAGAAATTTCATGAGCGCTCCGCTACGGTATCTCTCTTAGCCTAAGCCACTTCGGGAAGTTAAACACCATCAGCGTCGCTATTTAAGCGAAGGGACAGAAAGCATAGTTATTACATTCTTTACCCGCACTTGCTTTACCGCCAAGTACTTTGTCATTGGCAGCGCCAAGTGTGCGTTTCTTTGTTGACACTTGTCAACTCAATAATGTGTTTCTTTAAAAAACAATTCGCTTTTGTGCTATCTTCTGACCTACGTGAGAGCATGCGAATACACTGTTCATTGGGTATATATAAAGAGCCCGCTTCTTTATTTTACCATCTACACTGCCGATGACAGCGGGGCCAAATTAAGGGATATCATCTACATTGGTTTGGGAAACACGTCGGTACAAAACTGTAATTTGTATCTAAGCACCGGGCAATGCAAAACGATGGTATTTGATTGAGGCGTGAAAATTTTGTTCCACATGTATAAAATTTGCAATTTACAAATCGTTGAACCCGGCGCCAAAATGGTAAACCTATCCACTCGGAAATGTAAAATATTACACTAAAAAGACAAACAAGCGAAAATGTTATCTTCTGCGCAAGTATCGCGGGCGAAAATGGATTGTTCTGCTCAGCACCTGAATGCCTCGTACAGTGGCAACGAATGCCACATTTTGCACGCTAGTGCACTAGCGTGCAAAATGCCATCTTAGAGAAGCGCATGCGCTTGTCTAAGATGGCAGGATCAATCATTCAGTAAAATTCTACCCCATCTAGTCGTCAGCGTGTAGCAAGATGGAGTGACGCACTGTAAAACCTCTCGGGGTCGGGTGACCACATAAGCGAGCAGGGTGCGCAGCAAGCGCAATATAAATCTATTGAGAGCTGTCTGCTAACACGACCTTTGCCTTACTGCGCACTTCTTCGCGGTTACTTGTATGTTGTAGGTTAATAAAACACCCTGCCCATCGGCACTGCTTCAGTGTCCCACTACAAGTCTGACAAATCACCTGGCAGGAGCAAGACAATGAAGGGCAATGAGCCAAATGCACGCTGCTGTGCCAGCAGGGCCTTCTTCATATAAACTTACTCTATAGATAATTGCGCCCATGCAGTGGATACAGGTACTCACCTTCAATTTCGCACAAAGTAATAAAAACAAGACGAAAGGGTACAAGCGCGCGAACATTTTGGGTGCAAAAACAACGCATGCCATCGGGACGGCCGACCACATACGGCTCCCCAATCGGCGTTGGCGCTCACCGAGGCCGCGTTTTTTAGCGAACCCAAATTCGTCTTTGGTTTCATGACAAATAGGAGTTTCGATTGGTTCTTAGAATACATTACCAAATAGAACATTATTTTCAGGAATAGTGGCCGTAAACTAGAGTCCACTGAGCCCATCTCTCACAGCTGATACCTTGGAGGTCGAGGTATCGGGTATTTACATCTTAGAAGATTGTTCGTGTTCTCAATGTATGTTTGCCAATCTGTTACCAGACGAAGCTAAACGCGTGAAGATGTTCCTGGTGTGGGATGGGGAGACTGTCAAGTTTTAATGTTACCTGTTACCTATAGCCATCAGGTCAATGTCTCATTAGTTGAAAGCAGTGAAGGCTGAATTCTATCTCGCGACGTCAGCGCCGACTTCATAGAAACGTAAGGCATAACTAGAAGGACATAAAGCAGAAAGATGGATAATACGCTGGTAATAACACGCAGAAATTCATTGCTACCAGCAAAACCGGAAAACGAGCAAGTTATCATCTTACGTAACACGCGCAGGCAGCTATGAATCAGTACAAACTTCGATACTGTAATTTTTTTACACACAGAGTAACACGCAATTGGGCACGCACACTTTTCCATCAATGTAAATGACACCCACCTCGATCCTTTTACTTATCAGTTCGGCTACAGCTTGTTTTGACAATAGTGCATGTTTGAAAGATAAACAAGGAGGTTATTTACACAAAAAGGTCTACACCTGGGTCAGAACAGGCTGTGTCGCGGTATCTGTGTGAAATTTATATTTCCTGCACTGCGGATAAATAATCCAGCCTCGACACGCGTACCTCGCTTTGCTTCGGTGCTCATGAAGGCGATCATTTATGCACCACACTATGACCGATGTTCGTCCTTCCGCTCAAATTCGGCGTGCTGTCCTACCCTAGAAATAAATTTCGTCATAGTGTGCTCTCGTTTCACGAGAAAAGGGACGCACAACGTAATGTTGCTGCTGCACTTATCTTATTTCAAATTTCTAAGGAGGGTTTTGCAAATGCATGACTTTCTAACGCTAAAACACGTCTTGCCAAAACATGATGGCTGTTCTCTTTAAACCAAACCTTCAGGTTGAGAGCTTTTTGATTGGCTGCACAATATTACATGAGTGGATGAGGTTAAGACGTTCGCGGAGTCTTTACCAGAACGCGGCATTCTCGTTTCCGATTTTCTTTGTCATTTGTGCCATAAACGGGAGGCGCTGCTCCCTTTTTCGCACGGCGATGAAAGTGGACACTCATGAGCCTTCTTTGGAACCCGGGGCGTCGGCAGCCGTCGTCCAGGGTGACGCAAGCAGCCAGATCACCATGTTGTATTCGGCTGCTATTGATGACTCTTCGACCAACGACAATGGGTTCGTGCCGGCGCTTAGCAAGAAAGCAAAGCAAAGACTACGCCCATGAGAAGACTGGTCTTCACCCAGCACGTCTATATTCATCACTACGCGACCCCCCCCCCTCCCCCCGACAAACACAGTCTTGTTTGGCCAAGAGACGCCAACAGACAACCTGAACCTATTTAGCAGGGAATTCATGTGAGTACTGATTGAAAGCGTCGTTCCTGGAAAGATTTAAGACGTCGGAGTGAAACCCTATAACCCCATAATCGCCCCTGATGTCATGAAACAGAGCGCACTGTAAAGATTGACCGCCATCAACAAAGTCGGCGACATCAGCGTGTGCTACCATGTTCTTCCGGACAGCGGTACTACGGTCAGCGTTATTTACAATGTCGACGTGGTCATCACTGACAGCGACCTCCCTGTCGTAATCAAGCCAGCATCAAATAGTATCTCCAAACTGCAAGTGCAGTGCCTCGGGAGATCGAAATGCACCAAGCTCATTTTCAAGGGCGACTGCTTACCATCGCTTGTGAAAGGTGGGCATTTCTGACACATAGTCAGGCCTTTCGGGTCCAAGCCCCTTAAATACAGAAAGTGCATGAAGATCGGGCACGTCAGTGGATAACTGCAAAGATTCCATCGTGTGTCCTAGATGCTCTGCCTCGCATACGGCAACATTTGCCGTGCGAGTCTTCTGAAGTGCGCCAACTGCAGTGGCCCTCATAATTCCTCCTTTAAGCAGTTCCCCCACTTTAAAGACTGAGCGGGCAGTTTTGAAGAAAATGGTGCATGATCAATTTACGCAGAGAGAGGCCGCTGCTAAGGTGCGACGGCGTCGTTCGCGTGTTTTTCATCGTGGTCTTCAAACGTTCACTGTGCATGGTAGCGTCCTCTACAAGTGAAATTTGGCTAACAGTGAAGAGACGTTTCTCCTTGTTGTACCCTCGAAGTAGCGCTTAGCTATATTGAGTGCTGTCACGATGAACTCACCGCCAGCTACCTGGCGGTCAGTCGTACACTTGCACGAATTCGTCAAAAGTATTAATGGCCCAGGTTACTCCCATCGGTGTGGGCCTGTTTACGCTCATGTTGTGACTGCCAACGTCGCAAGTCTCCACCTTCGAAGCCCGCTGGACTGCTTCATGATGTAAAAAATAGCGCGAATAACACATGAACAGAAAGGGCGACGCAGGCAAGCGCTAGGATTGCTTCAGCCTGTTGCTCCGCCGAAGACCCTATTCTGTCAAGTAAGCATGGAATTTCTCGGTCCTTTTCCGAAGTCTTCGTCTAGCAACCGTTGGGTAGTCGTCGCGACAGACTACCTAACACGGTACGCAGATACCGCGTTCCTTGTTAAAGGTACTGCAGCTGAAGTTGGGCAAGTTTTCGTTCATAACAACGTCCTATGTCATGGTGCCCCCGTCGTGGTAATCACCGATCGTGGAGCAGCTTTTACGGCTCGCCTAATCCGGTTGGTCATGACTCTGACTCACACTAGCCATCGACGTGCGACGGCGGATCACCCCAGACCAACGGGCTGGTGGAGCTCTGAATCGCACCCTCACCGACATGGTCTCTATGTATGTGGACTCAGAACGTCGCCCCTGGGTTGCGATTTTGCCCTATATAACTTTCGTGTACAGTACCGCCACTCACGAGATGACGCGACTGACCCCGTTCCAGCTTGTCTTCGGTAGCCAAGTGAGCACGCCGTTAGATGCAATGATGCCAGTTGGTCTTTTTTGCGGCTCTGACGCCAAACTTGACGCCGACATCTTCGTTCAGCGTGCTGAGGAAGCGCGGCCACTAGCGCTCCTCAGAATCCACCGTCAACAGGCGAACGACGCGCTGCTCGGTACAACCTCGGCCGATAAATCGTCACTAAAGAGCCGGGCGACTTCGTGTGGGTATGAACGCCTGTTCGTCATCGCGGCCTATGTGAAAAGTTACTACGCCGATACTTCGGCCCTTATGATATTGTTCGCGGTATCAGTGACGTCACCTACGCCGTTGTTCCCTTAGCCCAGTTCCATCCCGAAGACCACAACGTCCTGAAGTCGTGCACGTAGTTCGGCTGAAGCCCTATCATGTTCGTGCATAACTGAATTTTTCGTCAACGCCGCTGGATCCTTGTGACACTTTTGTGTACCCTTCCGCTAGCCTCTTCCTAGTAGCACCACGTCGCAACGAGTCTATGATACAGAGGAGGGGGGCAGTGATACAAACTTTAGCCGATGACGAAGCGGAGACAATCACTGGCTATTCGGCGTAGACGATTAAGTGGTGGCTGATAGGGGTAGACGACGAAGTTGGTTGCCTGGAACCGGGCTCAGACCGCTCCTCTGACAGCTCTCGAGCTTCGGCAGTCCTCTAGGCTTAGGGCATTGCCCGGTCGTTTGGCGCATTACCCGTTACAATATTCAACGGCTCGCGTAGTCAGAGTTCTCAGCCATAAACGTTTATTCATACTGACAAGCATCCTCAGCATCATCATCCGGTAATATTTAGAGTGCCGCTTGTTGTCCCGTGCTCCTAGGGTTGAGGTTCCCCTAGTCCTATTCTTGTTGCTGTAGATCCTGAAAACTGACTACCAGTTTTCAGCAGTTTCCAATAAACTGATGTCAATAGCAGCGGATACTCTGTCATTGGAAATTTTAGAACTCCCACTTGCAGTCTACACGCTTGATTTGTTACTTTTCATGCAAATAGAATGTTTGGTTCTCTTTTTCGCCATCTGAAAGGAATGCAGCGTGGCATTGTGAGGAACCAGAAGGGCCTAATTTTTGCCGCAAACCAATCAGAGCAGACGAGAAATAGGTTTTAGAAACGGTCTGGGCATGGAAGCGCAATCAGGCAAAGTATCCGCCTCGTAATATTTGCAATATAAGAAAAGCAATGATCAACCAGCATAACAAAATGAAAACCGTACCTCTGGTATTGCGCTAGATTCCACTCTTTTTTAACTAACATTGTTTGAAGAGAACAGGACTCAAGGAGCTCTAACTGCTGTGCACGTACTCGCCGCGTTAATGCGATAATTATCGTGATTGAAGCATTTACATTAAATTTGCTAATGTCGTCTCATGCCAGGATTATTACTGCAATATAGAAAATGTTGCCGGTGAAGAGTGTATAATATGTTTCTAGTGCGATGTGTTATGTAGAAGTTGTAAATGGGCTACGTACAAAACATCAAACTTGAATATTAATTGGCAGCTTTTATTTCCAGGTGCTTTACACTAACGGAAAAATGGCACAGACGGTGGGATTCTGTAAAGGCGGAAAATGCGTGAGCTATCAAGACCTGGGTATGTAGCAGAGTTATTATTAATATCGTTTTTGCCGAATATAATATTGATTAGTTTGTTACATGAAGACTCGTTTCAACATACTCCAAAGGCTTGAATACATTAATTCAAAGAACTGAACAAAATGTCTTGCCCGACGGAGTGGTGCACGTCGCGACTGTAAAACTCACTGCCAGCGTTCGGCGATGAGAGTGCTTGCATTTTAATTGTGTCCCTGAAAAGCCTTTAAATCCAACTATAACGCTAAAAGCCATTTGTGAAGAGGCAATAAGCATTATTTTCGTTGCACCATAGGACCCCAATAGACTGCAATATCTTACAATATCGTATTATTAGCTCTGAGAGAGTATTCTAGTTTTAATGAAATCAAACCTATTTATCACATAGTCGTAGCGCCCGTAGCGTCTTCACTACAAAGGCTTTGTTAAATAAATCTTTTCTCGGCGGAGTTGCTCCTAAAGCGAACCACTGAGCTTGACAGTAGCGATTGCAGTAAAAGTGCTTGCTTATAAAAGCATTGCACTCAAAGAACCAGACTGCTCAAGAAAATGTTGAATATATCGATGCGTAAAGTCTGCATTAAAAGAGCACGTTCCGAAGTTTTAGCATCTAATCTGTTTAACGGGGTTCCTCAGTACATCTAGCAGTTCAAAGGATAGAAGGCTGAAGGACACTAGACTCTTCCTCTTGAAAGAATGATAATGGCTGGTAATAGACGGGCCTTTTTCCATTTTGACAAAAACTTTGCCATCTGCGTAATAGAGAGGAACTCCCGTACATGAACCTGCTTTGTCAAGCTTGAAGGCACATATACCGGGTGTCCCAGCTAACTTGAACCAAGGGTTACAAAGTAATTTTGAGGTAGGTCAATGAAACCAGTTGCATACAACTGCCAGCCTCCTTGCGCACTACAGATAATTCTTTGTTTTGTAGTTACCTAATTGGCTAATTATGTTCTTTTTCTAATTAATTAAATATCAACTGTAGACCAAAAATGCAAATCGAAAAGCTGGAGAGCGCCTTCAGAAACCCCCATTCCAGTTATTGTGATAACGAAAGCATCATGTATTTTGTTCCCGGACTCAGAAGAAAGCCCGCAGAAGACAAATAAAACCTCGTGACTAGCCCCACTTCAGCACCAAGATTGTGGTCATCTCAGTCGTGGTTTATTATATATATATATATATATATATATATATATATATATATATATATATATATATATATATATATATATATATATATATATATATATATATATTGTGTGTGTGTGTGTGTGTATGTATATATGTAAATGATCGCGCCAGCTGGCGACATTCTGCTGCATATGCTGATGCTTGAGGGACTTTGGTCGATTCAGAGTTGAGGGTGGTTGAGGGTGGCGCTGGTGAACACTCTCAAGGTTCGTATAAAGACAACATGAATACCCGAGAAAGTAGCAGGGGGGACAGCGGCCGATGTAGCTCAGTTGGAAGAGCACTGGACGCGATATTCGGAGGTCGTGGGTTCGGTCCCCATCATCGGCACGTTGTTTTTTCTTCTACTTGGTGTTTAATTATCATTCCAATAAGCCGATTACATTACTCATTTCTGTGATTATCGAAGTAAAAATTAAAAGAGACATAAAACGTAATCCCCAATGCTTTCCTTGGCCTCGTCGACTGTTGGCTTTATTTATTCATATATATATATATATATATATATATATATACATTGTTACGGCGCTAGGCCCACCGCAAACATTCATTAAACATGATCTACCATCGTCATCAGTCATGTTCTCTCTCCTGTCTTCATCGGCTTGCCGCTTCGTAACATTTGGTTGGAGGTGCGGGGTACGACGTCCCCATCCTCGCCTTGGAGCATCGAGGCCATCTTCAAGCCGGGACAATCACCGAGGGCCCAGGGACATCGCCGAGCAGCTTCGCCCCAGCCCTTCAAGCCCAGACCTGAACAACTACCACCGCCCAGCCCCCAGCCCGGACCTGAAGACAAGGAGAACAGACCAATCAGAACCGAGATGAAGGACCCGAAAGACCCGAAGGAACCGATGGACACGAACACGCCACCCCGCGCAAGCTGCCCGACGTGACCTCGAGCTATCGGTCCCATGGACTCTGGTGACGGATGGTTCACAGCTCCAAGGGAGGTGGATCGCCCACGCATTAGACATCGTACCGGCAAGCCGTTCTATTCTTCCTTCTTCCTCTTCTTCTTCAAGCATCCAGACACGCCCATCATCACGCCTTAAAATCATTAACATCGCTAAACTTCCTCGTCCACGATCGGGACGATCGCTCGGTGGCCCCGGGTCATGTTACGGACGACAAGGAAGAAGAAGCGGGCAGTGGTGCGGACAGGAGCGCTCGCGCTAGGCCCGCCGCGAACATTCATTAAACGTCATCTACGATCGTCATCGGTCATGTTCTCTCTCCTGTTTTCATCGGTTTGCCGCTTCGTGACAATATATATATATATAGGCTCACTCGGCAAACGAAATGACATTGCTATTAAACCCGCCGACAAAGGTGGAGGTATAGTCATTTTAGACAAAGACGATTACATTCAAGAGGGCAACCGTCAACTCAATAACCCAAAATTCTATAAGAAACTCTCATCGAACCCCACCGCTGAACACCGGAGCATCATAGGAAAAACTCTGACTAAACTAACCGATGAAGGTGAATTACCCCTACGTGTAAGTAAGGCACTGACGCCAAAAAATGCCTCAGCGGGGCGCTTCTATGTGCTCCCGAAAATACACAAAGAGAATTATCCAGGGCGACCTATTGTTTCCGGTATCGGCACACTCACAGAGCCAATTTCAGATTATATCGATTCCCTAATCAAACACATACCTCCGAAACATCCATCTTACATACGCGACACCAATCATTTCCTGAGAGAATTATCCAATATTACCTTCCCTCATGGCGCTTTTCTAGTCACCCTTGACGTGGTGTCACTTTACACTAACATCCCACATGACGACGGAATCCAGGCCATGATCGGAGCATACGAGAAATATAAAATTTTAGACTCTCCTAGTCCCAGTACCATCGAGACACTAGCCAATCTGGTCCTTAAACTTAACACTTTTGAATTCAACAACTCATACTATCTTCAAACTAGTGGTACAGCTATGGGCACCAAAATGGCTCCAAATTACGCAAACATATTTATGAGCAAAATTGAGTCCGACTTTCTGTCCTCATGTGCAATCAAACCAATTTTTTACAAACGCTTTCTGGATGACATATTCATGATTTGGACCGAAACAGAGGACGAACTCGTAAAATTTATCGCCTCATTCAACAACATACACCCTAGCATCTCTTTCACACACACCTACTCAACTAGTAAAATCAACTTCTTAGATGTTCTGGTTCGAGTTGAAGGGGGCGCATTAATCACTAGCGTTTACAAAAAACCCACCGACAGACAACAATACCTTCACTTCAAAAGCTGCCATCCACGCCACTGCAAGACTTCAATCCCATACTCGCAAGCTATCAGATTCAAACGTATTTGCTCAAAATCCATAGATTTTCAAGAAAATGCTAATCGCATGCGAGTAACACTAGAGAAACAACACTACCCGCCCTCTATCATCGAAGATGCCATAAAAAAGGCTGAAATAAGTAATTGTCATCACACCCTTGCGGAATCACAGCCAACACCACAACACTGTAATCTCATTCTAACCTTCGCAGACAATATCCCAAATATTAACAAAATCCTTAAAAAAAACATTTCAATATCATAGAACAAAGTCAACGACTTTCCAAAATATTCTCGACTGCTCCTCAGGTAACATACAGAAGACCAAAGAATTTACAGAACCACGTTGTCCACTCAACTGTCAATAAACCGAGACCTTTGGGTTGCACGTCATGCGGAAAAAGCCGATGTCAAATCTGTAAACACATGCAATCCACAGCACTAGCTAAAAGCACCCACTCAAATTTCAAACATTTTATACGAGAAGATTTAAATTGCGATTCTAGCAATGTTGTTTACATGCTCGAGTGTGGTGACTGTGGTATGCAGTACATTGGCCAAACAGATAATTCCTTCCGATTGAGATTTAATAACCACCGCTCGCACGCTCAAACCCTTCCCAACCTCCCCCTTTCGAAGTACCTTCGCAAGGAGGGACATGAGTTCGATAATCTTAAAGTCACAATATTACAGAGTGGCTTCAAAAACACTCGTGAGCGCGAACAACGAGAATCATATTTCATTTTTAAATTTAATACTCTACAACAGGGCTTAAACGAAAACCACGGGGTCCTGTCCTCTCTTCCGATGTCACGAACACAGGAAATGTGCACACCTGGCCAAGTCGTCTGAGGTCATCACCTTTTTTGAATACCAAAGTGTTGGTGTGTTCTGGTCTTGTCAGAGCCACTTACCTCCAACCGCCCTCCCCCCTTTCTGTTTTCTTTCGCTTGCTTCCGACATTTTTTTTTCTAAGCTAACACCTTTCCTTATCCACCTCCATCCCTCCCCCTTTTTTCTTTTTTTCTTTTTTTATTTATTTATTCATTTATATTTTTTTCCCTACTCCCACTCTTCGGCCGTCGTGGCCAGGAAGAGTGAAAATAGCCCGCATTCTTTCGCAGCAGAGACTATGCATCTAGGCACCTGTGTCAGCGCAGTTCGACAGGCCTGTCCAGCACCTGCGATGCACCTGCGATGGCACACCTGGACATCATCCTTCCCTACTGTATCTGTCTCTTTTCTCTGTCTCCCACGTTTTGTTTTCCTACCCAGGTGTGGTCTATGTCCAAATGCTTAAAAAGCCGCAACACTATCCAAGAAGATTCACTCTTGACAAAGATCGGTCTCCGATCGAAACGTCGAGGCTAATAAAATGTTTCTTTAAATGAAGCGTACCCTTCGCTCTATTATTTTTTAAGCGGCCAAGTACGTTAAATGTTCTCGCATCCTATATATATATATATATATATATATATATATATATATATATATATATATATATATATATATATAAGCAGATCAATTAAGGGGAAATGAGGGTGCTCGTTATAATACGTGAAGGAAAGAAGCCAACAGTCGGCGAGGCCAAGGAAAGCGTTGGGGATGGTACTTTTATGTCTTTTTTTTATGTTTTACTTAATCACAGAAATTAAATATGTAATCTTGTTTAGGGGAAAGATAATTAAACACAAAGTAGAAGAAAAAACAACGTGCCGATGGTGGGAACCGAACCCACGACCTCCGAATATCGCGTCCGGTGCTCTTCCAACTGAGCTACATCGGCCGCTGTCCCCCCTGCTACTTGCTTGGGTATTTGTGTTGTCTGTATACGAACCTTCAGAGTGTTCACCAGCGCCACCCTCAAACATAGCGGCGGACGTAGAACGTCCTTTGTTACCGCCAGCATCACGTAGAACGTGATCAAGAGCGAGGGCGAAAGCTGTGCTAGAACCCTCTTACGCTACCTATGGCTTCAAGACTGCCAGAACCGAGACCCCCGTAAGCTACAAGCAGATCAATTAAGGGGAAATGAGGGTTCTCGTTATAATACGTGAAGGAAAGAAGCCAACAGTCGGCGAGGCCAAGGAAAGCGTTGGGGATGTTACTGCATGTCTTTTTTTTATGTTTTACTTAGATAATCACAGAAATTAAATATGTAATCTTGTTTAGGGGAAAGATAATTAAACACAAAGTAGAAGAAAAAACAACGTGCCGATGGTGGGAACCGAACCCACGACCTAGCACAGTTTTCGCCCAAATAAGCTTGGAAACAGTATGAAGCAATTTTTCACTTGTATGTAACCTCTAGCAACCAAGTACGTCTATTTACTTATGCTATATATATATATATATATATATATATATATATATATATATATATACTTGGTTGTGAATGAGAATAGTTTACCTGTCGTTTAGCACCTTTTCTCGTTACTGATCTTCTCCTTGGATTGCCTAGCGTTTGCGCTCACCAGTTACCATTGATATACCGCGCACCAGCTAGCCCTGTCGAAACTTTGATCAAGTCTGAAGACTTTCTGTCAGTATTTACCCATGAAATATCTGCTTGCGTTGTACATGGTTGCACATGTGAATGATCTCTATTTTGAGTATGAACGCTTCCAAGAGTGAAGATGATTTGTTCAAAATGTTGGCTAATAACCATTTTATTATCTTTAATATCTTGGAATGAGTGAGAAATTAGAAAAACAACTTTAACATCTGACTTTATATACCGCCTTTGGCAAAAGTAACCATGCTGCAGGCTCTGATCCTGGGTCGTGTGGTAGTAACTTCATTCTATATTTGAAGCTTTAAATCTCTGAATACTAATGGCTAGCGCATCATCTCACTTCTCAATGAGTTATGATCCTCTGGGAATTGGTATTGGCTTTATAATAAAAGTACGAAGCAGAACATGGAGCCTTGTTACTGTGCAAAAGAGGTACGTTTCAAAAGGTTAAGTGTCTAACTGAAAGTAACATAACTGGATTTCCTTTTAAACTGATGAGGAACCAGGAGCAACGAAACAAAAATATTGCTTAATAATTTAGAGTATCATTCTCTTAACCATTCAATTCTAGAGGCCACCGGGACTTCTGCGGAAAAGCAAGTGCATCCTGCTCAGTATCTGCGATGCAGTGAAAAGTATTATACTGGGGTAAGAAAAATATACGTGATATTGTTACACATGTTTGTGTTCACGGTAAAAGTGTAGGTGAAAAAATGTTGTGAGGAGGAGGGAAAACTTGATGGGGCGCAAAGAAAGGAAGCCACCACGAGCACTGACCCAGAACAGAAAATATATATATAAGAAGAAGGAGGAAGAAATAAGAAAATTGACCTCAGTCGAAGCTTGTGAAATATGTTCACATAAAATAAAAAAGGTTGCGCAAAAAACATTTGCATAGGATAACCGGATGCCTACAAAACTAATTTTAGGTAATTCAGATTTAATTACATATATATCTTAATCGTCGTTTCCTCAGTAACAGGCTAAACACGATGATGCTATTTTAAGTACTTCAATATGTTTTAGGCTGTTGTTATATTCACAGTTGCTAGTGACGTTTCCAATTTTTGGTGTGCTTTTCCATTATATATGTAGGCAACGTCAAGTCATATATCACAGGATGGCTTATATCCATCACAGATGCAGTATACTAATTGCCCGTCATTGTTAATTACTTATATTCGATGAACTGTGAATAAATATATACCTTAAGATTACAGCATCGTCATATATTATTGGATACCTTATACAGAGCATGTTTGCACTGCTCTAATTGTCGGTTTAGTTAGAAACTGTTACCTAGTTAATAGTGATTTCAAGTTAATGTTAGTTGATAACCGTTAATTAGATAATTGTGACTAACTCTTGAAATTTAGGTTATGTCAAGTCATATCACAGGATAGCTTATATCTACCACAATTACAATACACTAATATTGTTAATTGCCGTTAGTTAGATAACTGTGAATAACTATCGAACTTAGGGCTGCAATATTAAGTTATATATCACTGGATAGCTGATATGTGGCATGATCGCAATGTACTAATTGCCGGTCTTTCTTGATTGCCGGTATTTAACTTTGAATAAATATTCAACTTCAGGCTATAGCATGAAGTTATATATGATTTGAGAGCTTATAGTGAGTATGTTTGCAGTACACTAATTACCTGCTTTAATCAAGAACTGCTAGATAGTTAGTTGCAATCATTGCTTTAACTTTCAGTAACGTGAAGTCATATATCACAGGATATCTTTTATGTGGCATATTTCAGTACAGTAATTTCGGGTCTTAATTATTAGTTGGTTATTAGTTATTGTGATTAATATTTGTACTTTCGGCTGCACCAAGTAATATCACTGGGTATCTTAAATCAAGTATGATTGCCAGTATGCCCATTGGTGGCCTTTGTCTATAACCTCCCAAACAGTGAATTATAACTAATAAAAATCATTGAGTGCATTTTTCGTTTTTGTCTTTTCTACATCGATACTTAGCATCAGCAAGCATTGACTCTCTAATATGAGAAATTTGACTCCTTTGAACCTCCTTTTTCCAAACTTTTATTTTTCAAAGTTTTTCAATTATTGATCAGTTACACACTCTACATTTATTATTCAGCATCAACCAGCATCTTATTTTCATTCTGTGATTTTTAAAACATTTTAAACCCCTTTACTAATTTTCTTTTTGAGAATATGTTAATCCTTATATGAAAATAATTAAATTAGTTATTTATAATTATTACTTTTTATATTCGCATCCCCAAGCATTGGCTTTTCTTTCGAGCACTTCTACACGTTTGGACCATCAATTTCACGTTTTCATTTCTCCAATTAGTTTAATTGCTTAATTGTTCAATTGCAAATATAAACTTTTTAATTAGCCTCATCAAGTATTGGGTTTTCATTATGGGCATTTTAACACATTTAGAACCTCTTTTTTAGAGTTTATTTTTTTTTTAAATTCAATTATTTCATACTTTATTACGTGCTCTAAATTTTATTATTGAGCATCATGAAACATTTGCTTTACATTGTGAGCATTTTGACGCATTTGCACCCAATTTTTTCTTTTTTATGTTTAATTCAGTAAATTATTAAAATAAATTAAGTCATCATCGCCTATCACACATCAATCAGTCATCAATCACTAGAACCACAAATTACTATGATACGATTTTTTACGTGGCCCCCGATTACTTCCCGCACGTGGTTCAGACTGCTACAACTACTACTTCTATTTCTAGTAGGTCGACGGCTTTTCTACCGAATGAGCTGTACAAAATGCCTCACTTAATATTTACCGCAGCGCGCAAATATTTCGTGCATATAGCAGCGAAGAATAAATCAGACCTCCGCAATGTACGAGCGCCAACACTCTCCATCATGCGGAGCGCCCGGCTGCGCTGGTTCAGTTGGGGACCACGATGGCGCCGCTAGCCCATCTGGCAACCCTGGTCTTTAGCGGGCGGCGGCAAGTGCCTCTTCAAAGGATGGCACCACCCTAAGCCGGGAGCCGTGGCGCAGCATGTAGGCTCCCTAGACTGAATCTTCCCAGAGCACACTGCCGCGGGCGTGCTGCGGTCATTCTTTAAATACTCTCGGCTGGCTGCGCTGTGGCCTCGTAAAGGACACGCGATTGCTGCCCTGAAAATCACGTCAAAGCATGCTCGGAGGAGCGCGGAGATCCCGTTAGTTCCGCTCTATAAGTGAGGCAAGAGATCCCGTGATTTCCGCTTTATAGGTGAGGCAGATTGTGACATTTCTTCTTTAGGTGTCCCATGCACTTTACGCTGTTTTCACCATACCATTAACATATTGTCCTATATGGCTAAAACGTTAAATTTGCTAATCTTTCAGTGTTTTGTTTCTTGGTCCTAATCCCAATATTCATCTGGTAGAATTACACGATGACAGGAGGTGTAGGTAAGAATCATAAAATTGGTCATAAAGTCTTCAGGAATCAGGAATAATCAAATTTAACATAAAGGTGGTGCATTAGGTACTTCCTTATAAAACATACCCACCAACTCCGTTCAATGTTTTGTACTTTATTGTTGCAGTAACAAGTTACCCCCATTAGTTAACCCCTTTCTCGCCTAATATATTGAAGGTTATCTAATTATCAAGGTGGTGACAACGCCTCAGACCGCAAACCATCATACATATGTAGTAGAGAAATTACACATTATTTAGCTGACCAGCGTCCGCAAAATCTCAGCACATCGGTGCCAACAATAAGAAAAAGCGCGCTCGTCAAATCAGCCCAATTGCGCACACACGCAGACCTGACCAGTTTCGAAGGAACACTTATATATCCGGGCAAATTCTAACAAATCATCTGGAATAATGTGAAAGGGGTTGTGCTTGTCTGTACTCATTCCAGATAATTATCAGAGCACCTTGCACTAAAGGAAATATATGGTACTGTGTCCCAGCGATACTAACCCAGTAAACACCAACCCATCTATGAGACGGCTATAAACTGTCTTGCCAAGACAAGCAAGATGCCTGATAGATGTCTCAGTAGACCTCTGAGATCGCTACTAAACGTATATAATGCCTCGACAAGATATGCAAGATATTGCCAGATGTCTTGATATTTCTTGTAGTGATCTTGTAGCTCAGCTAATGCACCCACTTTTTTAGGCTACAAGACGTCTTGCAAGATATCTCCTAGAAACCTGGAAGACAAATAACATACTAAATGTAAGTCAGTCTAGCGGATAGCTATAAGGCATCTTGCCCAAGAAAAACAAGTCACCTTATAGACATCTGAAGTGGCACCCAAGACAGCTGATAGACATTTAAAAGATGCTTTGACAAGATATGAAAGACGTTTTTATACGTCTTGGTACATCTTGTAGCTGCCTTCTAGCTCAGCTAATGCACCCACTTTTTTAAGCTGCAAGACGTCTTGCAAGTCATCATCTAGAAATCATTAAAATAGATTCTGAATGTCTAAAATGAGCTCTAGAATCTCCTGCAATGCTCTCAATTATTTATTCCCTGCTATTTCTCGCAAAACTGTCTGATATGCTTATGTATTTGCAAAGGTTTTCAACACCACTGCCAGACATAAAATATAGTCTCGTCAGATGCTACTACAACTAAAGCTGCATTGCCGTCACACACCCACAGTGCTCTTTCACACATTCAGTAAGGATGCAAGCTAAACTGATGTACAATTGTAAATCATTAATTCTCACGCACTACAACTGTTGTCTAGTAATGAGAACTGTGTTTTTTATTACAAAGCGTGCCACATTTCACTGTTAATGGCCATCAGGTGCTCTTTGGAAAGTTTGGTAGTAACTGCACCCAATGCTAGAAAATGACATGAGTAAACTACAAAACTCTTTAATTTCCTCAACATTATACATTGCAAATAGGCAACTTAAACAATCTCACGCATGTTAAAGGCAAGGAAAGCCACAAGCAACAGTATGCAAATGAAAAAATGTGGTTCTCTGAAGCCTAATATTGTACCAAGGAAGAAAACACCAGAAAGAGCCAACTCATGAACACATGACATGTAAAGAATGATGCACATTGTCATCCATTCTCACAGACATTAAAACTGCGAACAGTAAGTGAGATCTGTACACATTTTTTGTTACAAAACATGCGACACTGCACGGTGGACAGCCATGATTGGGTGCTCTTTGGGAGATTCGGCAATAACTGCAAAAGGTGCTAGGAAACAAAATGTGTAAATCATATATTTGTTTTTTTTTTCAACAATGCACTACGAAGTTAAAAACACAGAAACTAGACACTACGAGTGGTATGAAAATGACAAAATAATAATGCAGTTCTCTCCAAGCTTAAAATGATCTGTTTACAAAAACAATGAAAACATCCATACTCCAAACAAGAACAGGAAATGACTAGAAATAAACAGGGATAGATAGGTATGTAAAAGTGTACAAAACTGGTTGTGTGGTTGAACGAACTATCTGCATAATGTTTGTACAAAATAAAACAAAGCAACAAATTCGAATGAAAAAGCTTCAGTATACAGAAAAAGGTGCTTTCACAAAGGACCATCACCACCAGTGTTGCATTTCATATACTATATGTGCATGCATGTCACCAACTGAATGCTGGTCATACATACATCTTGTAGAAACTGCATAAACACTTGAGCATTAGGCATGACATCAAATCCATTAAAAAAATATACACTGCAAAAAAAGAAGCCGACTGCTTCACTGCTGCTGTTCCTGCTAGCATGACTAGAATGCACTAAAAAAAAATGCAATGGCTGCATGCCTGTCATAGTTACATTCTACTATCATAACTAAAAAGCATTAAGGAAAAGGTAGCAGGTAAGGGTCATACATCACTCTACAAGAAACACTAGAAGGCACCATAAGGAAAAAAAAGGAAGGAGCAAAAGGTTTGCATCCCTTGTCTCGTGGCGGAGGGGCTTGCGAAACTCGATGAAGTCGTGAGCTCTGCTGTGTAGGGCCACCCAAGATAGACAGGTCACGGCAGACAGTTCTGACAAAATGTGATTCACTGGAGAAGGTAATGGCAACCCACTCCAGTATTTCCTGCCAAGAAAACCCTATGGCCAGTCACAATACCATTAATGATATGGCGCCGGAAGATGAACCCCCCAGGTTGGAAGGCATCCCACATGTTACTGGGGATGAACAAAGGGCGATTCCTAGTAGCTCCAGGACGAATGAAGCGGCTGGGCTAAAGCCAAAAGGACGCTCAGTTATGGATGTGTTGGGAAGCGACCCTAAAGTCCGATGTTGCAAGATGTATCACATAGCAACTTGGAATGTAAGATCTATGACGCAAGGTAAACTGGATATCGTCAAGCGAGAAATGGACAGATTGAACATTGATATCTTGGGTATCAGCGAGCTCAAGTGGGCCGGAATGGGAGAATTTAACTCCGGCGACCATTGTCTTTTACTGTGGGCACGAATCCATGAGAAGGAATTGGAGCGCTCTCATAGTAAACAGAAGACTGGGCAAAGCAGTGCTAGGATACAACCCCAAAAACGACCGAATGATTTCACTTCGGATCCAAGGTCACCCTTTCAACATAACAGTTATGCAAGTCTATGCACCGACCACTACTGCTGAAGAAGCTGACGTTGAGAGATTTTAAGCGGACCTACAATACCTTTTAGACCGCACTCCATCATCAGACGTCGTTTTTCTCATAGGAGACTGGAATGCTAAGGTAGGCAGTGAAGAAATATCCGGAATTACAGGCAAGTTCGGTCTTGGTGAGCCAAATGAAGCTGGGGAGAGGCTAGTAGAGTTTTGTCAAGAAAACAACCTGACCATAACGAATACTCATTTTCAACAGCACAAGAGGCGCCTGTACACATGGACTTCACCGGACGGTCTGTACAAGAATCAGATCGATTATATTATTTGCCGGCAGAGATGGAGAAGCGCTATACAAGCTGTAAAAACAAGGCCTGGGGCCGATTGTGGCACCGATCATCAGCTTCTTGTTGCCAAGATTAAGCTTTGATTGAGGAAAACGCAGAAAACTGGAAAGCCTATCAGGTATAATCTGGATCAAGTTCCATTAGAATATGCTGTGGAAGTGAGGAATCGATTTCAAGAATTAGATCTAGAAGACAAAGAGCCCGAAGAGATGTGGACTGATGTTCGTGATATAATACATGAAGTTGCTACTAAGGTAGTTCCAAAGCAAAATAAATGCAAGAAAGCAAACTGGTTATCTGAAGAGGCTTTGCAAATAGCTGAGGAAAGGAGGATGGCAAAAGTTATGGGGGAAAGAGAAAGATACAAGGTTCTCAATGCGGATTTTCAGAAAATAGCAAGGAGAGATAAGAATGCCTTCCTGAACATACAGTGCCAAGCAGTTGAGGACAACAGCCAATTAAGGAACACAAGCGCTCTGTATAAGACAATCGAAGATATCAAAGGAAGCTTCTGTGCTAAGCTGGGCGTGATAAAGGACAAACGAGGCAAGGACCTCACTGCAGCCGTAGAGATAAAGAAGAGTTGGCAGGAATACATAGAAGAACTGTACAAGAAGGACCCTAATGTGCAAACCCAACATAAGACGCTTGTGATCACTGATCTCGAGCCGGGCATCCTGAAGAGTGAAGTTGAATGGGCCTTAGCCAGCATTGTTAAGAACAAAGCTAGCGGAACTGATGGCATTCCAGCTGAGTTGCTTCAAAACCTCAACCATGACGCTGTTAACATTCTGCAGACATTATGTCAGAAGATTTGGACAACCCTGCAGTGGCCACAGGATTGGAGGAGGTCAGTTTACATCCCCATTCCAAAGAAACGCAGTGCCAAAGATTGTTCCAACTACCGCACGATCGCGCTTATTTCGCATGCTAGCAAGGTGATGTTGAAAATCCTCCAAGGTAGGCTGCAGCAGCATGTGGATTATGATCTTCCGGACGTGCAAGCTGGGTTTTGCAAGGGCAGAGGAACTAGAGACCAAGTTGCCAATCTTCGCTGGATCATGGAAAAAGCAAGAGAGTTCCAGAAACCCATCTACTTCTGCTTTATTGATTATGCGAAAGCGTTTGGCTGCGTAGATCACAGCAGATTGTGGCAAGCTCTCCAAGAGATGGGAGTTCCAATTCACCTCATCTGTCTCCTCAGAAACCTGTATGAAGGGCAAGAGGCCACAATCAGAACTGGGCATGGTCTTACTGATTGGTTTCCGATTGAGAAAGGAGTGAGGCAAGGCTGCATACTGTCGCCCTGCCTATTTAACCTATATGCAGAGTGCATCATGAGGAAGGCCAGTCTGGACGAGTCTTCAGCTGGAGTAAAGATTGCTGGAAAACGTATCAACAACCTTAGATATGCGGATGATACCACTTCAATGGCAGAAAGTGAAGCGGAACTCAAGAGACTTCTGATGCGCGTACAAGAAGAGAGTGAGAAGTTTGGGCTTAAACTGAACATTAAAAAGATAAAGATCATGGCATCTTGCCCTATCAAGTCCTGGTGCATCAAGGGACAAGAAGTGGAAGCTGTGACAGATTTTCTCTTCTTGGGCTCCAAGATTACCTCGGAAGGAGACTGCAGCCATGAAATTAGGAGACGCCTGCTTCTGGGAAAGAGAGCAATAGTTAGCCTTGACCGCCTAGTAAAGAGCAGAGACATTAGTCTGCCAACCAAGATCCGTATAACTCGTGCTATGGTCTTTCCAGTTGTGATGTATGGATGCGATAGTTGGACTGTGAAAAAGGCTGACCGCTGAAGAATTGACGCGTTTGAATTGTGGTGCTGGCGTAGACTCTTGAGAGTTCCTTGGACTGCCAGTAGATCAAATCAGTCGATATTGTCGACCATAAACCCTGACTGCTCATTGGAGGGTCAAATTCTAAAGTTAAAGCTCAGCTACTTTGGTCATCTGATGAGAAGAGAGGAGTCGCTGGAGAATGATTTGATGTTGGGAAAGGTTGAGGGTCGCCGGAGAAGGGGTAGGCAGCGAACGCGATGGTTAGATGGCATCCTCGAGGCACTGCAGATGAAGTTATGTGATTTTAGGAAGATAGTGAGAGACCGGAAAGCGTGGCGTGACATGGTCCATAGGGTCACGAAGAGTCGGACACGACTGAACGACTGAACTGAACTGATTGTACATACGAACCACTATATTCCATCTCAAAAGCTGTTTGCAGCACTACAAGAGATAAGGGCAGCATGAACTAGCCATGATGGCACTAACTACCCTTACCTTTTGTAGTGCAGCAAACAGCTTGCGAGGAGTACAGAAGGCACAGCAAAAAAAAAGAGAGAGAATAAAATTCAGTGTTGCACACGGTGCTGCTCTTCACATTCTGCTGGTATAAAAAGAAGGAAGTTAACTGCTGAGATAGTTGCTTTTCAGAACTAAAAAAGGTATTTAGCATAACACAGACACACACATGAAAGAAGACACCACGTGTACTTACTACAACTGTTTATTTAGGGGAAAGCAGTCGATGCATAGCATTCACTGCTGATGTGCACATGTACAAGGCAACACGAAAAGAGCACCAATCTTATCAAAGCAGGTATGAGAAATATCTGTTCAGCCTCAAAGAAAAGCTGAAGTGTCGCTCACACAGCTCAAACCTGTTTAATGTATAGATGGTATCCTCTGCTCCCTGAAAGCTTGCTCAGCTAAGCCATCACATAAGCTACTATCAGAAGAGACATGGCCAGCATTTCGTAAAGTGCACCACCGTCTATAAAGTTCTACTGTCATTTAGAGAAATCTTATTTTGCACAGCCAGGATTCTGCGTCAATGGCCAACTTAAGGAACATGCAAAAGACATTAACAATAAAGGTGAGCGACCTGTCTTGCACCGTACGGTTTGCACCAATTGTGAATACTGTGGGTAATGGCTCATGAAACACTAGAAGCCCTTCATATAAAAAAGCAGGTTACAGCTGTGTCAGCAGCAAATTGGTTTTTCTTATGAGACTGAAGAAAAATTTCTCACGCATAGTTTGACAAAATTGGTGCTGTTTCCATGTTGCCTTGTACCCGTGCGCATCACCTGAGTAGGCTGTGTATATCGGCTGCTTTCCGCTAAACAGTTGTAAGTGCTGATGGTGTCCTCTGTCTTGTGTGCGACTGTGTATGCTAAATAGCCGGTTATTATGCATGGAGAAAAGGCATTGAAAAAAAACCAAACAAGGTCTGAATACCACTGCCAACATTCTGGCATGAAAGCATTGTAAAATGAGGGAACTGGCATGGGTTGTGCATCTGTTATTATGTACAACCCCTAGAGGGCAGAGAAAATTGAAAAAAAAAAAAAAAAAAAAAACTTCCGGGCTATCAGATCCACTGCAGTCAGTTACAAATTAAGAATGAAGGGGCGAATATCCCTCAAAGGAGGCTTTTCTGCCAATCAGATCGTTCTCAACACTGGCACCACTCCAGCCCTTGTCCACAGCTAACTAGGCTGGGCAGCTTTTTCTTTATCGGTACTGAACACCAGCTGCACTGCCTCTTTTTTGCCACCTACTGCCATGAAAGGGGGAATTCCTTTGTGGCTCAATTGATTTGGAGGCTCCTCTCTGTCAATTGTTGGAGGCCTACCTTTGCAAAATTACAAAGCTTCAAACTTGAGTTGTAAATGAGCACAGAAGGTGCCTTGATCCCAGCTGCTTGCTATTGTGGCACTGTTCATGTGGTTGTGCAGCGCCTTTAGATGTGGACTTGGTCTTTGTCACAAGGCAAACACCAACCACACTTTTGTATGTCGGCAAAACTAAGTTTCATTGATGTTGAAGGCTTTCCATGTCACACCTGCCCGGATTAAAATCAAAATCACGATTTAGATATATGAGCTCCCAAACAGAAGGAAAACGTCCCACTGTTGGCAACTCTAAGTTTTTGGCACTGTCAAACCATACCCGTGTATTCAGTCAGTAGCCCGTAACTGCCCAGTGAGATGTCAGCCCTGTGGCCCTCATCGCTAAGTTGTGTTTGCAGCACAGACAGGAAAAGGATAGTTGCTAGGCAGCCGTGGAGGTGGTGGCAACCTGCAAGGTGTTCAATGCTTTAAAGATTTCTTGTGAAGTTTAATAAAGCAAATCACTGACTACAAAACACTGACACAAATTCCACTATAGGATAAGAGTTTAACCTCAAAATATGTCACATATGGTTGAGAGTACTGAGTGCACAATAGAAATATGTTTAACCAAGACACGCACTAGCAGCACAAAATAGTGCTGAGTATAATATATGTATATTAATAACTCCTTGATGACCTCGAAGGCTAAAACATTTGCTTGTCTTCACCAACAGACACACCTGAAGAGAACCACCATTTTCCTGATTTATACATTCCTTTTTTTATTGAGAATCACTTTCTATGCTGGGTAAGGTTTCTGCCTCTTTGTTTGTCAAGTGTTTCATTCGACATATGTAGAGAACAAATAAATCTATGTATCATGTATCTATGTATGGATGCATTACCTATGTATGTATCTATGCATGTATATATGTAGGTACCTATGTATGTATGCATCACCAGTTTTTCCTAGAACAAATGAAACAATATTTTAAACAGTGAGCATGCACCCAGAGTAAAAAAAAAATAATGCATAGCTCACTTGCTTGAGCTGTTGGGTAAGTGTTTTTTTACATGAAAATTCGCGCAGACACAAAATAACAAGAGCACCAAACACAGACACAACAGCACAATGTGAAAAAGAGCATTAAATCAAATGAAGGCATTTCACCTTTGATGCCAAACACCTTCACTTCGGGAGGAGTCCATATGCTACCAAAAGGTTTGCGTGGAGTCACAGCTTTGTTGTTGAGGACAGTCAGAAGGCATACACTGAACCCATATTATAACATGGCTACATTCTGTATGCCTTAAAAGTAAGTTAAGATTCAGTACTCTCTTTGCTTTTCCCAGTTCTGGATAGGAAGAGTCTATTGACCCTGAAGCAAGAAAACAAATGAAATTGATATGTTTTTGTGTATTAATAATAGGCTTTTCGTTATACGAGGTCCCTCCGAAAGATTTGCTTTCGACTTCTTTCTGTACCAACTGAACTGAAGCTTAATTTCTTAAAACATTTTCGCCAATAAAAAAAAAAAACCTGAGGACCAAAGAAAATAGAGCACAAGCACATCACACAGCATGCAGTTCAGGAACTTAAAAAAAACTAAATTGTGCTTTCTGACTATATGAAAATGTAAAATCGCTTAATCACTGAATATATACGGACTATAGTATTGTTGTGGCGATGTAATGGCTGACTGTAAACATTTTATGACCAATTAAAATTAAATCACTGCAGAATGTTTGTACGCCGTTCCTATCTCGCCATGTGTTTCAACTTGTGCCTGTGAACAGGCCGAGAGTATTTTGCTAGCAGTTGGGAGAGTCGCTGTGGCCAGAATGCACCTTACCCTCCCCTCTAAGGCGGCTTATTGAGATCGTTCTTTTTCTTTTTCGCAACCGCGGCATAACTTAGCGCGCATAGAGCACTGCAGGCTGCCATAAACAATGCACGGCTTCCACTCGACGGTGCGTATTTTCTGTATCTTGCTGCTGAGTGAAGGCCACACTAAACATGCAGACTTTCGTGCTCAGTTGTGTTTCCCAGGAAAGTGTTAGAACCAGCAGCAATCAACGAAAGACGTCGGATCGCCAAGCTCATTTTGAAGAATTACATCGCGAGGTTCCGCCCCCAATGGCAGTTCACGAAACGCGGCGAGTAGAATTACAAGCGCAAAACCTTCCTGCATGCACAAAACTATAGATGCGCCATAAAACACCGCCTTTCGTACTGACTAAAGGGTCCGCGCGCGCTATCTTGCTCGCCCATACAGCCTGCGCCGGCGGATGCAAACAACGGTCCTTGCAGCATTTTTATCGGAGAAAGAAAACACTCAGTCACTTTACTGCTCCATTAAGGGACTCATTTAGAAGAACCAATTTCTTACTCACCCAGCGAAGCTTGCCTTGCAGCCAGATGTAGCAGCCGCTGTGCGGGATACATTTTGAACGCAGTCACAAACCAATGGCCCAACGTGCAGACACGACTAGACACGACGAAATGGCCAGCGGCCGAGCAACGCATTGATACAATAACTTTAAAAACAATAGAAATCTGAAATATATTCCATAAAACAAGCTATACAAGTAAAATGTAACTGTTGCTTATGACGTGTTTGTTTCAAAACGGTAAATACAACCTGCGTCTTGCGTAATTATTTTGGCGCACTATTTTCTATCTCGCTGTAAAGAGGAGGGGTGCAAAAAGGCCACGGCGCGCGAAGTTTGGGAATGGCGGATCGTGCATAGCTAGCATTCCGTATTAACATCGGCGCAGCAAATCGTTCCTCTATGCGAACTACTGGCTTTTATCACACACGGATACATCGCTAGCTTACTTTGTCGTAGTGAACACTCGGAGTTTAGAGTCTTCCGGCGGACTGGACTGCGCCCAGCGAGGTCGACACAGTACGCGTGTGGCTATGGGCTGCACCAATTAAACGATGCAGAAATGAAGGTGTCAACGGCTTTTGTACATTATGTTCAGATACCCATCGCTTAAACAGCATTTCTTGGTGCCATATTGGTCCTGCATGCTGGAAACAACCCAGATTGTATGCTTAATTCAAAAGCGCTGGAACTTTGGATACAGCATTTTGCAAGCTGAAAAATTGCTGGAACAAACCTTCGATAATTTATACTTAGAGTATGCAGAACAGTGTCTTCCAGTTACATTGTGTACATATTGCACTATAGGCGCATATGTGACCCTGAAGCGTCTTGCGAGGAAGTATGGTAGACTTCTGATGCAGAACTCTAGAAGACATCTGGCGTAAGCCGGCTAATAACTGTCTTGCGTAGCTGAAGACATAAAAATTCTTCACAAGACAGATTCCAGACATCTTGCCGATGATGTCTTCTAGACTAGCACCAAGCGACGTCTTGTAGATGTCTTTGATAGCTCAAGATATATGTGACCAATATAGACATATGAAGACAGCTACAAGATATTCTGTGCTCAGTGGGAAACGTCAAAGAGGTCTGTGCACAACTGGTCGCGCAACTTGGAAGAAAACGCATGCAGCTGCTTACTGTCAGCGGCATCAACTCGATGATGAGGGCTCCTGCGAACTGTGAGGCAAATTACCAGCGCACAGAAATTAAGATCTGCCAGAACTCCAAAGAAGTAGAAAGTAAACATATTCGCGCTCAGGAATGAATGCATTTTTTGTTTCTTGCGTAGGAAAAAACGTGTCACATTTATAATAATATTTTAACATGTTTTTAACGGCCTCTCTCGGCCATTTATTATCCGCTGCGTAGTTGCCCAAAGCTCAGAAATGGCTCAAGCCCAAAGCTTTTTTCCTCCGCGGAATGAGTGGCACGGTGCGTCACAGGCCCCGGTTCAATATTCATCGTTGCGCGCTGCGTACAGAGTGGGTTATCTGTACCAAACAGTCATTATTTCATTCTGCTGGTTGTAGTAGAGCTTTACAGCAAGGCGAAGACTGTGTGTGCTCGATGAGAAACTCATTGCCGCTGCATGTGCGCATTTCCGGACGATGGGACAATGCTGCGTCACAGCTCGGCGGCTCGGCTCGGCCTCCCAGGCACGTCGCAAAAGTGGTACCTTGTTTTACGGATACACGTCTGCATGAGCGGCGTATCGCTGCAAGTTTTAATTGAAAGGTGGAGGTGAGATTTTGTTGCCCCCCAAGACGCGTGTCGCATTGTTCAAAGCCTTTCGTTCCGCTCCCTTTGCTGCGTGTTTTGCTTACTGCGTCGTATTACCGCACCAACGTTCGCTGAACGTGCTTTAGCTGTTATCACAGTGATGTTCCTATTGTCAATGGGATCTTTCTCATGAACGTGTTAAATGCTTAAGTTGTAAATTTGTAACCTCACATTGACTCCTCTCAGTGGCAAATGAAGCGCGAATAAAATAATGGAATCGTGAACAGGGCGAGATTCATTGGAGCGAAGCTATATCGTAGATATTTTCACTTCTCAGACGCATTAACTTCTAAATACTAGCCATCCCAATTTGAATTGCTTACCTAAGCTCTTACAGGTTAGCGTTCTAGCGCTAGAGTTAGTTATTCCGTTCGTTTGTTTTTTGTGCTTTGACACTGATATGTACTTTGTTTGTTAGCAAGATTTTTTATCCCTTTATAATCTCACCGCGTCTCGTTTGGAGACCTACGCTCAGGTCATTTTGTTATCACGAGGATTTCATGAAGACCATGACGAATGAGCGGTGGTCGCTTTCCTGCACTTAAAGATTTCATTGTCCTGAAGCGTCCGTGAATGTAATCGTGAATTAATAAAGCCTGGCGCAGCTTCACTCATTTATGCCCTTAGTGAAATGCCTAAAGCCATGTGATTCTATTCATGTGCTTGCCGAATTGACGTGAACACCCTTGTTCACAAACGTGCCCGAAGAAATAAGCCCCAGAATGCGTTTACATGACGCGCGACGAAAGACTAGGCTAACGATGACGGAGGCAGAAAGATGCTATGATAAGGTGGTTAAAGATGCCGTAACATTTCAGTTAACGTAAAACTTGACAGTAGAAATCCATGTCAAGTAAAGTTGGCTGAACAGTTACGGTGTCCATTTTTCTTCCTTATCCGAGCCTCGTTCTGCCTCCTTCGTTGTTGGCCTTGTTTTTCGTTCATAAGTAAAAAGACAATCAAATTCCCCGCTAAAAGTACGTCACTGGGACGTCACAAGCAACGTCACGTTTTTGTTTCGCCTCACAGTTCGCAGGGGGCGCCAGGAAAATAAAGCCTCGCTCAAAGTCGACACGCAGGCTTCTGTGGGAGTTACGCTCCCATTTGTTCTTCTACCATGGCGTGAATACAAAAAGCAAAATACTGTTTGGCACGTTACAAGCAACATGATAAGGCCACTTCAAGCGATTGGTTCCAAGAAAAAAAGGAATACAATATTTATCTGCAATATCGTAACCATTCGACTGATTTCGAGCTAAGTGCTCCATTTCCGACGCATTTCATGAGATGATAAAAAATGCGCATGTTTAGCACAAAATATATGTTTTGGAAGAAGGGCTTAGGAGATCTGCACACTTCAGCTGACCGCTTTTGAATACAGGATAGAAAAAAAAATCAGAAGTCCATTGTAGACGATCTTGACGGGCTTGGAATGTTAAATGCTTAGCAATAATATTTTTTTGCTGCTTGATCATTGAAACCAATTTTTATGCCTTTCCTTCCAGTTATGCATGCCAACTAACTCCATGTACTGGCCACAAAAAAATATGCACATTTTACACTTTTTTCACGTGTTTACGGTATTCATTCAGTCACCGAGTACTATACGGCCGCATCAAGTCTCTCACTAGTACGTAAGAAATATGTAACCTCTTAGGACCCCTAAGTTGAATATGACATTTTTAGGAATTATGTGAAATGCAACTCCTGTAAGCCTCAGTTCGGGAGAACAACGAACGGTTCTTTGTCTGGGAAGCGCTATCATCACTAGAAATGTTTACATACGCATACGCATACGCGTTCGCTTCCGAACAAGAAAATATGAGGAGCGGCTTTAGATGAGCAGGCAAAGATATGAAAGAATATTTCCTTTCAAATGAAGTTTATCAGCCTGTAAAAAATGATCCCTTGAGCGGAAATAACATGCTGCCTTTTCAGGTCACGGAACTTCCGGCTCCTGGTACCCAGAAATTCATATGCAAAGAAACATTCATTTGTCGCTTGCCCTGCTCCTGTCGCTAACCCTCGCTTTCTTTCTTCGGAAGCAAACACACATACAAAACCTGTCAATATTGATTGCCCTGCCCAGAAGAAAATACCGCTTCTCGAATCTTTGCCTTCTCTTGTGAAGTGAGGCTTCACCTCATCTCCTGTTCAGTTTTCTTCTACCCTGTACAGCTAACGTCTCAGCCTGGTATATGTTTCAGGGGCCAAGAAATGTAGACATGCTATTGAAACTAATTCCTAATGTTTAAAATTCAAGAGGCCTCTTTTGTAAATGCGACTCATGAAAAACATCGTAAGAATGTAGACAGATTGCTGAAATCAGGTCTTTTTTTTTGCAGCGAAGAGCCGTGTTTTTTTGCAGGTACTACTGCAAACAAGGCGCTGACTGGTACTACGGTTATTACACTAAGAACACAACGTGCCAGGTAAATATTCCTTCAGAAAACAATCATTGCAGCTGCAATACCTGATGTTTGAAGACAATGGCCTATAGCTATTTGATACGGGAAAATATTTGGGCTAGTTGACGCGTTTTCCTAATGACTGCGACATTGCAACTGGCGTAGAAAAAGAGTTGTTCCGTAGGTACCTCATTGTCGGTGTCATTTACTAAAATACAACTAACCCAAATGTCGCGCCTGATTATACTCCTTTCTAGTACATTGGATCTGTCATCTCGCCCTTTCTTCTTTGTGACCCCTCAACTTAGCGTGACTTGGGGATCCGTGGCCGAATGCTGAAAGTTCTGAATGATTTTCTATCCAGACGCACATTACAGGTGCGTCTAGGTACTACACTGTCAATAACCTTTACCCAAGAAAATGGTGTTCCGCAGGGATGTACTTTAAACGCAACACTCTTTAGTTAAAATGACCTCCATTTCCAAGGTAATACCAAAATATATTATGTACTCGGTCTACGTCAACGAACTTCAAATAGCTTGCACCTCCTCAAGGTCTATTCACACTTGCGACCAGAGGACAGGAGCTATGTTCACACTTGCGACTGTCGCCTTCTCGAAAAACGAGTTGGGAGTAGGAAAGCTGCAGGGCGATGACAGCGAACGTCGGTAGCAGCCGCTTGCCAGACACTTAGCTTTTTCAGGCGAGAACGCCGACGACGAATAGACGGTGTCGATATAAAATGTTGCGCCTGCGTGAAAAACCAATTTCTCAAAAGTTCATAGTACTTACCCGATAGTCCTAATATCTTTCCAATCTCCTCCCGGGCCATATCCTTCTCCCTGCCTTTGAATTCCAGCTGCCGTTTGTTGAAAAGGTAGGGGTATTCTTTAATTGCATTGAGAAGGTGCCGGGACCTCGCTGATTGGTGAAATGGTTTGCGACTAGTAGTCGCGCGACTAGAAATTCGAGCAGTGCCCGATCGGCGCGGCAGTCGCTTTTCGAACGATGCGACCATTTGCGACTGTCGCTTTTCGACCAAACCAGTCTCGCGACCACTGCGAGTCGCAAGTGTGAACGGGCCTTTACACGTAGCAAGATGTTAGAGGCAAGTGCAGCTAACTATTAATAAGCTAGTGACAAGGGCAGACAAAAATGAATTTCAGTTTTCTCCACAGAAAACAGTGACGGTTACGTTTTCACTCATATGTGCAATACAAACTGACCCTACTCTGCACCTAAACGAGACCGAATTAACAGCTAAAAATGAGCACAAATTCCTGGGGATAACTCTTGACGGAAAACTCACTTTTTTGTCGCATATCAATACTCTTAAAAAGAAGGCTACCAAATCCCTAAAGATGCTCAACGTCCTTTCAATAAAACACTTGGGGTCCGATAGAACATGCCTTTTGAGTATTCATCACTCTGTTGTACTGTTTTGTTTGGTGTTTGGATTACGGTTGTGTAGTGTACAGGTCTGCAAGAGCGTCATACCTAAAACGACTGGACCCTGTGCACAACCTGCGTTTGCGTCTCGCATCTGGTGCATATAAAATCTCTCCCATAAACAGTCTCTATGTTGAAACAATTGAGCCCTCCCTCGAATACAGAAGAACTATGCTTACAATTTCATATCTCTTCAAAATATGCAAAATTACCAAAACATATATGCTACCCTCTTGTTACAAAGTGCAGCTGCAGAATGTTGTTCAAGAATAGACCGCACTTAATCAGACCTTCGCTACTCCGGTTCGAGGATAAATGCCAAGAGCTGGGAATACTAAATTCCCTCATGATATTGAAACAAGACACTATCCACTACCACCATGGTAGAGCCCCCAATTGTTTGTGATTTCATATTGACTCAGCTTTGTAAACATAAAACACCGCATGAACATATTTTTCCAAGAATACTTAGCTCTTGAAGAAAAGTACTCAAACTGCACACAGTTTTATACAGATGGCTCCAAGACAATCAAGCATGTTGCAAGTTCTGTAGTGCAACGATAATGGGAAAACATAGTAAGGCTACCTCAGTGTACGAGCATTTTTACCGCTGCGTGTTATGCACTTTCTATGGCAGTAAGAAAAATAGCCAATGGGCACATCACAAACAGCATTATTTACACAGACTCTCTAAATGTTTTAACACCCCTTCACCACAAAAAAGCAGTTGCTCCACTACTTGGAGACATCATAAATTATATATCAGCAGCCTCTGCTCAAGGACATAACATAACAATTTGTTGGGTCCCGAGTCATGTCGGAATTGGAGGCAATGAGAGAGCAGACGTTTGCGTTGCTCCAGCCCGTGCCAAACAGATCAAGAACATAAATATTCCACACAGAGACTGCATGGCGCTAGTACGGTGTAAACTAAAGGAGAAATGGAAGTCGCCATGGTGTAGCGAGATAAATAACAAACTGCAGGTGGGCAAGCCGATTTTGGGGGAATGGAAATCATGTCATCATCAAGAACGTTTCATAGAAGTGATTTTATGCCTACTCCGCATTGGACATGTACACTTGACGCATAATTTTTTGTTGAGAAAAGAAAGCAAGCCATTCTGTCTAGAATGCGGAGAGGAACTTACCATAAATCATGTTTTATTTTCGTGCACAGGACTTGAAACACAAAGGGAAAAGTATTTTACTAGATTTTACAATGAGCCCATCCCGTTCCATCCAGAATTAGTCTTAGGTGAAATGGTCTTGTTCATCTGTCATGCGTTTTCAGCTTTCTAAAGGAAGCGAATGTTTTAAAGAAACTGTAGAATGAATACATATACTCCACTAAACTAAACTCAAGATCCAACCTTGTGCTTGGCGCAAAATAGCCTGGGCTGCTTATGAGCCACTAAAACCCAATACAATACAATGCAATTATTGTCGCTGTCCCGTGTCTTTTTTCAAGATATTTGCAATGCCGCAGTCATTTACTGATAGCTTTTGAAGACCAACTAAAACTACGGCTTCTGTTTGAGAACTTTTTGATTTGCATTATTCTGAGAAAGGAAAATAGATGGGATCAATTGTACATTGTAGTCTGCCTGCACATTTACCAATATGGACTGGTTTTTCTCAGCACAATATATTCCCCTTATGCTGATTCGCTGCTGAGTACGGCCGTTCGACCTGTATCCTGATATTTCCCATCACATTAGGGGGACAGTACTCTAAACTTGCACATCAGAAGCATATTGCCTAGGCGTCTCGCCAATGACAAATGTGAAGCGGGCTCGTGTGTTGTGATATATATTAATTTATTTATATTATTTTACGGCTATAAAACTAGTGCACTCTGCCAAACAAATATCTTGATCAGCCTGAGCACTTGCAACATGGGCAGCATCTTTATAAACTATAATCTACGATCTGCAAAAAAAGGAAAGAAAGTAAAGGGATCTTTTCTTCAAAAGAGAGGAATTTGTATCGGGAGAAGTATTGGCCCGGTACTGTGCAATATATTTTTATCTTTCATCGATCGCTCTTTACACGATCGTTTTCATCATTTCAACAATGACAAAGTCCTTAAAGTGTTTCGGTATATGGACGACTTTTTAATTGTTCTTAATAAGCATTGCTCCATTTCGAAGGCGGCTACACTGATGAGTGTACTGAATGATTTTAAGCTGCATGGAAAAGGCTTACCCTTTACTTATGAACTTCCTGAGAAAGACACGCTACAGTTTCTAGATTTGCGCCTAAGTTCAAGGAAAAGCATGTGTGCTGGTCATACTCCCCTTAAGCACAAAAACAGAAAGACCAAGCTAAGTGATGGCATAAATAAAACATTTGCTACAAACCCTGTTATGATGCCTGACATCGTATGCTAAGTGTCATTTGTGCCTCGCACTTTTCTGAGTATTTAAACATGGAACATATATATATATATATATATATATATATATATATATATATATATATATATATATATATATATATATATATATATATATATATATATATATTGTGAAAGAAGGCCAGGTCCAGACGGCAAGGTCGTGAAGGCAAGGCAAGGTATGACGTGTGAGCGTTTAATCTGATGGAGAAAACCCAAGCGCGCGCCGGAGCCGGCGCCGCGGGACGATGATGATGGTATGTACAAGAGGAAGACAAAGATCATGGTATGTACAAATGAAAGAAGATCCGTGGAGGGCTCACACAATCTGCCCGGGGGGTCGGAAGCGGCGAGCCTGGCTGCTCCTAACCAACCGATGTACCGCGGCGCGCAAACGGCTTCAAGCGAGATACATGAACAATTTCAGTTCCACGGTGGCGTCGGTCAGCTGGGGGATAAACAGGTGTGATTACCTTGTAGGGACCAAGATAGTGGTGCTGAAATTTATCACTAAGGCCAGGGGTGCGCAGTGGTGTATACAGCAGTACTTCGTCACCAGGACGAAAAGAGACCACGCGATATTTCGAATCGTAGCGACTCTTGCGGTCCTGCTGGCACGCTTCTGTGTTGAGACGGGCAAGATGACGGCATCTGGCCACACGGAATAAGAACTGGGCTGGTAGTTATGAGTAGTAGTCGGGCGTAGAGAAGAAGGAAGTGTCGAGGATTGTAGTTGGAGGACGGCCGAAAACGAGGAAAAATGGGGAGTAACCGGTAGTCCGTTGTACTGCAGTATTCTAGGCGAATGTGACGAATGGTAGAACAGTATCCCAATTTTGATGATCCGGTGTGATGTACATGGATAGCATATCCGATAGGGTGCGGTGAAATCGCTCAGTCAGACCGTTAGTCTGGGGATGGTAGTTTGAGGTTGTCTTATGGAGGGTGGATGACGCACGAAGAACTTCGGATACGACTGTCGATAAGAAGGCCGTCCCGCGGTCACTTAGAAGCACCCGAGGAGCCCCATGACGCAATACAATTGACCGCAAAAAGAAATTAGCTACCTCTTCAGCGGAACCAGTCGGTACAGGGGCGGTCTCAGCATAGCGTGTAAGGTGTTCGACAGCTGTTATAATCCAATGGTTACCCCCATTGGAGAGAGGTAGGGGACCATATAAGTCGATGCCGACTACGTCGAATGGTGTGGCGGGACAGGAAAGGGGTTGTAAGAGACCAGCGGGGGAAGAAGTCGGCCGCTTGCGACGTTGGCACAGGTGGGAGGAAGCAACGTATTTAGCTACGGTGGTAGACAGGCCAGGCCAGAAGAATCGTCCTTTCACGCGGTCGTATGTTTTGTTAAAACCAAGGTGACCTGCGGTAGCGTCATCGTGGAAAGCTGCTAGTATACGTGGGCGAAGCACACGTGCTACTACTGGGAGCCAGCGAGTTCCATCAGGATAATACACGTAGCGGCGTAGTATGCCATCTTCAAGCTTGAAATTGCGAAGCTGTCAGCGAAGCCTAGCGTTGGGTGGGCTCGAAGCGCCGATAAGGCGGTCGATGATGGGCCGACAGTAGGCATCAGCTAATTGCTGTGAGCGGAGAGCGTGCTTGTTCTCAGAGTCGTCAAAAGAAACTGCAGTGATATGCGTCGGTGGAAGTGATGATCGGCTGTGGTCAGAGGTGGAAATGCATTGTGAAGAAAAACAGCAGGCTGATTCTGAAACTGGGCAGCGAGAAAGAGCGTCGGCGTCTTGGTGTTGGCGGCCCGATTTATAAACGACGTCGAAATGGTATTCTTGCAGGCGTAGAATCCCACGGCCAAGTCTGCCTGTCAAATTTTTCAGTGAAGATAGCCAGCAAAGAACATGGTGATCGGTCACAACTGTGAAATGCCGACCATACAGGTAAGGGCGAAACTTTTGAACAGCCCAGACGACGGCGAGACATTCCTGCTCGGTAATGGTGTAGTTTTTCTCAGCTGGAGTCATGGTCCGACTGGCGAAGGCAATCACTTTTTCACGTGAAGTTGCATCGCGCTGCAGAAGTACAGCGCCAAGACCGTGACCACTGGCATCAGTGTGCAGGATGGTAGGAGCGCTGTCGCTGAAGTGGCCAAGAACTGGATCTGATGTGAGGGCGTGCTTTAGGTCGTTAAAAGCAGTGTTGCACTGTTCAGTCCACACGAAAGGGCTGCGCGCTTTAAGTAGTTCATGAAGTGGCGCAGCAATAGTTGCAAAATGTCTTATAAATCGCCGGAAATAGGACGCCAGGCCGAGGAAACTGCGCAAATCTGTAGTCCGTTGCGGACGAGGAAAGTTCAAGACCGCGGTTATTTTTTCAGGGTCTGGGCGAATGCCGTCATGGCTAACCAGATGTCCTAATATTTGAATTTCCTTCTCTGCAAAGTGGCACTTCTTGGTGTTGAGCTGAAGGCCCGCTGAAGCTAGACACGTGAGGACTTCATTCAGGCGCGTGAGATGGTCGGTAAATGTTGACGAAAAGATAACAATGTCATCCAAGTAACATAAACAGGTTCTCCATTTGAGGCCACGGAGTGCAGTATCGATCATTCTTTCAAATGTTGCGGGTGCGTTACAAAGGCCGAAGGGCATAACATTAAACTCGTAAAGTCCGTCAGGAGTTGCGAAAGCGGTTTTTTCTTTGTCGTCCTCATGCGTAGGTATTTGCCAATAACCTGAGCGGAGGTCCAAGGTCGAGAAATATTCGGCACCTTGGAGAGAGTCAAGGGAGTCATCAATACGCGGCATCGGGTAGACGTCTTTGCGGGTAATTTTGTTGAGTGCGCGATAATCAACACAAAATCGTACGGATCCGTCCTTTTTTTAACTAATACTACTGGGGAGGACCATGGGCTTGTTGATGGACGAATAATATCGCGAGGGAGCATGTCATTGACATTTTCTTCAATTACTTTTCGTTCCGAGAGAGAAACCCGATAAGGTCGTCGGCGTACAATTGAGTTACCTTCGGTAAGGATGCGGTGATGTGCAACACTAGTCCGTCCCAGTGGTGGGGAAGTGGCATCAAAAATGGCTTGGTGGGCTTGAAGCAATTGCAGCAATTCTTGACGTTGGTTTGGCATGAGGTTCGGATTGATTGTCTTCGACAGCATGGAAAGAGAGACTTGCGATGAATCGCGTTGCGGAGGTAGCGGGAAAGTGAGCACCATCATGGATATAGGGTGAGCATCCGCTATGCATGACAGGGAAGTTCCTTTAGTCAGCACGAGGGATTCATGGCAAGTGTTCGTGGCAGCTACTATTGCTGAGCTGCTGCGGAATCGTACAAGGCTTGATGGGAAGGCGATTCCACGTGCAAGATGACGATGATATGGTGCGATGAGTACATCCCCGTCACTGATGTGTTCGGAAGAAATGGTAATAAGTGTTTCGCACTGTGGAGGCAATACAGTATCAGCTGCGGCAATGAGGAAATGATGCCGTGCAGAAATGTCAGATGAACAATCACTGTCTGTCATATGGATGACAC
Source organism: Amblyomma maculatum (assembly GCF_055883805.1). Classification (NCBI taxonomy): domain Eukaryota; kingdom Metazoa; phylum Arthropoda; class Arachnida; order Ixodida; family Ixodidae; genus Amblyomma; species Amblyomma maculatum. Next base: position 122,598,462 of record NC_139354.1, on the reverse strand, counting down.
GGTCGCCACAAGAAATTAACGCTGAAGTGGTTGACAAAAAATCCCATCCAAAAATCATCAAATGCGCACACGGTGAAAGCACAGCAAACTGCACATGGTGGCGGGCGCCGTCTATAACAACTCGAACTGTACACTTTGCTGAAGGGTGCAGAGGGACGCCATTTGCTCCACGAAGTTCAGGTCCATCATATGGTGTCGTTACTTTCCGCAAACGGTGGCACAAATCAGCATGAATAACAGAAAGTGCAGCTCCTGTGTCAATCAAAGCTTCGACCGGTAATCCTTCAGCTAAGACGGAAATCATATTATACGGGCGACGAGGAGGACTTCTTGCAAGTTCGCAAAGTGCAGTTTCTCCTCCGGAAACTGCATCGCTTAGTTTTCCGAATTACGGACAGGAACAGTTGTTGCTGGTCGAAGTGGCGAAATAGAGCGGCGGGATGGGGAAGGGGATCGGCGTCGGGATACATGAGCCCCACTTGGTTCAGACGAGGATACCGGCGGTAGAGAGAATCGACGAGGTTGACTGGGAATTTATCGTCGCTGATAATATGCAGGTGTGTCACTTTCGAAGGCGTCATAACCACGTCGCTCGTTCTGAATGCGACGGCGACAAAAGCGAGATATATGTCCTCGAATTCCACAATAATAGCACACTGGGCGAGAGGGGCGCCAAGGTGCGTAATAGGGTGGCGTCGGTTGAGCCGTCGTCATGGCGTTGATGTGGTTGTAGGGTGGTGCTTGGGGTGGGGGAACAAAAGGAGGAGGGGATGCAGCGACGTGAGCGTAAGTCGGTGCTGGGTGAGGTGCAGGAGAATCAGGTGTGACAGGGTGGTTGATAGTGGCCAACTCTTCTTTAATGATGTGGCGGAGACAGGCGTCGTTAGGAGGAGACGAATGATCGCACCCGTGTCGGCAGAAAGGGCTGAGAGCTTGGAGCTCCTCGCGGATTATCGCTCGAATCATGGCTCGTAGATCGAGGTCAGAAGAGGTCAGGGCAGTAGTGAAGCTGGGCTGCAATCGGGAGGACTGTAGCTGGTCGATGCGTTGGCAGGTCGTTATAATGGAATCAACACTTGATAGATTTTGGGCAACCAGGGCGTTATATGCCATTGAATTGATTCCCTTCAAGACATGGTGTACACGTTCAGATTCCGGCATAGTGGGACTAATACGCCGACAGAGTGACAGCACGGCCTCTATGTATGACGCATAGGACTCATCGGGACCTTGACGGCGGGTAGCGAGCTTGTTCCTTGCGATCTCCGTCCGAACAGCCGGGTCAGCGAAGTACTGTCGGAACTGCTGTTGAAGGTGGGCCAGTTTGTGGTGTGGGGCTCGCGGTTAATAAACCAATTTCTGGCGACCTCAATAAGGTAGAAAGATACGTTCAGAAATTTCAAAGCATCATCCCACCGGTTGTAGGCACTGCAGCGTTCATAAGTGTCAAGCCAGTCATCGACGTCTTCGTCGCGACGACCAGCGAACAGCGGCGGGTCGCGTTGTCGTGTGGGCACCATCGGAGGCGGCGGTGTAGCCGAGGTAGAGGGTCCGGCCGGGTCGGGACTGCTCTCGGTTGACATGACGATGGTAGTGGTTAAACAGCGACCGGAACGTAGCTCCAGCGAGAGGCAGGGCACAAGGCAGCAAGGGGATCTAATTTCACCTCCACCACTTGTGGAAGAAGGCCAGGTCCAGACGGCAAGGTCGTGAAGGCAAGGCAAGGTATGCCGTGTGAGCGTTTAATCTGATGGAGAAAACCCAAGCGCGCGCCGGAGCCGGCGCCGCGGGACGATGATGACGGTATGTACAAGAGGAAGACAAAGATCATGGTATGTACAAATGAAAGAAGATCCGTGGAGGGCTCACAATATATATATATATATATATATATATATATATATATATATATATATGAAGGAAGGAAGCCAACAGTCGGCGAGGCCAAGGAAAGCGTTGGGGATGGTATCTTTAGGTCATTTTTTTAATGTTTACTTCGATAACCACAGAAATTAGTAATGTAATCTGTTTAGGGGAAAGATAATTAGACACAAAGTATAAGAAAAAACAACGTGCCGATGGTGGGATCCGAACCCACCATCGGCACCATATATATATATATATATATATATATATATATATATATACTAATCATTGGCCTCTTACCTTGACAAGAAACAGGAATGAATTCGTGAAGCACATGGCCTCAACGCCTCTGCCGTGCCCACTCGTCGGTGGCCGCGAAGCAGTCGGACTTAAATGCCCGAAAGTGCTGACTTCGATGACGGTGGGCGATTCGCAGCAATCCACGAGGGCCAGATGCGCATGCCCCAGGCTTCATCGGTGGGATTGTTGGATCTTGGGTTGTAACGGAGAACATGCAGCTCCGCCATGCTAAGTGTGAATATTCAGTGGCATTCTTCACCTGCTGCAGCGCTAGGTCTAGCACAAAGCAGGGTCTGCACGAGAAACAGGAATGCATTTGTGACACGCATGACCTCAACGCATTTTTCCTGCCTAGCACACACAATTTCAGCTCGTCCTGCGTAATAAATCAAAAAATTTTTATGGCAAATAAGAGCCAATCATAAAGTAACGGTACAGTCTCATCTGCGTTTTTGTACAATTCACAGTCTCCCTGCAATATTTTCATTAGTAACGAAAGTAGCAAATGCATCCATCCTCTTTAGTTGTTCGCCCTGTGTAGTCAAATTCAATGCGCCTTGGAAAGCAGCTATTTCAACATTTCATACAGAATTGAGATTGGTAGGGAGGATAAAAAAATAAAAGTGGCTACTAGCGTATTAGTTGATATACTAACAATGTGTTCGTTACTGCGAGCTGTTGCAAAGATTCATAAAATAGCTGATATCGGCAATCATTTTTGCTACTTCACTTTTTCGTCTTTTCGGCGCTTATATGTATAACAGTGAAATCACTGCGAAAATAATATCACCTTGCAGACATTTATCGCAGAAAATTGGCGAGAAGAGAGAGGGAGTGAAATAAACATTTATGAATTGATTCAGGTCTTGAGCTTCTCTTCAAACTGTTGAGTTGGCACCCATACATTTTTGACATAAGTAAAATGACAATTGAGCTGTGGTCCCTGTTGTCAACAAAATTCAGCAGGAGGTGTGGCCCAGCTCTACCAGGAGTATGATAGGTGGGTTGGTATAGGCCCTGTGTCGTAGTAATTAGTGTATAGCACGTAAACAAGTTCAGTACGTCAGTTGTTAGGGTAGCTGTCACAAACCATCAGTGGGATAACCGGAGCTTTTGAGCACCCGGTAGTTGTATTGCTGCGGTGCGTAGTCAAGAAGCCGATCTGCAACTAGGGTGTTTTGGGGGTGCGCCTGACAAAACGACTTCGAAGTTTGAGGTAGATGTTTGATGTGCGCGTTGGCGTTCTGGAGTTGCTGTTGACTGTGGAGTCTAGACCACTCGAGAGCATGCTTTAACAGTTTAGTGGAAGGATGGGGTACAACAAATCTAGGCCCACTATCGGAAATACTGCAGTGGACACCAGCCCGTTTCCCTGACTATGACGTCCAAAAAGTTCATCCAGGGAGCCAACACCAGAACCAAACTATGTCATGGTGCAGCCTCGCAAACCTGCTTCCTTGCATGTTTTGCACCATACAAAAAGTCGACGTGGACTGAGTTATAATATATGAGAGGATAAGCTACTACAATTAGTATGACCATACTGCCATACTTGCTAACGTAATTTCCTACATGCCTATGATGTCGCGTCTGGTTCGAGATGCATGCAGAATGCGTCACATATTGGATATCCTTAAGCAGAAATAGAAAGACTTAATTGGCAAGTTCAGGCACCCACCTTGATTGTCATGCACAGTTACCCTACCCAGTATTACCAATCGTACATTCAGCACGTCTCTGCAGCGTGAAATAATGTGAACAGAGCAGTATATGACCGAAAAGGAGGGCTATATCCATAAATATATCACTGATTACGCATTCAATCATATGAATGCAGAGTGCGCCACATTTGAATCGGTACTCCAGCTCCTCCGGCGCTTTGATCGAGACAAGCACTGCCGGAGTCCTTCTTTCCAACACGACTGCTGTATTTGCGTTTGAGGGCATGCCTACATTGCACCAGCTGTCACCTACCAATAGTGACCCTGTAGTCTGCAGAGTCACATTTGCAAGGTGACACCTGGTCTGAAGGAAGTTGCTGTGACTTCCTTCGAATTCATATTCACAAGGGCGAATTCATTGACTGAATTTCGCCCTTATTTCTTCTGGAGGGCCTTCTACGTTGAGACAGACGATAGTGTTTTGTACTGTAGGTCATAAGGTCATAACCCTATTGACCGCTTCGAGCGCTTTAGCCTGACGCCTGCGGCAATGCTTGTCATATACACATCTGAAAACATCATTTTTGGGATGTAGATATACCTTTCGTGACATGTGCTTACAGTTCCGGCAGTCAAGATTGCATCGCTTAATTATCTTTAACTATTTTTCGACTTCAACAACTTCCGGCGTTTCACGGTTTTCTGCCTAAAGACGACCATGCCGGCTGTATACGTCTGATGGCATAGCCCAAAACTTCCTACTAAAAGGTTGGGCAAGATCACCTCAGCGCTATAGAGACTGTCCAAGAATGCCCTTGCAACCGTAAATATTGCGATGTTCGCTCCCCACTTGGCACCGAAGTTCTCTTTGGCCTGGCGGGCCTTTGGGAGAAACTCTTGCAGCAGCTTTATCACATTATCTACGAAATCCCGTCCCGTCCCCCAGGACAATTTTCGCGGTCATACCCTACAGGCATCGCGCTTGTCCCTCGGGAAAGGTGACGTAGTGTTACGATGTCAACTCCACAATTGAGAAACGACACGATGTGTCGAGCGGGGAGTCGGAAGCAATGATGTCGAATTAGACAATGTGTTGGTGTTGTCGGTGATCTTCCAGCGGTATTTCTGTCTGTGTAGCATGATTCTGACCACTTTGCTGCTCTTGATGACGGTATATATTATACTTTCACGTGCTGATGACAACACATAGAGTTTGGAGTGCACTGAGGAAACTCTTTATTGTGCTGATTTATGCCCGCAAAAGAACTAAGCAAGCGGCGGCGACGATAGGAACAACCGTACCCAGCGGTCGTCGAAGAAAGAATGCCCGTCTCCCCCGTCAACGTCAAATTTAAAGGCAGCGCAGAAACTTTTATACAAAGCCGCAAACAGTGGATAGCACAACCTAGAACATTGCACAAACATACAAGAGTGGCCCTAATCTTCTAGACATATCTCGACACGCCTTTCGCGACAAAAAAACTGATAAAACCGCGTTTCGCGACAAAGAGCATGAACAAAGAATACAGAATTGCTATCAAATTGATAAAGCCGCACGCAAGCGGCTGTAATAAATGCAGATTAGAATGAATCTTACTGTGGCGTTATGGTATAGAACTTGCCTTGCCTGATCAAATTAGACGCACAAGTGTAAATCAGTAATTAAGTAATTATAATGACGTTTTGAAACGTTTCGCTTCTGCGTGCTACACTGGTGTGAGTGAGATGCGAGCCAGGAAATAAAGGAAGTTTGTTGAGTTTTTGATGCGCAATAATCCGTGATGTTTGTGCTAGCCATGCAGCAGCAGATTACATTTTTCTGTACCTCCTCTAATTCCGCTGTAGTGCCATTGGAAATATCTTTTGGGTAGATTTCGGTAAAGGTCGAGAGGAAATAATCACAGTTGATTCCTCTAGTTGTAGTTTTAGCAGTTGATTTACTGCTTCCAAAGTAAAGCTGCATGCTGATAAGAGTTTCACTGCTTGAGAGAGGGGTATAGAAGACACCTTGCACGTATACCTAGATGGTACAGAAGGGCACTGGAAAACTGATTGTCTTGTATGTTCCTGCAGTACTATCCGCGAGGTTATGTTACTGCTGGTACCTGCATTACGTTAGAGTGCATCAGAAGCGGGCGCGATTTATGTTGCTTGTTCAATGGGTAGGGCAGGTCTTTTTAGCAATGGGACTCAGCCTCATAAATGTGAGTTCATTATCTTGTAGTGTGTAAGGATTATGGAAACTGCTGCATGTACTGACTGGTACAGCAATACAGCCGGTGGCGACGAAACGTATTCTGAAGCAGGGTTAACCGACATGCGCACGCCAATTGTGTGGCGGATTGTCTTATTTGCCTTGATGCGCAATATGTTTAGCTGGGGCTGCTTGCGGATTCAATATGAGGGAGATGTAATTTCTCCAAATGACCGAAGCGCTTTGCAGTGGCCAGCGCTCGCCACTTGTATGTTTAAGTAGACGGCAGAAATCTGGCGTTTTCGATGAGACTTCGACTGGCCCAAAATCAATACCTTGGGCCTACGTGGCAGCATTCTAAGATTGACAGATAGACCCATCAACCTTCAGATCATTCATCAAATGATTCATGTACTCGTCAACCACTCCCTTATGTTATACCTCTTAAATGGGGCCTTTGCGGCATAAATAAATTAATAAATAAAATAGACAGCAGGCAAAATAAAGACAAAATAGCAGAATGCTCACCATGGCAACTATGTCAGCAGACTCCGTAGAAGTGTCGTGTGTCTAAATTTTGGCCAACAAGAAACTGCATCCTTGAAGCGGAGCAACGTAGGAGAATCGTTTACTGCGGGTCAATCGTAGATGAATTGGTGTAAACTGATGCAATACATGTATAGTCTGTACTTGACGCGAGGAGAGTAAACGCGGGTGCCCAATGAGGAAATAAATTCTAGGGGGCACTTTGGATCCCTAAAATTCGATGAAGCGAAAGCCTCTACGCGCGGTAGTCCGAAGCCCACCACTACGGCACCTCTTTCCCTCTATTTTCACTTCCACCATCGACACCTGTTTATGTTTTTACTCCCGCCTTTGCGATGGTGCGGTAGCGTAATCTACAAGTCAACATATATAGCCCTGCTTTTATCTAAGCAGTATGAACGTACCTGCGTGTTCTAGGCATACGTGAATGACAGGGTCTTGGCATGCTGATTCTGATATCACCGTCCCATATGAAAGGAGAGCACCGAGTTGGTAGCTCCTGCCAAACATACTGCAAGGAAGCTCGACATCCAGTTAGTTCTCGGCCGTGTCAGCTGCCAGCTACCGTCTCTTACGTACCGAACGCGTCAAAAACAGACGGACACGATCCACGCCAATGAGCTATTAAAGATTGCTGACTTAAAACGAAAACATTGCTTGAAGGAGCAGCTTGCAGCCTCCTTCAAACGGGATGAGAATAGATTGGGAGCACCTGACACGGCGGAAACTGATAACGTGGCGACCTTAAATTTTTGAGGTCTCTCAAGTCTGGTACATAATTATATTGATTGGCTACCCCCTTAATGACTGTCTTCGTACCAGAAGAATGATGGTCCTTGTAATAAATCATTTTTCTTCTGTTTTCTGAAAGAGCGTTAGTTCATTCTTGGTCAGGGGCTTCGCGGCCACAGACTTTAATTCAATGCCAGGTGTTCGTTCTTGCACATATTTGACCTGATCTCTGTAAGCTCTTCCTTAATAGGGCAACAGCCTCAATTATGGAAGGTCAAGCAACCGCATGTCTAATGGCAGATGAATTTTTGTGGTCTGTGAAGTCAATACTGAAAGCAGTTGGTCTCTCTTTGCTTTGTGTAACGTGTACCAAATTGTAGCGTAGCTGGCCATTCTGATGAACAAAGTAGCAATATGGAGGAACCGTGCACCGCTGCTCCATGCATAAGTCCGAAGCAACAGGCAGCGGCCATACCCTAGAAGTGTGTTGCGTTGTCCACCATAGCTTGAATTGATAGGTGCACCTAGATAGCGGATTGACCTTTTCGGGGCGCTTACATATGACCGTAATGAAATATTTTGTTGTAGATGTGCCAGAAGCAGAAGCTCAGGATGAGAATGGCTTCCTCCTAATGTCTTCTTTCTATACGCAAGTGTTGCAGTTAAATGAAAACAACCGTGCGAACCAAAGACAACTCAATGAATGTGAGGTGATGGTAGTGCCTGGATTTGTTCTTTATGGAGCTGTTTTTCTAACCTAACCCTAAAGCAATCCAATATCAGTTTTCGTTCAGAAATAAAATTATATACGGAGTGGACATAACCGCGCTTTATAATGCGCCTTTTCATGCGTCCTCATTCGCGATGCTGTGCGTTGGTGCTTGACTGCTTTGCTCAGGGATGCGAGATAGCGTACCGACCCCGTCGACCGCTTCACGATGGAAGTGAAACGTTAGGCGCCTGTGTGCTCGCGATTCCAGTACACGTTAATCAAACCTAGTTTTTGAAATTTCCTGCACCCTCCACTACGGCAGTTCTGAATACTCAAGTCGCATTGGGATTTAAAACTACTAATCAACATAAAGCAAACAGAACCAATTTTATATAATGTTCAAATAGACCTAACACTATTTTAAAACGTATTTGCTCTAGATGATATCACAGATTTCTAATCTGCCTTTTTGTTCTGCGCAGAACGAAGGAAGCCCAGAAGGTCGTCTTGGCCAGTGCTGTGATGGAAAATGCATTACGCATGTTGGGAGTTCCCCAATGCCGCAAAATGGACCTGCTCAATGTCAATAATGACACGTTTCAAAACAATGCCATGCTTATTCAACACTGCAGAACCATGAATCACCGGGACGCTTAGATGATTCTTATAATCAGGGTTCTCAAATGAATATTTTCCCTCCATGCAGAAACATTTCGCGCGAAGCACGGCGTACACGAGCCTTTCCCTCTCAGGTTCACTTTTAAATTGTTAGCGCTATTATATTGCCGGCGCCTTTCAGCGCTTTTCATTTTCCGCGACCAAAGACATGCGGATTAATCCCTATGATAGTTGCGCATAGATTTATCTTGTGGTTTTTGTTGTTTCATAAACACGCCTTTAACATTTTCTTTGTGAGCCAGATGCACGACATCAGGCTGATTGCAGGCGAGTACAACTATTTTAGTATTATTGTGGTCTTTTCCAATATTATTTGGGTGATTTATCTAAATCTTCTAGAGCATTCTATAAATTGAGAATTGCTAAATTTCATGAGGATTCAAAGTTTAAAGAAGATCAAGAACGCTTTCTTTTATCACCGCGACGAATTGCTTAGTTCACTCGATGGTATTAATAAACCCAATAAAGAGTTCTTTTAGTGCAAGTCCAGACTCATTTGCTGTCATCGGCTGCGTTACCATCACCTGGCAGTGTCACTGACATTTAGTCTGCCAAAGCGAAGAATTTATAACTGCAAAATACTAAGGGTGTAAATATTGAAGGCTCCGCCTTCTAAAATACGGGTCCGCGAGCGATGGTATCGCCCGACGAGTGAAAAACCGAGTCTTTCTTAAAAACACTGGTTTATTCCGGATCAACAGAAAAGTATAAAATAGAAAAGAAACAGCATTGGTCAAAACTGCGCTGGAGACATGCCGTCGAAGTGCGCGACAATGAACTATGCAGAATAAAACGGAACATAGGTCAGGGCTTCACCGCGGCAACACAAAACACACTGCGGCGCGGATAGGGCGGGTAATAGGGCCAAAGCGTTGATGATGGCACAAACGCATTGCTACTCGCGTGGCAGCACTCACGCTAACACTCCTAAGGCATTCTTGAATATGCCCCTTCCGTCTTCGTCTCGCAGGACTCCGCTCCGTCGTCCGTGTACATCCTGCCGGCCTGAGACGCTGCCTCGCCGCCCTCCGCTGGCCGGCCGCCCAGCGAAAAAGCCCCGAGCCATGCTTCCGACGCGCTTATCTACCCTCGGTCTCGCGCCGATAACATGCCGTCCCCGCTCAGGGCAGCTCGCTCATGCGTACTCGCGCTGCCCGGGCGGACACCAACACAAACAGAAAAAAGCGCGCGTGGTTTGAAACACTAAAATGGGCTGTGGGGCACCACACTCCCCCCTCTCAAGACGGGACAACTCCCGAGGTGTAAAACAAAAATAACGCGGGATAAGGATGGAACTGGTACTGCTCCTTCAGGGGCGCATGCTTGGAGGTATTCGCCGAGCGTGGGTAACCGTAGTGCCTGCTAGGTCAAGTGGTTCTATGTGGCTAGTGGACGGTTGTGGTAAGCTCGAAGATCGGCCACGTTGACTGGTCCGGTTTCTCGACCACCCTGCACATGGCGGATAAAGTAAGAAAGCCGAGACACGGGCATTGTTATCTTGTAAGGGCCAGTCCATCGTGGAGCGAGAGAAGCAGCAAACCCTTTTGCTGCGTCACTTAGTGGGTGCGTGCGGCGAAGGACTTTGTCGCCGACTGTGAACTCCAAAGGTCGCCTTCCCTTGTTGTACTGGTTACAGTGTTCCAGGCGGGCAAGGTCCAAGTTTTCCCTTGTCTCCTTCAGAGTCTCGGCCAAGCGGCTGGAAAGATCATGCGCAATGGCTAAGACCCGGTAAATCAGAGCCATTCAGAGCATGCTCAATAGGGAACCTGAGCTCACGACCAAGGAGAATGGCCGCTCCCTAAAACCTGTTAACCGGTTTACTGTGGTTCTTGTGGCGAAGGCCATCTCCTGGATACGAGCGTCCCAGTCCTTGTGCCGCTCCGGGAATGCCACCATCATAGTCTTGAGATTTCGATTCACTCGCTATGTAATGTTTGCTTGAGGGTGGCAGGGCGTAGTCTTTTTGTGCTGCACGCCAAGAACTTTGCAGGTGGCACTGAATATCCTACCGGTGAAATACGTGCCATTACCAGTGATAAGCTGAGCTGGGAAACCAAAGCGAGTGAATGTTTCTAGTAGCTTATCCCAAATTATTTTCGAGTCTAGCCTACTCAGGGGATACAATTCTACCCATTTCGAGAAATGATCAGCGATTACTAACAATTGTAGCGATTCTCTTTCACTGATCTGGGATAAGGACCCATAATGTCGCAAGCTACGATTTCCCATGGGTATCGGCTCTCTGCAGGTTGCATGAAGCCCGGTGGTTTCCCTCCCGTCGGCTAAATTTTCGATTTTCGTTTCTTGACAGTTTGATACTTGTGCCCAGTTCGCAACGGCTCGGTTTTGTTCTACCGTTTCCGTTCGTGCAGCAAGGTCATGTTGGCATACTACTTTAATTCTTCTGGCACCCTCGACTGCCCTCTCCTCCCTTATCCCTTAAACTTCGCGCTCGCTCACTTGAAACCTCCTTCAGGCTTCGTCATCTCCTTTGACAGTGTACCTGGCCATTTTTCATTTTTCACTTAGCCATACATACCGAGAACCAATTTCTTTGCAAACCAACTACCATTCTTTTCGTAACAGCAAGAAAAGGGAAGAATCCTCAATGTTCCTATTCCTGTTCTCTTGTCCTCTTCCCAACTGAAGGTGCAGCGGTAACTAAGAACTTTGGTAACCACAGCTCCTTTGTCTGCCTTTCTAACTTTTCAAGTAAAGAGCATATTCGTATAATAGGAATAGCGCAGATAGTTTGACTGGATAAGGGTGTTTGCAGATACTTTAAGCGCAACAAGAAGCAAAAAGCCTTTTTAGTGCTGGGTTTAACGCTAAATTGCATTTATTATATATGGCTCAAATTAAATAGCGAGACGTATGCGAAACTCATTCATCTAATATTTCTCTCAATATTCGTGCTGAAGGCAGAAAACATTCAGAATCAGAAGGCTGATAGAAAGATAATGCAGAAACATTATAGATAAGAAATGCACTACCGGAAAAACAAATCAACCTACAAGGACTCTATTGGGAGTTGAGAATGGGAAAACTCTTAATAAACGTATTAGGAGGGAGAGTCCATTACAATATCTTACGCATATGTCAAAAGGGCTTAGCTTATAAATAAAGGAAAATAATAAGTGATGCCCTGTTTTGTACCCACGTGTTATATAAAAACCACGAAAACAGCACGTGCCTGAAATGTAGATGGCGCCCTTTAGAACAATCGCATAACATAAAGAGGAGAACGTGGAAGCAATTTCCCGCGTTCAGTGCTGTATATTACCAATGACCGTGGTTCGGCTTCCCAAGCCCAAATTCAGCAACGACCTTCGGACTAGCAGCATACCTCAACCGTTCTACAGCTAGAAATAGATTTTTCGGCACAGAGTAGCGCTGCAGAAGAGCGATAACATGCTCCCGTCACTGCACGTACTGCAATGCCTGAAGTAGCATATTCACAAATCCCGAAAAAAAAAACTGCTCTGAGCAACAAGCTGGCATGCCAAATAAGTGTTTGTACGCGCAATGCGTGTGGCCTTGATACGGCGCGTGGGCACGTGGCTGTGCCAATTCCCGGCGAACTAGTCGCCGCTACTACGACCCCCGAAATTGGTAGGCGGTTGTCTTGGTGCGGAGTGAAAAGAGGAAGTTCATTTACCAGCAATATCTTTCACGTGTAGATTATTCTACCTTTGTGTCATCCATTATTGACGTGAAAAAGTAAGGATTAAAAGAAAGGTGTCGTACGTAGCAGGACACGGGAGTATGACAAGGTACACCACATTAGAAGCATTACACCACACAACAGAAGACAAAAACACCGCACACACAGTAGTAGAAGAGAGTTATTGAGCATGCGTAATTCAACAATTTGCTATATTCTCAGTAACCCATTATTATTTCTCTACAGCGTTTCTAAGAAAAGAGGCATCTAAAATGAATCACGGTGATGAGGTAGCAACTTAGAGCGTAATTTTGTTTCAATTTTCATTTTAATGGGCTGTCCTAGGAGCACATTAAACAGTATAAACGTGCAACAAGAGTGGAGAAATGCGAGAGAATTGTATACAACTCTTAAGGCTCATATTGGAAATCTCATTAGGAAAATCTACTGGGTTACCACTTTGTGCCGTCTTAGCAAAATGACGGCCAAATAACAAAAACCCAAAGCAAGGCAAACTACGCAAACGAACATTTAAACACATAAATGGAAAACTCCTTACTTCTCCCGGCGGAACGACACATACACACTAAATAAAAATAAAGAGGGTCGCTTATGTGTCTTTTAAAACAACGGCTAAAGCCTAGGAATATAATGCTTAGTTTGTAGACAGGATGAGTCATGCCTAGTCATTGTAGTCATTATCACTCATATCTAAGCATTTCTAGTAATTTCCAATCAGTTGCGCCTATTTCCAATCCGTTGCGGTCATTACAGGTTGTCGTTTGACATACTGACATACTTGTCTTTTCGCAGTAATTAGCACTCGTCATGAGTCATGCCTAATCATTTGGCCCATTTCCACTTAGTTGCGATCATTTCAAGTCATCGTTTGACAAATTTGTCTAGTTGTTAAAATATGTCAGGCCTGTAATTGCAGTCATTAGTACTTATAGCTAAGCATTTTTACAGATTACCAATCAGTTACGGTCATCACAAGTCGTCGTTTATGTTGATCGGTTTGTAGTCATTAGCAGTCATGATGAGTCGTGCGTATTTTCTTGGCATTTCCAATAAATTGCAGTAATTACGAGTTATTTTTAGTCATTCTTATTCATTGGCAAAAATCAATACCTCTGCCGATTTCTATTTATAACTTTTATTCATTACCTATCACTATGAATTGTTTTCATTCTTAATTCTCCCTTTAGCACGCCCGCTATTTGCGAGTGACACATCAGCGGACAGATGCGACGAAGCTCATGTGCGCAGCTCCTGCGCAGTGATTTTCGTTCCATGAGCTTTGAAAGGATTTCGCCTTATCAGTGAGGTTCAGGATCTTCTTATTGTTTTGCCTTGATCATCTCAGGTGCGCGTCTATTAAGCATTAGAGCAGTAGAAACGAAGTCAAAGGACGCTAACACAAAGAGAACCGAGAAAATGAACTTCAGTCATTGCCAAAAACAATGTAATGAGCGTATACAAAACAGTTTGGAACGGGACGTGCCTTCTAGTTACCAAAACTGTGTTAGCGCAAAGTTAAGCTCTCAGGCCACATGACTCGAGCCCGCAGCTATCCACGTCACGTATTCTTCATAGCCATAGTCTACTTAGTTCTTGGGATCAAATCTGGCTTGGAACCGCTCTTTTACAACTTTACATGCTCTAGAGAAAACCGAGAATTTAAGGTAGTTAAAGCAAGTAGGACGAAGGAAAAATTCAGCGCACATGTGGGAGTTGATTTACGCGACGAAATTCACTGCACAGTACGAGTTTGCGTTGCAGTTTAGCACAGAGCTTAATCGGCTTAATCGTGCAACTTTCAGTTCTCGCTTCATAGCAGGAATTACCGTGTCGAATACACTGCCCGACGGCGATAGCGAAACACAGCGTTTGCTGCTGCACCCAAGGATGCGGGATCGAATTCTGGCTGAGGCGGCCGCTTTTCGATCGAGGCGAAGAGCAAGATGTCAGTGTGCTGTGCGATGGCAGCGCACGTAATGAACCCCGGAAAATTTCCGGAACTGTTCAAAACTGCCTCTCTCCACAGTTTGAGGTGGTATAGGACTTTAAACCCACCGAAACAAACCAAAAGATGTAAGCGCTTTTCTCCCCACTCCGCAGCGCTGCTGTGGGTTATGCTGTGAACATGAGAACCATTTTCTAAGCACATAATCGCCTTTATTATGTTACCCTTATAAATGTCGCACTTCACAACAGAGACAAATGCTCGCATTTATTGGTAACTAGGGCTTTCTATCATTGTTTAGGTTGTGGCAGTTTTGCAAACCGCGCCTATTAGCTCCCACGCTGATTAACTAATACTGGAACTGAGTACGTGCTTAGCATTGATGGGCACAAATGTTAAAAAGTTAATGTGCCGCGAGTTTTTGAGAATACTTATTCGAGATACAAAATTCAGCACTACTAATAGCCCAGCATGTGTTTTGTGGCTTTCTGGCATTAACGCAAAAACAGGAGCAAAGCCAAATTCCACTTAATACACAAAGCATAAAAGAAATTCTGGAAAGGTGTGCTATGCTACTTCGATATGTTTAACTGCATGGCATCCCAGAAAGCAAGCGGAAGCTGTGGTATTACTGGTAAATTAGCAACATGCTGTATATCACAGAGCAAGCGAAAGAGAGGACGTATATCAAAAGCTTGTGTCAGGCTGTGGAACACGCGAGAGTGAAAGTCCGGTTTTCAAAACTTGACTCACGATAATCAGCTTGGAAAACAATTTGAGAGTCGACAAAACTAGCTTCTCCATCAAATGCGGCTATCTATCCGAGACGCAATTAGCAAAAAATTAAACGGTTTGTCGAGCTTTCAAAAGGTGTTACCTGTAATCAGCATCACCTTCGTAAGAGAATCAGCACTACCTTCTAGTCGATTGTGTCATCACACTTTTTTAATCATTTCGCTATACAATTGCTTACGAGGTCTAACATTTACGGCTCAATTACGCTCCCAGCGTGACGTGATTTCGAAAAGGTTACTAGTGTCGGGTACAAATTTAGAGAAGTTGGTAACGAGAAAAATCAACAATTTTTAAAGAGTTCGAAACAGGTGACAGCAAAAAGAATGCTGATAAGAACACTGTTTTTTGTTCCATAGCCCTCTGGGTTGTCCTCAACTTAAGTTGAACTCTCTTGGTTAGCCTCCACGTTTCAGCCCCATTGGTTAATGTTACCTAATGCTACCCCTACCACGAAAAATGGTAGGGGTAACATTAAGAGATAGGAAGCGTGCTGAGTAGGTCAGAGAAATACCTCAAGTTACCGACATTTCAGTGGAAATTAAGAAGAAGAAATGGGCATGGGCAGGACATGTAGTGCGAAGAGAGGATAACCGATACTCGCTTAGGGTAACAAACTGGATTCCAAGGGAAGGAAAGCGTAGCAGGGGGCGGCAGAAAGTTAGGTGGGTGGATGAGGTTAAGACGTTCGCAGGGGTCAAGTGGATGCAGCTAGCACAGAACCGGGTTAAATGGATAAATATGGGAGAGACCTTCGCCCGGCAGTGGGTATAGTCAGGAGGATGATGATGATGATGATGATGATGATGATGATGATGATGATGAATAAGAATGCAACTCCTAGGACAACGTTTGGGTGAGACACTACATACAATTAACACGCGTGCACTATTATCGCCATGAGCTAGGGACGCTCACAGTTTGCCTTTGGGTAAAGCCTGTGCGTATGTTCACAAGCAAATGTCTCACACGCAAAAAGCCCACGACGACGCTCGACGCAATGCTTCCGCACGTAGCCAACGAGGACAACCTTGACGTCGCCGCCTACCTGCAGCGTGCAGAGGAAGCCCGCCGACTCGCACGTCTGCGTATTAAAGACCAACAGCGCACCGACAGCCGACGATACAACTTACGACGACGCAACGCAGAGTACAACCCAGGAGACCAAGTGTAGGTTTGGACACCAATTCGCCGTCGTGGACTATGTGAAAAGTTGTTGCGTCGATACTTTGGGCCGTACACAATCATTCGCCGTGTCGGACCACTGGACTATGAAGTCATTCCCGACGGAACGTCAGCATCACAACGGCGACGCGAACGCCCAGAAATTGTACATGTTGCACGACTGAAGCCATATTACGCGTGTTAAAGAATCTGTGGTGTTTAAACTTAGCATTGTTTAAGTTTAAGTTGCTTTGTTTTGGAACATCGAAGCGATGTTTTTTTTTAAGGGGGAAGTAATGTCGCGAAACCTTCAAAACTTTATTTGTTGTTTTTTAACAGCCGCCGGCAAGCGGCCTTATCACTGTGATTCTGGCACGCGTACCAATTCTGTATCCCGTGTTTGTTCATGCTCATTGTCGCGATACGACGCGTTATCATTTTCTTTGTCGCGAAAGATGCGCCGAGATCTGTCTCGAAGATTCCGATCACTTGCTTATGTTTCCACAATGTTCCAGGGTGTACTAGCAGCAGTTTGCGACGTTATCTAGATTGTTCTGAGCAGCCTTTAAATTCAGCGTTGACAAGTGTGACAGGCATTCTTTGTTCGGCAATTGACGAGCACGTTTGTTGCTATCGCCGCCGCTGAGTTGCTTAGTTCTTTTGCGGGCTCAAGTCAGCCCAATAAAGAGTTAATTTCAGTACCATCAAGCCGGTGTCTTCTCTCGGTGACAACGGCCTTGTCACCACTACGTGACAATATTGGAAAACATCTAGCGTCCTTTCATACCACACGTCCGCTAAAAACTATGCCCTTAATCAGGGTCTGCAACCTTCCAGCTAATATCTTAATAAATATTTTGTATTCAACGTTTGTAAGCGTTTTGGGCTGTAAAACTATAACCCGTCATAATTTATTTTCTGATTTGTTTTATGGATTAGGATCATTTATGATGACGCATATTATGGACGCAGTGAATTAACATTGAAGGCATCGTTAAAAATCATGGTCAATATAGGGATAATTTCATGCTTGAAGTGTTTGTAAGAACCCGCGCTGAACCCATCTGGCGATTATGTCTACTTAGAACAGGTAGTAACAGCAGGTCCGGACCATGAAAAGGAAATAAGAATAAGATTGGGATGGAGCGCATTTGGCAAGCACCTGCAGATTATCACTAGCAGCTTACCGGTATCGCTCGATAGGAAAGTATACAACAGTTGCATCTTACCTGTACTCACCTATGGGGCTGAAACGTGGAGGCTAACCAAGAGAGTTCTACTTAAGTTGAGGACAACCCTGAGGGCTATGGAACGAAAAATGATAGGGGTAACATAAAAAGATAGGAAGCGTGCAGAGTGTGAAGAGAAATAACTCAAGTTACCGACATTCTAGTGGAAATTAAGAAGACGAAATGGGCATGGGCAGGACATGTAGTGCGAAGAGAGGATAACCGATGTTCGCTTAGAGTAACAAACTGGATTGCAAGAAAAGGAAAGCGTAGCAGGGGGCGGCAGAAAGTTATGTGGGCGGATGAGGTTAAGAAATTCGCGGAGGTCAAGTGAATGCAGCTAGCACAGGGCCGTGTTAAGTGTAGAAATATGGGAGAGGCCTTCGCTATGCAGTGCGTATAGTCAGGCGGCGGCGGCGGCGGCGGCGGCGGCGGCGGCTGCTGCTGCTGCCGCTGCCGCTGCCGCTGCCGCTGCCGCTGCCGCTGCCGCTGCTGCTGCTACTGCTGCCGCCGCCGCTGCCGCTGCTGCTGCCGCCGCCGCTGCCGCCGCCGCCGCCGCCGCCGCCGCCGCCGCCGCCGCCGCCGCCGCCGCCGCCGCCGCCGCCGCCGCCGCCGCCGCCGCCGCTGCCGCCGCCGCCGCCGCCGCCGCCGCCGCTGCTGCTGCTGCTGCTGCTGATTATGATGATGATGAACCCATCTGGTCCCGGTGATTCACCGGGTTTTAACCTGTCACTTGAATTCTCGACGTCTCTCTCTCCCTTATGTCTAGTTCTAATCGATGTTTTACTTCATCATCGAGGCGCGGTATCAGCTCCATAAACTTGTTTTTAAATGCGCCCCTGGTAATGTTCCCTGAAAATCGCTTGGATGTGACCGTTGTCTGCGGACAAGATGCTGCGCCTTTCTATTTTGTCGATGTGGTTTGTTTCAGCATTTATATTACAACGGACCATAAAAAAAACATTTTCCACTAGACTCGCACAGCATTCGATTTTTAAACGTAGAGAATGAGGATGGGGTTCTATTTGGCTTAATTATTTCTATGGGCCTCCACTGTATATCGCGCTCCAGAATGGCAGGCTATCACTGTGACAGCTATGCCAGACCTGCTCGAATTTATTTTCGAGTCAGTATTGAGTGGTTTATTGCTATCCAAAAAGTGGATGCAGAACCTCCTCAATGGTTCTCAAGGTTAGAGTCTTTTTTGTCGCTGCAGGTGTTTTGATGTGATGAGGCAAGTCTAACGCTGACTGATCATGACGTTCATTCTTTTATATTGACTTGTGTGTCTTTTTAATGTATTTATCGGTTGCGTGTTATGTCGTGTCCCAAAGCCAGGCAATAAAAAAAACTAATCCGGGGTGCGGTGCTGTGGTATAGCGCTGGGCTGGAGATCCAAGGGAGGGAGGTTCGATTCCCCGGTGGGACACAAGGTTAACAATTAATTTTTGTACGCCAGGTTTCACCCCGTCGTGTAAACCCGGTCAGTAGCCACGTTTGACATTTACAGCGACCGCAGATGGGGCCCCTGTTTGAGCCGTCGGGTAAACCCGGTGGGTAGCCACGCCGCGCCGCAGAGGCAGAAAAAGAAAGAACAGAAAGATAATCTACGTCTACTTCGCTTACCCAACCTACTGGGTTTAACTAAATCTAAACCCCAGCTAAATGTTTAAAGTATCAGAGCCACCGGAAAACTGTGACACGTTTGCTTACGACTACGATGAGCCAATAAAGGCTTTCGCCTTGAAGCGACAGACATACAAAAATGTCCAAGAACTAACGGAGAGAGAGGCAAACGCACAAAACATAAAAACGACAGACTGAGGTAAAATAGTAATCAGGACAGTCCTCAAGAAAAGAAATGAAAAAAAAATAGGGTGGACAATAGCCAATGACAGTTTCCCATTGCATTGTTATCGTTGGTTAACAAATTCACAGAGACAGAAAAAGAAACCAAACTAGGGAACAGAAGAATCAAAGAAAAAATAAAGCGTGACAAACTAAGCACATGCGAGACAGGATGAAAATCGATGTAATGCCGAGACAAAACAAAAGAGTAAATACACCTAATAAATCTAGTCTGATGAGAGAGACGTCATTCACTACACCAGATTATAAGCCAAAAATACTCGGTAAGAGAAACGCTGGAGAAAAATACATTAAAATTACCCACTGCACAGCTATACCGGACTCGTCTACTATCCACAGCAGAAAAGGCAAAACCTATCATATCTGAGAGGAGTAAAAAAATACAACACGATTCATTTCATAGAAGTATACATGCTGCTCATGCGGACCAGCTTTGTAGGCAAGAGTGACTGCAGTCAACGGCGCATCCAGACAAACTGAAAGGCATGCCTGAAGCACTCTGCTCAACACAGGAGCACGGAGCCCTAACATGTACGAGCCAATTGTGATTTAATCACCAATTGGCTAGGCTTTTTGCAGCCGGGTTCCCCCGTTCGCTCGTGACCGCGGTGGCTGAATGTCTGCTAAACAAGACAAAGAAGGGTACTGGTACAGCTAGGCCGGAGGTCCCTCGAGATGAGGTAAGACCAGTGGTGGTGCCATACGTGCATCGTGTGGCCCATAATTTGAAAAAAGTTGCCAGCCGCCATGGTGTGCGGCTCTCCTTTTCTGTACCGAGAAAGCTAGGTGGTCTTTGCTTCCGTACCGATAAAGAAAATACCAAGGAACGAGGCTGCGGAACGAACCACAGGAGACCGTTCATGAAATGTGCTGAAGGGGTTGTATATGAAATCCCCCTGTCTTGCGGCCACTCCTACATAGGTCAGACAGGCAGGTGCCTGAATGAGCGGACGAGGGAACATGAGAGAAACGTACAACAGAACAAAGAAGGCACCCATATAACTAAGCACATTAATGAATGCCCGTCCCGCAATTGTGAGCCATGCTTCACTGATGTGCGCATTCTGGGCAAAAGCAAAGATAAAAATGCCAGGGAATTGATTGAAGCGTTTTATATCAATAAGAAAGGCGACATGAGTGTAGGCGACACATCAATTGTTTTATATAACTGTGAAAAGATATTCCTTCAGCGCGCCTTATAAGGTCGTTCCTGAGCTTTAGGTGACACCTCCTCATGTGACTACAAAGCTATTTAAGTAGGTTTTCTTGCATGCAATAAAATCAGTTGGAAGTTGGCGCTTCGTCCTGTCACTTACCTTTGTGTTTGTCTGTTTTTTGCGCCTTAAACTATTTTAAATATGAACCAAAACCAACTAGCCCAGCAGCAAGTGCTTTTTTGAGTGTTAATTAGGTGTCCGCATTATTGCCTCAGACACGAAACGAAATGAATTGCTTGGTATTTTAAGATATCTTTAAAGAGATAGATAATGCAAGCTTTGTAGCAGTAGAAGTAGTCGTTAGAGTAGTTGCTTTAGTCATTACAACTCTAATATTAACCATTTTAGTCATTTCTGATAGTTGCATTTGTTAGAAGGTATGTTTAGACATATGGTCATTACAAGTCATTAGTAGTCATTTTAATCATACTACTCATTACGAAGGATGTTTAGTCTTTTCTAATGATTTGATTCGTTATAAGTCGTCGTTAGAAGTACTGGCCAATACAAGTCATTAGTAGTCAATCCAAGCCATTAGCAGTCATTACTAAGCATTTTTGTTATTAGTCCACAATTGTAGTCGTTACAAGTCGTGGTTACATATATGGGTGATTACAACTCATAGTAGTGTTTGCAAGTCATAAGTTGTCACGACAAGTCGTTAATAGTCGTTATTAGTCATTATTAGCTATATAACATCTACTAATGTTTATTATAACTCCTATTTTTCGCTATCACTATCAATCATTTTTCCCTCTTTATTCTGTGTTTGGCCCATCATAGCCATAGTTGGTCATGCGCCATAAAACATCATATACCAAATTTTTTGTACTGTCTCCGTATCGAGCACATTTTTTAAAGATGTTTCTGGCGTTCGCGACCGGCGGTTACCTTCTACCAACGCAGCATGAGCCTAAAAGGCTTATGGCTTCAAAAAATATTATTTTCCTTATCATTATACCCTGTGGAATTAGGCATAGACGTTTTAACATGGTATCATGAAATGTCTTGTTCTTGTCATAAATCCTATGTCTCTCGTTGGAAAACAAATATCACGGTTATGACCGAAAGGCGGTATCTAGCAGTTGGTTGTCGTTTTGTGTTAAGCCAGGAGACTACGCTTTAAAAGGGGTGATAAATCCCGCTCTTAACTTGAGATAGAAGGGTGAAGGTGATCGGATCCTTCAACATTGGGGTCAAATGCTGCACTCCTAACTCGTGTAGACACTTCCGCGGTTTGGATAAGTGGGGCTTTATCTCTGATGTAATGCTCATTCACTTAATGCATTCGAGAGCTTGTACCTCTTTGCTAGCAATAAATCATGTTTGAGATAGCAGTGGCCGAACTTAAGGTATTAAACTATAAGCGAGTTACGAACAACATATAGGTTAATGAGGATAATCAATGGTGTCCAGCAAATGTTAACAATTACTGTGGACCAATCAGCTTTTCGTTGCTAGTATGTAAACACTTTTTGAACCTAAATTTGTACCTTTGTTAACATTCCTATTTAGAAATTTATTGACTTAAAATTTCATTTCTTATTTTATCACAATTCTTTGTATAACAAAGTGACTCAGAAACTGTGTAAACGATGGAACATACTTTTGAGCAGCTTTGTTCCGTTTGTACAGCTTACGAGATACATGTATCTGGAGCACTGCGCTACACTTGATACATTCTCTCCTCAAACAAAGAGTTCTGATTCCAGTCGTTCCTTCGCAGGTGCTACGAGAGCAAATACAACCGGCTAGAAAAATATTTCGTGACCTCCAGGAGAACAAGGACCGGGACGCGACCTCCAGAAGATGTCACGGAATTCCTCATCACCTACACACGAGGCCTGGAAAATGCCTACGTGTTGTCCGATATCAAGGACGATTACAACGGTCAGCTGTTCTTTATGAACTATTACCAGCAGTTCTGCGACAGTAACCCCGGCAATCCGGCGCACGAGAACAAGGATTTCAACGTCCAACTGGCATGCATGTTTCCACTTGTGCACAGCCAGGGACATTTGCGCGTGAGACATTTGCTTGTGAACATACGCACACGCTTTACCCAAAGGCAAACTGTGAGCGTCTCTAGCTCATGGCGATAATAGTGTGCGCGTGTTAATTGTATGTCGTGTCTCACCCAAAAGTTGTCCTCGGAGGTGTATTCTTATTCATCATCATCATCAGCAGCAGCCTGATTATACCCACTGCAGGGCGAAGGCTTCTCCTATATTTCTCCACTTAACCCAGTTCTGTGCTAGCTGCATCCACTTGACCCCTGCGAACTTGTTAACCTCATCCGCCTACCTAACTTTCTGCCGCCCCTGCTACGCTTTCCTTCCCTTGGAATCCAGATTGTTACCCTAGCGACTATCGGTTGTCCTCTCTTCACACTACATGTCCTGCCCATGCCCATTTCTTCTTCTTAATTTCCACTAGAATGTCGGTAACATGAGTTATTTCTCTGACCCAATCAGGACGCTTCCTATCTCTTAATGATACCCCTACCATTTTTCGTTTTATGGGTAACATTAGATAACATTAACCTATGGGGCTGAAACGTGGAGGCTAACCAAGAGAGTTCTACTTACGTTGAGGACAACCCAGAGGCCTATGGAACGAAAAATGGTGTTCTTATCAGCGTTCTTCTTACTGTCACCTGTTTAGAACTCTTTACCTAATGGTGATTTTTCTCGTTTCCAACCTCTCTACATCTGTACCCGACACTAGTTACCTTCTCGAAATCACGTCACGCGTGGAGCATAATTGAGCCGTAAATGTTAGACCTCGTAAGCAATTGTATACCGAAATGTTGAAAAAAGTGTGATGACACAATCGACTAGAAGGTAGTGCTGATTCTCTTACGAAGGTGATGCTGATTACAGGTAACGCAATTTGAAAGCTCGACAAAGCGTTTATTTTTCAATAGTTGCGACTCGGATAGAGAGCCGCATTTGAAGGAGAAGCTAGTTTTGTCGACTCTCAATTTTTTTTCCAAGCTGGTTATCATGAGTCAAGTTTTGAAAACCGGACTTTCACTCTCGCGTGTTCCACAGCCTGACACAAGCTTTTGATATACGTCCTCTCTTTCGCTTGCTCTGTGATATACAGCATGTGCGAACTTACAAGTAATACCACAGCTTCCGCTTGCTTTCTAGGATCCCAGGCAGTTAAACATATCGAAGTTGCATAGCACATCTTTCCAGACTTTCTTGTATGCTTTGTGTATTAAGTGGCATTTGGCTTACACATGGTCCATTTTAAAATTGCTCCTTTTTTTTCCCTAATGTCAGAAAGCCACAAAACACATGCTGGGCTATTAGTAGTGCTGCATTTTGTATGTCGAATAAGTATTCTCAAAAAATCGCGAAACATCAACTTTTTAACGTTTGTGCTCATCAATGGTAAGCACTTACTGAGTTCCAGTATTAGTTAATCAGCGTGGGAGCTAATACGCGCGGGTTGAAAAAATGCCACAACCTAAACACTGATAGAAAGCCCTAGTTTCCGATCAATGCGAGCATTGTCCTGTTGGGAAGTGCGACATTTATAAGGGTAACATAATACTGGTGTTTTATTTGCTTAGAAAATGGCTCCCATGTGCACAGGATAACCCTCGGCAGCGCTGCAGAGTGGGGAGAAAAGCGCTTACATCTTTTGGTTTGGTTCGGGGGGTTTAAACTCCTATACCACCTCAAACTGTGGAGAGAGGCAGTTTTGAACAGCTCCGTAAATTTTCCGGGGTTTTTAACGTGCGCTGCCATCGCAAGCACACTGACGATTTGCTGTTCGCCTCGATCGAAAAGCGGCTGCCTCGGCCGGAATTCGATCCCGCATCCTTGGGCACAGCAGTAAACGCTGTGTTTCGCTATCGACATCGGGCAGTGTATTCGACACGGGAATTCTTCCTAGGAAGTGAGCACCGAAAGTTGCTTGATTAAGGCGATTAAGCTCTGTGCTAAACTGCAACAAAAACTCGTACTATGCAGTGAATTTCGTCGCGTAAATCAACTCCCACATGTGCGCTGAATCTTTCCTTCGTCCTACTTGTTTTAACTACCTTAAAGTCTCGGTTTTCTCTAGAGCCTGTAAAGTTGTAAAAGAGCGGTTCCAAGCCAGATTTGATCCCAAGAACTAAGTAGACTATGGCTATGAAGAATACGTGACGCGGATAGCTGCGGGCTCGAGTCATGTGGCCTGAGAGCTTAACTTTGCGCTAACACAGTTTTGGTAACTAGAAGGCACGTCCCGTTCCAAACTGTTTTGTATACGCTCATTACATTGTTTTTGGCAATGACTGAAGTTCATTTTCTCGGTTCTCTTTGTGTTAGCGTCCTTTGACTTCGTTTCTACTGCTCTAATGCTTAATAGACGCGCACCTGAGATGATCAAGGCAAAACAATAAGAAGATCCTGAACCTCACTGATAAGGCGAAATCCTTTCAAAGCTCATGGAACGAAAATCACTGCGCATGAGCTGTGCGCAGGAGCTGCGTCGCATCTGTCCGCTGATGTGTCACTCGCAAATAGCGGAAGTGCTAGAGGGAGAATTAAGAATGAAAACAATTGACAGTGATAGGTAATGAATAAAAGTTATAGAGATCGGCAGAGGTACTGAATTTTTTCAATGACTAAGAATGACTAAAAATGACTCTTAATTACTGCAACTAATTGGAAATGCCAAGACAATACGCACGACTCATCATGACTGCTAATGACTGCGAAGCGATCAATATAAACGACTTGTGATGACCGTAACTGATTGGTAATGTGTAAAAATGCTTAGCTATAATACTAATGACACCAATTACAGGCCTGACATATTATAACAACTACACGACAAATTTGTCAAACGATGACTTGAAATGATCGCAACTGAGTGGAAATGGGCAAAACGATTAGGCATTAATCATGACGACTGCTATTTACTGCGAAAAGACAAGTATATCAAACGACAACTTGTAATGACCGCAACCGATTGGAAATAGGCGCAACTGATTGGAAATGACTAGAAGCGCTTAGATATGAGTGATAATGACTACAATGACTAGGCATGACTCTTCCTGTCTACAAACTAAGCTTTAGATTTCTAGGTTTTCGCCGTTCTTCTAAAAGACACATAAGCGACCCTCTTTAATTTTATTTAGTGTGTATGTGTCGTTCCGCCGGGAGAAGTAAGGAGTTTTCCATTTATGTGTTTAAATGTTCGTTTGCGTAGTTTGTCTTGCTTTGGGGTTTTGTTATTCGGCCGTCATTTTGCTAAGACGGCACAAAGTGGTAACCCAGTTCATTTTCCTAATGAGAATTCCAATATGTACCTTAAGAGTTGTATTCTTCTCTCGCATTTCTCCACTCGTGATGCACGTTTATATTATTTAATGTGCTCCTAGGACAGCCCATTAAAATGAAAATTGAAACAAAATTACGCTCTAAGTTGCTACCTCATCACCGTGATTCATTTTGGATGCCTCTTTTCTTACCTATAGAAACGCTGTAGAGAAATAATTAATAATGGGTTACTGAGAATATAGCAAATTGTTGAATTACGCATGCACAATAACTCGCTTCTCCTACTGTGTGTGCGGTGTTTTTGTCTTTTGTTGTGTGGTATAATGCTTCTAATGTGGTGTACCTTGTCATACTCCCATGTCCTGCTACGTACGAAAACTTTCTTTTAACCCTTATTTTTTCACGTGAATAATGGATGCCACAAAGGTAGAATAATGTACACGTGAAAGATATTGCTAGTAAATCAACTTCCTCTTTTCACTCCGCACCAAGACAACCGCCTACCAATTTCGGGGGTCGTAGTAGCGGCGGCTAGTTCGCCGGGAATTGGCACAGCCACGTGCCCACGTGCCGTATCGAGGCCACGCGCATTGCATATACAAACACTTTTTGGCATGCCAGCTTGTAGCTCAGAGCAGATTTTTTTTTTCGGGATTTGTGAATATGCCACTTCAGGCATTGCAGTACATGCAGTGACGGGAGCAATTTATCGCTCTTCTGCAGCGCTACTCTGTGCCGGAAAATCTATTTCTAGCCGTAGAACGGTTGAGGTATGCTGCTAGTACGAAGGTCGTTGCGGAATTTGGGCCTGGGAAGCCGAACCGTGGTCCTTGGTAATATACAGCCCTGAACGCGGGAAATTGCTTCTACGTTCTCCTCTTTATGTTATGTGCTTGTTCTAAAGGGCGCCATTTACATTTCAGGCACGTGCTGTTTACGTGGTTTTTATATAACACATGGGTACAAAACAGGGCATCACTGATTGATATTTTCCTTTATTTATAAGCTAAGCCCTTATGACACATGTATAAGATATTGTAGTGGACTCACCCTCGTAACACTTTTATTAAGAGTTTTCCCATTATTAACTCCCAACAGAGTCCTTGAAGGTTGATTTGTTTTTCCGGTAGTGCATTTCTTATCTATAATGATTCTGCATTGTCTTTCTATCGGCCTTCTGGTTCTGAATGTTTTCTGTCTTCAGAACGAATATTGAGAGAAATATGAGATGAATGAGTTTCGCCTAGGTCTCGCTGTTTAATTTGAGCCATATATAATAAATGCAATTTAGTGTTAACCCCAGCACTAAAAAGGCTTTTTGCTTCTTTTTATGCTTAAAGTATCTGCAAACACCCTTATCCAGTCAAACTATCTGCGCTATTTCTATTATACGAATATGCTCTTGACTTGAAAAGTTAGAAAAGCAAACAAAGGAGCGGTGGTTAGCAAATTTCTTAGTGACTGCTGCACCTTCAGTTGGGAAGAGGACAAGAGACCACGAATAGGAACATTGTGAAGGTTTCCCCTTTCTTACTGTGAATAAAAGAATGGTAGTTGGTTTGTAAAGAAATTGGTTCTCGGTATGTGTGGCTAAGTGCAAAATGACAAACGGCCCGGTATGCTTTGATCTTGCTTATCTTTACCTTTTTGTGTCCACTACTCCCCTTCGCATCCTAATTAGCGTGCATGCAATTTCCTAACTATTTTATGCATAATGACCTATTTTGTAATCTCTTAAACTAATTATCAATGATTCTTGAGTTTCCCCACAAAGTGGAAGACCACACAACATATATGAAAACTCAGCTTTAATCAAGCTGTACAATGCTATTGGTGCGGCCTTTGGTGGACAGGGCGACTCCGGATGTACAGTTGTCTTGTTGTATTCTAATTTTACTCTCTGAAACATCAAAGTTTATCCGCAGTCAGTCTTACAGAAAAGGCTCTGAAGGGATGCATGCGTGTTCTGAGAATCACGCGTGTAAATTTGCATGTCCTATGTGTGTTCACATAGGAACCATGCTGGCACCGCGCCGAAATAAGAGACTCGAAATATAGTATACTTTCCTAAGTTACTTCTTATACCGTGGAGATGATACGTAGTCTGGACGCGCCAGATGTGCTACGGGCATGGTTTCGGGAACGGAATCAATTGGTTTCCGTAAAAGAGAGAGCGAGAGTTTATGGAGGAGAGGGGTGGGGGGGGGGGGGGGGGGGGCTTGTTCCCGCGACGGAACAATTTTCCCTGGATTATATTTACGATTTCATGCCGCTTTGCTTTGTTCTCAGAACATGGCTCGTCCGCCACTCACAAATCGTAGGTACTGGCTCCTAAAACTCTATCAAGGCAGGAGGAGTTCTGACCTAATTCCTGCATCATATCTGCTCGTCTCAATAATAGATGAGCCCTGCTGCATGGAACTGGTCCTCAGTTTTACCATAGTTTACTTTCTAAGGAAGAAGGGTCTGGGGTGCTCAGTCTGAATTCTGTAGGTCTAGCTCGTTTTGCAGGAGAAGCCATAAAAAGAGGGGGCGATTTCTAGCATAGGCGCTGCCGGTCTAAATAAAGGAAGCGACATTCCCAGATGCCGTACTTCATTGGGAGTCTAGAGCCCGTGGCCGTACTCTGTTATGTAAACATGGCACACTAACTCGCCTCGTTTAAGGATTCTATAATCGACTTACTTTGCTTACATTGAAGCAAATCAAAGTAATCAAGGACATTCTATTCTGCGCGCAAGTAAAGCTATGCCAGAATAAACGGCACACTACGAAACATACATGTTAGT
Organism: Amblyomma maculatum; assembly: GCF_055883805.1. Classification (NCBI taxonomy): domain Eukaryota; kingdom Metazoa; phylum Arthropoda; class Arachnida; order Ixodida; family Ixodidae; genus Amblyomma; species Amblyomma maculatum. The sequence goes on along the minus strand of NC_139354.1, from coordinate 122,569,798 downwards.
GTTTTTTTTTAAAGTGTAGATAGACACTGATAATATTTTAAGGGAAAAGAAGGTGGCCTATATCGATACGGCGGCTTCTTCTACTTTGTACCGGATCAGGTTACTCAATCTGAGCAAAATATACAGTGCAATAATTTTTATTTAGCTATAACAAAAATTTAATAATGGCATAACGGCATAAATCGAAGCACTATACAGCGCTGACAATGAATGAGAGAGAGTAATGGTAAAATTCAGACATAAAATCACATACGCGATTAAAACATAGATGCCGTAAAAAGGCATTGAGCACACCATAATAAAAAGGCACAAATGTAGAGCACAGACTATAACAGAAACCTTCGAAATATCATCATGAAATCTCAGAAGAAAAGTACGCGTGATAAACAGACGCGAATAATTACATGGAAATATAGGGTGAGAAAATTATCTTCAATATTATATGTTTGTGCGGGCAAATTTTAGTACCGCCCGCCTTGATGGACATTTCGTCAGGGAATAGATCTCCACTATTGAAGAAGCCGTTGAACACAGTAAGAACTCCATCAGAGACAATAGATTACAAGATTTTAGCAGTTATAATCCTAAAAAGACAGTCCTCTTATATTTTTTCTTCTTAAGGCTTACTTCTTAAGTAAATATTGCGAGTAATTCTGTTCTCTCTTGCGCAGTTGCCTAACCGATTATCTCTTTTAACAAGAGTCGCACAACTGATTTTTTAAGGGGATTACCAACTTCTATACGGTCCGTCGCCTGAGTGCCTTGTGTTGGTTTCTATTTAGCAGGTTTGCATCGCAATATACACAGCCCTAGGTGGGAATTTCACTACTTGATGCGGACCGAGTGAAAACGTACTCATGAGTCAATGCCGTTTTAACTTGAAATGGTACAAGGAAGTAAAAGCAACAAAAGCCCCAGCACGTTGTCTCCGCAGCGATTGCGGGAAATGCCTAAAACACCTTGAAAATCAACATGAGGTCACTTATATACCTTTTACATCATATTTGGCATCAGCGCTATATATATTTATTCGCTGTATACTTTAACCGGTATTCCTGAAAGATAACGCACAAGAACGAATGTCGCATTATGGCTAATTCCTGTTCAATAAATGTTAGACGCGCACGACAATAACCAATATAACTTAGATAAGAACTGCGGAGTGGCGGCTCAATTGAAAACGTCTGTCAGTATTCTGAGCCAGGCCGTGTGCTGAGTAACCTGAGATCGGACCTGATGAAGATTTGATTAGTATTACTTCATTTCAGTTAGCTTAGCAAGCTGTGCAGGGGCGCCTAGATTTCCATATGGGCATGATAGATACTCATAATGATGCATATTCATGATGCACTTCAAAAACGCAATGACACTACGCTCATCTGTTAATGACTGGTCATATTTTCAGAATTTACCCACTTTTTATATAAAAACGCAGCCGACGCTTAAGTTGCGGTCATTAGGGATCCCGAACCGGCATTACTGACTCCCGGCAGCAGCGCCCGCTGCAAACCATCGTTCGCGTACATGCAGTTGGCACCTCGTTGAATTGATATTCCTTTAATCGGTGCCTCTAATATTTAGACATACCTATGAGCTTGTAGTTGTAAGTGACCATGTTTCTAGAACGACCATTTGACATAGCTGCGGTGGCAAGAATGTCTAAGACTCTATACTTCCAGACTTTGTAGCACTTCTGTCGTGTTCTATGGGCACCCTGCACCCGCTAGGCACCGCCACCGCCGAGGCTACGTTCAGCGCATCGCGCGGTCGGTTCCTCGTTCCTATCATGAAGGCTCCCTCCGCGTCTCCACGAATATGTCGTCTCCTAGCAGTGTGCCGCTCATTGTAGAGGCGGGCTTTGGAGCTGCTAATGGATTGCAAATTTATTTTGCGGTGCAAATACCAGGAAAGGAACGCAGTTTTTTGAAGGAGGCCATGTACCCGAGGTGAAGGAGATAATTTCGTGTGTTGAGGACCACGTAACATCCCGGTGCGTAGTGCAGACAAGCGTCAGTGCGCCATCGAAAACTGTCAAATAAAGTTAAGAACTGTATATTTATCTGCTGGCTTTTAGCATGCTGACTGTTGCGCTGCTACCTTTATTCAATATAAAAACCTGCCCGGATTACCGATACATTCTTGCAACCTAAAGTGCTAGAGACAGGAACAGCAACAAAAAAATGGAACAAAAACACGCGACGTTTCGGAACCTACTTAGTTCCTCTATCAGGTATAACTGCAAGAAAGTTCTTAGTGGTGGGGAGGGGGATTTATAAAAAATAATCAAAGAGGAAGTAAAGGGATATTGCCGGCCACAGAAATTTCTATCTAATATCATAAACACCCTGGTTGCAGGCAGCGGAAAGAAAGGGGGCAGGGTGCAGAATAGTTGCACCTTGCCTTTATTTTATCGCACGATTAGTAATACGCCTGGTCACAGAATGTAGCCCTGAGGATCCTGAGTACAGTTTTGGTTCCTCGCGCTTGCTGTCATTCCAGCAAGAACGTCCTGTTTGAGCGTGGCTGTGCGTCCGGCACGTCTTTGTTTCAAGCCAATCTTGTGTTGGAATGTATCGCAGTGTGACGCCTTCGCGCTACGGTCTCTACTCATTCGCACGACGCCCGCCTTGTGCGGTTCCATGCTTTGGGAAAATTTCTTGATTTCACCAAAATAAGATGCCACACCTTCCGAGTGTGGGACCTTGAAAACCACGCCGTTGTCTTCTTTTTGGGCTCGGGGAGCAAATGCTCGAAGGTAGAAACCAGTTAATATGAAAAATTACAATCCATCTTTTCCTAAGGGACGCGCCAAGGCTAAAATTGACATATTTTACATATGGAAAGGAAATGCGTTTTTTGGCGAACGACAAGCCTAATTACTTTCTTAACTAGACAAGCTTCTGTGGAATGATTTCAATGAGTGCAACTTTTTTTGTGCAGCTATCCTCCAGCAGAGAGCTAGTTGCCACGAACTGCAGCTGCAAGGCAAGTGTTGCTGGTGGATGTAAACACGCTCCTTCTGTGGTCGTGTTATTGGTGTGATGTGAAACTTTATCAGAAACAAGCCACCAGCAACCATATGGTGCGCCAACATCTAAAAAGCTGTACACGAAGCTATCAAGGACGTCCAGGTGGCATAACATGGAAGGTAATTGGAGAAACTTTGCTTTTGAGACAAAACTGCAGATCTCGTCAGATTAACTGAGGTGACAACAACTATTTTTGGGCGTGACACTTTCATTACTTGTCAAAGTTGCAACTCGTATCTATTATGTTGCAGAACTACAAAGCGATTGCCGCGTTGGTATGTGGGACAATACATTGCCGACATTAAATGTCCAATGAATGAGCTTCTAGAAGCGGAAGAGAATGCAGGTTGCAGCACAACGTCTGTTGAGACGAAAACGGAGGAGAAAAGAAGATAGCTTTTTGACTGGGTGTGTACAACATGGGAGTACCACAAATTGTTTTGCAAAATAACTGCGATGGAGATAGCTGCACTAAGCTTATGATCAAGAAGCAGAATTTAATCGGAAGGTTTGCTCAGTTTATATGTAATATTTAGTACAAATGTCCAGAATTAGTGACACGATATCAAAGATGACAATATTGTGTTAATTATCACCCAGCCTTGCAGATGTGGACATGAAAGGTTTACGAGGAGCATGTTGTCATCACCCCTGTCAGCGTCTCGCTGCTCTCGAAAAATAAAACACTGGACGACAAGCAGCAGTGGAAGTGAGGAACGATCCCGCGCTTTACTGGAAATAAGGTAGACAATCATCATCTGTAGCAAACGTGTTGGGTTGAGTTCTGTTAGCCACGCGGCCGAGAATAATTATGTATTTAGTGCAACAGGTGTACCATCGCCTTTCCACGAAAAGACGTGCCACCGTGAGACAAGTATGAACCAGAGAAGGTTTTGACTTTGGCCCGTGTCGCTTCGCAATCGGTTTCTGATTCATTCGGCCCGTCAGGGACTAGCTCAACACACTTGAAAGTGTTAAACACCGTGGCAGCTGCATTACTCGACACGCTGCTTTAAAAAACCGTTTGAGACCAAGCCTTTCTTTCGCGTTCATCCTTTCATCGGCTACTTGCCTCATGGAGCGTCTCCTCTGTTTTAGCGTGCTCGACGGCTCTGCTGAAATTTTGCTGTGCTGTGGTAAAGTTGGGTGTTCTGTGAGGTTGAACGCATAATGCTGGTTTAATACCTCTACAATGAATCTTTGAAGATAGTTCTTGGTCCACTTTTCTATCACCGTGATTATTAGCTGGACGCGTCAATCGTATGGCACGTTTTATTTCGCGAACTTCTCAACCTCACCGAACGTGAATGGAACGGGCAGCGTGGGTCGTCGGGTAGGTTAAACATTTCAATATTCTTCGCAAACTGTGTACCCCATCCTAACCCTAATCGCACGCGGTCATCTATGTCATTGCTTACGCTATGACAATATTTCGTCATGATAAGCTAGACTGTTCCTCGCGGCGAGGCGTATCATTCAACCCCATGTAAAAATACCTCCGTTTAATGAGCACTAAAAATTGTATAGGCGTGCTTTTTCTTTAAGGCTTACTGAGTACTTTGCTGCCATCCAGTAAATATTGAACAAAAAGAGAAGTCTTTATTTTCTGACGAAAACTCGTAGGACCAAGCGTGCGATATGGAATTGCAATGGAGCGCGAATCCCGCAAAGCCTCCGAGAAGGAACAGAGCATTGAAGTGTCATTGTTCGGCTTAGTTTCACGCAAGGAGCCGTGGTTAGCGCTCTCTCCAGACGCCATCTTCTATTAGTGTATTTGTAATAGAATATTGACCCTGATATCACCATTTTCTGATCTTACCAGCTTAAGAAATGTAATGCAGCTATGTAATGCGGCTTTCGCTTGCGAACACGCACTTTACTCATGTCCGCACGTGCTTCTCATATCACATGCTAAATATCAGCGTACCGAATGATTGTGACATGTGTGTAAAGAACGAAGCATTTCGAGCTAATTCCGCTAGCCTGATCAGTCTACGGTCTTTTACTGAAGTATTTCTTTTGATACTAGATTGTTTGCGATTTTTACCCAAATACGATCTCTGCAGAGAATGATTCGTAAAACTATATTCTGCAATTCTCTGGAGGATACTTTATTTCCAACACAGCTTGTATATGCGGCTGCAGTCTGTGGTGTCTAATAAACGTTCCGGCATCACAAATGGTAGACAGATAAATAGCGCAGATAACGTTGGTTTTGATTCGCTATGTTTAGCTATGAATTTTCCCGATTTTTGGCGCAGGGTAATGCGGGTTTCGCTACGGAACACAGCTTTATCTGTAACAGGAACTAGAAACTATTATCCCTGTGGTGGCTGCTTGGTTCACACTAATCAAAATGGGGGTGTTTTGCAGGCGTAGTATTTATATATTTTCGCAGACCTCGGCTGATGTTATTCATTGTAAGACTAAAACTGGTGTGCTGCACTCTGAGTAGTGAACACTAGTTGAAAGGAGCATAGGACTTGTTTATTTACGCCTTTATTATGTTTGAAGCGTTCACGTCAGAGAGGTCAGTGCAATAAATGCAAAATTTTAGATCGCTTGCAAAGACTCAAAAAGCCTGAGTACATTCATGATTTTGCTGAACGTTGTGGACGTACAGCTGCCGTTCTCTCTTAGTCTCGCGAAATATCTATTCCGTTTATACGTTCCACCAGTAGCATCGATGTATTTATGCGTGTATTATCTTTTATGCTTATATGACATTACTATTGTCGACTAATAGTGACAACTAGTTCGTCGTCCGCGGTGTTCACTGCTACGTGTGCTGTTTTTCGCTGTTCTGTGCATCGCGTTTCGCAGGGGTCCTTGAAATCGCCACAACTGATTTTCCCCTGTTTAGGTACTATTACCCTCTCTCCTTCCGCGGCCTGCCATACTACCTTTGTTTTGGTAGTTTACAACCGTATAATAATGAGTTTGCGCTACTGTAAGCTTAGGTGTTAGCTGTCTTAATTCTCATGTATCCTAACGACGCAAATCACCGTTTTTTTTTTTTCAATTTGTTAAGCTACGCTTGAACTGGGTAGAACAGGAGGCAATGTGATTTCAGAGCCCATCTCGGATCTGAACCTGGGTCATAGGCGAAATAAAGCGATATCTTCCTCCACTATATCCTAGAGATGTTAGAAGCAAGTGATTTATCTCAAAAGTCGCACATTTTGCAGCGCGTCCACCCTCTGTCACGGCGTATTTTCGAGTGATGTCAGATGGTGGCATCTTCTAAAATGAATGGCGCCAGAAGCCTCGCGCCGCATGCATAATGTAACGATGGCCGATGCTCGGCATGGTCTCCTCATTCGTCTTGTAACATCAGAATTGCGCATGCGCCGCTTGGTCTTCAAGGTCAGAGCTATAGCGAACTACTCAGAGCATAAGCCCTCTCTCTCGATTCACCCACTCCGGAGCTAGAAACATACCAAGTACACGCACGCGCTGTTCCAGTGGCAGTGCGGCATATAGGCAGCTGGAAATGGCCCAGAAACCTTCATTTGGTTTCGCCTTCGTGTTCTGCGCTTTACGCCGTGTGCCAGCCAGTGTGCGACAAGGGAAGGTAAAAGTTTTTGAAGCTTGAAACGGTCGTTTTGACATCCTAAAAATAATAGCTGTTTGTGCTCCAGTAAGTTTAGAAAATGAATCGCGTTTACTTATTATTGGGTTTACGCAGTTGGCAATAGACCACCACAAGAAGCACCAGAAACAGGGCAAGCGAAGAGAGCGCAAAGATTCTGCAGATGCAGAGAGTGAAGACGGCGGCAAAGTGAGCATTGTCGTGAACTCTAATATGCCGAGTTTGCACTTGAATGGCAGTGTCTATATTGGTTGCGGATTGAGTTTGTGGGAGTTTTATGCCTTGCTTAACTCGCATTATTTTGTGGTTGCTAAGGAAAAACACTTTGTGGAAGAATCGCGCTTGAGACGCCTTCTGTTCCCAAGGATGCGGGATCGAATCCCGGCCTCGACTGCCGCTTTTCGATGGAGGCGAAAAGCTAGGCGCCCGTGTACTGTGCGATGTTAGTGCGCGTTAAAGAACTCCAGGTGGTAGAAATTTCCGGAGTCCTCCACTACGGCGTCTCTCATTGCCTGAGTTTCTTTGAGACGTTAAACACCAAAACCAAACCAAACCAGTTTTCCAGGCGATGCATGGAAGCGTTACTAAGATCGAACGAAATCGAGTAACTAGGCTAATTTGTTTTTGTCCGTTTATAACTTTATTCGAATGAAAACTTTATTTGGAGAACATGGTACAGTTTCCTCGGAGTTTTTAGATATTATTCGATGATTTCGTTAACAAAAGATGTGCGCAAGCAATATAGAAAAAGGTCAATGGTTTCTCAATCCTTACTCCGCACACAATTTACTGCAATGGCAGCAGCACTTGAGCTTACTGCGTTTGAGGACGTCGAAGTATAGGGTGCTGAATGTTAATTGCGGCTATTCGTTTAAAGTCAGCATATTATTTTCGAGATAGGCAAGTATCAACCGAAGGTATTTCAAGCAGTTCGGGAAGAGCCGCGCATAATCACGATAGTTTCCGTCGGTTCTGGGTATTTCTCACGCAACCGGCGTGAGGAATAGGAACCCGTACCGCCGACGTTAAGCAAAGGAATCGAAGAGCGCCTCGCTACAGCGTGTCCCGTCTTCGTATGCGTGCTGCCTATCTATTTTGCAGTGCTTCAAAGATGCCTTAATAGCCAAGTGGTTGACGTAAGCGCTTCGACATTTCTCGTTTCAGCATCCGGTGGCCACCAAGGCGGGAGATGTGTTCTTATCACTTGAAGCTTCGCAGGTGAGACAAGCACAAGAACCACTTTTTGCATCCTTGTCAGCGCTGTTGAAAAAGAAAGTCTCGAAGAATTTGCTGGTTCAGCCTAAAGGTTTCACGCTCGAGCCTAGGTTCATGGTCAGCTTTGTAGTGCCTGTCATGCGCGATGTGCATGTTTTTCCCTTTTGCTGAGATCACTGGACATGTTTCTTTTTTTACAGTTATTAGATTATGTTGAAATATTGCTTGCCCAACTATTTTTTCCAAAATTTGTATAAAGATTACTTGACTAGTTATATACCTTCCTCACATGCCACCATACCATCATCTGTAATCCTGTTTTTGTTCTACCCTAATTTGCTCCCACATCCCCCCTATGTAATGCCCTTCTGGGCCTTTAGGGTATTTCAAAATAATATTTCTTCTTTGCTTTCAGCAAGTAATATTCCCCGTACTTGATACTGTCGGACAAAATATACATTAGGAATGACGAGAGCACCTTATCGTAAGAAAGGGCAGCATTCCAATAACATTTAACCTTGCTATGTAATGCGACCATGCGTTTCAAGGAACATTAGTTACCTAGTGCCTCTACACGTGTGCCTCGCGGCCTTAGAGCAGGCATATGGTTGTGAATAGGTGAGGGGAAGTTTGGGATGAAAATTGACCACAGAGGAACAACACAATATGAGTGGACCTCCTTAAATCTAAATGCTCAATCAATTGTAGTGGAATGACCGATATATGAAAGGAACTAGCCCCCTGTTGCTTCACAATTACTGACAAATTTCCAGTTGCTGGCGCCTTATTATTTCACTGTGGGTCCGTGGGAACATACTGTTTCGCATAATCTGTTTTGCAAATTTCGACTTACTGGTTTTAGGCAATGGTGTTATAAATTTATGTAATGTGGGCTGAAATGTCCACCTACGACACAGGATGGTATAGGTCCACGTACAATTCGTTGTGGCTCCTCAGCATTTGACGCGCCTACGTAATGCTCGTAGTAAATTGAATTCTAGAATATTGTGTTTACTGAAAAAGGCCGTCCGTTGAAGTAGTAGCTAACTATGAGGCTAGAAAATATTCCTAGCAGGAAGGCTACCCACGAATTTAAGAAAAGCATGCTATAAAAAGCTTCTATACGAAATTATAATTGTCTACATCGACACAGTAGTTCCGCGCATATGTATATAAATGTAGCCCTGTACGTTTGCCACTAATCAAGGGAACCACAAGCCATCGGCATAGTAAAGATTACTGACAGTTCTGAATACTGAACTGCTGAGCCTAAAACTCGTAGTAAACGAGTGCGTGTAGTTTTTATTCTTATTTTCTCTATCTTATGTTGAACAAAACACCTGCATGAACGCGCCTACAAAGACGGATGGATGTCTCTCACCTGTTGTCAAACCCAGTAGACTCTCTTTAACGCGACACAGTAGCACCAGTGCAAATGGCGCCTTGTCTATGCTTTGAAAACGCTTATCAAATGGAAGAAAGAGACCCGCAACCTTTCCCAATGTGTGTGTGTGTTCAGATAAAAGCACTAATCGACCCCCGCAATCATTTATTTCAATGAACATTTTATCCATCTTAAAGCAGCGCGAAACACAGGACAAAAGAACAGGAGACGACACAAGCGCTTTCTGTCGCTCATGTGCTTGTGTCGTCTCCTGTTCTTTTGTCCTGTGTTTCGCGCTGCTTTAAGATGAATCCAGTCCAACTCGCTCTGTTTTCTACACTCGTGAAAATTTTATATTTGGTAGGCCGATGTCTGGGCAGAAAGGAAAGTACTGAAGCTTTGCATGTTACGCAGTAGCTTTCTCTTAAAAATCGCTTATCTCTGCAATTGCAAAAACGCCATTTTTGCCACTTCAAAATGTTGCACGTGTACAGAGCTGCTGTTTGCGCACTAAGATTTTGGCATGCATTTTTTCTTACTCAGTAATTGTTGTCAACATTTAATTTAGGAAATGTATTAGAAATATTTTGATTTACAGCAGTTTTTTTTTTTTTTTTTTTGCAAAAGCCCGTTATACTGTGTGGGACGGGCAGAGGCTCTTTATTTTTCTTTCCTTTCCATGCCTCGACATAATATATGTAAATGACCACTAATTTCACTCCTAGAGCGACGCGTTTCTTCAAAAGATCAATGTTCAATCCTGCATCTTGGCCAGCGGCATTAAGTTGTCCCTAAAATCTTTTTTTTTTTTTACTTAGTATGAAGGAACACTCAGCAAGGTTAAAGGGGTACGCCTCAGTTCTCAGGTCGGGCCAACGTTTCGATAAGTGTACTTATCTTCGTCTGGTAATTAAGTAGGTCATGGTAACATTTGAGGCTGTAGACCATCATATGCTTTTCCCCAACCCATCACGGTCAGTCAGATTTCTAAAACAGCAAAAAGGGACAACTTTGAATTCAATAAAACATTCATCTCGTAATTTTTTTAAATCTCCATCAGAAACCCCCACTACCTCAGAAATATCTGGACTAAAAAGTGATGCATTATGTAGTTTAAAATTGTTAAAACAAATACACGATTCAGCGCTTGTACTGAAATTTATCCCTACGACCTGGCTGATGGACTAGTTTATTGCATTAGAATTTTTAACAGACTTACGCAGAGCTCATTCTTTATTCCGAGAAAACAAAATGTAGGTGTTGAGTTGGCCGTCCATTCTCCTATTACTAATTTGAGTTGCAACTAATGTATATTTTTGAACTCCAATCAATTCCATTGAAATTTCAGTCGTTGGTTTGATATTTAATAAAACATCTATTTTGACTGAAGTCTCATAAGAACAGTAATCAGTTCTACATATATTCTTTCTACAGTAATCAGTTCTCTCTCTCTCTCTCTCTCTCTCTCTCTATATATATATATATATATATATATTTATATATATATATATATATATATATATATATCATTAAATAATGATGACAGTTCTTATGAGACTTCAATCAAAATAGATTCTAAAGAATAAAAGGATGCACTTAGATTTATATCTAGTTTTATAGCTTATTCTATGCAATACAATAGTTTTCAGTGCCTGATATTATATATATATATATATATATATATATATATATATATATATATATATATATATATATATATATATCAGGCACTGAAAACTATTGTGTTGCATAGAATAAGGTATAAAACTTGATATAAACCTGAGTGCATGCATGCTTTCATTCTTTAGAATTTCTGATTCCTTCCCCTAGGAATAGGCACCGGAAATCCATTTTCGTATATGCTGACTTTAATTTAATTTTGTTTTATGCAATATCTAACGCCTTTTCACGAGTTATAAAGTTGTTTTCTGCTTGTGAAAGGGGGGTTGACAGCTTAAAATAGAATAAATTTGCTATTTCTTTCCATTTTTGGAAAAAGGCTTGAAGGTATTGCATTTACTGTACCTTCTATTTTTTTTTTTTACTGAGGTGCAGAGGAATGCAATCCGCCTATTATTTGCATTTCTCCATATTTAGGGTATGATACAAATTAGGAATGCTATGCTTTTAAATACTGTTTTCCCCAATCGACGATCGTGCTGACTATAGGCAGAGTTGAGCGCTCACAGGTTTTCGCTTTCATGAAGAATTCCAGAGCATGGTCTGGTAATGAGGCCGTTTATTTTATTATATTTATATCCTTTTGTTCCTTTACATAATTTTATATTGTGATCCAATTTATTTGAAGCTACTTGGCCTTGATGAATGCAGTTTCCGCTATGTGGCCTGCATAGGAAAACGAGTTGACTATCCATATCTAATGCAATTATTATTTTAAATATTTTATAGTTGAAATACTAATCGTTTAAAGCTTAAACCAAGAACATACCACTGGTGAAATCTGAACTCACGACATTAAATTTTGTTGGGGCGTTCTTATTTGGTTGTCATCAATTTTGCATCTATAAAAAATACTGCAATAATGTTTTTTACAAATATTCCCCTTTACTTCCCTTTCCGCTGAATCAAGGCTTCTTCTTATTCGTTTGGTGGGAGTGTTTAGGAACGTCTTTTGCATTCAGTATTCTCAGTGATTGTAAAAAACTGGAAATCAAAAAAACACCGTGAACAACGTACTAGAACATAATTTTAGCTGACACTGTTACATCATGCATGGTTAGCAGCCGGTCAGTCAAAATGCGATGAAATGTACTAACCGTGCGGAGACTGCAGTCCTATAAGTTCTACCATCATGACTGTTCGTTTCATGAATGTTTCATTTCATGGGAATTGCTTTGGTTTATGGAGTTGCCGTTTCAAAGCTACTCAGGCTATTAGAGACGACGTAGAGGAGGAGTCCGGAAATTTTGACCGCCGGAGGTACTTTAACGTTCACTCACAATGTACAGCACTTGGGCGCCTAGGTTCGCCAAACAGTGGCCGCCAGGGCCTGGATTCGATCCCGCATCATTAAGAAAAATAGACCAGTGCCCTAACGCCTGCATCGCCATGGCTGGCCTGTTCCTTCCATTAATGCCACCATGGTTTCCAGGCTTGCAACTTGGACGAGAAGAAAATATATTCGAGGAACTCGATCTCGTTAGTCCTGAATTAAAATCGAACATCAAGCAAGGAAAGACATCACAGGATGTCCAAACGAATGGGTCTAATTAAAACGGCTGCTGTTTGTCAAACAATGGTGTGACTTTCGTAGACGGGAGAATCGTTTGCATGCACATATGACGAGGTACCAAGCACATCGTAGGCAATATCGTCGTGTTGGATTTGTGGGCCTCAGATGTCCTTGATGCAATACATATTGTTAAACATCATGATTTATTGAAATGGCTTATCGGAAAAGGAAGCAGGAAAGTTTAATAGTCCCGCAAGATAATTTGGGGGTTAGAAATAAAGTAAATTGGGTGGATTCTCAGGCTAGTGAAGACGCTGACACCTTCAAATTGACGACACTGAACCCACTGTGACTCGTATATCGAACACATTTCCAGTTGACGCCACAAAAACAGAGAACGTATGTATTGAAGAATGTGAAGGTGCTGAGGTCTAAGGAGATAAGATAGGGTATGAGAATTCTGCGTGCATTTAGATAAGAAAAGGGATGCCGTCTTTGGAGAATTGTGTGATATATAGTACTATGAAGGCGTAGCTAAGCAAGAAGCAAGCGAACAATTCCACCAAAGAATGAAAACGGTTGCACTGTAGTCGATACATAATACAGATGTTTTAATAATTGCAATATCGTCTCATTTATTTCTTCTCACTTCTAGGCCATTTCGAAAGGGGCAAATGCACCGTCCTCCCGATACAGCCGGATGTCCGCGCTAGCCATCTTCCTCATGGCGGTTGTCTTCATCGCCAGCACGTTAATAATCGTGGTGTGGCTAAAACCTTCCCGTAAAGTGATGATATGCTCGACGACTGCATGCATATCGCATGCAAACCTATTAAAGACTGCCATGAACACTGCGGTGAAGCCGTGTGCCAACTTCTACAGCTTCGTATGTGGCTCTTGGAAGCCGGCTAGTAAGGAAAAGTCAATGATAGAAAGAATTTACGTCCGCTCAAAACAAAATGCTATTCAAGAACTTGAGGGAGATCCCAACATGACCCCAGTTCCCCTAGCACCACGGTACTTCCAAAGCTGCATGGCGAACCACTCAGAAGATTTGATTAAAAGTGAGATAAAAAAATTCAAGAGCTTCAAAATTGGCTTTGGCTTGCAGTGGCCCGAAAAGTGGCCAGAGTCCAACAAGCTCGTCAAGGCCCCATTGATGATTTTACTGAACATGACGGTAAACTGGAACATCAACCTGCTAATCAAAGTACGTGCCATGCCGGCTTACAGGAGCAGACGCAAGTCGCTCTACGTAAGCTCCGGCATTTGGTACAAGTGGGAAAACACGACGGACGATCAGTTCGCAGCACTTGTCAAGGAGCCAAGGAGCACTGCGACTACTTGGGGGTGCCTTCGCCAGGTAGCAGCATGGAGCTCAAGGCGCATCTTCAAGCTATCGCCAGTGGAATCCCAAAGTTCACGTCTGACGCCAGGGAGGAGCAGAAACTCACGCTGAAGGACGTCGACCAGTTCACGGCTTCTTGGAGTGATCAGTGGCGGCAGTACCTGAATGACGTTTATAGGCCCGAATTCTCTTGGAGTGTAGACGATGTTCTGCTGCTGCAGCATTCCGCAATACTTACCCACCTCAGCGACCTGTTGGGAAATATTCCACAAGCGTCATTTCGGAGGGTGCTTTCCTGGGTGTTTATTCGCATGTTCTTGTGGACGGTGCTTGGTAAACCAGAAATCAGGATCAAGGGGGACGCAAGAACGCTCCAAGCCTTCAGAAAACAAACCTGCTTGTCACACGTGGAAAACAATTTCGGCCTGCTAGTGTTGGCTAAACATATCTACGCTCACTTCAACAAAGAAGTGCGTCATAATTTAGACGTCGTTTTTGACAATTTGAGAGAACATATGAAAATCAATTTTGGAAACAACTCGTGGATTGATGATGTAGTTAAAAAGAAGTTATACAGCAAGCTAGATACTATGTGGCAAAATTTGTTACCGGACAATCGGTTCTTTTCTAACTACAGCCTTGCCTCGCTTTATAAGAACTTTCCTGACATCGGCGACTCCTTCATGGACAACATTATTAACCTAGCTAAGGCGTTCCGAAAGACTGTGGCTTGGGAAGATTACATCAGCATCTTCAGCAAACGTCTGGGAGGTGGCCGCATGACAAGCCGCTACAGCTACTATTACAACAGCGTTTCTATGGACGTCGGCGCTCTCGAACCACCGATTCTGTACACTAATGTCACGTCTGCCGTCATGTACGGATCCCTGGGGGCAAGCCTTGCGGCGGCAATGGTCCAATCGTTTGATGAGCGCGGCATTCGTTTCAACGAGAAAGGCGACGAAATCCCCTGGTGGACCACGGGGTACAAAGAATACGAGGAGCGGGTCAAGTGCAATTTAGGAGCTGCTGCTAGTGGTCTCTCACCTCCGCATGGATCGCAGTCGCGCACGTTCTCCAGCCCGCTTTATTTGCTGCTGCCTGCCTTAGGTTCCGCGTACCAGGCGTACCAAACGTCTGTTAAAGATGAAGGAAACGGGGGTATGGTAGTACTTAAGGGTCTCGACAGCTACCACGATGATCAGGTGTTCTTTATGACGTACTGCTTCTTGACATGCGCCACTGACAGCAACGGAGACGAGTGCAATGTGCCTCTGCGTCACTCGCACGAGTTCGCCGCTGCATTTGGATGCACAGCTGATGAAGAAATGAACCCCATCGAGAAGTGTAACTTTTTCGGTTGACTTTGATACTTCTATGGTGTCTGCCTATATCTTTATTTTTTATATTTATCCCGTGTTTGCATTTTCACTTTTAGACAGCATATGTTTTGTGCCGAATCGCTTTATTGCGCCCTTTGGTTCTTTGTGCTTTCCCCGCTGCACTCATGATTCCCTTCAAGTGCGCTTCAGAACTCTTCGCTGTTTGGCACTACGAGTCCCATCCCTAGCGCTCGGTGTAGACATTACGCACATGCGCTGCAGTTTTACTTTCTACGTTTTGTCGTCTTGCAATAACACTACCGCTTTCGTGTCTAACCTAAAGCGTCGGAATGTTATGCTTTACGAAGTTTCTGTCGAATTATTTAAAACTTTGTACTGCTAAATGTAGTTAAGGCTTCTCAAAAGTGGTTATTTGTTTTAAGTAATCGTTGTGCGTTGGCAGTGCATACATTCGAAAGCTTCCATGCATCATGCTCGAGTACTATTGGAATGCCATGTCAGACGGCCACGTGCTGCCGTATCGATAAACACTATCCTTTTAATATTTGATTTAAAGTGAAGTGGGATTTTTTGTGCTAGACCTCTATGAAGAGACCTTCTCTTTCGGCTTGTTTGGAAACATACTTTTAAGTCGTTAGCATTTATTTTTTTTTGCATGCAGCTCGCGCCTTAGCAAACGTTTTGTTGTCGCAACCTTGTGCGAGCGGCTTCTCTATTGAGCGTAGTCCTGTATTCTGCCGCATATTTCAATGTGTCGGTCGTTTCACTGGTGTCTATGTTGCACCGCTGCTTTCAAGGTTGTTCTCAACATCATATTGGGCTGAACTTTACGGCATTCAGGGAAATTGTTTTGGGGACATAATCCACCAAGCTCATTTGGATGCCGTCTAAATGCATTTTCCGGTCAATCTTAGGTTGTGAAGTTTTATAAATTTTTTTAAATGTGTTTACCTTAGGTCTATTTTTCCTGACTTTAGCAATTTTTACGTATCCTCAAGGCGATTTTGGGTGGCGACGCGGATGAATGGTCGCCAGTGGTATTGTTACTTAACAGTGGAAAGTAATACTGTCCTAAAAGGAGGTTGCAGTAGAGTGACTAGGATAATTGCCCGAATCGCCTGCCAGATAGATCGTTTTACGCACGGGCAGCTGCTGGTTCTGAATTTGCTTTTAGCCGCTTGCGCTCGTCAGCCACCCTTTGGACACCGTGCTCGGCGCGCGGTCCGGTGTCTGCGATGACGGTCGCATTCATGGCGCCCGTCGCATTTGGTGCTGTTGTTTGAGGCGAGAAATATTGCACTTTCTTAATAAAGTCCAGTCATCGATGATCCAGCCTTTCAAAGCGTTGGGGAACTCGAGACATTGACGGTGCTTTTTATCCCCAAGATGAGCCTTCTGGGCAGGCAACCAATCAAGATAGCAGGCTAATCTTTTTCAGCCGCCGTATGACTATCTTGGAAAATGCCGTAAACGCGTGCTCTTTGCGAATTTCTTTGCCACACATGAATCAGTTATTCATAGCCACGGCTACGCTTAAGAAGTCTTTTTCCTCTCTTGTGGCTCCAGATTGAACTGAGCGTTTGGCGATGACAAGGCTGTCTTTACAGCGAAATACAAGGATAGGGCCTCCTACGGCGGACTTGGACCAGCCAGTCCTACTGGCTATTTCACTGGGGGAAACCCCGATGGGCTTTAGAAACCCTTTTACGATCGCAAGCGATCAGTCGCCGTTTACCGACTGGCACCCTTACAGGCATCCTCTCAACCGAAAACAATATTGTGGATGAGGTTATACAGGTTTCGAGGGATATCACTAGCCAATTTTAAATTCAGGATTATTGATGTCAGAGCAGACTTAAAGGAGACTACAGCGGCCTGTTTGAAAAAACCCGGCCACCTTCTCAGGGAAGAAGTTACAAATTATTAGAGAAAGAAAAAAAGACAGCAGTTCACTTCTGTCATTAAATAACTGGACTAAATTCGGCTAGCACCGTGATTGCTTCGGTGATCGCAGTCACCGTACAGCGCACAGAGAACGGCGGCCATATGGCGGCTAACGAGCACGAGCGGCGAAAAGAGGCCGCCAGCGGCCAAGCTCCGAAAAATCAGCTGCCCACGCGAAACGAGCTATCAGGCTGGCAAGCGGGCAAGTATAGGACGGGCATGCGCCTAGGCATCACCCAGCGTAAACTGGACGCTGTCATAGCGCCGCTTAGTGAGGCATATGCAGTTTTAAAACGGTGCTCCGGCATCTAGTAATATTTTGTCCGTGACTATATTTACAGGTTGCTTAGCATACTGGATTTACTCTTTGAACAGTAAATCTTTGTTCTCATCTTTCTTTCGAGAAATGTTTTGTACAGTTTTTTTTTTGCTCATTGTGAATAATAGCGTGTAATTACGTCGTTTTTTATCCAGTACTCAATATTAACATTGAGAGGACCCATGGACTTCGCATTATTATACACGCAGTAGAGCCCTTAACACCGGCTTTTAATTACTTCTAGAACTGACACAAATGCATAGAGTTTGGCAAAGTGTTTAAAACGTTTAGTCGGTTTGGTTTTTAAGAAGGCGTAGTATTTACCTCGTTTCTTTGTGGGTGCCTGAGGATACCTGCACTTCAATAAATATGATGCATTAAAGGTATACACCACGTCGGCTGAAACATCTGTACAATCTAGCCGCAAATTAGTCTAGCCGGTGGATATGATGGGAAAGCGAAATGGTATGTGCCCACCCTGAACGCTGCAGATGGAACGCTTGTATCGAAATTTCAAACGTGTTCAGGGGCTTGTTTTTTTTTTTTTTCGCCGAAATTTTCTCCTTTCTTAGGTACGGCAACTGCGGCTGCAACGGTCATGCTTTTTGGACTGACAAAGATTTCTACTCTGTCGCGTAATAAAGTACTGATTTTTTTTGTTATTATCTTTGCATCGTGCCGCTGTCCAGCGTAAAGTAAATTTATTCAGTGGCCGGCGCAGCAGCGTGGAGCCAAAAGGCGAAGACGCCAATGACACTGCTGTTCCGATAGATGCGTCCGCCTTCACGATGGCTGTAATGATCAGAGAGTTGGAATCCCAAAATTCAGCGTATGCTGCTCAGATTAGTATACGGATACAGTATGCCGGAATGCTGTTAACTTGAGACTTTCACTCAATCAAAAATCATTGTCTTTTTCTCATTTGCGAAGACAATAATTCCATCCCTTAATTTCAACTTGCATTAGATATAGCTTGAGAGTACTGGCAATGACAGGGGTGTGAGGTAACGTCAGTGTTAAAAACCAGTTATATTGTCACGTGATGGTGACTGTACCAAAACCAGCAAGCGAAGAGACGGTCCTCGGTGAGAATAATCAGTTTCGTTGGTTAGTTTAGTTTGAGGTTTAACGTCCCACAGCTACTCAAGCTGAGAGACCTTGTAGTGGAGGACTCCGAAAATATCGACCACCTGGGGTTACTTAGCATGCACTGACGTCGCACACCACACGGGTGCCTTGTTTTCCAGCGAGGAACGGCCGCCGAGGACGGGAGTCGATCCCGCGGATCCCGCGCCCTTAGGAACAATAGTCGAGCGCCGTAACCACTTCGCCACCCCGGCGGGGTAATTTATTCGGCTGACTTACGCAATTAAAGAACTAAGCTGTTTGGTGGCGACAATAACAGTAAACGTTCTCGTCAATGGTCGAAGTACCAACGCCCGTTGCATTAGGCAGTGGTCTATTAAAGTCGCCCAAGACACTTATACATAAGCCTGCCAAGGTATAAATGAAAAGTTCGGAATAGTACAAAAGCTGCTGTGCTTGCCTGCAATCTTTCGGCGCATCTTGCGCAGTTTCTGAGAACTTTAGCACGCCGTAACAAAGTCCAGCTACTAGGCGAAATTTATTGTACGCAGCAGCCACAGAGCACTGGAAATTGTTCGAAGTACCCTACTTGTATCTATGTAGTATAAATGAGGGGATATATATAAACGTTTTGTAGAAACGCCTGTACCATAAACGAAACTGCCACAAAGCGTGTTATTTTTAGACATATTTGCTTTCTATTTGTGTGACATCTAACTTTTATTTTATTTTTTATCGCTGACTGCGGATGTATTTGAGCTAAATCGATCTCTTACCTGTGCAATCATAAGGCTGCAGTCTAGGGCGAAATCAGTGTGCTCCTTTGTCATCAGTGTACCGGTCGTGAAATTCGCCAGTAGCTATGATATTTGTGCGACAACCGTACTAGCTGCTAACTGTTATTTTAATTGCGATATACGGCCATTAAACTATAACGCTGGAAGCCCTCAGAGTAAAGCAATTCGCTCTGTTCGAGAGTGCTAGCACAAATTCAGGCCCTGCTCAAAATTTTTTGCCTCATCTTGTGTAAGAATGCCGTTTGCAGGAGTATTTAGAAGCAGGTTTCTGGTGAGCATCTGCGCTACGTAAAAGGGCGCAAGAGTCAGTTTCCGAAAAATAGAAGCATAAAGAGCTTCATGCTGTACAAAGGCACTTTACCAGCGGTCATCCTCACCTCCGCAAATGGAATCTTTAGGCGGCTTGTTTTTTTTTTTTTTTTTTTTTTTTTTTCAGGGAGTAAGGAAGGACATAGAGAAGAATAGAAGTTGGGCAATATACCGGGCCAAACACATCCAAGCACAACCGATGCTAGGCCTCGGATGTCGCAACTGTGAGCATCTATAGGGAACCCGCAATTAAATTTGTTGCATCGATTGCCGCGCCGTAACACACAGTCAACGAGATGACGCCACCTACATGCGCTTACAGGGATCAGATTGCACGCAATGCATAACCCCTGCATGGCCTTGCTCAGATAACTAGGCTACGTCGAGAGCGTCTGGGCAAAGACGTTATCTGCCACACGCATGTCTATAATGCTGTAGAATATGGTCTGTCGTTTATCACGAACAGAGCGGCTAGCAGCAGCAGTCTTTAGGCGCGCTGTGGAACAATTGCAGCGCCGCCTAAACACTTCAGGTTCCTTTTATGGCAAGGACCTGGGTGAAAGTATTTCTAATTTTTATGTTTTCCCTATATGATTCACAGAGGCGCTTAATATTTGAGAATGAAATAAAATGCAATTAAAGTAACTTCTGTTGAGCGCAATTTGTGGCTTCGATCGGCGACTTGTCACAATGGTTGCTAGACATGTTATTCTAGCTACAACACGGGTGGCCTCGTACGCTGAGCATTTCTTATCGTTTGAAGAATTTGTGTATTTGGGTAAAGGCCTCCGCCACGCACGCAAGCAGCGCCTTAACCTTGCGACCATTGATTGTAGACAGACGTGGAAAGCTACGTCGCATTTTACTTTTGCCAGTAAGCAAACTACGCTGCCAATAGGCAATATCTAAAACAACTTTGTTATTCCTTATGTAACGCCTGTAATTTTCCTACGCGCCGAGAAAAAAGATTACATCCCTAATGCAAAAACTAGTGCCGCTGGGTCGCAGCGCCCAAGGACCATACCTGATTATGGGCCCAGTATAACGCTGGAGACTAGGCGTACAGGGACGCGGCATACTGGCACGCGCCGCACTGGTGCACTGGTCGCCGGGAGAAAAAAATGTTCGGAGGAAAAGTAAAAGGTAAAAAAGTCGCGAACCACCTCAACTACATTAAAAAGGTAAAAAGAATAAAAGAAACAAATTTAGGCAAAAAAAAATTGCAGCTCTAGTGCGCTTCGAACTCGGTGCCTCTTCCCCTGTACCCTGCTACGCTAACCACACGGCCAAGCCGACAATAATTTGTTCTTCATTGCATGGAAGTTCTTCGAGCAATGTAACCAGGTCTCATTCCGCAACCTGCCAATACAGAGTTGGCCGGCTCCGCCGACAACTGGTAACTTTCGAAACATTTTTGCATGTTAAGTCAAAACCGCATTCATAAGGTTGGGACTTCATGTTCCGAAGTGTATAGGCCATTGCTGCCTCTCTAACAATTACAACTTCTTGACCATTCGAGCTTGCTGCCTGTTCTCACGACTTGCTACTGATGTTCAGGATGCCTATGCGTAGCATTTTGTGAACTGAAATCATTTTAACATCTCGTGTTTGGAATCGCTGGAAAATGTAGCAGCGCCGGCTCTTCGGTGGTGCTCAGCTACCGTGGGCGTAATTTTTGCTGAACACGGAGCTGTAGCACAAACCTTGAAAGAAAAAATTGCGATCAAGATTCAATACCGGCAAGTGCAGCAGTGACGACACTATTTTGCTGGTAACTAAATCTTATTTGTATGTAAGCATTTCGGGAAGCAATGAGATGACCGAGGGCTCGGCTAATTTATACGCAGAGCAAGGAGCTCAAAAGTTTGAGAAACACGCAAAATATCATGCATTACAAGCGCTGTATGTTTTTTTTTTTTTCTCTTATGGACCCATCGCTCGGTAAACTACTCTCTTGTTTTATTGTTTTCTTTCTGCTGTTTATACTGGGCAGCAGTGCAGGCTACGCTCACTAATGCGTAGGCCCTGTTTGGAGTCCGCGATTGAGTCCGCATTGAACATTTTGGGAGTAATCATTGTTTTATAGTGCCCACGAGATCAGCCGTGAAGTTTGATATGCATGGTCACCCAAATTATTCAATTCCAGTATTAGTTGTACGAAATCGTTACTGTGTAATAAGATATTAGAGGCGCGGCGATCGTGGCCTCTTTCGAAACGCTCGAAACGACCTATCGAGACATGGAAACTCTAGAAAAAGATGATGCGTCTATTTCTTTAATGTGCGCGTCGACTTCGCAGCAAAAACGCTTACTTGAACCATATTTTTCATATACGCCCCGATGGTCGATTGCGAATACGCTGTTGCCATGTTGGCCATTGAGGGATGCTAACAGCGACCAGTGCGGCCCAGAGCCCATTCAGCACTTCTCCCAGTGAATCACGAATGCTATCGACACACCCAGTGTTAAGAAGTTAATCCCAGCGTTTTTCTCCCATCGTACCAGTGCAACCAGTGCCTTCCCGTCACAGCTCCATTGAATATCACAGACTTCTAGCGTCCCCTGCAGATCCGAAAAGCAGTGCGAAAAATGTACTTATTTCGCACTGAAGACGCTGGGAGACGCTAGTTTTTGCAGTAGGGACCATTTCTTTTCTCATTCCTTTTTGTTTTCATCCCGAATCTGAATTTCGGGTTTTGAACTCTTTGATGTTTACAGCTTTCGGATGTAATTATTAAATTGTTTGATTTTTGTCCTTCTTTTTAATGTCCAATGTAAATATCATGTTTTCGACTGTTTATCAACCAACTATATAACGATTGTTGGTCCTATATCCTACTGCTGTGTTTTCTTTTAGTGTGCTACAGCCTTAGTCAAGCTTGGACCTTAGTCAAGCTTGTTTAGGAGCGTTTAGCCCAGGAGACCATCCAGCTTGTTTTATGAAAAAAATAAAATACATTGATTGATTTATTTCTCATAGTACTAAACTTTCATGTACGTTGCTTATAAGATTAACCGTTTTGCTTGAATTGTTGGCTGAGATTGCTGCGAGTTGTTGTCGCTCGCAAAATACAATTGGCAATTTTTCTTTATAAATCGCTCTTCATTGCACTGTTTTAGACTCAACTTCTCGCGATTTAATTCAAGAAAATTTTGGCTTCAAGCGAGCTTCGCGAATAATAAATTTCGTTACGTCCCTGATTACGCGACCGTTTTCCCCAAACCTGCAATCGATCACATTAAAAACATTTCGCTAACCCGGTAGGTTGCGTAAGCAAAACCGACGTGGCTTCTTCTTCTCCATCTAAGGCGTACCGTGGCTACCGCCCGCGGCCACGCGACGACTTGAGCTGGGAGACCAGCGGTAGCCGCACCTGTTGCCAAGGCGTCGGCAGCGGCACCGCTCCTTCTAAGGCGGACTATGGCTGACCGGCCGCGGCCACGTCCCGGAACTCCAAAGCTATGGTCAGACATTTTTCCGCACCAACTATTAACTTTTGGTCGAGCACATGCCTGCAACACGTTCCTGATCGCAAAAATGTGTCATGTTTTGCATGTACTCTTTTGCGCGAGGCATTATATCCAAAGGTTCTACCGAGCGTTTGCGACGTTGATATGGTGCGGCGTGATAATCTATTGAGGCCTGTTTCTGCTAGCTGGCTAGGTTTTACACATCTCTATTTGGTTTTATGAAAAAAATTTACGATTCAGGTCGTTTTCTGGCAGCTCACTTTCCATATGAGTACTTATTTATTGTTTTACGGAAAAATGTATACAAAGAATTGATGTCTATGTTGTTCCTGCCTCCTTTATATTCTTCACTCTATTCTAATTGTTTGGGGATATTGTAATGAAAAGGATACGCAAAATGCCGATTTCGCCTTCTACTAAAACGTTTTTCATTAAACTTCATGCTAAACTGCTTTTAAAGTGAGGCTTCGCAAAAAATATTTTCGTTTCTTTTCCTAATTGTTCGCTATGTGGCATACCTGAAACAATCGAACATTGATTAATTCCTTCAAAGATACAATAATATTTCGTGATGTTCTGCAAAGAACACTTAAGGAAGACTATTTTGAATTCTGACAGTGTGCGTTACTTAATGGCCACCGAACATGACCATGAACCCTTTGACAATTTTTCACCTTGGACTTCATAGCCTGTGGAAAACTCGTATGTTGGATCATAATGCTGATTCTCTCGTTTCCCCCAGTCCTCGTTTCGACCAGATGGTACACCAGCTTAGAGACACAAAAATAGTGACTATCAACCGCATTGGCTGCCATTGTTGAAGTGTTGTCTTTCCTTGCCGCCGTTTTATTGAAATTGCGCTTTGTCTTATTCTGGTTTTGTGGTGTTGAGTTGTATGTTTCAGTTGTACTTTTCGGCTACAGGCTGATTATTTTATATGAAATGTCTGTAGATCTTTCCTGCATTTAAAGGCATGTAGTCAATACCATGCTGGAAAAAAATCCCGGCTGTGGCTGAGTTGGTTAAAGCGCTCAGCTAGGGATCTGAGGGATGGAGGTTTGATTATCGGTGGAGAAAAATCACATTTTTATGAGGAGACCATAGCCCAACTTCACGGCGTAGCTGCAGCCAGCCGAGATCTCGCTTTGGCTGTCGGAGTGCTGCTTTCGCAACAAAATAACTATAAATTAGGGGAAGCGTAGCCATGGGGCCCATTTACTGGCAACCAACTGACAACCGGGAATCCTAAGATTGGATGGATTCCGAGGCATTCATAGACCTAGCTAGAAAAACGAGCAAAGTGACATTACGTGTTCTCCCAGCGTATAACCCTCGGAAATGCTCAGCAACAGTGTGGCCACGTTCTGCTTGAATGCATGAATGCATAGGCTTGGTGCGCTTTCAAGTATATTCGCCAGTGGGCGGTAAATCGAAGCCTCAGATTAGGGGAGAAAAAGCCCGGCTTCCTACCCCAGTGGCCACCTCAGTACGAGCTAGCAATGCTGCGTTCAAGCCATGACGTCACGTCCGGCTCCTTTGTAGGTCTTATTGTTTAATTTCAATCCTACTCCGCGCATGGAGTCGATCTACTCTTTGTAGGCCATGATCATGAAGGTCAAATAGGCAAATGTCACCTTCAACACGACAAGTTTATTTACTGCGAGAAAGAATCCCCGAAACTTGCACACTTTGCCCTCTAGAGGGCACCACTATGCCAACTGCTGGAAAATAAGAGAAATCAAGGTTAACCGAGTGCTCTTGCCACTTTAAGAGGATGCACTAACTCGAAGACACAGCTGCGCATTTGAGATGTTTCCAGCGACGCGTAGGGGCTAAGGGCCAGATATTGCTTGGTGTGTTCAGGTAAGAGATGATAGCCAAGAATATATCAGTGGGATCAAATCGTCTTATGATAAGAGGATACTTTGCTTCCTCTGTTCTCAAAGGTCAGACTGCATGCCAATTCTTTAACGACAAAAAAAAAATTGGACATTTATTTCTAGTCCGAAATGTCATGAAAATTAGATTGAAACCGCGATGTTGTTTTCCGCTGTTAGAATGATCTCCGCCTACACTATCAGTAGAATTATTGGTATTTTAAACAGTGTTTGTACTACCACAAACATTACAGACAAACTGATTTAAATGCCTCTTGGTAAAACATATCCAATTGCAAACACAGCATGAAAGTCGACCAATTGGCGCAGGCAAGCACTAAGAAGCAGACACCCTTTAGTTATCGCAAATATAGTTTGGTGATAGTGGGCATATCCTTCTCTGAGAAACACATTCATTTCGGCTCGAATGGTAGATAATTGATACAGCATATTCCCATGCCTATTCCTGATACGAGCGCGTCTTCGTCTCTGTGTATGACGCTTTAGCAAATACGATTACACAGTGCAGTATAGAATACGACGAAGGATAGCTAAACGAATGCTTCAGAGGTCTTCAAGTAATTACAGATTAAATAAAAACCATCATAGTGTGGCCGCATTTATTGGCGTAGGTATTAGTGCAACGGTCCTCATTTTCTGCGTTTGTTTTCGAGACGCCCATCCGTATTTTCTTTTACTAGCTAAGAGGCGAGTTCCTTTCCTTGTGCTAGAATCGGTTAGCGAAAGCTGCGGAGATTACCCTGGGCCACGAACAAAGAGTGCTCCTGAAGGCGAAATAACGACAGAGGCTTGAAGGCACGACGGCTCCCCCTCAGACGTCTTTTAAAAGGGCGGCATTTGCACATGTCCGTTTATTCTGGACGGGCTTGTGCGGTTTTTGAGCGTGAGTATGTGTGGTTTTCAACGGTGGGAGTGTATACAACCTAAACACAAACCAAAACACCTTTTGTCTGCTCCAGTGCCAGTGCGTAAAACTGGAGAGAAGACTGTTTGTTCGATAGTACGCGTGAGCGATTCGATGAGAGGAAATATGTCGACAATTTGTTTGTATTCAGAGCAGTTGTATATGGTGTGTGTCATAAATATCAATATACATAAATTTCACATGTAGTCAGATGTTTTTTCTATGTGTACACATAATGATTCTGTCCTTAGCTAGCTCGGAGATAACATAGGCTAAGGTAGTAGTGCTGTCAGTGCTACCGAAGTTTAATATGAGCGTAGAAAACTTTCGTAGGAGAGTATGATATGGAGAGGATCGAGAAAGCTGCAAAAAAAGCAGGAGCCTAAAAGACATTGGGAGGAACTTTGTCGCTGAAGACTATCAGACGGACACCCTAATAGACAAGACAGTTGAGGTCTTTAAGAACAAGTATAGGATAGTTCAATTAGCCAGCATAGTCTACGCAAGTCTCTACAGTAGCTTAAATAATGACGTCGATAATGAAAGCTATATCTGAGGATAAAATGTGCATTCGTAATTATTAAAAGCAGAAATAACAAAGAAAAATTGTAATGTGGTGAGGAAAACCGGTTGGCGAGGGTCTGGTTACTGCCGGTTATTTGAAGCAAGGCAGGGATATTTTGCCGGTGAAATGTGTCTAGCCATACACAGAATGCTCCCTACCATCATAGTGCGACCCCGCCGGGGTGGCGCAGTGGTTATGGCGCTCGACTACTGTTCCCAAGGACGCGGGATCGAATCCCGGCCTCGGCGGCAGCTTTTCGATGGAGGCAAAAAGCAAGGCGCCCGTGTGCTGTGCGATGTCAGTGCACGTTAAAGAACCCCAGGTGGTCGAAATTACCGGAGTCCTCCACTACGGCGTCTCTCATAGCCCGAGTTGCTTTGGGACGTTAAACCCCACAAACCAAACCAAACCATCATAGTGCCCTGATCTTTGTACGCCAGTAACTTACCCCAAGGCTGATGAAGGCGGTCTAAAAGCGTTTAGAAAATTAAACATACTCAGCTTTTGATACGTAGTATCTAGACATAAAAAGATAGCCACCAGTACACTCTGAACAACGTTCGACTTCAGCAAATAAAGTAAGGCTATTAAATATGCACAATATGCTCGCCATTATCAATCAAATCATGTCAAAGCGAGATACGTGTATGATACCTTAATATACAACCATATTATATCATGAAACATGCTCACAAAAGAGCGAACATCTATACATATTTTAGGGACAGTCATAACCTCGTATCTAAGGTTGTGAAACCATGCATGAGGAAACTTGGGTTATCTAAAAATGATGGCATTGTATTAACGAGGTGCAATGAGTGGAATATAAACGTTTAGTCCTCGCTATTGTTAAATGTGGATCAACCTTCTGTGATCCGTTCACTAAACCAGCCTATGAACCTAAAATCTGTTCAGAAGAAAGTGGCTAGGCTGGCGTGCCTGTCTCACAGTTCGCGTACTTCAGCGGCTGATCTGTTAGCAAAAACACGCTTAGATTGACAACTGAGTGCAACGTTGAGGTAGTTGGTCGAACATCTTAAAAACGGCAGCTTTGTCTTGTTGTCTGCTATGCTGCGTTTTTTCAAGAAGAAATAGACTGTTTAGAGAACCGGCTCCAACGTATTCGACGGGAATCCATGTACTTATATAGCACGATAAACTAGGCACGCTCAAACCACAGTACATTCAGCGAGTGTGCAGGCGAACCACCCGATGGCATTATAAGAAAAACAATAGTAAAAATTTATTTTTGCCTTATGAACACATTCAGAAAATTCGTCCTTTCCTATGACAATATGTCACTGCAACAGTATGCCAGCAAGGTCCGTGGAAAGCTCAATTATTGAATCATTCGGCGCATTTCTTCAGTTACACTTGTAAGTACTTGTAACGTGCAATATACTTGTATCAGTCCTTCCTTTCTAGGAGTTTATTTTGTTATCAGCAGTTGTCTATTAGGTTTGTGAAAACAGGTTCGTTGTGTCTTGGCCTATCTTTCTTAGCTATACTTCATGCCTCCTATGCCTGCTTATAGCTTCACATTCAGGCTATTGGTACTGTGTAATTAAATGAAAAAAAAAAATTAAATTATATTCCTTCAAAACATCCGCAGCTGTGAGCCATTTCAAGATGAGGATGCCAAAACGAAATATTGAAAGATGCTGGTAAATACCCACAGGATTGGCTTAGCTCTATCAACTTCACCATGATATTGAAATAGTGAACAAGTGGAAGGCGTGTCCTGAACTCCGGTCGGCAGCATCAGGCTGCAGCTCAGGCCTGGTTATGCTGTTGCATCGACAAAAGATTCTTTATACATTGGAAGGTGTTCTATCCTTCGACTAAACAGTAGTTTCCTTGCTTTTGAAACTAACGCACACCTCTCACGGCATTGCTGCTTCCTCAGTCAATAACAACATTTTTTCTTTATAGGTATTGTAAAGAATCGGTCCAAGAGGGAAGAGTTTTGTTTATGCTTGAAAAGCCTGGTAGATCTTAGCGATCGACAATTCTGTGATTGCTCTTTAACCGATCAGATAATTAATAGCTACCTTGTAAAAATGCTACACAAGTGGTAAAATACTGTATGTAATGTGTGAAATAAAATAACTCTGGCAGCATCACAATTGCATGCAATTTCTTTTTGTGTACACAGCCAGGTTGCCAGAATGGCGCCCCTTTCTTCGTTCCAATGCAGCAGAGGCATTCTTTAGTCAAAGCTGGTAAGAATACTCGGAGTACATCTATACATTTCAGTGTTTTCGAAGGTATTCAGTTGCACATTTGCTGCAAAGCTGCATTCACGGAATCAATACGGAAACTAAAAGAAAATATTCGATCAATTTCCGGCTATTAAAATACAATCTGATTAGAAAAGTATAGCTCTCTTACTCGCATTACCGAACGTTCGACGTTATCTTTTTCTGATATCAGTTGTTCCCAGCACATGAATGAAATGTTGAGTAAGAAAAAGATCTACGCGACAATGTGTGAAGCAGCACAGGAAACCTTCAACTAAGCAGCAAGATGACGCTGCATACGCAGTAATGTTTTTTGTCGCGCCTATCTTCTTGTCGTCCGACAAAACCCACCCACAATGTCCCATTATCAGAAATTGTATTCACCTTCTTCATTAGAGCGGATGAACCGCGAGGCCTCCCTTAAAAACGCCGTGAACGTACAGAATGAACAATGTTCCAACAAATGCACTGAATGAATGTGACTGCGAATAAAGTGTTTGCAATAAACGTGTCCATTGTCTGTACACTGTACATCGAAAAGTAATCCAAGGAAATTGCGGTGTTCTACTTTTGCTCACCGTGCGCATTTGCTGCGTATTTCAATCCCTTCTTGGTGACCTGAAAGATTCGGATGGCTTTCACACAACTACCGTTCCTACTCACGGCGATTGCACGCCTAGTCTGGCCATTCTGAACACGTGAACAGCTCACTTCTCCAAAGAGCATTTGCAGTGGTGTAGACAGGGGGAGAATAATGATGGTAAGAGACACGCACGCTGTCCCTGAGGTACTTAAGCGACGTGCACCCTTGTCCATGTTGAGACAAAGAAAACAACACATGGCGCCAGGAAATGGTTGCCTGAAAGAGAAGCCAGGACGTCGCCGATCTCACGACCTCTGCACGTTCTCATCCTGCACTCGTTATTGCTCCCGAATTACGTGCCCATATCTCTTGCGACCTTCACTTCCGTGTTCCTGCTCCGTAATCTCCGAAGAAAGTATCGAGTGTGTTCGCTGTACTTTCTCGCTTTCCTTCGTGCGACCACTTCCGGTACAGGAAGACTTCCGGCATAGGGCATGGTTCCTTCTGTCGACGAGCAATGAATAGAGGAACCTTGGTTATATAAAAAAGCTGAAGACAAAGGTTAGTGAAAGGAAACGAGTGGTCGGAAGAAGCCATCGGTTATTCTGGTGTGACAAGTAGTAGTAGTAGTACAAATATTTATACCGCAAAATGGGAAGGGGTTCAGGGATTGGGGTCTCGAGCTGCAGGCGGTGTTCCTAGGTACAGGATCCCAATGGTTCTTGCTGACTCTTCGGCCCACTCGACCAGCGCTAGCTGATCTTGCTGGTCGGAGCTGGACAGAAGCCCCTCCCACTGCTCAACAGACGGTGTTGTAATTTTGGACTCTATCGGGCACGCCCGACAGCCACTTTAGAATTGGTTACTGGTGTAACGGCAGAGAAAATGACAAAAAGGTTAACGAAGGGTTTCGCATTGCTATTCTTGCCTTTATTTAGTTCTAAATTTCATGAATCATCTTTGAACAAATAAACATCCCCTGGCCTACAGCAAGCAACATCTCGGTTTCTTCTCATTACCGTTAGTTAGAAATATATGAAGGTTTTCGTAGAAGAAAAAACTGGTTTTCCAGCCTAACTCATAGAATGCTGCAGATATCGACAAAACTTTTCCTTATGTTAGTACATTATTTAGGAGGCGCTTTCGGATAATTTTCGGCCACTGGCAAAAATATACAAAACTGTTGATTTTCCTTTGGTGTAACAGCGTAGTGAAATAACTGTTGGCGCATACATCCGCTAGTGCCCTTTACAGAAGCAAGTTCCGCCAATAACACGAGGCCCCTCAAACTTCATATGCTTGTTGCATACAAGGTCCTAGTGCTTGAGGGAAATAAAGATAAAAGGGAAACTGAATATGTCATCGCAACAACCTCCCACAAATATATTGCATTGCTTACGATCCTCCTGTCTCAAACTTCCTTTCTGAGCCAGCGAGACCAGCGATGCCAATTTAGAAAGGAATTAGATATAAACATCAAGCTCTAGCTTGTACGCGGGACCTTATACACCCCTCATTGAGCCAAAGAAAAAGTTCATTCAGCGCAAACAAAATGCCTTCATCTGTTGGGGAGTCCGCAGACTCGACAGCAGAAACCTTGTAGTGTATGTTGTATGTCAACATCTGAAAGAATAGAAGAAGCTGTAAGGCTAGTTGGTGTTGATCCATGATTGACAGCGTTTAACCACACGGTCAGAGTAAAGAACAAATAAAAGACGAACACAGGCGCTGAACTGTAACATTATCTGGATCCGCCGATACTATGCTGATGTAGCAACAAAGGCACCAAATAATAGTGTTGACACTCGCGGCAACAAAATGCAACGTGACAAAACTTAACGTTGGTGGCTTAAAAAATGACGCCTATTTTGTTCTCCCCTTGTTCAAGTTAGTCCCTTCCGGTACTATCTTTTGGTTTTTATTTGTCGCGATACTTTTGTTGCCACAAATATCAAAAATCGCCACTAGTCGGTACCTTTGTGGCTAAATAAGCGTAGTATTGGTGGTGGCAGAATAAAGTTGAAGTTCAGGGCCTGTGCTCTTCTTTTACATGTTCTTTACTTTGTCCGCATGGTTAAGCACTATCAACCATCGATCGGGAAGAATTGGATAAATCCCGCATTTTATGAACGTTCATGAACTAAATTTTTCTGCCGAGGCCTGCAGTGGAGGGATTTATAGATATTTTCGCCCCACAATATCGTCATTTAGGACACTTCAGTTCAATCGAAATGAAACATTAAAGAAAATGAATTCCTGGTGAAATACAAAAATGAGGTGCCTACTGGAGTTCATGGAATGCTCAGAAGAGTAGCAAAACTGGTGGCAGGTGAAGTTATATGATATAAACAAAGTGCTGTTGTTTGCGCCCGCTATGTGACCCGATATGATTTTTTCTAATTTCTCAAATAAAATGAGCTGGGAAAATGAAGTTCGAGACGAAAAAGCAATCTGAGTGATTTTTTGGTGCAATGGCTTTCCTCCGTTCCAAATGACGGATACTACCTGTGTGGTAGTTTCGGGCTCGTTTTTTTTTTCTTTTGATTTCACTCTTAATTTATGACCAGCAGATGTCTGGAAGATGTGTACACACTAACGATTACGTAAAAAATGGAGGGCAGAAGGAAATATTGAAATTTAATTTAGTCAAACTAGCAATGCAGTGAAGTTTGCTACAATCGGTCGCTGTTTCCTTAAACAAGCTGCGTGTGACGAGCGTATAGTTTGAAGATTCAGCATTTCTTTGCTCTGATGATAGGTCGAAAACAAATTCCCGCTTAATCGTTTAAGCTAATGAAGCTGCTCGATGCAACGCGTTAGCATTAACCTGATGAATGTCTACACGGTAGAGCCGCAGTCCTCGTAGAAGCCGCTTCATTACGTATATCATACATTTTTATTACGCAGTGAGCGGAATATGAGCTAGCTCTGTAGTTAGGTGGCCGGATGAGACTAAGATGTTAGCAGTGGTCAAAACAATTTAAAAAAGGCAGTCACCCGGGAAACCTCAATGGAAGCGTTACTGTTATAACCAGGCTGATTTACGCTAGTAGCGAAAAACAGAGACCTGGAGAAACTGGATATCAGGAGAGTTGTGTAAGCCTACATGAACCCATACTCTGCTGAAGAACAAAACGATAGTGCGTTTATAGAAATATAAAAGGCAGCCATTCACCCTTACATATATATATATATATATATATATATATATATATATATATATATATTGTAATGTGGTAATCTTCGTCTTCATAGCCACTGCCATGCATCGCGTGCTGACACACTCGAGGACGAAGAAGTTGGTCGCTGCCGTGCTGATTCGCCACGCCTGACGCTCCGCTGCGAGTTCCACCTGAGCGGCTGGATCCATCTGGGTTTACCGAATAAACATACCCCTACAATATATATATATATATATATATATATATATATATATATATATATATATACTGCTGATGTGAAGTGATGATACTGATATTGGGGAGTCGGTGTATGCTCACAGGCTAGCAAAGCATTAGAGGCTATTTATACTAAAACAGAAGATATATGGTGTAGGATACGGGGATAAGATAGGGCTCCAAACACGCTCCATTACCGTAGAACTTTAAGAGTGGATTGAATAACCGCAAATAGCACTGCAGGGATGGTGCAGTTGTTAGAGTGCTCGGATTATGTGCCCAAGGATGTTGGGTCGAATCCAGCTGCGGCGGACGCTTTTTGAAGGCGCCTGTGTGCGTTGCGATATAACTGCAGGCTAAAGAACCTCCTGTGGCAGACATTTCTGGAGCCCGCCACTACGGCACTTCTCAAAGCCTGATGTTTTATTAGATATTAAGCCCCATAAGCCAAAAACCAACCACCAAATACCGAAACATATGCATCTTGAACAGGGCCAAAATGGGAGAGTGCAATAGGTTAACCGCTGCTTTAAAACTACTCGGACATGCAGGATACAGTCCACATCAATGCTGCAAAATACGTAGAATGTTTAAATTCTCGATAGCTTTAGTAAGCAACTAAAGGCGAAGCAAGTCAACTCCAGTGCAGCAGTTATCTGTACGCATGCAGGAGTAGAACTAGAGGCAGTTATAGGCCTGGCTGTATATGGCATCACTGCTGATGGTTTAAAAACTGAAGATAGAAGATCGTCCGTACAGTGTTTACAAACGCTCACCACGCTATCTCCAGATTCAAATCATATCCATCCAAGCACGTTTCCTGCAACCAAGAACTGGGTCTGACCACAGTTACGGCTGGTGTTAGAGTTCCGCTGTAGAAGGCTTCGAATTGTGTTTAGCGACAAATCGCAAGGTAACGTTTATATGAATTTATTCTGCTCGACCGTAAAGGTTGATGAAAATACCCCCTCCCCGCAAGTCACTGGACAATCTGTAACAATGAACTGGCAAATGGTTGTACACTGGTGGCTAAAAAAATAAGGCAGCTTATCGCAAAAATGCAAAACAAATTGAGGGGTGCACATAAGTCAGGTTATGTGCATTAACACCAAACCATTGCGAGTTCTGTCACGCTGCCTGGCGGATTCGTCCGACACTACGCTGCAAACTGTGGCCGAACTGGGATAGATGGAGTAATTGTATGACGTATTTAGCTGAATTAAACCGGCTCCCTTTTGAAAAACGGGCTAGCCTGTAGTTTTTTTATATGATAGTAATAAAGAATAAAACAACGTGGTGATAGTATAGTGCTTCTTGCCTAGGCCAGGGAAATTAATCTGTTTGGACGGTGGTTCGATTCCTGGCTGTGACATGTTGTATTTATTACATGCCAATTCGTGTGGATAAGTTGCGACGACCGGCTCTCCACAAGTTTCAGCAGAAAGCAAAGAAAGCTTCTGGAGCATTAATGTAAAATTTACTGCAAAAAAATAGGGTTTTAACACCAGCGAGCTACTGTCAGCACAGCATCGAAAGCGGGTGCTGGCCACTGGCCTTTTGTGCATGTTTTCACTCTCTAGTGCGCAGTTAAGGCATCAGCCGAAGCATTGCCCCAGACGTGAGCCATGATGCGCTTTCTGAGGCAAGGAACGTAACTCTGCAGAAACAAAAAGTAACCAACGAGGCATCAAGACCATCGAGCGCAGTACAACTGAGTCCACACTTTGCCCATGAAGTGAGGAAATATCGTCCGCAGGCGATAGGTAAAACTTTGTTTGTGAAGGTGAATGTTTATTTTCATGCTTTTAGAAAAGGATTTCTGTTACTCCGCGACTGTGAACAAACAATAAAACGTGATATAAATCAAACAGTGGTATGTTCTCTTTGGGTGACTCTGACTAAGCAGAAGAGCAATTCTCGGCTTTGTGCTCATCATTCAAATAAATATATAAAACTTTCACAAAGTCATGATTGCTGAAACCTAGAGTGTATAAAGTGAAATAAGGCAGAGTCATCATTTATTTATAGTTTAAGCGAACGGATAGTTTTTGACAAAGTACGTTGCACGGTGTTCTAATACTTATATTTTATCGCCTTAAGCTAGAATGAGAGGGTCTAAGCAGAGGGAGCTGATGTGTGGGCGTTGTATGCTAGCCGCTAGATTAACGACGTTCACCAGGGTTCCCTGCGACGTACAGTTCGTGCACAGACGGACGGATGGGCGGACACGAACCGCCAACGTGTACACAAACATAAACAACCTGCTTAGTTTCGCACGCCATCGGAGTAATTATCTAGAGCACATACCGCCCAATCGGGTCGATGCCTTTGAGTGCGAGATTTGCCGAGGAAGCGATGAAGCAAAGAAAGCATGCATCTAAACCAATTTCCACTCACGCCCGCAGCCACCCACGCACACACACAGAATGGTGAGCGCATGTAATGCAGCCATGCGTGTTAGTGCGTTCTAGGAACGCTTGCTGTCACCGGTCAACGCCCTCTCGTTTAAAGTGCCACTGCCATCGCTAGCGTTTCTCAATTATTTTCGAACAGTCTATATTACGAAATTTTAATATTTTAACAGACAATATTTTGTACTTTAATAGATTTCGATAAGATGGCTCTTTATAGCCCGACATGCACTGGCCCTTGAGCCTCGGGCAAAAACGTGCAGCGTCCGCACTCCATCGCAACCACCAGTGCACCTGTGCGGAAATTTTGGGGAAATAATTAGCCCTGTAATTAGCGGCTTTACAGTGATTTTCGAAAAGTATACCGTTGTGTTTAAAAGCCGTTGAGCGCCACCATAGAAGTGGCGTTGAACAAAATTCCAAAGAAACGTGTTTTCGTGAGTGCTCTCGTAAGGGTGTTCTTTCCAAGACCGTTTCTTGTCCCTCGTGTTCTGAATAGGCGATGTGTGCATCGGAACAGACAAAGCCTAACTCTTATGCACTGATGAAAAGAAATATGTCGAGAGCACTGCAGAATCTGCACTGGAATGCGAAACCCCAGCTTTGTGGTGGCACTCGGTACATCGCGTTTCCCTTGCATAGCTTTTGCTATGAACAGCAGAGCTCTAGCCGCACAGTGAAAATCATTTTTTTTTGCTTGTGTTAGTTGCAGTGCTCCTGAAAGAGTGGCATTACACAGTAGGGTATCGCTCCGTTCGCATGGCGTTCTTATAACCACATAATCTACTCAGGCCACTTAACTATCACGTGACCTTGTAAGAAGATAATCTCATAGCCATGCGACATGACTATAATCGCCTACCTCTACTAGACTCGACCCAACTTATCACTAATCTATTATCCCAAACACCACAGTCACTAATCTCTTATCACTTATCCACTATCACTATTTCCATTACCACTAATTTCTTATTAATCTATTGCCGCTAATATCATTATCACCAACTCCTGTATCAATAACCCTCAATCACTAAACCCCATTTCACTGATCACCAAAAATAACCCCTTGTCACTGATCAGCAATCGCTAACCGCTTTCCATAATCACCGATCAGTAACAACAATCTCTCATCGTGCATAATTCTTGTCAATACGCTATGGTAGAACGAGGTAAAGAAGATGGCCGCACAGGAGGCACTGAACAAGGAATGAGGGGCAGCGTATCGCCTAAACCACTTTCACTTTGGCCTCGCTTTTTTACACACATTTCGGCACACGAACATAGCCTTAAGGCTTTCACCTTATTAAGACCAATGAACTGTTTGATGTGTTTGGAGGTCATACAACGCTTGTTGAAATACAGCGATCATGATCTCATCGTGGGCTTTAAACGTTGTTCCATTTAGCTGGGAGAATATTGTAAAACTCAATAAATGACCACAAAGTAAACAACACTAAAGAGGAGCTGTGCAGCGCTAGAGGTTATATAAAACCCCGTCACAATTTGTGCAGGTTCGTACAATATATATATATTGACAATCACTGACAGGAGTTCCGACATAACTCTCCGCTTGGACGGGAAGGGCATTTTAGTAACTATTAAGCATGCAATAGAATAGCGATATTTTATGACTGGGCATTTGTGTTATGGCATTTGCAGCAGCAAGCGGTCTGCGTTCAGTTTTCACTGATCAAATTTTTTAGGGGAATCCCCTAAGGTGTAGTATATTTGTAATATGGAAGTAATTACTCATTGACATCCACCGAAGCGCAGCCATACTGTTACAAAGGAAAGCTATAACGTTTTCTCAAAAGTTTCGTAGTTAAAAAAAAATTGTTCTAGTCCGGGGATCCAACCTGGAACAACCGCCTCTCGGGAGCAGTTGCTCTACTAATTGAGTTAATCAGGGCGGTTAGCAGATGAGATGATAGGGTCAGAGCGAATTGATCAATAACTCGAAATTGGAACTGTGTGGATCTTTGTTCACCACGGGATCTTGATGAATGCTCAGCCTTTATCAAGAAATTGCGGAGGTTTAACTATTATCAAGTTAATGGATGAATGCTTCTTTACTCTCTTGCGAGACTAGCTTCCCGTCTTCTCTTCAATGCTGTAGCTCGCGGGGACATATCTGCCGGGGGATTTGAAGCAGCCTAGCGCCTATGCAACAGAGTAGCCAGTGACGGAGTAGCTGTGGACGGCTCTGCGGGGCTCTCCTCTGTTGAGAATGTGATTGCAAACAGCGCCGCGTCGCTTAATTTCGCCGGAGTGTGAGTCACGGGATTGCTCACATGGCCACAGCTAACGAGATGGTGGCCGGCACGGTGGCAATTGGCTAGAGGGCGACAGCTGGGGCGAGTTACGGGGTATGACGTCGCGACACACCACCGGTGATCTCTCGTTTGAAGTGCAAATTATCTTCGTTGGTGACATTGGCGAAACACGGCGTAGTGGAGCTGTTCGCTTCAAATAATAAAGAGTAAGTTATCTGCTTCTAATCTTAATAACGAGGTTCACTGCACATCTCCAGTATTCGCATTTGCCCATGTGGCGGAAAACACATCCTCATCCTTCGTGAGCTTGTGTCTTCCGGCCGCGCTTCCAAGAAAAACATATCAGGGGTAAGCAGAAAGCCCTTAGCGATGTATGGCACATCTTTCTTAAGACTGTTTACTTTACATATGGCATGCTAATCGTGAGATTGCGTATGTTAAACACTGGGTGCTAGATTAGGCCATATTTAGCAGTTGTTTGGCAATGCTCGTTCTAATATGTGCAAAATACTAGATAGGGTAAAGAAATGAAATTTTTATTCTTGGAAATGGTGCCGTATTCCGTGCACTGGTTTAATATACTGAACATCAAGAGCACTCGACACATTTCTTGAACAAATACAGAAATTGACAGCCCTCAACCTGTTAAATAATTTGATTTCTTTACGAAATCATTGGAAAACCAACACAACCGAACTACACACATAAGCAAAAGGAATTACATTTATTTTCTCTTTTTGGAGTCAATGTCACGAAGTCGGGATTTTACTTTTAAGCTGTTGAGAAACTTATAGCTGTTCGCGAATGAAGATGTTTAAATAAAACTATCTGCCCGAGCGTAATGTTGTCGTTCCACTTAAAAAAAATCCATCTCTCCAGATCTGCGCAACAAAGAGATAAGAATACTCTAATTATCACTGCTTCTTTTGTGAGTTGTACATCCTTTCCATGCGACCTCGCCAGGTGGAAGGCTATCACGTAACTAGTATTTACTATGAGTTATTGAATCTCTTCCATTAGGTCAAATATTATAAAATGCAGTAAAAAAAAAAAGAACCAAATGTCTTTGAGACTTGTGAAGCCATTGCCTTTGATCAGATATGGGAATGATTGCGCAAGAAAACATTGCCCCTGAAAGTTTTCAGTGTCGGTAGAATGGCTCACCTTTGAAGTGATTGACCGTTGTTACAAGATAACTTATGCGAAAGTGAATCATTCTGATCTCTAAGCATCCGAAACAGTAAAAATAAAATTATCGATTTGTCAGCCTTTCCCAACCGGCTTAATATTTGCACAGAGTAACACAATGCTTCAAAATGTTCATTAACACGTGTTTTTACTTTCGCCGGAAGCGTGAACAAGGTTGAAGAATTGCTTTTTATTTTCTGGGCAGAGATAGGAAAGTAAACGGGCAAAACTTTAACCAAGGGCACATTTCAGCATTACCGGAATGACCTGGATGAATTTTGAAGTATTTTACTCAACAGATGTCTGGAGTTTTATCTCGGTTCCAGCTCGTTACCTTAGCATAAGTTCTGTTAAACAAGGCGACAAGGTCATACTGTGGTTTCTTCTCTATGCGATTTTCCCCCTCTTCTCCGGTCTTTGCCTCGAGCCGATCACCCTCCTCTTGGCTGCTGCTTCTCTGCGGGCTATAGGGGCTGGCTCATCACACTCAGCCTGAAGTCTGCGTCGAAGCGTTGACGCAACTCATCCATGGCAACAAAGTTCCGGCGAATCACGGGTAAATCATCAGTGTAGTGGCGTGGTATCACAGCTGTGAGTATCCATGTTCACTATCGGGATGACCGCTCAACGTGCCCAGTTTTTTTCTGGAACCTGGAACTCTAAGAAGTAGGCACTGGCGTGGTCAGGAGCGTCCGAGCTATACCGTTACAAGCCGGTATACAATCAAACCAGCAAGAAAACCACCCATGAAGTTGCAGTACAAAGAGTATAGCTATGTTGTAATATAAATATCGTCACTTCAGAGCACATATAACCTTACAGTTATTGTATGAACCTTGCCATTTATTCATTTATACCCTTTTATATTTTCAACCAGCTAGTGCTGGCTGACCAGCACTAGCAGGAGAGCGTACAATTCATTAAGCGTTTGATCATCAATTTCGAAATAACTCGTGTGACCCTACAGTCTTTGCCACTCCCGAGTATAGTCGTGTTGCCAGATGTACTCACTTTATCCACTCCAGATAATATTGTGTAAAAAGAAATATCACAGGCACCTCGCGCCGTCTATAGAGAGGCAACATAGATATATCGGTCGCGTTCGGTATATTTCTAACAACAAATAGAGAGGGTGTTTCTAGATTCCCATCATCATTATCACTACCACCGCACTGTTTCGTTGTCGTCTCAGCAGCGCAGCCATGGTCTGAAGATCTATACCCGCTGCGAGTAAGCGTGCCTGGTGCTTTCCGCGCCTTGACGGATGACTATATTAAGGAACGGTTCATGAAATCTGATTCATCTGCAAGCGAAAACAATGCGTCAGCTCAACCAAGTAACTAGTCGAGCGAAGGTAGGGAGGAGGAGTCCCTGCCAACTGAGAATACCAGGGAGATGTAAGTGGGTGAGCCGTACAAAGAATGTTTATTTTCCTCTGTAGAACACTGTTGTATATTAATAGCAAGAAATCTGCACGTAACTAAAGCGCCAAATACAGCCCAGATAGCAAGCAACAAATCCTCCCAAGGAGTGAGTAGGTGGCGAAAAAAAGAATAAAAACCGGCAGTAAAATGGTTTTTAATGCCTGTTCATATTCGATATTTGGCCCAATTTTAGGTCTCCCGCCTTGTACTACGCTATGGAAGGGATAATTGTTTTACCTTTAATATGGTTTGAAGCTTTGGTAAACTTTCTTGAATGCCATAAGAGGTATATTGAATAAATAACAAAATTTAAAAATTACTTATTTGTAATAGTTTATTATAATTATGAACAAATCAATTTCAATATTAGCATATTTATCAATGGATTCGAGAATAGGAACTGCGAGACCATGTAATATGTTCCTATTTGTGATTTCGATCAATTCAATACGTTTCTCTGCGTCAATAATATTTATCGGCACAAACATCTTTATTATCGCTGTCGAACTTTCAAAAAAAAAAAGAAAGGGACTATCGGACTTGCTAAAGTGCGAACGTGTATTCGCTCAATGTGCGTACCATGTATCGGACTATAGGTACGGCATTTATTTATTTAAGAATACTGTCAGCCCTCATTTCAGGGTCATTAATAGGCGGGAAATTAAAACAAATATATAGAGAGAACCCAGTCGGAAAAAACTACAGAAACTTTTCTGATGTTACAACAGAATTTGTGTGCGGTTTTTGACGGGAAACCTGTTGTGACAACAGAACATTCTGTAGTAACATCAGAAATTTCTTTAGGTACAAAAGAAAAGTGCTACAGAACTACAGACAACAGAAGTATACCACAGAAAATCTATAGAACTACAGAAAATTACTACAAAACTACAAACTACAGAGAAATCTGATGGTTACGACAGAACTACAGGATATTTTGTCGTATTTTTGACAAATTTCTGTAGTATTTTTCGACTGGAAATGATAAACCACTTGTAATACACGTTACAACAGCGCATAAAAACACAAACTAACACCGCCACACAGCAACCTGATATACTAAAATATATATACACATAATATATTCACGCATATTAAGCAGAATTCAAACAGAGCCCTAAAGTGCATTCACAAATGCCTCTATACTCGCAGACACAGCAACATGATCAGGCAGTTTATTCCAGCGCTCAACAACATCCGGAAAAAATGAGCAGCGAAATACTTTAGTGTTAGTTCTCAACTAGTTGCTCCGATGTGGCAGTGATTAGTTCTGCCATCGGACAGCAATAAGTCCGCCTTGTGCAGCAAAAGCAATTATTATGTGGCCCTTTTTCTTTTTCTTGAACCAACATTTTTGGTTCATGGCCCCTTTTCCCAAGCATTTCACCCCAGAAGAGCCGAGCACCAGGCCGGGGGAAATCTTGTACCCTTTGGAAACCGGTGGGTACCCGGCGGCACTAAGGATCGAACCCCGTACCTATCGAATTCGAGGCAAATGCTCTACAACAAGGCCGCGCTTCGGCCTTGTGATAAGGCCGAATGGCTTTGTGGTGATTAAAATGGAAGCTTAATCTATTTGGAGGCTGTAGTCATGTTTCCTTATTTATGTTTATTTCTGCATGGATGATTTGATACAGCATTTTTAACCTCTGCTGTGTACGTCTTCTTTCCAATGTCTCCAGTCCGTATGAGTTTAACATCTCCGTTACAGAATGTATTTTCTTATATTTCGAACACATTAATCGCGCCACACGTCTCTGAAGCTTTTCTAATTTCTGAGAATTTTCTGATAAGCAGCCCATGCTACAGATGCATATTCAAGGGAAGGTCTTATTAAAGATTTGTTCGGTAAAACTTTCGCGTCTTCCGTTGCTCTCCCTAACTTTGCTCTCCGCCCACACAGTGTCTTCCTGCCGCTGCACGCACATTTACGATACGATTGCGCCAGTTTAGGTCGTGAGAAATGGACACACCAACATACTTGACAGTACTAACATTAACCACATTGGGACCTGCAATATCATACTGAAAATGTCTTATATTGTGTTTGCTACTTAGATGAGTAAATGTGGTTTTATTGAAGTTAATTTTCGTTTATTGCAATTTTATATCAATTTAAATGCACACACACCAAATGTCCCGTTCTGCGGAAAATCCTGCGCAGCTGTTGACACTACGAGCGAAAATTTACGAGCCTGCCTCTGGCAGATGAGATTCCAAGCCACTGGTTGGTTGCCGTAATATTTGACATTGAAAGACCACGTGGCACCAGCCGGTTGGCAGGAGCTGCCAGCTGTGTATTGTCTCCGAAACGAAAGAGTAACCTAAAAACTGTACCGTTCCTGGGTATCTTGTCACTACTGTTTCAGAGTGTTTGCACCCCGAGGCATAGAGGGCAATTATAAGCTACGCAGGCACGTTCACTTAGCTTGGTAACGTAGGGCGTCATCTAAATACTCTGATAACATATGAAACGTGGATTCGAAAGCAAATTTTCATGCAGATGCATGTAAATCACTGGAAACATCGCATGCCATGATCCCATA
Organism: Amblyomma maculatum; assembly: GCF_055883805.1. NCBI lineage: Eukaryota > Metazoa > Arthropoda > Arachnida > Ixodida > Ixodidae > Amblyomma > Amblyomma maculatum. The sequence goes on along the minus strand of NC_139354.1, from coordinate 122,527,338 downwards.
TAGTCTACGTACCCTGCAACATATTCCTGAATCTCTTTCGGTATGGCATTCTTGTTGCAGCTTTTCGTGTACCTGCTTCATGCAAATTGTATATATATATATATATATATATATATATATATATATATATATATATATATATATATATATATATATATATATATATATATACCACAATGCAATACAAAAAGATCCTACCGATCAGAAGAAAAGGCCATAATTTGAAATCATTAAGTAACTCATTTTAACATTAAGTCGCATGTAATACATTAATACATTCATTTTTCTTTTTGTTGAGTATACTTTTTACCGATATTTTCCCTCTTATTTCTCAACTCTACTCTCCAAGAAAAACACTTATTAGCCTTCATGACAGGTGAGCTTTTGTCTTCATCTCATCTTCATTTTATTATTTTATTTATGCACGAAATATCAAGTTCATTACCACAGCTGTTAGTTTTTGTTGTAATTATTGTCTGCATACATTTTGTAAGCCGTTTTTCTACCTCGGTAAATACGCATGAAAATCATGTACAATGATTTCACCTGAATGAAATATAGTAGAACCAAACCTCTTTATAAATACATTTGATGCATATCTCTTTATTCTGCGAAGATTGTCATTTTTACAGTTGAAGTCTGCCAAATATTAATTTTCAGAGCAACATGTTTTCTTGAATAAACGCCTTCCGAGAACTGCTGACAAACCTCATATTTAAGTGTTCAGAATTAAGGCTAATTATTCGAGAATAATGATAGCAAGATTTACTTATGAGATCAAGTAGGTAAAAAAAGTCTTTTCCATTTTAATTTTGTGCAATGCTCATGAATTTTATCTAAAGAAAGATTTATTTTCGACTTAATATAATTTGGCAATTATCATCTCGACCTAATATAATTTTACAATTATCAGTCGTTTTGTAGTTTCAGCATGATTTCAGTTTCTTTTATTAGTCGCAGTTATTTCTCTCACTTTTTTGTTTTTATTGGAAGTGAAATGATCTTCCTATGAGAGGAAGACATTTTATGATAGAAATATGCCTTACGTTATCAATATATGTAGAAGCACTTGAGTCATATGCTATGTTCATATTATTGGCAGAATTAATGTAGTGAAAAATGTGGTATTGAACACAGTCTGTGTCTAGCGGCGCAAAACAAATTTACTCTCGCTGGTCTAATTAGATTTCTTTATGGCTGGAGCAAGAACAAAGCCATGACTTCGGGGTAAAAGAAGGAGTGGGAGACTGCACGCAAATTTATTTCTAGAGGCGGTAGTCTGCTGGGCGCCTCTACTTATTGTTTCGACACTTTAAACGGAACATGAGTTCCGCATGTGGTAAGTTTCTGCAGTTATTTGTATAGCTTTATTGGCTTGAGCTAGCTCCAGCCTTATGGCGAATGTTTCACTTCAGCTAGACCGGTCTGAGAGCATCATCAAGTATCGCATCGTCGATATCGTCTGAAGCGCACTTTGAAGGGTTAGGCTGTCAATGTGGCTAACATGAATATTTTGAATAAACATAAAAGAGATCGGTGACGTAGCGTCAGCGCTCTGTCTAGCTGACAAGGTTACGGCTTCGAGAGCGGCACGAAACTGCCGGGCTGAAGCTTATAAAACAGCAATAAATCTTTAAGGCTTTCATTACTGACACGAATACATGAAGGATCGATTTCTCCCCGGGTCCGGGGAATTTCAAACTAAATATTGCATTTCCAGCACCACTAGAGAGAAGCGGGAATTTCTGAACACTCTGTCGCGGACATTTGCTGCATTGGGCTCTTGCACCAAGAGCCCAATGTATTTCTCTTTCAAAAATACCAGCTGCAGAATGAGTAGGCATTCACAGTGTACCAACTACACTTTCCCATGTAATGATTCCTGGCCAGGCGCATGGAATGTTTTCCGGTTTATTTTTTGTTTTTCGCAGTACCGTCTCTACACACCAAGTTGTCGATGTAGCTGCGCTCAGTCGAAAGCAGACAAAACTGTCGCAAGAGGTGCAACAATAAAAAACGGCAATCAGCCACTGTGCGCTGACAAAGGCAAGACGTTTTTCGTCGTGCGTGCTTGATCGGAGCACATTTGCGTGATTTTTTTTTTTTTTTGCAAAGAGTGCAAACGGCGCAATGCCATGGCGACGGCATTATGAATGAATTCCGGTGTTAATCTCAACATATTGTTTGCTCGCCTGAAGGCTTTTCGTCACGTGTGGCTGCTGTGTCAATGCTGGCTCCATGAGATAAAGCTAATACACTTTCGATAGCTCTTCTTAGGATCATTAGTGGGGCCTGTACATCGTACTGAAATGTGTTTTTGCTAAATCTACAAAAGCTTAGTGATGAGTGATGGGAAGGGGAATAGCTAAACCTGTGCGAAATGGGAGAGTAGAAACTGGCAGAAATTATTCTGGCAGAGGAATTGAATTTTTTTAACAAATATTCCATTTGCAGTGCATCTACAGAGAATGCAGGAACTGAAATAAACGTGTAGCAGAACACCCGAAAAACCTTGACATCATGAATGAAGAGAGCCTGGAGAAAGCAAGCATTCAAAATAGCCTGGGGAAACCGATTAAAAAAAAAAGGCAATGGCTTAAACGCAAAAGTGAAATTCCTAAAATTTCTATCAGAGTGGAAAGCTTCCTTACTTTTTGATCATTATTGTACAATTCAGCATCAGGAATATTTAAAAAAAAATGAACAGTGCATTGTAGGCATAGAAATTAAGATGGAATGCAGTACTGCTTTGTTTCTTTTTTGCCACCTATGTATATTGCCATAGAAGGTAGTAGAATGTAGTCATTTGGAGCGTGCTTTATTGCAAGCCTATATTTATGGTAGCTGTATCTACACGATAAATTGCAAAGCAGACTGCGGTAACACGAAAAATTGGGCGAGTTGCTAAGTATTCATGGTAACGAGTGCGAAAAGACGAACACGGCAGAAAAGAAAACGCGACGCAAGCGCTCACTCGCAACTGAATGGTTTATTCGGAAAAAAGCAGCTTAAGAGCACAAGAAAGGGCAAAATGCTGTGGGAATACACCATTCTTTCTCTCTACCCTCTGATCTTGGGGGACCGCATCAGCTTCCGACAGGACCACGACGCGGCGCCGGAGCGCGCGTAAGCTGCTACGACCGAGGGAGAATGTTGGACGCCCCCAATAAATAGCTTGGCCCGCTGGCTGTGCCTCAGTGTGTCGTTTTTCATGACCATGGCTGTGGCCTGAGCTAACGGCATGGCTCTCAGCTATGAGAGCAGAGCCTACGCCCAATGAGAACCCCCACAATACCAGCAAAATCTGATGCCGCATCAGGGATCTTAATCCTGTTCTTTGCCGTTATTATCGGCCATTCTTCACGGTTTGTTCACGCGCGTGTTTTCAGGCCCTGATTAGGACCTCTGATGCGGCATAGGGTTTGGTTTGTGTTTTTCTTTTGTCTTGTGTTCCTATGCTGTTTTTCCCGAATAAACGATATAGTTGCAAGTGAACGTTTGGTCGTGTTGTCGTTTCCGCCACTTTAGTCTCTTCGCGCTCGTTTATCATGAAAAGTAGAACTTACCGTTACGAAAGTTGCGAAAATACTGTGTGTCGTTTTCTGGCGCACTGTAAATTAATATCACCAGGAGCCTTGCATTAAATGAATAACTGGACCAAAAGATAAGTACAAATATTTATGATCTCTTAGCCAAGTCATATCATGCGTGCCGTTCATCGAATCTATAGATTTGTACATCATGAGAAATTTCCTTTCCACCCTTTTAGTTGCGCTGCCACAATATCCCTACATATAGTGATTCCAACATTTCTTTCAATGAAATACGGGCTAACAGAGAGTGCTCTTCTGAGAACACTGAAAATTCTATATTTTTGTAAATGAGCGCTCTTGCAACGATGCAGTGTCAATTGTCCTCTTTCACAATAACAGTTTAAAGGACAAATTCACTTCTCCTTCGGTAACATATCTCGGTGAGCTATGCTTAAATTTTAAAGCTGCAACTTATAGTGGTATATTGAGATAGTACCGTCCTACAATGACACTGAAATGAACGGTATTTTACAGGGACCTTCTAATCGTGAATGACAGCTTACTAGTAATCCTAACGAGGAAACAGCTTCCTACCGGTATTGACCTATGCAGAAATTTTGGAGGCTGACAGGTAGTTTTCAACTTAGATTTACGACAGCGCAATAATCTAAGGAACGAATAATCATTGCTGTATAGTTCAAGAACATGAATCATGCATAATGGGTCAGAGAACAAGCCTGATTTAGTAACATTACAATCAAGGTCAAGAACATATGAGAATGGAGGAAATTGAATGCAAGAGCAAAATAACAGATGCGAGCTATAGCTCAGAGTTGATTCCATGGGAAGGAAAGCATAGCGGGAGCGAGGGAAAGTTACGGGGAGGATGAGATTGGTAAGATGGGGAATCATATAATTACAGCTTTCAGAGGACGAGTGAACTCCAGGGATGCGGAGGAGGCCTTTGCATGCAGGTTGGTTGATTCTTTGGGTTTATCGTCCCAAAGCGACTCAGGCTATGACAGACGTCGTAGTGGAAGACTGAGGAAATTTCGACCACATCACACTGCGCCTAGAATTTCACCTGCACTGGAAAGCGGCCGCCGAAGCCGGGATTCGTAGTCGTCTTCCCTATCACTGTACCCCCCGGTTTGGTCAAGCAGGTGCTATAGTAAGAAGAATAATGATGAACTTGTCGTTACTAGTTCAGCGAAAGTGCTTAAGTCATTCATATCTCTTCTGCGGACAAGCTAATCATGTTTTCCCTCGGTGTGACTGTGAATCAGGAGGAAAACGAGACAGACAAAGGTTTTTTTGCTGACTAGAAATTTATGCGTCCTGATCAGCTGATGGGGTTTATTAGTGCAAAGCGTCAGAGGCCATGGCGGAAGCAGATATCGCTCATACCTGTATTCGCTGGAAAACGAGGATTGCCACTGATATAATCTGGGACTACAGTGATCTTCTTATGGCCAAATTTGCGCGGTATAGTGTTTTTCTATCCCCGCAAAAAGGGCATGTGGTTGGTTTGTTACATGAATTCGTGGATTTTATTAGGAACCAAGATGTTTTGAAAGATGATTGCAGTTGCCTCTACCCAGCCAGCTGTTCCCCACCTAACGTACATATAGGGAAGTTTCCCTAAACTTCTTTCTGGTCTCAAGTGCTGCTGTATACTACAGTGCGTTTCGGACACTTAAACATTTCCTATTTCGGCCCCATTTACTAACTTATTGTGATCGCGAACTACAGCTTCGGCACATGTTTTTCCGCCAGCCTGGGCTACCCTAAGCCATATTTGTTTACACGTTTTTATGATGGCACATATTGTTTAATATATAGAAACTTTAATTCGGACGCCACTGCTTATGTAACTGATACAGGGTGTTGGCCATTCTAGGATTACTGTCCTGTCTGCGCTCCGTATGCCTTAGAAACATTAAGAAGGACTTTCGCGACCTCCGCTAAGTAGACTTTATGGCTGTTCCCAGCATCAGCAAAAGGTTGAATAGCGGGACACGCTTATGTAGTTGTAAATTAGATTTACGGCCCTAAGCGTTTAAAAAATACGAATCCTGACTTCGCCTCCCTCCATGGAGTTTTGGGTGCGTTTTATGATTAATGAGGGATACTGTGTGTAAGGCCGCAGTGAAAAGCAACTCGCACGTTGAGTCTACCTGGCGGTCGAACCCCCCACGCGCCGAGGCCAAGGAGCGAGCGCTGTTGTTGTTTTTTTTTTCTCCTTTTCTCCCCATTTCTTGGGTGCGGGCGCGCGGGCGCGCGGGAGACTTGGTTTGTTTCGTCCCTTCGCCCCGAGGCATCGCCAAGAAGCGAACGGCAGACGCATCCTTATCAGCCGGGAACAACAGCAGCACGCTTCTGCGAACCACTTTATGGCCAGCTCGTCCAGCGATGTCCCGCCGTGGCGCCAAGCATGGGTGCAGGGAGACGCCGTTAATGAAGCTTTTTGCACTGCCACAAGCGCTCACTAAATGTCCTGCAGAAGGCGACAATAGGCGCGACCCTTGGCCCTCCCTAGTAGGCAGTCAGCCCAGCGGCCTCCCGCTGTGTCGCGAGACATTGGGTCCGAGCAACGGCGACTGTACACTGCTCTGGGACAGTGCCCCCCCCCCCCTTTTCCCCGAACGGGACGGCTGGGTGGCCTAGTTTCCAGATACCCCGCGGCGTTTCTTTCACAAAGGCGCCAGCTGCAAGGTCGCTTCGCAAACACGCTGAGGAGGGGAGTCAAAGACAGGTGCCGTGTGAGAGGGTTTGGGGACCAGCGAGTGCAGAGAGTGTGTGTTTTGAATGTTGTATTTTTATTTGACGTAATTAAGGACCTGGGTCCGAGATTATTCCCAACCCACTTAGGTTGTGGGATGTTTTTAAATAGTTTGATTGGCTGCTTCATTTTCGGGGCGGATCACCTAAGGTGACCGCTCTCGGGTCTTTGTTGATGTCTGGTATCAAAAAGCGGTCCTCGGACCATGTTCGACAGTCAAGATTGAGGCTCCGTGCTTAGCACGTATTTACACCCCCTAGACTTTAACCGAAACGCTCGGTAGGAAAGTAAGGGCCTGTAAAATGACTTCTGTGTGTGAGAGTCTTCATTTTCTTTTAAGTTACAGTTGTCTGTGTGACTTGTTGCTGTAACTTTGCCTATGTATATTATTTTGCTTCTGTAAATATATATCTCCTCCTTACCTAATTAGCTTATTGGCCCAACGTTCTACTGGCCTAATTATTTTTCGGCAACAAGATCATCATCTTCTGCTTCTTACCTGCCGAAGACAGCTAAACATCACTCTGTGACTAGTAGATGATCGAAAACGTCAACGGTTTTCTTGATGTCGCAGACGCTATCTTAATACAATCGCCTAGAAAGCATATCGTGTATTGTCTACATTCCAGCATACGGCCTTCTTTCGAGTCGGGATATCGGCCTTTAATTTACTCAGCGAAGGAACTGGACGCGCCCCGGTCATTGCGTTTATCGATGGCCAGGCACATTGGGAGGCCAAAAGTCCTGATATAGAATTTACGGCGAATGCTTCAAGAGAGCCGACTCAAGAGTTTGACTCTGTATCAAAGGAAGATAGGCTCTGCTGGGCCAGGTAGGCCGGAATATATGAAAGAGTGTTGTTAACCGTGGTTCTAAACAGGAGTGACAGTCGTTTATTATGACCTATTTTCATCTAAGAAAGAAAAGCATTGTTTAAAATAGGTAAATACAATATTCTCATCTCGGAACACTATTAGGACGCAATAACTAGCAGCACAATACCAATTTAAAATATGAATAGAACGAAAACAATTCTAACTGGATAACAGTTTCAGGACAGAAGCTGCCAAGCGAACTTTAAAATGATTACACACATATACTGGCACCTCGACGCGGGGGTGAAGTTTTTAGGGCGCTTGGCTTCTGTGGCCCAGGATGCGGGATCGAATCCCAGCCGCAGCGGCCAGTTTTCAATGGAGGCGAGAAGCAAGGTGCCTGGGTCCTGAACGATATCAGCGCAAGTTGAAGAAACCCGGGTGGTCGAAAATTTCCGGTGCCTTCCACTAGGTCGTCTCTAATAACCAAAGTTGCTTTGGTATGTGAAAACCCGAAAACTAAACTACTTTTCATCCTATCCCGTTTCTGGCGTGCCGTGGGGTCGCTGCACAGTTGAGAATTCACTCTTCCGGTGTTACCTTATCTACCTTAAAAATATTAGACCTGGATTTGAAGTCAAGAGTTTGATGGAAGCCCGTCTGGTCGAGATATGACATGACGAAAAATCAACGACACCGACCAAAAGAAGAAAGATGGAATGAAGTTTCTGCTCCCACACAGGAGCCTTGTTCACAATGTGAACAAGGCTCCCGTGTGGGAGCCGAAACGTCATTCCATCTTTCTTCTTTTGGTCGGTGTCGTTTATTTTTCGTCATTAGACCTGGTTCAGTTCAGTTTCGTCCAGTCGTTCAGTCAAGCAATTCGTCAGTCTCCGCCATGCCGCACCAAGAGAGCGGCGCGGCATCACTGCGGAGCCCGGTACTTTCCCCGATCTCCAGCGGCCGCGGCTACCATCGGTCGGGATGCCCGTCTGAGACGCTCTCGGGTATACGCACACTTCCGTGCTTTGTCCATCAGGTATCGAGTCTCTGCACTCCTGAGGCCTCTGAACACAAGCTGCGACGTGTATGCAAGAAGACCAAGAGGCTCCCGTCCAGGTCGGCTCGCCGGCCGATGCGCCAAGAACATGCCATGGTATGCCTAGAGTCGGTTGACAAAGGAAACCCGCGGAAGTGACATACTTCTGAAAGCTCACCACGTTCATGTACGTGCTGGGCGTCGCAAACTTGAAGAAGTCAAAGCACACCGCCTCTTGTTCTTGCGGTCCAAACTTTGCTGACTCAAGCATCTGCTCAATCTGAGACTCGCGGGCAGGAACTTTAGAGCGAGTGGGAGTGCCATGGGGGGCCAGCGGTGTGCTGGCGCTCATCTCGACAAACCCGCACGGCACAGGTGGCTGCCGTCTCTGCAGCAGTAGCTTGCACAGGGCGGCAGGCTCCATGCAGAGGAAGGGGAAGGGCAGAGCTTGGCCATATGCGCTTGATCTCTTCTGCAGCCACCCACTGGATTTGCACCTCCTCCGCCAGCGCTCCATCAGAGCTCTGCTCTGGCTGCTTATTCACCGCACTGAAAAGATGACTCTGGTCAAGTATGCCCGATGAAGGCCTGGTTGTACCGGTAGACTTGAATGATACCCTGGTTTGTGTATGACTTGATGGACAGGTCTCACATTAAGGACTCCATCGCACAATCCCAGCTTTCGCCGGGCACGATCTCCTTGCAGGGGAGCCACAGCTCCTTGTTGGCGTAGTTTACCAAACCACACCGCGTATCACTGTTGTAGCACAGCACAGCGACGTAATCCTCGAAAGTAACAGTCTCAGCAGTTTCGTCCGGGTGTTTGGGAGTCGCCGGTGAGTTGACAGCCATTTAAACCAGCTATTTCGCTCTCATCGCACAGTCTTCGCCCCGCGACACGTTGAAGTTTTACAAACATAACCGAGGGTCAACTTTTAAGACGTAATTTTAACTTTCAATGAACATTGAAACCACGGACAACTTGACGCACATATGGCCGCTGCGGTGGTCGGGAGAGGACCTCATCTGCTGTCGTGATGGATGGTGGACTGTAAGCTGCTCTGGCCAGTTTAGACGCCAGTGGTCGGACAATGGCTCTGCGCTGTACGGCGAAGCGTTCAAGCCATTTTTATGAAAATATTCGCGCAAATTTTGGCACATCCATCGCCTGAATTTTTCGGCGAGTACGAAGGGGGAGGCTCCGAAGACGAGCCTAGTCGTGGCTTCACATAGGCTCCGCTCCTCCGCTTCTGTTCACGGCCGCATTCAAAGGGCGATGCAACATTAAATAGCCGCAGCAGTTGAGCCGACTAGTTTGGCTGTTGCGTAGTGCCAACCACTGTGGTCGCCGTCGAGGAGCGGAAAAAGGATCCTCTTGCACTGCCACGGCTGGTATAGCTCCTCCATCAAAATTACCAGCATGCCTGTGCAACCATCATTCGCTCAAAGTCTGTATCTAAGTTCAATTGGAACCGCAAGTACTTTTTGCGCATAGCTCCAAGAATCTGAGCAGTCTTTAACGTGTTCTGAAGCTAATGCCGACACTTCGCTGCAGTGCGTGGTCCTGACGGCCCCTTACAGCTTGCAAGCCTCATCTAAAACCTGCCGGGGGCGTTGAAGGGGGAGGCCGCGAAGACGAGCTTAGTCGTAGCTTCACGTGTCTTCTGTTCACGTGGCTTCTGTTCATTACAAGGGCGCTGCAGTACGAAAGACCTGGATACTAAGCATAATTTGTAGTCAGTTCTCCAGCTTCAGTGATTGTAAGTGAGGTTTCAGAAAGATATACAGAAGGCGGATATTAAAAACAATCCTCGTTGGCAGCTGGTGTCGAAATTAGTTTAGTGCGTATTCATAGCGGTTTCAATGAAAGTCTACGCTTAACTGGAATATGGAGCGAAATACACGAAGTGTTCTACACTTTTTATAATTGTTGGTATCATTTGGTCGCATATTCTTACTAGCGTTCTCGTTTTGAGCTAAGCAATAGGTACAAATTGCCTGCTGTGTTTCTGTTCTTGCCTAGCGCATTATTACGTCACATATATAGTCACTTATCAGGCGCGTTGCCGCTATTTTATTTCTTTGTAAAGCCTCACTTGTGAGGAAGCCAACACTGACATTATTTTCTCTATATTGAACGCAGGATGTCAATAAATCTTGCAGAGCATTCTCTTAAATCTGTTCAACGACCAAATCCCAAGGGTTACTATAGATTGTATCCCAGAATTTACCCCATTGAATGAAGGAGAGGGCTAAGCGCTGCCGGTAGTTTCCTGCTTCTGGCTTTTCTTCCAATGAAAGACAATCGTGAAGGTCCTTTTCGGCGCTTCTATGAGACCTTCGTGAAATCTAAAAACCATGTTTCGAGCTGAAAAATGAAGTGTAAGTGCAGTTTCCTTTCTGTAATATAGCGAACTTTCTAGGTGAAAGGAACCACCTAACAATACAGGCATTATGATATAAGCGGGTCTGAGCTTCTGAATAACAATATGTTACAGGAAGCCCGCAAAACTTAGCGCCGTCGCAAGTTGTAAGTGTTTGAGAAAGGACCGAAAAAAACAACAACTTCGGGATGAGGTTATACAGCTTCACAAGAGCGGCGGCTCTTAAAAAGTTAGTTTAAAAGAAAAAAACAATACATGGTATTTAATGAAAGCCACAATTTTATTTATTTATCCAAAGTAAAAAGCTGCAATTAATTTATGTTATCTTAAATCTCAAATGTATGCCAAAGATGCAAACATTCTACACAACTGTCGCTTATATTTTGGTAAATAACAAGGTTGGCAGAATTGAAATTATCTCTAAGGAAACAACAGCCAAGCTATTTGGGCCGACGGAGGTTAGTGGCAGCATTCTATTCCTGGCCACGCAAACAAAAGAATCCGAACTCTTATAAAGAGACAAACTTCGATGCTTCTTAAAACGTTGCGTAGCGGCCGTACTAAGGTTGCATGAATGCCTTCGTTGTACCAAGGAAGGGTTCAACATTTAGAAAACTGTAGTACACATTGTAAATCCTTGTAACGCTTTCGCTTCGTCACCATAAATATACGCCGCCTAAACGTTTGTACTCTCTGTGCATATAGAGTTTCGATAGCTCGTCGTAGTAGTTTTCCCTCATGGCGAGTTAAAGAAGCAAAAATAAAAACAAAATATCCAAAGCTTATCTGCAGTCATTGAAAAACAATGCCCTTTGTGGCGTACCTTCATTTACCCAATCTATAAAGGAAAGATCGCGTACTGGAAAAACACCTGCGTTGCATCGAGGTGGGTCTCCAAAGATCCCAGGCTAGGAACCCAACAGTGACGTGTTGTTTCTTTTCCTACTTTGTATTTAACTATATTTCACCATAAAATTTTACAAAACTAAAATCATCTCAACAAAACAAAATTAAGAAATTAAACATGCGCTTACATTTTCAATGAACTCGCCGACTATTGCCTTCTTTCAGCTGCCAAATAAGAAATTTATAGCTCACCTCTCCTTTTATGCTGGCAGCCTCCAGCTACAACCTCATAAATCAAAATTTAAGATCGCGATTAGCTACTTGTAGACACTAAATTCCTTTTTAAGCTCGGCAGATATGACGTCCGTGAAGCTGCATAATAGACGTGCACATATCGCATAGGGTTACCTCTCATAATATTTGAAATACAACCTTGTAATCGGCAGGAAACCGATTTGGGCACTAAGTAACTGTTTTGAACTCTTAGCATAAAGCAGTGTTGCTTTGTTTTAACGGGGACACTTTTAACTACAATACAACACGTGCCTTGTAAAGTGTTACCCATGATGCTCCTGTGTTGTGCATCATTGTTCACATTGCACGAGTAAATTGCGCAGCTGGCAAATAGCGTGAAACATGTTTCAATTATATTCGATTCCGTTCGTTGTGTCACAATTAGATTCACATACAGTACAAGATTCGAATGTCAGCTCTCAGGAGTTCAAAGCATCACTATTCTCACTTCTTAAGTTATTTTCGATGTTGTGAAGAGCGATGTTTGCGTGCTCCGTTAATTAAAAAAAAATGTGCAGTCACTGTCAGAAGTTTATTAACTATGCATATATTTAATATCTCGAATATGCGAATAATGTATTACCAACTGGTCAACAGTGCTCTCAATTAGGTTTTCAGAGAAGTGAGCCTTCTTCTTCGCAATGAATAAAAGACATTACCAATGGCCAGGAGAAACGAGTTTCCTAATACCATACAGCAGCAGAATCTAGACGCGGAATAAGGCTTAGCGGAACCTATCTAAACATCTAAAATATTTACGAAGCCTGTGTGCCAGCATAACCAAAGTGCAGAATTTTATGAAGAAATAGATTAATAACATGGCAGAAATATACGTGGATGCTCAAACTTACTATATCAGAAGGAATATGTTCTCTTGTCCAAACATACCCAATTGATTTCTCTTGCTACCGTTACAAATGAGCCCAAAATGTAATCTTTATTACCAGGCTATTTCGGGAACATCCAATTATCTGTCGCTGTGAACACCTCTGTACACAACGCTGCTCACGAATTACTTGGGTAATGCGAAGCCAAACATAACTGCGCCGCCAAACAATGGAATACGCCCTGACATGGTAACTTTTCTCGATTTGCGTATTTATCCCAACGAATTTACTGAGGCGGCGCTTGTTTCAAACTGTGTGCAAACAAAGTGAGAGGGGCAGAGGGCAGTTACAGTGGAGGGAACTAAATGCTGCAATGCGGCATTTCACTCTATAAGCATCGCCCGTAAAAGCGCACCATGAACTTTGCTGCGGTTCACGGGTTGACCGTAATATGTACCTTGTTAGCTGAATTTAAACGAAGGGTGTTTTCGTTTCAAGCCTAATGTTTTCTCTACATCTTTATGAGTCTTCAATCGTTATTTAAGGACTTGCAAAATATATATTTAGGGGATAATTTAGCACTAGGCAAGAAAGTAGCAACTTTTCAAATGAACGCGGCAGTCAAGGATCGATATTCTATCTACTGCATTATTGTATCTTTTATCCGCTAAAACCTAATTGCGTTTTAAAGCAGCATGACACAGCAGCATCCCAGCCACTGTAGCGAACACAAGCTTCACAGCCAAGGAGAGCGAAAAAAAGTCATGAAAGAGGCGATGACGCGACAAAGCGACCAGGCCTGCAACAAATGTGACTTTGGGAGAGATAGAAGCAGCCTGAAAAACTCTCTATCGACGAACCTACAGAAACACCTTCGTCAAGCAGTAATGGCGACAAGGGTTTCAGAAAGTCAGTCAAGGAAGGGCAGCTACAATCGCAGTGGCTATTCACAAAAGTTCTGCGTATCGAATTTCGGCTTATAGCAGGTGATTTAAATGCGGCCTTTCACGTCAGCTAAAGCCAGTGCCTCTTTACTCTGCACAATTTAGGAAAACGAAGAACGAATAATAACGTGAGCTGACGTGGGTCAAAGTGTATGTCATCAGGGAACAGAATGCGATTGTAGTACATTTTACATACAACTAATGCATGGAGCAGTAGTTTCTCGCCCATGATGCTCTGGACTCACAAAAAACAAATAAATTATATGAACCGGTGTTTTGTTGTCTTTAATTAAAGTGGCTGTACTCGCGCAGTGTCTTGGTAGTAGGGGAGGCAGTGGGGCTTTCTGGGATACACGACGAGTGTTCTGTATCGAAGGTTATTCATAGCAAGGCCGACTTCAGTTAGTGTGCAGCGTAGAGAGTGTTAAGTGGGCTCATGAACTGCTTTGTAGGTTTCGCCTGACGAAGGCCTCTTATCTCTAGAAACAACTCATAACCAACGTCTTGTAGTCTTGCGAGCTTCAATAAAAGTTTGGCTTCCGATCTTACGCTCCTTGCACTCTAAGGATATACTGTTCCCCTGGCGTCATATCGAAATGCCAGTTTCTGGAGCTATTCGGAGCGCTGGAGAAAGTGTCCAGCGATATCGCTGTTTCCTCTGTTTTGCAAGATGTTCGTGGCAGTTGTAATCGAACTTATATGTACCACTTGCTTGATTACGCTGAGAAGGTTACTTTTTCGCGGTTCGAGTTGTGAGCTGGATCCGTATAGTGAACAGGTGGTAAGTTTCTGTAAATCGAATTCGGTCTGTGTACTACTGCAGCACCAACTTGCCCCTCAAGCTTTTGTTATTCGTAGGCTGAAACCAGTCGAAACATTTCGACTGCTACTTGAAGCTTGTCTCGGAGCGACTTCCAGCGCTTTTGCACACGATCGATGCTGCCTGCGCGATTAGATCACAAGGATTTTTAAGCACATTTCACTTATTCAATGCTTGCAGTAAACAATGCGCTTATCTGCGCGCGGTACTCCCAGCAACACCTCAGACGCCACTTCTCTCCACATAGCTTCTTTAACTTGCTAGAACAGATGCTTGGACAGTTCTTAATCCATTGAGGGAGTTCAAAAACCACAATTCCTTCACTGAGCACTACTAATAAAATCATCTACCCTCGCGATCTAAAAAGCTTCCATAATTTCATGGGTTAGCTGATTACGGTGTTCCTTTATCACTCTCGTTTGTCCGAATTGTGGCATGCAATTATCACAGTCCCTGAAGTGAATGCCGAGTTGCTCTTTCACTGCTTCGTACACATTGTAGTGATGCTCCTTGAGGCGCTCCTTGAGGCATCGTCCCGTCTGCCCGATATATTGTTTCCCGCAAGAAAGCGAAATAGAATAAATGACACCTTAATGACAGGGGACAAATTGATTTCTGTGCCTGACTGAGCAACGTTGTGCAACGAACGCGGCGTTGTTAACCTTCTTGCAAATCATCCCCAGCTTGTTGCGTGCCGAAAGGGCGACTGTGATATTAAATCGGTTTTCTTTTTCTTCAATTTGTGTGAAAGGTCGTGATTATATGGAACCACTGTTACTTTTTCTTTTTTCTGAACGGTTGCAGGTGGAGCCTCGTCCTCTTTCCTTTTCTTCTACTGTAAACCTGAAAGAATTGATTCCGCTATTGTGACAAGACACTTCTTGGGATACCCGGCACTCACTAGATATTTGTTTGATAATCGAAGCTGGCTCTCATGGAATGGAAGCATGACGTTTTAAGTGCATTATTATAACAGGACTTCACGACAGCTCTTTTCACCAGGTTTGAATGAGATGATGAAAATGGAAGTAATGGTTTACTGTTTCGTGGCTCGTACATCGAGCATGTGTGACTAGGCGAAAAGGACAGCTTGAGGTCAGGAAATCTGAACGCGTTATTTTTAGGAAATTCACAGGTTAACTTCAGCGGATGAAAGCCCTCTTCGAAAATATATTCAATATCTGGCATATTTCTCTCGAAGGCATTAACGTCAGTGTCGGATAGGACAAGAAAATCATCAACCAAATGAAAGCACTGCACAACCTTCGACCCTTCCAAACGATTTCTAAGCTTCCTGCCGTTTTGCGCTAAACGATGATCACCTAGCACGGGTGCAATTAGAGTGCAATACATGAACCAACGCTAACTCCCTGTCCTTCCCTTATGTATTCGTCTTCCTTTTTTTTGCGCTGTCTAACCTCAATTCTTTAACGTATTTGTTCCAAACTAATTAAGTTTCGCTCACAACACTTCAAAATCAGGTTCTTTGAAGAGCGGGGCCTTTATTGACATCGTGTTAAAATATGGTCAAAGCGATGCCTTCTCTCAAAGTATTGTCACCAGGAGCGAGCTCTCCAAATCTGCAGCCCTGCGCTCGTTTTCTTTGGCCGAAGTGTACTCTGTATATTTTTTACTACTGAACACGAAAGTGTAGTCTACTTGAGACGAGATTTCAGAATTTCAGTAAGAAATTAACTTGCGTATTATAATATATGTTTGCTTGTCATGACTGTTGCTAAAATGATCGAAGGTGTCTCTTGCCGTCCTTTCTTGCCTCCAAGTTGTAACACAATAAACTTCTTGAGGAGTAGCTCCGGAGCTCTGGTTCCATTTATTATCCGGAAACAAACGCTTGCGCCGATGGATATGGTATCGTTATGCGTTTAATTTCAGTCCTGTAAATTTTTCAGCAATGTTACTACGATGTGTATGTATCACTGCTTCATGAAAAGTGAAACCGTCAAGATGATTGCAGGGCTGCTCAAGATCTGAAACGCGCCTTCGTGGTGCAGGTAATAAATGCCTTCTGGCTCTTTAACGCACCTGAATGTCTAAACTATTCTAGGGTCAAATCAGCTTATTGTCAAGTCATGGGCAGAATCGAAGATACATGTATTTTGGATAGTATCTTCAGATACTTTTTGTGTGTCGGTATTGGGCATCGAATATTGAAAATGAACGTATTGAAGTATCGGCATCGATAATGCAATTTTAAAGCATTGAGTATGTTGAAGACACTCGATGCTGAAGAAAACTTGAAATATTGAAACCGCTATGAGACTTTGGGTTCATGGCGCTCGCACAGACGGTAGTATAGACCCTGAGACGGCTCGGCTTGTAGTACCGCCTGAGTTCCCTACAAATGCCCCAGCCCCTCAGCGGTAACAACGTTTTCAGATTCACTTTCTTTAAAACGGAAGGAGGCAATGGTAAGTAGGCGCTCACGAAGCGCTTTACTTTTGAGAACTCAGTGCGTACCACGAAGCTGCTAAGCATTTAACAGATACGCAAAGCGGAAACGCAAGGCGAAGAAGCAGTAGGGATCAGGCACACTACTGTACCCGCTCTTCCCACCATTTTCCATCCGCCCCCCCCCCCCCCCCCCTGTCTCTGCGGCGCTTGATTCTCGTCACGCAGTGCACTCAGTGTACTGTCGGACGCAGTAACTTATGCACAACCCAAAAACCCTGGTCTACGTGTGCCGGCTCTGCTTGGCGGCAAGAACACAAGCTTCTAAGGCCTCAGTCCACCACGATGCAGTCTGTTAGCCACGTTCTTGTAGTTACGGCGTTTTCCGGAAAACAAATGCATCCTTTGTAACTTTGTTTTCTGTAAAAAATATTGCGTCCATATTTTATGAAATTCACGACATGAAACCTATTAATGCAATGTCCCAACACAGTTCGAATAACAAATTATGCTTTGTCATGGAATTCTTTTGCAAAAAACGTTTGAGCAAGCCTTCAATAAAACTTGTAAAGGTATCTCTATCTTAAACAAAACAAACAAATTTAATTTTTTAAATATGGAACTTGATTGACACCATATTAGCCACTCTCGGTTAAAAAAATAAATTTCTGTCTACTATCTACAACTAGGCGTAGTTCTCCACCAATGCTAGTGAACCTCGAGTTTCCTATCTACCTCCAGTATACTTCAGTCAACCCAGCTATTGGAGACTTGTGCTGCCTAGCGGTCGGCGCAAAAACGGAGCTCGAAAGCGCCTTCTAGGCATATGCTGGGTAGTAAATATTCCCAGCGTCAGCATGCGAATGTATGCAGTCTATCTACGAATTGCAAAGTAGTTAAGGGTACAGCGGTGGCGTAGCGGTAGAGCATCCGCCTCGCATGCAAGAGGACCGGGGTTCAAATCCCGGTGCCGCGCAATTCTCCACCGGATGAAAAAAAAATCCGCGTGTCGATGGAATTGCATAAACAGGTTTGGGGTGCGACCTGATGCCGGTGAACACCTCCGGCAACGCACTCGCTCACCAGAGTAAGAGTTGGCCACCCTGGTGCAGCAATTACCCGCAACCTCTCATGATAAGCTCCATAAAACCCCGGCCTTCAGTCACCAGCGGCTGCGGAACAACTGACCACGGTGGAGGTCAGACCTGTGACGCAGCAGGGGGTGCTAAGAAAGCCTGGCTCCGCTGGACAGGCCGCCATTGGAAACTGACCCTGGCAACGTTTAATGCTAGAACCCTAGCTAGTGAAGCTAGTTTAGAAGTGCTGTTAGAGGAACTAGAGGGCATGAAATGGGATGTCATAGGTCTTAGTGAGGTTAGGAGGCCGAATGAGGCATATACTGTACTGAAGAATGGGCATGTACTGTGTGTTATCGAGGATTACCAGAGAGGCGACAACTAGGAGTAGGTTTCCTTGTCAGTAATTATATAGCGGGTAATATAGATGAATTCTATATATTAATGAGAGGGTTGCAGGCATCGTAATTAGGCTCAATGAGCGATATAATCTGAAGGTTGTACAGGCCCATGCACCTACATGTAGTTATGATGACCAGGCAGTTGAAAGCTTCTATGAAGATGTAGAATTGGCAATGGGAAAAGCAAAAACGCAGTATACTGTACTAATTGGTGACTTCAATGCCAAGGTAGGAAAAAAAACAGGCAGGAGACCAGGCACTAGGTGACTATGGCATTGGTTCTAGGAATAGCAGGGGGGAGTTACTATTTGAGTTTGCAGAGCGCAATAACTTAAGAATCATGAATACCTTCTTCAGCAAACGGAAGAACCGGAAATGGACATGGAAAAGTCCTAACGGAGAGACTAAAAATGAAATCGACTTCATATGTGTTCAACCCCCGCCATTGTGCAGGATGTAGAGGTAATCGGAAAAGTGCGATGCAGTGACCACAGGATGATGAGGTCCCGAATTAGCCTAAATCTGAAGAAGGAACGCAAAAGATTAGTAAGAAAGAAACCCATCAACGAATTACCGGTGAGGGGGAGGGCAGAAGAGTTCAGGATCTCGCTACAGAATAGGTATTCAGCTCTAACTGAGGATAGCGACCTTACCCTAGAGGCAAGGAACAATAATTTCAGAGATATCATTACTGAGTGCGCGGTAGAAGTAGGCGGTAGGATAGTTAGAGAGGATACCGGTAAGCTGTCTAAGGAGACGAAAGATTTTATTAAGAAACGCCACAGTATGAAAGCTTCCAATCCAACTACCAGATCGAATTAGCCGAGATATCAAAGCTAATCAATAAGCGCGAGGTGGCCGGTATTAGGAAGAATAACATGGAGAAGATTGAGCATGTTGTAAAGAAGGGGAGAAGCCTTAAAGCGGTAAAGAAGAAATTGGGAATAGGCAAAAACCAGATGTATGCGATAAGGGACAAGGCGGGCAACGTCATCACTAATATGGACAAGATAGTCAAAGTAGCCGATCAGTTCTATACAGATCTCTACAGTAGCCAAAGTAATCAGGACCGTAATGAGATAGGCGGTAAGGAAAAACAGTCAGACGTTCCAGCAGTGACGAAGGAGGAGGTCGAGAAAGCACTAGAAACTATGAAAAGGGGGAAATCAGCTGGAGAGGATCAGATAACTGCAGATTTACTGAAGGACGGGGGGGATATCGTGATAGAAAAACAGGCCACCCTGTATACGCAGTGCCTGGTGTCATTGACGGTACCGGAACCATGGAAGAATGCAAACATTATCCACATTCACAAGAAAGGGGACTCTAAGGACCATAAAAATTACAGACCAATCAGCTTACTATCTGTTACGTATAAGGTATTTACTAAGGTAATCGCTAATAGAATCAGGACAACCTTAGACTGCAATGAAGCAAAGGATCAAGCAGGGTTTCGGAAACGGTACTCTACTATCGATCATGTGCATACCATCAATCAGGTGATAGAAAAATGCTCGGAATATAACCAGCCCTTATACATAGCATTCATTGATTACGAAAAAGCATTTGACTCAGTTGAAACATCGGCGGTGATGCAGGCATTGCGAAATCAGGGGGTAGACGAGCCGTACTTGAAAGTGCTGGAAGATATATATAGTGGCTGCACAGCAACCATAGTTCTGCATAAAGAAAGTAACAAAATTCTCATAAAGAAAGGTGTTAGGCAAGGAGACACAATCTCCCCAGTACTATTCACAGCTTGTTTAGAGGAAGTATTCAGAGAGTTGGAATGGGAGCAGTTAGGGATAAGGGTAGATGGAGAATAACTCAGTAATCTGCGATTTGCTGATGACATTGCCTTGCTAAGCAACTCGGGGGATGAACTGCAAATAATGATTGATAACCTCTACAGGAAAAGAAGAAAGGTAGGCTTGAAAATCAATATGCAGAAGACTAAGGTAATGTTCAACAGCCTCGGGAAGGAACAGCAGTTTACATTAGGTAGCGAAATACTGGATGTAGTAGGCGAATACGTCTACTTAGGACAGGTAGTAACCGCAGATCCGGACCACGAAAAGGAAATAACAAGCAGAATAAGATTGGGATGGAGCGCATTTGGCAAGCACTCGCAGATTATGACTAGCAGCTTACCGGTATCGCTCAAGATGAAAGTATACAACTGTTGCATCTTGCCTGTACTCACCTATGGGGCTGAAACGTGGAGGCTAACCAAGAGAGTTCTACTTAAGTTGAGGAAAACCCAGACGGCTATGGAACGAAAAATGGTAGGGGTAACATTAAGAGATAGAAAGCGTGCAGAGTGGGTCAGAGAAATAACTCAAGTTACCGACATTCTGGTGGAAATTAGGAAGAAGAAATGGACATGGGCAGGACATATAGTGCGAGGAGAGGATAACCGATGAACGCTGAGGGTAACAAATTGGATTCCAAGGGAAGGAAAGCGTAGCAGGTGGCGGCAAAAAGTTAGGTGGGCAGATGAGATTAAGAAGTTCGCAGGGGTCAAGTGGATGCAGCTAGCACAGAACCGGGTTAAGGGGATAAATATGGGAGAGGCCTTCGCCCTGCAGTGGGTATAATCAGGCTGCTGCTGCTGCTGCTGATGATGATGATAAGGCGCTGAAAATGCTTTCACGGTCGTCACAATGTGAAAAATAAAATAAATACACCAATGTCGGCATTATACTACAGCCAGAAATCGGAGAGCAAGTCTCGGCTTGCTGTCAGTCGATATTGCCGCAATGTTAACTTACTGGCGGGACACTGGTACGGGACACTGGCACGCGCTCGTCTTCTTCGCTCTCGTGCTCACCCGCCTGTCGGTTCCGTGCCTTATGTTGCCGGTGCTTTTGCTCAGTTGTGAGTAAATCTGCTTAACCAGATCCGCTGGCATCTGTGACATTTTTGGTGGAGCTTCCGGGTAGATCCCTACACCCATCTACACTCGTGGACACGACACCTGTGTACAAGGCGACCCGTCGCTAGAGAGGCTCAGCACCCGAGTGTGGTCCTCTTGTTTCCCCACCGCGAACCACGATGACTACAGCGGCAATCCAGACCATTCAGCTTCCCGTGAATGCCCAGCCGCTGATCTGCCGTAATTCGCGTATGCCCACGATGTTCTGTGGAGACAAGATTGAAGACGTTGAGGACTGGCTGACCAGCTACGACCGGGTCGCCGTGTTTAATGCGTGGGACGAGGAGCGGAAATTGCAGAATGTTTATTTCGCACTAGAGAATGCTGACAAGATGTTGTTCGAAAACCATGAGGCTACCATTACCATCTGGCAGGATTTCCGGCGGCAGCGGCTCGGAACATTTGGCAACGTTGCAAAAAAGAGATGACCAAACTCGCTCTACAGTCCCGAGCACAGCTGCCTAATGAAAGCGTCGCCATGTTTGTAGAAGAAATGACTCGCCTTTTCAACCGGGCAGATCCGTCCATGTCGGAGGTAATGAAGGTGCGCCACCTTATGCAAGGCGTCAAGAAGCAGCTGTTCGTAGGCTTTGTACGTGACCTTCCACGTACTGTGGCTGATCTTACGAAAGAAGCAACAATCATTGAGCGTGCCTTGAATCAGCGATTTGTACATTTTGATCGCTCTGCGAACATCGCTGCCGTAGACTTCCGCTTGCCAATGGCCGGAAACGACAGTGAAGCCTTTCGCGAACTTATGCGAAGCATCGTGCGCGAAGAGCTGCAAAAGCTGCCCTCTCTCGAGCAACATCAACATGTTGGGGGCATCATGGATATTGTTCACGAAGAGCTCCGCCAAGCAGTGCCATCAGTACCATCACCCCAGCAGCCTGCGCCACACATCCTGACGTACAGCGACGTGTTGCGTACCCCTGCTCCTGAACCAGTGGCACCCTTTAACCCTGCTCCTCCCGCTCGTCCTCCACCCTAATATCCGGTTTCGACTGGTGTACCTGAAGCTCGACCACCCGTTCGCAAAGCACACGCGTGGCGCACGCCGAACAATCTCCCATTGTGCTTTCACTGCGGCGAAGCCGGTCATGTCTGCGCCACTGCCCGTACCGTCGAATGGGCTTGCGCGTATTTTTCCCGCATGCCCCTCGGCCGCGCTATGGCGAACGACATCGGGACATCGACCAATACCTCAGCGATAACGTCCCATCTGCTTCCCTCCAGTGACGCCAGTCCAGGTCACCATCGCCGAGACAGTTTTCCCCCAGCCGCCGTTCTTCCTTCAGGCAGTCCCCAAGTCCGCGTCGGGAAAACTGAAGACGGCGACCCGCGGAGGTAGGTCCGCCCTCGATGAACACTACGACCAACATCCTCCGCTCACCGATTCGATCACACAGACTGACCTCCGACCCTTCGCTCCGACCAACAGTCCGACCACTTTTCGACGATCGCCGAAGCTTTCCTTCGACGCCCCCAATCGACGCACCTTACGACCAACGAGTCCGACGACCTCTCGACGATCACAGAAGCTTACCTTCGACGCCGCAATTCGACACAACGAACGACCCGTCAGCCAGACGATCCCTGACACGCCGCACTTTGTCGACGGTGAGCTACATTCCGCCGAGATAAGGATCGTCGTTGATAACCACAGCACGACTGCCCTTGCAGATACCGGCGCTGATTTTTGCGTTATGAGTCATGCCCCTGCTACCACTCTGCAAAACGTCCTGACTCCTTGGCATGGAGCCCCGATAAGGACAGCCGGAGGGCATGTGGTAAGGCTGCTCGGAGTATGCACCGCTTGCGTCGAGATTCACCACGTAACTTTCGCGTGTTGCTTCGTTGTGCAAGCAGAGTGCTCAAAGGACCTGATTCTCGGCCTTGATTTTCTGAGAGAAAACGACGCAATCTTCGACCTCCGTGACTTCATGGTGACTTTTTCCAGTCGCCGCGCAATTTCCGATAAGTACACATAGCACAGCGACGACTACACAGGCAGGCCAGTTTTCCGAGTGTGCAAAGACCATGCCACTTTACATCCACCCACCAGCTTGTTTGTTACAGTGCAGTGCGACAACCCCCCCGCCTTTCAAGCCATCGCGGAAATGAACGTGAATTTATTGTTGAGGCTACAAGTCTGCGTCGCTCGGGCGGTCTTTGACTTAATAAATAAACGAACTGAACTGCTTTTAACGAACTTTAGTGCCGAATACCGCCATTTACCGCAAGGTACAGCTATCGCCTCTTTTGACGCAGTAAGTGCGCCATCCGCCCATTGCGCCCTTTCGCTGGCCAGCGAGAACCCTCTCGAGAGCACTGGACATACTGTTCAAAGTGACGTGAATCCTGCTTTGTCTCTTAACCAGAACGCCGCCTTCAAGCAATTCTGGACACTTACCGTGACTACTTTGCCGTCACTTCCAAAGTGAAACAGACGTCAGTAACCAAACATCGAATTATAGTTGATCCCACCGAGCGCCCTATCCGCCAACACCCCTACCGAGTATCGGCGAAAGAACGAGAGGCTATTCGGGCGCAGGTTGATTAAATGCTCCGCGATGATGTGATCCAGCCGTCCACAAGCCAATGGGCCTCAGCAGTTGTGCTGGTCGCTTTGACTGAACACTCAGATTCTGCGTCGACTATAGGAGGCTTAACAAAATTACGAAAAAAGGACGTCTAACCATTGCCTCGAATTGATGACTCGTTCGACCGACTCCGCAACGCCAGATACTTTTCATCGCTCGATCTACGCAGTGGGTACTGGCAGATCGAAGTCTATGAACGTGATCGAGAGAAGACCACATTCAAAACTCCTGACGGACTGTACGAATTTAAGGTGCTTCCCTTTGGTTTGTGTTCCGCTCCCGCAACCTTTCAAAGAATGATGGACACTGTCCTAGCCGGCCTGAAATGGCAGACATGCCTGGTCTAACTTGTCGACGTTGTCATTTTCTCTGCGACCTACGAGGAGCACTTCAAACGATTTACGGCCGTGCTAAATGCCATCCGCGGGGCCGGACTTTCACTAAAATTAGAAAAATGCCACTTTGCATTCCAACAGCTCATGTTCCTGGGTCAAGTCTTGAGTGCTGAGGGAATTAGCCCTGGTCCAGAGAAGAAGGCTGCCGTAGCTGCTTTCCCGACCCCCACTGATAAAAGTTCCGTGCGTCGGTTTTTGGGCCTCTGTGCATATTACAGATTTGTGCACGACTTCTGCCGAATAGCGGAACCATTAACTCGTCTAACAAAGGACGACCAGCCTTTCATCTGAGCCGACGAACAGGAAAGGGCTTTCGAGGAGCTTCGCAAGCGCCTTCAAACAACGCCCGTACTTGGCCACTTCGACGAGGACGCCGACACAGAATTGCATACCGACGCCAGTAATGTTGGCCTCGGTGCAGTTCTCGTTCAGTGGCAAGAAGGCGTTGAGCGGGTGGTTGCTTACGCCAGCCGCACCCTATCTCGTTCCGAAGCGAACTATTCCACTACCGAAAAGAAGTGCATTGAAGATGTGTGGGCGGTAATAAAATTGCGGCCGTATTTGTATGGTCGGCCGTTTAAAGTGGTCAGCGACCACCACTCACTGTGTTGTTTAGCGAATCTTAAAGATACTTCAGGCCGGTTAGCCCGCTGAAGTCTCCACTTACAGTAGTTCGACAATACTATTGTGTACAAGTCCGGCAGGAAACACAGTGATGCTGACTGCCTATCCCGAGACCCTATCCCATGTTCTTCAATTGAAACAGATGACTCCGTTTTTCTCGGCGCTCTCTCGACGCCAGATCGCGCTTAACACCAGCGAGACGACACCGAACTACGGCCCCTCATCGATTACCTCGAAAAAACTGCCTCACCGCGGCCTCGCCTTTTCACGCGTAGCCTGTCGTCGTTCTGCTTCCTTGACGGCATCCTCTACAGGAGAAACTATGCTTCCACAGACATTCAGTATTTGTTGGTTGTTCCAACGCCGCTCCGTACCGACGTTTTGCAGGCATGCCACGACGAGCTTTTTGCCAGACACCTCGGTTTTTCTCGCACTTTGGAACGGGTGCGAGAAAAGTACCACTGACCCAAGCTTGCCACTATGATTCCGCGCTATGTTCGGACGTGCCGTGATTGCCAACGTCTGAAGCTACCATCTGACAAGCCGGCCGGCCTACTGCAGCTATTGTTCCTCCGCGAGTACTTTTTAACCAAGTCGGTATGGACTTGCAAGACTTCTACTCCCACTTCTTGCATCATCATTGGGCAACCGGTACATTATAGTTGCCACAGATTATCTAACCCGCTATTGTCAGACGAAAGCTCCTCCCAGCGGCACATCTACTGATATTGCGACCTTTTTCATCTTTAATCTAGTCATTCGTCATGGTGCCCCTGCGATCGTTTTAACTGACAGAGGCACGGCATTTACTTCAGCTCTAACCCAGGAAGTGATGCGGCTCAGTGGCACTTGTCATCGCAGAACAACAGCTTACCACCCTCTGACGAATGGCCTTACTGAGCCACTCAATAAGACCATCGCCAATATGCTTTCTATGTACGTCGACGAAGATCACAAGAACTGGGACCAGATACTACCGTATGCAACATTTGCGTATAACACTGCAGTCCAGGAAACGACCCGATTCACACCGTTTCGTTTGGTGTACGATCGCGAAGCTCTCAACAGGCTGGACACAACGCTACTGCCACATGTCGCCCACCCATCGATTGCCGGTGCCGACCAATTCGTGCAGCATGCCGAGGCCGCTCGCCAGCTGGCTAGACTGAGAGGCCGGACACAGCAAGGTAACGATGCTCGACGTTATAACCTTCGTCACAAGTAGGTAATTTACAACCCTGGCGATCAGGTTTGGGTGTGGACACCTGTTCGTCAGCGCGGTCGCTCCGAGAAGCTTCTGCGCCGCTACTTCGGCCCGTACGAAGTACAACGCAAACTCAGCGACGTCACCTACGAAGTGTTCCTGCAAGGCACTGTTTAAGTCATGCCGATGGCAAGCACAATCGGAAGACGTACATGTCGCCAGGATGAAGCCCTTCTACTCCCGCTAGGTAAAGCTACATGTGTTTTTTTCCTTCAACTGCGTTATGTGAACGCGGCATCCTCGCCGACTACGGTTATCCTCGACCTCGCCACTAGGCATCGAGATGATGTCTTTTCCACCGGGAGGGGCAATGCCGCAATATTATCTTACTGGCGCCGCCATGTGGCGAGCTCGGGAGACTGGCACGCGCTCGTCTTCTTCGCTCTCGGTGCTCGACCGCCAGTCGGTTCCGTGCCTTGTCTTGCGGTGCTTTTGCTTAGTTGCGAGTAAATCTGCTTGACCAGTTTCACTGACGTCTGTGACAATATCGCAAGGCGGGGGTCGTGCGAATACATGGAGCTCTTCGAAAGCTTTACATGCAACAAAGCCTAAGCACGTGAATACACGAAACTGCAAACGGGGATTTGCAGCGTAAATAACCCGTCTGAGGCACTGCCTTTCGGATAGACACCTTGAGTGGGCCCTGCATGGGGATTGCGTTCAATGCATGCTTGTCCCTGGAATTGTAAGCTGATCCTGCGCTGTTTTTTGCATTTTACGCCCCGTTTAGCTGATAAGTCAGTCGCGCTCGTAATATTTAGCAAGAGCTTTTACCTGTTGGCGCAGTGGGGAAATCGCACATTAGAAGCGCACTGCCAGCTCAGGAACGCGCGGTGCATAATGATTGAAATGCTATTGTCGGCTGCTTAGTATTTTTACATCTTCGCTAAATGCCGTCTATTACTGAAAGTGTCCTCTTGAAATTGAATGGCTGTTTTATTGAGGTAGTAAGCGTTGTAAGTGAAATCTAGTTTGCCGTCCTCTCCTTTCATTGCTTGACGTACGTGCAGTTTTTATACTTGTGGAGTTGTCGAAACTGTTGCATAACGAACGGTTTTTATCGCGATCAGAAATAAACGCGTGCATAGCTCGCTGTACTCACTACATAATTTCAGCTCGAGCCGGTTGAGCGGCCAGCGTAGGGCGAAATCCGTTTCTCTTGAACCAGAGCATACATTGCCGCACCTCATCGCCCGTACCAATAACATCGTAGCTTCATTTCGCGCGGCTATGAAAGAGAGCAGCAGAGTCGAATTAACTTGTCCGTGGCAACCTTCCAAGCAAGCGGCAATATAACGGTGCTGACGGCGTTTCCTGGCGGAAGGATGCACGGCAAGATCGATTCCGCATGCTTTCAACATTTCCCCAGACGGTAGCCAAAGTCTTTTAATATTTGGCTACCGCAGGTTAACAACGATGCCATGATACGTGACGAGTTTTTTCACGTTCACCAAGGGGCATAAAGAAGCGCGATTCGACGTACTAGGCCTGCGAGATACGCGCTTCAGAATAGGGAGAGCCGCCGTCGTATTGCCCAGTTCGGTTTTTCTTGGCTACCATGAGGCGGCGCCACTTCACCCAAAACTCCAGAGCAAGGCTCCTATGGTTCACTCTTACACTCTGATAAAGAGTACCTTCATCTATTGCACAACTGCGGTGTATTCGTGTGCGTATGTAGAGAGGTGGTTCTCATGTACGTCGCTTTTAGCACGCCCACATCGCGCTCTTTCTGGACTAAATAACGTTCAGCCATTTTATTTCTCTTGTTTACCTTCTAGCTTTTAATAATATGCACAGCTTCAAAAGTTTGTTAACGCATTAATGGCAATATAACTGCTCAGTTCTCTAAACGCACGCTGGTAGCACCTTTCTATTTGTATGTATAGCCAAGTGCTCACAGGTCAGTTCGCATGAAGAGCATTGGTTTAAAAAAATATTTCACTAGGCTACTTGTGGAAGCAATCGCTTAACTGTTACCATGGATTCAATAAAATGTGAAGTTCTGATAACGACAGCTTCCCAACAATAACTTCGTGTTGGCGTATTCGTTAAGCCCTTTCAGAATAAATTCGCTATAAAAATGCTCTAAAGATCCCAGAAAGCACGGTAAAATTTTCTAATACCTCTGATCCTATTACCACCTTTGTTGTGTTAGGATTTCAGTATCCACGATACAGTACCGACTATCTGTATCGAAACTTGATTTCGATCCTTTATCTTGTATCGGCCTCGGAAATAGAAGTTTCAGGGTATTGGGCCTATCGGTACGAAGATGCTTTTTTTTAAGTATCTTGCCCAGCCCTCTCATAGTCATCGTTTCCATGGATACTAATTTCTTGAGGCAAGAAGAATTAAATTTTTCTTGCTTTTGGTCATTTTGGTTTACGCCCCCTAAGGAAATACCGAAGGCACTAAAGCGTCTTATACTGCAGCTAAATTCTGCCCCCAATTGTATTCAGATATGTGGCGCAAACAAAGACAAACACAGGAGAAGATCCACAACACACGCGCACACTACCAACTGTAAGAAGAACCTGAAAACACTTCCTCTTCTACACTCAGGCACGTCTCAACTTCTTCTTCTTCTCATCTCCCTCTTCTTTGCCAAGGGGAAAATGTCACACTCTTGCTCGCACACCATACCCTTGTCCAAACATGGCGGTGACCAATCTCTTCTTTCTTTTCTTCTATTCTTTCTCTTCTTTACCAAGGGGAAAGTGACACTTTCTTCCTCTCAGCCCAAAAAACATCGACCAAACATGACAGTCACAAATTCTATACTGTCTTGTAAATCCACACCACTGCATTGCCCAGTAACTCCTACCACACTGGACAGGTAAATATCACCACATAGTCACAAATCATACACTAAAAACACCACCACACAAATACAGCAAATACAGTAGGACATGTCCATCTACACACCATAACTTAAGTAGTCCCTATCTATTGAGAAACTATATCTTGCCAACATCTAAGAAGCCACGAGGCCCATGTACTTAAGGGGGAAAAAATTCTGCAAACTCCAATGGCCCCAAAAACGTAAGATGAGTCCAAGAATAACAACTTAAGGCCAAGAATAACAGCTTGAGGCCCGATAATAATCTCATTCTTTGCATAACTCAAGAGAATTGCTCAATAAAATTAAATTCTTTTCTACGTAAACTCAACGAAGCTTCACTAATGCATCTTTCATTCTTCTTCTGTATCCAATACGCCTCTAAAATTTCGCGTGCCATCTTATCCCGACTCTTGCCTAATATGTTTAACCTACTAAACAACGGCTCAAGATGGCACGCGAAATTTTAGAGGCGTATTGGATACAGAAGAAGAATGAAAGATGCATTAGTGAAGCTTCGTTGAGTTTACGTAGAAAAGAATTTAATTTTATTGAGCAATTCTCTTGAGTTATGCAAAGAATGAGATTATTATCGGGCCTCAAGCTGTTATTCTTGGCCTTAAGTTGTTATTCTTGGACTCATCTTACGTTTTTGGGGCCATTGGAGTTTGCAGAATTTTTTCCCCCTTAAGTACATGGGCCTCGTGGCTTCTAAGATGTTGGCAAGATATAGTTTCTCAATAGATAGGGACTACTTAAGTTATGGTGTGTAGATGGACATGTCCTACTGTATTTGCTGTATTTGTGTGGTGGTGTTTTTAGTGTATGATTTGTGACTATGTGGTGATATTTACCTGTCCAGTGTGGTAGGAGTTACTGGGCAATGCAGTGGTGTGGATTTACAAGACAGTATAGAATTTGTGACTGTCATGTTTGGTCGATGTTTTTTGGGCTGAGAGGAAGAAAGTTTCACTTTCCCCTTGGTAAAGAAGAGAAAGAATAGAAGAAAAGAAAGAAGAGATTGGTCACCGCCATGTTTGGACAAGGGTATGGTGTGCGAGCAAGAGTGTGACATTTTCCCCTTGGCAAAGAAGAGGGAGATGAGAAGAAGAAGAAGTTGAGACGTGCCTGAGTGTAGAAGAGGAAGTGTTTTCCGGTTCTTCTTACAGTTGGTAGTGTGCGCGTGTGTTGTGGATCTTCTCCTGTGTTTGTCTTTGTTTGCGCCACATATCTGAATACGATGATGCACCAACTAGCCTCTCAAGCCGTTATTTTGTGATTCTGCCCCCAATTCTATGCGTTGCGGGTAAAACCCCCATTAACGGTCCAACTTGAGTGTGAGTTTCGTATACATCATACACACGTGACCTCTGGAGTCATTTCTTATTTGTCTATCCTGTTACGAAATCTTTGATCATCATCCTGCAACAACGATATCAATAAATGTAACAATAAGGAGTACCACCATATTTTTCTAAATTTAGAGTTCGTTAAGTACATCTATATATTTTAATTGTGCTCATTTGTTCGGACAACAGCTCTCCCACATATGACTCTCCCCAAAATTGTTAGTTAATATAAAAAAAAAGGTTTAGCTAGCACATTTTTGTATTTCTAACGCCTGGCGGCTAAAAAAACTGAATTATTTAAAATCAGGTATTTATTTACACAGTGAATCTAATTGAAGAGAAGTTTTTTTTATACTAAAAAGAAACGGGAATCCTATATGAATAAATGTATAGGGGAACAGACACCCAAAGTGCCAAAGCTTCGGAAAATCTCAATTTCCTTAAAAATGAAAGAGTTGAAGCGTTTTCAAACGTCTTCACCGGTCTCTTTCCACCTTGACTTCAAGGTTCTTTAGGAAAAGGGAAATCGCTCCCGGACCTTGAAAACCTCTCCTGTTTCACAATTAAATGAGAAGTGCAACAGTAATACTCTAGGTGCGGTTTTTCATAAAGATTTCAGTTAAGGCGCTTATTTCTTTGTGCGAAAACGGCCATGATTTGCTGATCTTCAGATGTGCAAAAATGTCTTTATTTTTCATGGCAACTATTTGTCGTGAATAAATAAGGAACCGGCCGTAATTTTTTCGAGGCAAGAAAATTAGGAAACCAAGGTACACATGCAGCATCCCACTAGGCAGGTCGCTATTCCTTAATGCAGCGTCTTTCTTCAAGTTTGTTTGGGAGCTTGCATTGCTTAATAGCGACAAAAGAAATAGTATTTTTCTATAGTGGCAAAGCGACAAGGAATAACTGCGCAGAACACATAACATTTTATTTTGTATAGCTTGGATTGCCTCCTTTCCTGGATCCCACTCAAGCTCGACATTGAGTCGGCAAAAACAAGATGAAATATTGAATCCACTGTCGAGTTTTCACAGCGTTAGTTGTTCCCTATATATCACCTGGTTAGCATTCGCGAAAACAGTCGACGTTTGTCGTCTCCGAACGGCCTTATTGCGGCTGATTCCGGCCGAGTGCAGAGTCCTTCTTTTATGGGAAAGCATTTCCACGGCAGCCTTTCTTGCTCACTTGCTTCCGCCGGGCCAGCGGTGGATGCAGCCATTCGCCTGTGTCTGTCTTGGAGGTCGTTATGTTAGGCAAAGAAGTTCGCAGTCCCTGCGCGCGCTCTCCTGGTGTAACCAAATAAGCGGGCTAGTACAGAGCGTCGTACACCCGCTAGCCGCTTCAACTTTCTGTGCATGCGTGGCGGCGGCCCCTCTTCTCTACTGAGCTGCATTGACCATAAACCAGCCCAGCTAAACGTGTCCAGTGACACTTTTTTACGAAGGGTTGCATACAGGTACATACATTTTAATATTGATTTAAGAAAACTGCTGTTTCCTTGTACAAATAGCATGCAACGGGAACTCTTCTGTATAACATCACCGTTATGCTTGAGACGACCAAACGTGCTTATTTCACTTTCAAGGATTAAGCTATAACGGGTGCCTCGCCAAAGTGATTCCGGAGATTAAACATATGCTCGGACAAAATTAGCGCTCGCAAATTGACCCACATTAATTGGATTATGTGTAGTCAATGAGAGCAGTTTCAAATTTCTAGTAATAGAATACCCTAATAAACTGGAAGAGTCTACTTTCCATAAAATTGATTCAGGCACAAGTTTTCAAATCGTAGTTATATGTCCAGTTTTTATTTTTTATGTTTGCTATACAGGAGATTGTTCCTTCTTTGGATAGAAATCGCGCTATGCATGAAGAAACTCCGAGTGACCATCCACTTCTTTGTAGCGACGGTTGCACTCTTCAACACGGAATTACTCAACGCATCCTCGTGCTATGATACCCTGTTAGTGACGTGGTGAAGCAAAGTAGTCTATATGCTCATCGTGGAATAAAATTACAAGTGTGACATCAAAGCGGTCCCTGCAAAAACATCGCGATCGTAAAAGTTGCCAGTAGATATGCGGATTTACCAGCAACGCTGTCATCGCCCCGACGTCCTCTCCCAAACAGCACAATGGGCCTATACACCTTCAGTGCGCTGAAGTCTGGATTCTGATGCAGGAACATTCAATCTACGCAGTTGCTTGCACAACTCAATATCGAAAACAAAACCTATTCAGGTATTGCCTAAGAACAAGAAACTGAAAATGGTATCGATATTCAACCAACATATTTGTAAAGAAGCAGGTGTTCGTCCACAACCATCGTTTCATGTGCAAGGACATATTATGTTTACAATTTAGGCCTATCTATAATATATCGTAGGGTTATTCGTTTTCGGGTTTTATATTTTGTCAAATACGGGGGGCAAAAATCGGGCGTTATTTTTCGGCTTGATAATATAGGAGAAATCGGGTTTTTCGTGGGAAAATTAAGCAATTCGGGTTTTATCGGGTTAAATTTGCAAACTAATAATTTATTGGATTTGCTCTAACCGATGGGTAACAATTAGGGCTAGATTTTGGGCTGCTTTCAAGAAAATATTGCAAAATTTGGCGTTTCCTTGGTAATTAATTATTACTCGCAGTGAGAGGCAACGGTCAGTTTTGAGAAAAGAAACATTTTATTCACGAGGGCTGATCATCGGCGTTCTACACGCCCTTATTAACATACATAATCATCTGCATGCGCAACATCTCATTTTCTATACGAGACCTGTCTGGTCTCTGCAGGTACCTTAGCTGAGAGAACGTTTGCTCAACGTCACAGCTGCCATTAGCTAGGCACAACAATGATAACGCTGCATATACTAGCCTTAGGTAACGCACAGTTGCGTCGTTCCAAAAGTCTATCACTTCAACACCTTCATTCGTGGGGCTTGCTTCCAGCAATACTGGTTGAACTCCTCGCGAATCGAGCCTGCATCGTCCATCACGGAATTAAAGATAGATCGGTAGTCATCAAACGACTGACTCAGCAGCCGCTTCTGGAACGCATCGAGTACGGCTCCCAGTTTCCACAATGTCAACTGGTTTTCTTCTTTGTCTGAGACTTTCCGTTTCAAAGTGCAGTCCCATTTTGTGGAGATTTTGGCGCAAAACTCTTCACAACAAATTTTTACTAATATGGCACTGCTCTTAGGCAACATAGACAAAACACCTTTCGCCCGATCACTTTTACCGATTGTCGTGGAAAGCTCGTTGATAGTCTGCTGTAACTGGACGTTTACGAGGTGATCGAAGCTTGGCATGAGGAGTCCTCCGCTTTCAAGCGTTTTCTGGGCATCTAAAACAGGCTCGAGTGCATCACTCACATAAGACTGCCTTTGCGCAAAGAACCTCTTTTTCAGAAAGTATCGCTCGAATAGCTCCCGCATTGGTGCTATCATGCGAGTATTCAACAGGTTCTGTTAATGAGCTCCATATTTCTATGACAAAAACAAGCGCTTTGTAGAAGCTTTGCCATCTGTTCGGAACTACCGAAGGAGGCTTTTTTGCATCAGCGCCAAACAGACTATTAGAGGCACATATTTCGATGTACTTTTGGTGCAGCTTGTTAGCGTGCTTAAATAATGCTCCTAACTTGATCACTGCGGATCGAACATCAGGCACGCAAGGGGACAAAATCGCATGGTCAGCGCTCACATGGATCGAATGGGCTAAGTCCTTTACATGCAAGATGTGGATCGCTTCAGCTTCGCAGATCTCACGTACCATTTTTCGCATGTACTCCGCGGAATCTGTGGCTACGGCTACAACATCCTTCCACGTCTTGCCCACAGTAAGGGGAGCCTTGCCGACTACCCGGGCCACTGTGTAGCTGTTCGAAGCATTAACTCTGTCGACGTCGACTAAACAAACCTGCTTCTTTTTTGCTTTTTGAATATAATAACACCCCAAGCGGCAAGCCTATGGTCGGCCCGCACTCGGCCCTTGCCAATATGGCCGACTGAAACTCACCGGGCCGACCTAGGCCACCTACTTCAGCCCGAGGTCGGGGATTGACAATGGCCTAAGAACGGCCGATCATCGGCAATCGACCTCGGGCCGACGAGTACGGCCGACTTGGCCAGCCTATTGCCGCGCTAGGGTCATGCATGGGCCATGGCTTGCCGACTTGACCAGCCTACTGCCGCGCTAGGGTCATGAATGGGCCATGGCTTACCCACACATGGCCCAACCACTTCAGCGGTACTCGCTGGCCGGTGGTTTATCCACCGTCGGCAGTGGACCTCGGGCCAACGAGTATGGCCGACTTGGCCAGCCTACTGCCGCGCTAGGGTCATGCATATGGGCCATGGCTTACCCACACATGGCCCAACCACTTCGGCGGTACACGCTGCCCGGTGGTTTATCCATGTAAAATTAGTGTTTTACTCATCCATGGCCTATGGTGTACCCATTAAAACATCTGCAGTTCAATTGTGCATGGAAAATTAGCGCTGCGGCAGTATTTTGAGATGCGCATCTTCTCCTCCAAG
This sequence comes from Amblyomma maculatum, assembly GCF_055883805.1. Classification (NCBI taxonomy): domain Eukaryota; kingdom Metazoa; phylum Arthropoda; class Arachnida; order Ixodida; family Ixodidae; genus Amblyomma; species Amblyomma maculatum. Next base: position 122,492,614 of record NC_139354.1, on the reverse strand, counting down.
CGGGCTCTAACTTTGTGGCATCAGTAATGGTGTTCTCCGGGCAGGTGAAAAGCAACCCATACATATGTAGCTCAAAAAAGCCTGAGCATCGGCAAATGTAGGTTTAAACAGCACTTTTTATTGGTTTTTCTTAAATATTCGAAACATGCTCAAAGCCCTGCTAATAAAAAAATGGCACTTACAGCTAAGTTTGTGAGGCTTCACATAAATTTATTCTGGCTTTCAGCTTCTAGACTGAGTTGAAGATGTCACGTTTCCCTGCTCGTTGTGCCCGCCGTCCTTTTACTTCACTGTCACGAGCCATCGCTTGATTGCTGCCGCGGTCTTCCTGGAGAGGACGTCACTCAGGTACACACTGCCTCTCCTCAGGCATCCTAGAAAATATACGAAAGAAAATATCAGCCTTCATTCCGTATTCATGAGTTTCCTAGCCTGTTAAAATGATAAAAGGCTGTCACTCAAGCAATTATAAGGACCTTCAGTGGTATCAGTAGTGATGTAGTCATCCGATGATATCTGAAGTCATTTGAAATATGAGGTGCACCATTTTTACACATATACTGCTTGTCCAAGCAAATTTGATCCAAGGGATAAAAAAGACATTTCCGAGGCAGGGGAAGGAAACCAGATACATATTGCTGGAAGCTACCTTGAGCGCCACAGAAAAGCTTTTGTTTGGAATCCTTAATTGACATTATTTACCTGAATTACTGAATAATGACTTGCACAATAAATGGTGTTGCTACTTTGAAGAGTACCGGCCCAAACCACGTTTCATTATTAGCGATAAAGAACCATCACATCTGCATTTCGTTCCCCAGGTACAATAGGAAACCCCGAAAATACAAAAATCAGATTACCGGACAAAACAATTGAGGCCTTGGCTTGGCTCGATAGCCCTGTGTAGCGTTAGACCTATAAGTTGCCTATGGTTTCTTTGTCCGCGCCAGCCCAACCGTTCAACAAGACCATATTTGTACTTTACAGTTGAAAAATAATGTTCCACTCATTTGTATCCTTACCGCTTTGTAGTCATTATCCGCACTGCAAAGTTCAGCGCTCTCAGTGTAACTCGCGCCTTCATGTGCGCCAAAGGGCTGACGCGAGGCAACCATCGCCAGCATATCACCCTTACTCATGCATGGGACCAGCCATCATAGCGGCAGGTTGTTTCGTCCGCTCAAAATCATGTTGAGAGCACCACAATTGAGGTGTGCAAATGGGCTGGTAACGGTTTCGGTATCTACATAACCGGTATCTACATAACACTGCAGATAAAAAAAAAGGTACACATGAGGTTTCTAACCGCAAATATCGAAACAGAGGTTTCCGAACGTGCTCACCGACTCTGTAAGTCGTATTTATTGTCTAAAGTGAATATTTAGTACTTGGAGCGAATAACCTCACTTCCCTACGTACAAAATAAAACTTTACTGTGCTGCCCTAAGAGGCTGCCGGCAATGCGTCATCGGTTTCCATCGCCTGTCTCTAAGGTTTATTTCTAACCCTTGGCTCAAGCTATCAAGCACAGCAGGTGTAATGTAACTTGAATAAAACCTGCATGAGATCATCATACATAAAGGTATATTTGTAAGCTTTACAGATTTCACTTACAAATATTACGAGAATCGCGTCACTGCGGTCTTTCTTAAAAATTGACACCAATATTCGTGGCTAAAATAAAGTACTCAACGTTTTAATTCAGCTTCGCAAGTGCAGCTGTAACAGAAAGTGAGGGCTGGCGACACCGAAGGTGTGCTTAGCTTTCAAATTTTCTTAGATGGCCCAACCGTTCGAAATATGTAACTTTAAAAATAAGCCCTTGATAGTGGCTTTCTCACAGCGTATATGGGTGCCTTAATAAGAAACATAATAGAGGTCTCATTACCATCTTTCGTTTCAAATGAAATTTTTATATGTGGTGGGCAAATATCTAGACACAAAGGAATTAACCTTAGTTTTGCAAGATACGGCGTAGTTTCTTCGAAAACAAAAAAATATTACGGTATATCTTTAGAGGTAGAAAACACTGCTTTTGTCATTTCAAAATGTTGCAAATTTGGATACCATGATTTTGTCATCTACTTTTTTTTACTCACTAAATATATGCAGGTTTTACATTTACAAACAGTATTGGGAACCCGTTTTGTTTTTGCAGTTGAGTTATTAAAAAATCGCAAACTTTGGTTCAGGAGCGATGCGCTGTAAAAATATGCATTTTTAACCTTGTATACTGGAATGTGATGCATTAGGTCGGTTGCACTAAATATGTTTCCACTTCCTAAGGCATGTTCTTAATTCCAGGCAATATTTGGAGCTCCAGACCGCTAGGTGTGTTCTACACAACGCATCAAAATTGCCGAAAATTCGAAAACAGCAGTAAAGGGTAAATTTGCTGCGATTAAAAAAAAAGATCTTCAATCTTCAAATACCTCTCAAGAATCTTCAGTACCTCAACAATATCGCGGACTAAAAAGTGTTGCGTTATATTGTTTAAAAATATAACAATAAATATTAAACCAAGTGCTTGTCCTGATAATGGCCAAATTCAGCCTGCATTCTTGCAACATCCAATATTATCCTGGCACTGAAACTATTTATCTGCATTATCTAAGTTCCATTCTTTATTTCTGGAAAACTTGAAGCACTAGGTTTGTTTTTTTCTACATATAATATTTAAATTGGCCAAAATTAAAAAAAAATGGTAAAATAAGGAAAACTGATTAGGACTGAAGAAAATGCCGCAACATCGATTTTTATCGAAATATCTGGACACAATGCAAAGTACTTTGTTAATATGAGTCAGTAAATATATTGAATTCTGCAAAATTTAAAATTAGAAATATAAAAATGCCTGTTTTTAATCTATAGATTTGCTTATATGACTCCCCCTTATAGAGTAGGCATCAAAACTTCAATTTAGTATATGCTGAATTTTGTTACATTTTACTGTAAGTAAAATTTAAAGCCTTGACAGCGCTAATAAAGCCTTTTTTTGCTTGTCAGCAAGGACATAATCTAGCTTAAAATGGTATTAATTCGTCATTTCTGTCAATTTCATGGCAGAATGCAAGTGATCTTGATTCTTATAGCGCTGGCGAAACACCACAGGAAGAACGACACAAAAGGACAGAAGCGCAACTCATGTAACACAACTCAAGATCATGTACCAACTAACCCGTCAAAAAGTCCAACGCAAGTGAAGGCTGCACTTTTTCTCTGTCTTTCATTCTTTTTTATTTCTAGGTGCAGTAGTATTCAATCTAGTCTATTAATATATTATTCCATTTCTCAGCTTTGACCACAACTAACAATACTATATTTTTGAAGATGGTTTTTAAATGTGTAATTTTTTATAATGCAATCATAAGCAAATTGCTTTCCAGCGTTACAGAGAACACACATAGCAGCTTAGATCTCCAGATTCTGCCTTAAATTAACAATATAACCTGCGTAATAAAGACAGAATATTTTAGTGCAAACAACGTAACGCATCACGCCAGTATGTAAGGTTGAAAACAAACATTTTTGTAGCGCGTTGCGCTTGAAGCAAAGTTTGCAATATTTTACTAAATCAACTGCATCAATGAAACAAGCTTTCAATACTTCTTATACAAATAAAAGTTATATTGATGTGGTGAGTAAAAAACAATGGATGACAAAATTTTAGTGCGCAAGCAGCAGGCCTCCAAACGTGCAACATTTTTAAATGACAAAAACGGGGTTTTCCAGCTTAAGTGATAGGCGTTTTTTTTTTTTTTCTGAGAAAACTACGCCGCATCTTGCAAACCTAAGGGTCTTTCGTTTGTGTCGAGAGATTAGCCCACGACATAGGGAAATTTAATTAAAACAAAATGGTCATGACTCCACGATTACTGTTCCTGTCCAAAGACATCCATATTTGTTTTCATTTCGTCTCTTCAAACAGGCTGGTATAGGCAATGCGGTGAATAAAAATATCATCATATATATTAAAGATTTCCGCGCTACACGTTGTCCCTAAAGCTACCTATATTGTCACAACTGTCATTCGTTATTTGTAGCTGAAACAACATCACAAAAGGAATTCGATTGCAAATTGTTCGCGAGTTAAATAGGCGTACGGGCTGACACACGTGTACTCTGCACAATACAATTTAAGAAAGAGCAGTCACAAACTATAGGCAAATAAGGCTATGATACGGAGCAAATTTATTACCCTGGTTAACAGTAAAAAAGTCGACTTTTACCGTATTAATATATTCGACAAACTATCGCATGTTCACATAGGAACACAATTAATGAACTCATTCACGCATCTAATGTCTATGGGCATTAGATGCGTGGATGACTTCGCTTTATTCCAATTCGTGCGTTACTGAAAATAATTGAACGAGGAAAAATTTAATGTCTACACAATTTTCAGCCAGTATACCACAAAATATACTAAGGTGCTTCATATATAGTCACATCACCTAGCAAGTGAAGTGGGATAACAGAACTAATCAGACACTCACCCTGATCAGCATTTCGCTTTTGCGTCATCTTTGTAAGTTTTTAGGCAGGCTTTTCCACTGATTATCCTCTTGTATATACCCTTGCCACCCACAGGACACAGATCTTCTGGGGGTACCGAACTGTTGGTTTTCACACCAGTGATACAACTTAATCGAACCATTTCTACGTAGAAAACACTCGATGCGCACCTAAAAAAAATGAGAGCATGTATGTTTAGGCGAAATCATTCAGCCGTGATAAAATAATATGATTTGAACAATAAAATCAAATGATCACACTCGAAGCAACAACAAAGTGGTGGAGAGATAGGAATTGAAGCAATGAAAGGCGGTTGCTTACTGCAAAAAGCCAATAGCAAGAGGTCCACCGCCTATAAGAATAGGCAATAAAAATAAGGCACATTTAAAGGTGCATGCAGCAGTTACAGTGATGCAGTGCTACCTTTTGTTAGGCAGGCTTTTCCGCTGATTATCCTCTTCTTTATTCCCCTTCCAACCACAGGACACAGATCTTCTGGGGGTGCCAAACTGTCGGTTTTCGCACCAGTGATACAACTCAATCGATCCATTTCTACGTAGAAAACATTCCGATGCACATCTAAAAAATTGAAAGCATGTATGCGTAGGCTAAATCATTCACACATGATAAAACAATATTATTTGAACAATAAAATCAAATGATCACACCCGAAGCAACGATAAAGTGATGGAGAGATAGGAATTGAAGCAATGAAAGACGGTTGATTACTGAACAAAGTCAATAGCAAGAGGTCCTGCGTCTATAAGAATAGGCAATAAAATTATGGCACATTTAAAGGTGCATGCAGCAGTTACAGTGATGCAGTGTTACCTTTTTTGTTTCACTGCAGCGGTTGGTATAAATATTGCAGAAATTTCTAGGCATCTCAGGTAACCCCATGAAAACCTCATCCAAGGTTGCTGCGGCGTGTTATTTGCAGCTGTTAACGGTAAGACAGGCTATCCTATGAGTGCATGTTCATTTCCTCCTTTTTGTACCTTGAATGAAAGCGACTGAACAGTGGGTGTTGTAAGAGGTGCAGCGTCCCTAGGAATAGGGAACAAAATTAAGTTTTGCTTGTAATAAACAAAGGTACAAAAAGGAGCAAATTTGCTTGCAATAATAGCATGATGACCTACCTTTTCATCAACAGCTGTAACCAACCTGTCACTACTAGTCGGTTCTTTAGATAGGGTTGTCAATGCCAGAGCTTAAAGCTAAGAGCAATATGAGTAATATTTATAGCGGTCACGGCCGTAAAGAATTAGCACAATACTCCATTACTGTAACTATTCAACCGTCCATTTATACATATTGTTCATTAAAGAACCATGCACATCTTATTAAGTTGCTCTTTTCTACTCCCAAATGATTTCCTATACAATTAGAATACGTGGTCGCTGCTTCGGTTTAAAATTTTTGTACGATGGTTATGACGTGCACTTCATGCATACAGTACGTGAGGCACAAAGAGCTATAATTGCCGAACAGGCGAACCTGACGTCCTGTCCCATTTAAAGTGCGCGCCGTGATCGACCGCTTCGCGAGCTATATATCTCGGACGATATGGTCGCCTCATACCGGCCGTCAATTTTTTGTAAAATGTGTCCCACATGCATGTTGTTTACTTTCCAGTGACAGGGGCGCAGTGCACACACGGCTGATGCGCCTTTTTGCTTGTTTTGTTATTTTCCTCAGCCTTCGAAGCGCGTCTGCGAAACCGCTCTCCTATTGTCGCCGCTTCCTGACAGCGCGCCGTCACCTGAAGGTGCGTTCTCAGAAGGGGGGCGTCAAGAAAATTTTGAAAAGGAGCTCACTTGCGCTGTTCACGGCTTTCAATTCCTCAATATGATATTAACCATTGTAAAAGTGGGGGTTCATTATTACTAAAGTATAGCCTAATCATCAAGCGGCATCACGCACATAACGTCTGCCCCACTGTAAAATTCGCTTGCACAGACCGCACGGACAGTTTTCAAAGCATCGTCTGTACATTTGAAAACAAAAAACTGCCATAACTCTTAACAAAATCCAAAAACTGAGCGAACATGGCTTCCTGCGCGCCGAAAAGACGCTGTCCAAAATATATGCACAAAGCTGAGCGCGTAGTATTCGGTTACTAATTGATTCCGGCGCACTGCGCAGTCAAAAAACTGCGCAAATGGCTGCCGGTAGTGTTCTGTCGCGCGTTGGTGGCACACACACCTGTTATTCACGGCTTCTCTATTTTCGGCGACAATTTTGTTCATATCGCAGCCAGTAAATAAGTCCACGCACTTGCTTGCATGTAACCCGGACGAAAATTCGCTTAGTTCTTGAAGTCATGCTTCGCGCAGTTATTTCGAGGAGAATACGGAAAGAGAACATTTGGGACTGGTAGGAGATTATATAGAACCAATTATGAAGAAATGGCATGCTGCAAAGATATATACTCACGGTCTAAGATGACGGCTTTCACTGAGTCCGAGAATGCTGATGGTTTCCCGCCGTTGCTGTAATCCGTACTCCGGCGACATTTCACAGCTCTACTATTCACAGATATGTAGCAAGCACAAACCGGAGCACATGTAACGTATATAGGCGCAAGAAAAAAAAATTATACACAGCACAATGAATAAGAAAATTAATGAGGGAAGCAATTAAAGAAAGGTATAAGAAGCAGTCACAAGTCTTGTATCGTCTTCATCAAGCTCTGAAATGAACGCTTCGGGAGGAGGCCGCACAGCCGCGCAGCGGGGGATTCGTAGACGAGGTGGAACAATGAACTGCTCGTGCGCGTCGATTCCCGCCGCGGTGTTGTGTTCGCAAGGGCTGCGCGTGGGAACGAAGGACCAACGACCTTCTCGACGTTCCATTCCTCCTTTCCTCCTCCATTCCATTCCTCCTCGTTCCATTCCTCCTCCAGCCGTGCCCAGAGATTGGACCGCGCCGATGAGCGGCCGCCAGCGCGCACCGCTCGAGTCGAGGTCTAATAAATAGTTTTTTTCTGTTCGCAAAAGCATTGTTTCTTCAAGCCAACCGCGGACATAACATTTTCTAAAAAAAAATAGAAAGCCTCCCCATCTACCATCCACAACGTTTGCGTAAATCTATACAGTTGGTGCATCGACAAATGCGCACGTCACCTTTCCCCTCCCGCTTCCACCTATGATCGAACAAAAGACGGTCGTTCGACCTTTTATATTTACTTCAAAATATTATATATTGTTGCATGATGACTGATTAATAATAGCGAAGAGGCGGAGTTCCGAGCTTCTCTGCTGTTCTGGCCAAATTTAGTTATAGATTACACAAACTATGTTCAAGTTAGCTAGCTGAAAATTATCTGACTAAATATATACATGTTTTTATTTGTATTCAGTTAAGTTTCGCAATTCGGATAAGAGTAGATGTTTTTATAAAAATTCTCAAGATCGGCCCAAGAAACGAAATTTTCCTAATTTGCAGGCCTTTGTTTCAGAAAAGGTTCATGGTAGAGCAGCAATAACTCCACAATATGTTCTCAGCATAGTTATCCGCAAACAGGTAAAGCTTATATTTTTGTGACATTTGAATACAGATACGATCGCGCTAATTTACAGAAAACAGCGAACATTGAAAATTTCTTAGGAAAATAAAAAAAAAACTGTTTTAACACTGTTTAAACTTCTTCCGCCTATTCTACACTACCTCAGCTTTCAAAATCATTAAAAACACCGCGCATAATTTTGTTGCGCTAGTAATTATGGCCACTTTGATAAGGCCTTTGTCCAATTATAGAGCACCGCGCAGATCTGAAGTTCTCCGGAATTTGTGAATCGTTCAAGGTTTTTAAATTTTGGCATATTATTGTAACAGGGAGAAATACTTTTATAAAAGAGGATTAAAGATATATGCATTGAGAAACAGCCAAGGAGTCAGGCAATGAGGGCCCCCAGTTCGACGCACTTCTTTTTCTTAATCTTCCACAAACGAGCGCGCCACTTCGTCCTCATCATTCTCCAGCTATAAAAGTATTTCTTCGGTTATTGTTTGTCTCGACTTCGCAAATTGATGGTGACAGACACAGCAATGAATGATTCATAATCAGTTTTGTACGCGTCGAATTCTGATGCGCTGTGGCATCAGGCACCACACAGACGTTTTTCGCAATCACCTTCACCTTAACGCGAATTACAGAAGGAGACGATAACGTTCAATGAGCGAGCAACGTATTCCAAATCATTTTAGTAGAATGGAAAAATTGTGAAGGGCACGGAAAACTGCCTCAGTAAAACACAGTGTTTCTGGGCTGCATCCGTTTTTTTCGAATGACTCGACAGCGCACATTATTTTCATTCCTGTACAGTTTCTTCCATGCAGTCCTGGCTAGCGTGCCTGCATGAAGTGTGATCAGCAGATCGAACGCGCGGCAAAAGGCCCACTTCAGGGCAGGAGCATCCGGTTAGCACTTGTTTTTTTTTTTTTGCTTTTTTTTTAGCATTCGATACCTTGCTTTGCCACTGCAGCACCAGTTATGCTTTTCACCGATCGCATCTGGCGCAGCAGTTTCTCATGCGGCAGAGGCTGTCGCCCGCGCTGGTGAAGCGGGCTTCCCGACAGTGGTCGCATCTCATTAACTTCACCCCGTGTTATTGGCGTCCGGTTGCGGTGCGAAAAACAGGCGGATAGAATTGTGAAGCTCTAGTGCCGATGCGTTGAACTGCTACAAGGAACTATTTTTTATTAGTTTTAGGTAGCTTCACCATAATATATGTATCGAAGTCTGTCGGTCTGAAGACGCAAAAACGAGCTCTCACTGCACCGCCTCTTAAAACGAACGTCTAGGGTGGGCACACCCCCGCGCTCATGGCCGCTCCGGTCATCTCAACATCTCAACATTACTGTCCTCATTTCCGTCAACATCTTTTCCCTACTGTTGGACATATTTTTAGAACCTGAAATCCAATCCTGCTTGCATTTTATTCGCTTAGACGCCAAGAAGTCAGACCTACAGCAATTGCAAATTCCTGTTTTAGGGTCTTATTGGACTGGTCGTAACTACTAGTGCACCAATATTGTGCAATGTGTTTTTATTGACATTGCAAATTGATGTAGAGAAGAATACGTGAACAAAGTTTAAAAAGATATCATAAACGTTTTTTTTTATTCTCCTCAGAAATTTTCATTGTAATAATGGTGAAGGTGATTGCGAAAAACGTCTGTGGGCTGCCCTATGCCACAGCGCATCAGGAACACTACGCATACAAAGCTGACTCCGATTCATTCATTGCTGTGGCTGTCACAGCTAGTTTGCAACGTCGAAACAAAAAATGACAGAGGATGATGAGGACGAAGTGGCGCGCTCGTTTGTGGAAGAATAAAAAAAAAAGAAGTGCGTCGAACTCATTGCCTGGCTCCTTGGCTGAATACAAGTACCTTCGCACTTGTATTCAGAACTCGAGCGTAACCACTGAGCCATCACGCCTTATACGCTTCAGATTCGGATATCAATTTTGTAGACATTTTGCGGAATCCTTGTGGATTGTGGGTGAATGTTCTACTTATCATGGGTCCCGAAAGCGATAGCGCGCATGCATAGGCGGAATTTCTCGCCGTTCTTCCTACGGCTCAATAGGCCTCACTCTGGAAGCGACGGACCAACTGAGCATAGGCATTAAAAACAGTTGAGCAGAGGCAATTTACGAGACTACTGTGGCCACAGGCCGACAAAAACGACCGTCCTTTTGAGACGTGTGTTAGCGAGGTAAGCACACCTGCGAGAAAAAGTGGAGAGGCCACGCGCTTTGAAAAGTCTGCACGTCCGCCTTTTCTGGCGGTGAAGCGGTTATTTCTGTTTAAGGTACTCTCCTAAATGTACTTGCCATCTTGCCCAAAGAATTTTGTCTGGCGCATTGTTTTGTATAAAATAAAAAAAAAGCAATCGTAGCGGTTTGCTCAAAGCTGTACGTGTTGGTTCAATGCTGGAAACTAAAGCTGGAACGTGAAACCGAGCAGGTTCTTGCCTCTATCAGCCTCTCTCGCCTCCCTGCTGTTCACCGGTAGTCTGCGCAGAGCATGCGCAAGCCAACAGCGCATGTGAGACGCGCCAGCACGGTCGGTGGGAAACAGAGAGTGGATGTTTACTCTGCGGACGCGTTGAGGCCAAATTACAGGCGCCGAGGAGCGCGTTTCATCGTACTGGGCGCGCCGCTTTTGAGCTCCCACGATGTCGACAATCGCCGAACTTTTCGCTTTCGCCGTAGTCCCTTTATGTTCTCTCTCCGAGTGCGTTTTTTTTCGTTTTTTTTTTGTCTAGATATATAATCTCGCTATTACTGCCTGTAATATATAGATATTGATGCTTATTCGCTTATTTAGTCGAGTTTGCATTTTTCCTCCTTTTCGCGTTTCAGTGTTTGAACTGTTGTCATATTATTTTATGGATTCCGTTACGCGTGTTTTTACGTTGCGTTTCTTCGTGACAGCAAATAAATGCATATTGTAGCGCCCGAACAAGAAGCGCGATCGCTTTGACAAAGACGGCGACGCTGCTGCCGTGACTCGCACGCGTGCGCTGTTCCGCTGCTCTTGTGCTGCACTGTGCAGTTGCCCCGACTTCGAACCATTCTTTGCTGTGTCTGTCACAGCTAGTTTGCAATGTCGAGACAAAACGTTACTGGATGATGATGAGAATGATGAAGACGAAGTGGCGCGCTCGTTTGCGTAAGATTAAGAAAAAAGTGCGTCGAATGGGGGGCCCTGATTGCCTAGCTCCTTGGATGTCTCTCATTGTATTTATCTTTATTCCTTTTTTGTAAATATATTTCTCCCTGTTACAATAATATTGTCACGTCTTGGTAGAACGCCAAGGAGGGCCTAGCGATAGATGGTTTGGACGGTCGACCAGAGCGAGTCTTGCGTTCGAGCTTCTTTCTCTTCCAGGCTCGCGCTTGTCGTCTCATATGTCATCTTTTGCTTCGCCTTCTATGTGTCATTTGCCCCCCTCCTCAGGAAGCATCGTCTCGATGAGGTCGTGGGCGATTCACAAATGCCGTAGAGTCTTCAGATCTGCGTGGTGCGCTACGCCTTGCACCAGGGCCTTATTGAAGTGGCCGTAATTACTTGCGCAACAAAATTATGTAAGGCGTTTTAATAATTTCGAAAGCTGGGGTATAGTGGAGATACGTAGTAAAAGGTTAAAAAATGTTTAAACTATTTTTACTTTCCTAAGAAATGTTCAATGTTCGCTGATTTCTTTAAATTAGCGCGATCGTATCTGTGTATTGAAAAGTTATATAAATATAAGCTTTAGTTGTTTAATACATAACTATGCTGAGAACATAGTGTGGATTTTTTGCTGCTCTGCCATAAACCTTTTTTGAAATAATTAGGTCTGCAAAGTCGAAAAATTTTGTTTCTTCGGCCGATTTTGTGAAAATGTATAAAAACATCTACACCACCTTGAAAAGCGAAAAATAACTGAATACAAATAAAAACATGCATATATTTAGTCCGATAATTTTCAATTAACTGTAACATATTGCGTAATTCAAAACCAAAGTTGTCCAAAAGAGCAGAGAAGATAAGCGCGAAACTCCGCCTCTTCATTATTAATTTCGTGTGGCCGGAAAAATGTTTTGGCAGCAAAACCAATTGCAGATCTCTTCTTTCCATTTATCTGACAATGTTATATAAAGTTTGGAAATTAATATGAAAGGTCGACCGACAATGTTTTTTCTTACGTGGAAACATTCTACTATTTTTTTCTTCCTTTTCCACCGCCTAGCGCGGTTAGAATGATCGGACTCTAAACTAATAGGCGGAACAAACTAATTTGTTATTTATTGCCGATATATATGTTGCGCGCCATATAAATGTACCGGGGCTTGTCATGCTCGCAGTCTGCGCGAAAAACTGCGATTTTTTTCTTTTTTTACCACCGTGTGAATGCCCAAAACTAAAATGGCAAACTCGAGTCTTCCGGCTTTTCATTTTCCAGGGATTGCGTATAGGAAGTACACACATCGTATTCGTTCCTTTCCCCAGGTAAACAAACGATGCTGCGCGTAGTTCTTTATGGATAATGAAAAAGCACTAGGACAAAAAACGGCTGAGAAAACGGTCATTTGTTCGATAAACTTGCGGCAAAGTTTTCTTTCTCGGCAATGAAAAAGCTACCTTCTAATCATAATTTAATGTCACATAATCGCGCTATGACAACATGGTTTCGTTTTGTATGCGCGTTCTCACTAACAACTGAATTTGTACTAGAGGTTAAGTAGATCCAGGGATGTAATCGGCGTACACTACAAGCATACTGGGTCGGGAGTGCTAGCCGGCTTCCTGGCCCACATGGCACGCGGCCGACCGTGGGCTGCCAAATGCCCGAGCAACCGTTGCCAAACAGGTCGGCATTCAGTTGGGGTTACAAGCTCGGGCCATGGTTTCTGGCTGACTTCTGCCCAACCTAGTACATGGCCGATCATGGGCCGCCCAATGGCCGAGCTACCATGGCCAAATTGGTCGGAGTTCAGTTGGGTGCTCGAGCTCGGGCCCTGCTTGATGGCCGACTTCCGCCCTACCTGGCACATGGCCAACCATAGGCCGTCATTGGACCGAGCCCCGAATGCCGGCAGGTCGGCTGCCGACCAGCTGCCGATGACCGGCCATAGGTCGGCAGTCGGCCAATGCTGCTTGGGACATCAGAGTGTTAATGGTAGGCACTCCGGTTATGTCAGGGGATTCGTCGACGATAACACTCACTTTAACGGCTTGCATATCTTCACCGATTTTTGCCATGTTCTTGTCAAAAGCTTCTTTCAGGTATTTAATCCGAAGTCGTTGTCCAGTCGGCATAGTTTTAGCGGCCTTGCAGTATTTTCGTACGAAATCGCCCAGAGGTCCGTCCGCCTGATGCATGCTGATTCCACTGTACGCCAGGGCACGAACGAAGTCATGAATCACGCCATCCGCTTCATTTTCTTTCGCAGGCTGCCTACAGGAAACATCGAAGAGCGTTGGCTGAGATGTTCCCGCCTTTTCAGCTTCTTGGACCGCCATCTTCAACTTCTTATGACGCGATGACCCGAGATGCTCGCGAATTTGGTCGTAGGGCTTCTTCGATGGATCGGTGACCATCTCGGTGTTGCAGTACTTGCACACCAGCGCGCGGCTGCCTTCAGAGTCTTTTGTTGTAGTCTGCAAATCCTCGTGTTCTTTGCACCAATCATCCAATGTCGTTTGTTTTCTTCCCATCTTGAACGCTAGTCAGCAGTGCTGCGAATGCACGATGTGTAAATATCGCCGCTGCGCGTGCCCAAGCTACCGGCGCTGTGTTCGGGACTCCGACGTTAGATGGCGCCACGGGGCCTGCAATCAACGATTGTCTGTCCGCCGCTTTGGCCGCTTCTCGGTTGCGCACCAACTGGAGGCACAGCAATTCCGTGGGCATAGTTGTTTCAGAAATCACGAAAAATCGGGTTTTACCCGATATTTTAGGAACAAGCTCGGGGTGTGAAAATCGGGTAAAATCGGGTTTTACCCTAAAACGAACAACCCTAAATATATGTTATGCTTTATTTGCATTTTAAGTCTCACTGCGGAATTTCTTATTCTTTAGAGCGTCCGTCCCAAACTGCTCCAAAACCAATGGAGCAAGAGGGCAGAGTTTCTGCGAGAGGTGGAATATCTTTCATGTCCTTCTTTGTGAATAAATACTTATTTTCTGCCATAATAATTGTTGGAATAGTGCCCGAACTACACCTACCAAGTAGATGGCGCCCGGGTAGCATTCTAGCGAAAAACATTGAATGAATATAATCAAAACTAGGTGTGAATTATATTTAGATTCAAAGCCAATCGTGCATGCAGCGGATCTTCACTATAATTAAAATTGCAAACTGGACCATTTGTTGTCATTCGACTGCAAAAGTATAAATGGGATGTATGAATTACAAACATTATTTTTCAAGGAATAAAATGATTAGGTATTTTTCTTTCATGAATTCCGCAATATTTCAGTAGAAAATAAAAACAAACATTTCCTCCAATGGAATGTTATACCGACTGCATAAAGCTTCAGAACCGTGTCATTAAATATAGTAACACACTCCGTCATTCCGCCATGCCGTCAGACGTTTTTGTATGTCTGGGGTAGATTTTAGATGTGTAGATTTTCCTGCTTACATCTCTGTAGTACACTTCTAACTACACAAAACTGTGAACTTGCTGAAGCAATGCCTGTTGTCACAGGTTCACTGTGCCAACAGACATCACTGTGTTTGTCCCGTGTTATTCATGGTTTTAAATATTAGGAATGGAACGCAACCAACTCGCCCAGGAACAAGTTCTCACTGGTAATAGCTACACAGAAAGTCTATAGTTTCTTCGAATTTTTAATAAACTATGATCACCATTACCGCACAGATGACTTATTTTCGAATTATAAGTTCACTTCGAATAAAGCCGCACTTCTTAAGCGTATTCTTATTCAGAAACACATGAAAAAATATCAAGGGGTGCGAGGGAGCTTCAGTTTGCAGGACAAGGCAAGGTTTCGACAAATGCACTTGTCTTTATCGGGGTGATAAGTCGCCTGGTCGAAACGTTGGCTCGGCTTGCGAGCTGACGCCCACTCAAATCTTGTTCAGTTCTCTTTCATACTGTGTAGCGATCTTCTTTCTCTCAATCTCCCCTTTAGAAATATTGGAACAAACAGCAAAGGCATTTGTGCGTCTTTGGTCAGCCACTGGAGCTATATTGCTACAATGTTTCAGCTAGAATTACCACAAACTGTTCTTTTACGCACATGCGCAGATATCTGGTCAGCTATGCCCTATTCAAGTCACTAGGAGAAGTTTATGTTGCTGGCATTTTTTGCACGCCGCCAATGCGAACGTGTGTAGCCGCATGAAATGACGATGTAAATATTTTTGGAGAACCTTGTTGAATGCTAGATGGTCCGACGATGGTCCGACGTTTCGATGATCGAATGGACGCATGGCGGTTGGTTCCAAAGAAATTAATTTGTGGCCGTCTATCAGTCATGTTATTCGCACTTTCCATCCTTCAGTAAGACTCTAGGTGGATGCCGCTAACGTGCAAATACAGCGAACATACGGGGTTGCTCTGGCCTACATTTGTGTTCAATAGCTGAGAGGAAGCAATGGTTCACTCGGTGGTGGTTTAGTCTAAAAAATATGGCGTGTTCAGTTGCAAGAACACAGTAGCACAGTCGCGTAAGCGCATTGCTTTGTTGTGACGTCGACCTTGGCTCCTAATGTTCTATTG
Organism: Amblyomma maculatum; assembly: GCF_055883805.1. NCBI lineage: Eukaryota > Metazoa > Arthropoda > Arachnida > Ixodida > Ixodidae > Amblyomma > Amblyomma maculatum. The sequence continues at coordinate 122,476,849 of NC_139354.1, read as the reverse complement.
TGCACCGCGACAATCCATCTTTCACATAGGCCTGTATTTTTTATTCTCACTAAACTGACATGCAGAAATAAAGCCAGCAGCGTCAAACATCTCGAAACACGTTGCGCATGTCAGGAACACTGATCGAAAGCCCCTCTTATCTTCCTCTCCTTACTATTGCATGCATAGCGGACGCAGAGGTGTGGATATGACTTAGACTTGCAAGGGGTGGCACGAACTGTATAAGAATGCTTAGAGGTTACAAGTTGCACTTGTTACACGTAATGCAAGGACGCTTTCACATTTTATGGCACATAGAAGAATGGCTGCCTTTGAATACTGGGTTCGAGAACGGGTGTGACTTGATTTCAGGAAGTGAGTACCCTATACTTAATTTGGTTTGGTTTGTAAGATTTAGCGTCCCAAGGCGGCATACGCTGATGCCAATAGCATAGTGGAGTGTTCCTCAAAGTTAGACCAGCTGAAGTAATCTAAGTTCTACTGGCACTGCTCGGGACAGAGAAGCCCTGCTTTTCGCCTCGAACAAAGAACGGCTGCCATGACAGCGATAGAACTCTCAGCCTTTGGTTTAGCACTAAACTACCTGGATGGACAATGTGCTCTGTACGCAGGCGAATACAATTCAGATCCTGCGTCGAACCGAATTATAATTGCATATTTTGTAACTGAAGCACGGGATTAGATTGCTTCCCAGTTTGGCTTCGTCAGTGAGATTTATGATGACTCGGCTTGTTCTTCATATATTCTTGGGAAACAGTGACAGCTCGACGTTACCATGCAAATGCTTCCGCACAGTGGACTTCAGACGGCATGCTTAGCGCAAAAAACACACACGCACACGAGAGAAAAGGCGGGACACGGGACAAGCGCTACTACATCTATGTAGTATGAGATGTAGTAGCGCTTGTCCCGTGTCCCGCCTTTTCTCTCGTGTGCGTGTGTGTTTTTTTGCGCTAAGTATGCCGTCTGAAGCTGAAAACCATCTAGCCCGTCTAAAAGTTCTTTTAAACCACAGTGGACTGCACTGACACACGGATCTGATCATAATAATTGAATGGCAGTGCATTCATTGCATAAAAAAGGTTACTATGCCTGACTTCTCTTGAATACTAACACACCTATCCTATTTGCAAGTAAGCAGCTAAATTGGGTTCGGAATTGTGACGCCGTTGAGGTGACCTAAAAGCCGCTAATGTTGTCGAGGTATAGCAAACTGGACATCATACGGAATCTCATCTCAGAGAGTGAATAAAACACCAGTCCTACTCCCACGCAGTGGTCTTGCGTCTCGCTTTCCAAGCTGTGCTATCTCTCAATCCCTTACCTTGCACAGTGGCTATCTTATCATCATGGAAGGGGGCAGGCGGAGAACAAGACAGAATTCGAACCAGGACTACATTCCATACGTGCCAACTAAAATTACCTATATTCTTAACTCTCAGGCTGACATGCTTCTGAAGTTTGCAGTGCTGTGCGCAAAGAATCAATCTTTGTGCTGACGATGTTATTGGGATTTATGTGACAAGAAGAACCAAGAGTTTGAAAAGAAATGCAACTCTAAAACAGCAGGTTTCAAATAAGAACTGTCTATAGCTAACAAACGCGCGCAGGAGCGTATAATTGGCAGAAAAGCTTACAGGACCGGTACGTGCAGAAATAAGATCATTTAAGCGCAATCGACAGAAATATGTATGGAACGAAGGCGCTTGCATATACTACCTGCTGCCAGTGGCGACTTTGGGTGGTGCACAGTTCCTATTACCACTAATTCCCAAAACTCAGGTCGCGAAACGTTTATACAAAGTACACCTTTAAATGAAGGTTTTATGTAGTAACATAACGAAAATGTACTTGCCAGAAGACAACAAACCCAGGGACTTGATTTTCGTCAAAACAAAGCACGAAGCTAGTTACATCTGAAAACGCTTTTGTTACCGTTAAAATAGCAGCAACACTACATTACTGTGAAACTGGAATCAAACAGAGCGTCCTGCCCGCACAACGCAAGGAATATAACCCTGGCTTCACCAAACACCTACTTTCATCAACTACCATCTCTCTATTAAAAACAAAGCTTATAACATATTTGGTGTCTTGCGTTGAACGCATTCAGCTGACTCTCAGATGCATTATTTATTACTAACAAAGGTACAGCAGAACTGTGATTGCTAGCCTCTTGGGCGGAGAAGTGAATTAATCAGCACAAGTACGATATTCACATTTGTTAGGCAAGCAGTGCTTGCACATTATCGTCCCTTTCTTGTGCCTAATAAAATCATGTTCTCTCGTAATCTTGTGCAGGCACGGTTTCTGCATTATATACAGTCAGCAAGGGGATGTACATAAGGAAATTCGTTCCATCAGTTAGCGAGAAAAGCAACACAGAATGCATAACCAAATCAAGAAATCTTAGTTTTTATCCGGTCACTAAGTAGCTTCCAGATGTATCCCTGGGCCGCGCTAGAATCCACTACTGTGCAGATGTAAAAATATCCATACCGGATGCTGCAACGGAAGTTGACAACACTACAAAACTAGGTGAGGTTTTGAGTTTACAATAATTACAGCGTCGTCATATAAACTTTTTTGTAATACAGCGGATGCTGAAGAATGACTGCCTTAATCTTTTTCAGATAGCATAGTGTTTTAATGCATTTCTGGCATCCCCCCAGAACTCTTAAACCCTGGCCTACGAAACAGAGCTAGAATTTCATGGAAGGCGGAAATTGCTAGTGAAAGAGGTATTCAATCGCTGTCTTTGTATTCACACGACCACAGATGATTTTAGTCTTATTTTGAATGTTGCAACAACAGCATATTAAGAGGTATCACATCGAGTCTCCTTGTCGAAAGGAATCACATGGCATCACTAAACTAAGCACTCCGAAATTTGAGGAAGGTTACGATAAAGGCTGCCTTTGCTCTAATGGGCGCTGCAACGCATGCCTGCATTTAGTGCACACGAAACAAGTTTTAGGCCTTAGCTAAGAGTGGCCTAGTGACGCTAGAATGACTTAACAAAAATTGCCTGTGCAGTTTGGTTAGGACATAAGAGAATCAAAGACAACAAAATCTTGTCATCTCCTTGTATATCGGGCTAAAGATAACAATGTGAAAAATGTGCTGTTTGCAGAAACTGTAAGGCGTTCTTTCGAATGGCGTCAAGTTCACACAGTAGCGAGTAAAATGTTAGCCTCGTACACAGCGATCACATAGCTCCTTGTTGCCAGAAGGGAGATTTTTGGTTCGTTGTCTTTTATTGCGGGACCTTAATTCACTGTGAGCGTCAGTCACTAACAGGTTTGATCTCACGTCCACGAAAGTAACGCCAGTGTCTCATGTGGAAGCCTTTTTTCGAGTGCTTGGTAAATACTGCATATTAAAAAAAGGGGCGCTTATTCAAAGATAAATAATTTTGAATTTGAAATGCGACGAAAGTCTAAAACCTATTTACATTCACCTAATAGTACTGTATTTGGACCTTTATTATAAAAATGTTGCACAAACCTTCATACCGTTATTCGCCTACCCGTTTTTACTGAACTTCATACTAAATAAAACGGAAGCTAGCAAAAATGTGCAGTATCCTGACTCTGGGTACGGAATATATGAATAATAAATCAACTACCGCACGGGCAGGATATGAGGGCTATATCAGCGGAGCGGGGCCATGATTTGTTTCCACTTTTATTTAAAAGTTGATGCAAGCTCGATCTGTTGGTGCACCCTCAAAGGAATGCGCAACCTGTGTCTGCAGTTGGTGTTCAGACGGATACGAAGTTATTAAAGAAGGATCGCTATTGACAGCCTCGTCTGGAACAAAAAGCACTTTTTAAAGCACTGACACTCGGCTTCCTTTTCTTCCAGGCTTATGAAAACCTGTATCGCTTTTTCACATCATCGCGTAGAATATTAACTTCCAATTTACGCATGTTCTCATTCCTTAAACAATCCTTGGTCATCGGAACATACAAAACGTGCCATTGAAAAGCGTCGCACATATGCTGATTTCGAACGAGTTAAATGTCTGTAAATTGATGGTCCATTAGGCTAGAGCGAAGACAACGTTAGGGCTACTTTTCGCATCCTAAAGGGACTTTCGTCACTATGATGAGGGTGTGAAGTTTTATTTTCCAGACCACACGACGCAGTAAACCGTTTTCTTGCAGTTTCAGTCTACTTTTGAAGCCGACGATCATTAACGCTGCCACAATCGTTCATTGCTAGGACGCCAGCGTCTGCATTTTGCACGTCCACTAATCAAACTTGTCCACTTTAGTCTCCACGTGGTAAATACAGTCAGTGATTTTGAGGCAAAGTATTTTTGATAGAATATGATCCGCCTCCTTCGCTAACTTTTGCGCCAAAATTTCGCTTGCTATTGCATGAATGACTCTAAAATGAAGGGATGTTATGCTAGCCGAGAAATGCAGATAAAAACGTGCTTCATTAAATTCATTCGTCTACACGACGTATGTCCCAAAGACAAGGTTCGAACCGTACTAAAGTTTAGTTTCGATTGAGGCCTTTTCTTATACGAAAGCTCAGATACTCATGCCTTGTCGAGGAAGAACCAACTTTTCTCAGTCACCTCCGGATCTGGACAGCTACATTTACGTCACAACATAGAGAGAAAGAGAGAGAAAATTAAGCATGATATCAGGTCACAAAAACTGTTCTATTAAAAAAAGTTCTAGGCATCGAAACTAACCCCTCACACATTCTCACTTTTATAAGTAAGACGACCGCTCTATTTTAAAGCAGTAAAAAAAGACAACAAAATACGACGAAAGTAAAGAGTACAGAAAAGCAACCTATTTATAAGGCTGCACTATTCGGTAAAGAAGGTTGCTCTTCCTTCTTCCGTTTAGAAAATTAAGCCTACAGAAAAACATCATCCTTGTACATTAGGCGGAAGTATAGTATCGTTTTTATACATGGGAATGACAGTTTACGCCAGACTCGAACACTTAATGATACACAGTGAGTATCTTCGATTCGAATCGTATATGCTTTATATATTTACCCTAAGGTCGGGTAACAACAATCACCCGTAAAGCTGAAACACGTACCATGCTCTAATTTACTGTGGCGGAGCACGCTTCCGGCATTATATGTCTAGCCCTGATTCCAATATTAGCTCCTGGCACCGTAATTTTGGTCAAGGGCTTCTTGCTCCGAGGTTCATTACTGGACAAGAGCAAAAGCTTGCTCCGAGGTTCATTACTGGACAAGAGCAAAAGCTTGCTCCGAGGTTCATTACTGGACAAGAGGCAGTGCACGAACCGATTTTATACGGCAGCACGCGTGTGTGGTATATGCCGGCATATTACACAACTGAGCTTTGACGACGTATTTATTGTTCAATTTATTCATTTATTTACAATACCTCAAGGCCCCAGGAGTGGGGTATTACATGAGGGATACAGTGTCATTCATTAGCTGCGTTTTTCTCAACTTGCCTCGTAAATACGGATACCGTTTCGAAGCAATCTGGAGATCGGCCAATATTTTTGCAACCACGTACTTTCACCACTTTTCTTTCACAAAGCTTCATCTCGTCTCAAATTTTCAACAGAGCGATATTGATCTTTACTTTTTCTTCATTATCTCGAAAACAAAATTTTGTTAACTTTTATCGCTGTTCTGCGTGCTTTGAGAAATTCGTGAAACCGCAATGAAAGACCTGTACTTGTAAAAGCTTATTATGTGCCTCTCATTACACCTAAATGTGTGTTATATGAGCACGCACAAATACCAACAGTGTGAAAATGTGCTAATTATTTCCAGGATGTAGAGAAATGTTCACAATTAAGAACTTGTAAAGAGAGTGATGAATGTCAACGGAGCACTGTTGAGTATAACCTAACGAAGCAGTAAGAATGCGCCCAGGTAACGCATTTTCTTGCGTATAATGTAAACAAAATAACCCTGTCTATTCGTTTTAATATAAATTGTGCACACTCACTGAAACTATCTGACGCAAAATAATTTCAGTGAAATTATTAAGGGGATGATACATGAGCTTACATGAAAGAAGAAATACTGTGATTTTCCTTCCCGATAGGTAGTATAAATGTCGTTTAGCCCTGTGCAAATAAACCTTAAATTTGAAATAATATTTTACGATTGCAAATCTTTTGTGAGAAAATTCTCGAAAAAGGGCTCAAGGAGGCTACTGCATGTTCATCCACAAAGAATATTCTTGTCCGAAAAAATGAATTTTGCTTAGGCAATAATTCACTCGCACTCAAGTATTGTGTTCGCCGTCAAGGAGATACAACCGAGCTTCCCAAACCTGATATGTCCACAAGATAAGTCATTAAAACTAGTTAACGGCTAACGAGAGTGCGTGTTTACGATTCAGTTTGTACGATTGCCATCGTTATTGATATCACGTGTAGTTTCAGCCACTCATGTGTCACCGCATTTACTGAGAAGTGTGCTTCTAAAGAACTTTACAGGTGTCATAGTTTGAAACGATGGTATTTTTAAACCGAAAAATTGCAGATGAAAAAAAAAGGACCTTGCAGAAACTTTCTGTTATGTTCTATTCAGCGCTGGCAGACCTAACGATTTGATCTCTAAAGCATAATAGGAGAAGTGGGCTGTTTTGTTATTATTTGTCCGTAAATAACTTTGAATTTATTCATCATGCAGTTCCTTTGCTTTGCCGCATCTAAAACACTTCCCTTTAATGGTTCTTAGGCCTAAGCTTGGCGCGAAGTTTTATTTCTAAATTTATTTTAAAGTCAAACGACTTCCATATACATCATTATCGACCCCAGCCTCACTACCGCCCAGTAGGACAAAAGCATGTTCTGTATTACTCCACATGATCTACTACTGTGTCAGCTGTACCCATTTAGTGCCTCGAAAATTTCTAATCTTATCCGAGCTCCTATTGCCATACCATTTTATACTTGGTTTCCTTTTTTTTCTAATCTAGTCGGTAGTGCTCAAAAACCACTGACTCTTTAGCTTTCGAATCGCAGGACTTGCTCATGCTCTTTTTTGTTTAATATTAATACATTGTAATTGCCTTGTTTTTTCGAGGACACTTCCTTCTCTTAACGGTGAATTTACCATTTATCGTTCCATAGCTTTAATCGTTGTCATTGTTTTAAGATTAATTCAGCTCGTTTTGTTTAGATGCTACTCATACGTAAGCAGCTATGCTATCATCATATATGCCATCCGCACGTAAGCACCGCGTAAGATGCAGCTGTTCTAGACGTTTTTCTTGCGGAATAATGGTAACCTTATATTCATGATAAAGTATTGAGCTCCAGCAAAATATTTTTGCAACAATTTTCATTTGTCATTAGTGTCTGCAGATATTACTGGTCCTAAGCAGAATTTTCTTACCGCTTCTAGCGCCTTGTTCCCATCACACACTGCTATTCTTTTCGAGGGCTGAACATGAGTCTTCTGTATAATAATTTAATCTTACACTTCTGTTTTCGTTGCCTATTTGGCTATTAATGTATAGTAATGTCTTAACATGTGCTACCAAGCAAAAACATCTTCAGTGAATCTCAGATTAGCGATATACCCCCTATTGTAAATTGTTGGTTACAGTTCCCAACCCAGTTCACTGACTACTTGGTATAGACACTTCGGAATTACTTTTTTAGTAACTGATAGCACGCACATTAGCTGTAATTTTTTAAGCTCTTGGGCTGTTCTAATCTTGGACATGTGTAGAGTCTTGCGTAATCAGGCAAACAAAAGCGATGTAACCAATATCGTCTTCCGCTATTCATTGATGACCTGGTATTCTGTATATAGCTATTGCATTGATAAAGCTTCAGAGGATGCAGCGCAACGACATGAGGCCTTCAGATGATGGTCTGCGTCACCAGCAGCTGTGCCTGATGTTCATGTTGTGCCCTGACAGTTTATAAAGCGGGTTGACTTTCAAGATTTCATCTGGGTTTTCAGTGGTAATCAAACATAAGATTGCTAGCTACTCTACTTGTGGTATAATCAATGTTACTTACGACAAATACTGTTAAATTGAGAAAACAAATGTGGAAAATTTTTGTAAAGTTCAGAATGTTAAAATTCTTGTGAAAATGCAAACCGTAAAATAAGAAAAAAAAGCGAATATAAGAAAGCGAATACAACTTTATTGCCTGAATATATCGCATGAAGGTTTCATCGAAAGCTAGAAAAAATGTTACAGTTAACCGAAAAGAAAACTAATGAATTTCAGTGCCGAGACTGCTGCTACAGACGGAGAAGAAACAGCTCACAATCTTTTATTTGTGTACTAATGTAAAGCCTGGAACAGCTTTTACATAAGGACGTCTGCCAGCACCCGATGGAATTGTTCACTGCGGTAGATTAGAAATAGTGATGTGCTCTTAGGGTGCCGTTAAGCAGAAGATAAATGACAACCAAATTATTATATGGCCTGAGCTGCTCTTTAACACGCACAAATCAGAGAGCAGGTGACACCTTAGCGAAGGGTGCCCCTGTTGCAACAACACTGGGGGTCCCCTTTACCCTCCTTCTTCATGTGATGTTTAGGCCAAATCTTGAACCGCCTTGCGATTGGAACGATGAACTGGTTTGAAGTCAGTTCTATCGAACGAAAGTCGCTCAGTATAGTTTGTCTAAAGCTGATGAATCATAACGGTAATATAAATATCATCAGATATTGGTTCGTAAATTTATTGGGGTAAGATAACACACGAATATCTGAGGATTACAACTTCTGTAGATTGCTTGAAGTAATCGCTGAGGATGTTAAAGTTTAATAATTTACAAAGGGTCCTGATAAGGAATATATTTTGGAGGATCAAATCTTAAACCTTTCAGCAAAGGGGGGGGGGGGGGGAGAAGGAAAAAGAAACAGAAAAATAACCACACTGTGAACCCCAACTGCCATGCAGAAAAACACACGTTCCAGGGCAAAGTCAAATTTGTACATAAAGCCAACGGATAAGCAATAATACCTAGATGGCCGAAGTGTATTATGTATATTTTTTACTACTGAACACGAAAGAGTAGTCTACTTGAGAGGAGATTTCAGAATTTCAGTAGGAAATTAACTTGCGTATTATAATATATGTTTACTTGTCATGACTGTTGCTAAAATGATCGAAGGTGTCTCTCGCCATCATTTCTTGCCTCCAAGTTGCAACACAATAAACTTCTTGAGGAGTAGCTGCGGAGCTCTGGTTCCATTGATTATCCGGAAACAAACGCTTGCGCCGATGGATATGATATCCTTATGCGTTTCATTTCAGTCCTGTAAATTATTCAGTAATGTTTCTACGATGTATATGTATCACTGCTTCATGAAAAGTGAAACCCTCAAGTTGATTGCAGGGCTGCTCAAGATCTGAAACGCGCCTTCGTGGTGCAGGTAATAAATGCCTTCTGGCTCTTGAACGCACCTGAATGTCTAGGCTATTCTAGGGTCAAATCAGCTTATTGTCAAGTCATGGGCAAAATCGAAGATACATGTATTTTCGATAGTATCTTCAGATACTTTTTGTGTATCGGTATTAGGTATCGAATATTAAAAATGAACCTACTGAAGTATCAGTATTGAAAATGCAATTTTAAAGCATTGTGTATGTTGAAGACACTCGATACTAAAGAAAACTTCAAATATTGAAACCGCTATGAGAGTTTGGGTTGATGGCGCTCGCACAGACGGTGGTATAGACCCTGAGACAGCTCAGCTTGTAGTACCGCCTGAGTTCCCTACAAATGCCCCAGCCCCTCAGCGTTAACCACGTTTTCAGATCACTTTCTTTAAAACTGACGGAGGCAATGGTAAGTAGGCGCTCTGGAAACGCTTTACGTTTGAGCACTGAGTGCATACCACGAAGCTGCTAAGCATTTAACAAATACGCAAAGAGATATACACGTAGCGGAAACGCAAGGCGAACAAGCAGTAGGGGTCACGCACACTGCTGTACCCGCTCTTCCCACCCTTTTCCATCCGCCCCCCGTCTCTGCGGCGCTTGATTCTCGTCACGCAGTGCACTCAGTGCACTGTCGGACGCAGTAAGTTATGCACAACCCAAAACTCCTGGTCTACGTGTGCCTTCTCTGCTTGGCAGCAAGAACACAAGCTTCTTAAGGCCTCAGTCCACCACGATGCAGTCTGTTAGCCACGTTCTTGTAGTTAAGGCGTTTTCCGGAAAACAAATGCATCCTTTGTAACTTTGTTTTCTGTAAAAAATATTGCATCCAAATTTTACGAAATTCACGACATGAAAACTATTAATGCAATGTCTTAACACAGTTCAAATAACAAATTAGGCTTTGTCAAGCAATTCTTTTGCAAAAAACATTCGAGCAAGCCTTCAATAAAACTTGTAAAGATATCTCTATCTTAAACAAAACAAACAAATTAACTTTTTTAAATATGGAACTTGATTGACAACATATGAGCCACCCTCGGTTAGAAAAAAGAAACTTCTGTCTTCTATCTTTAACTAGGCGTAGTTCTCCACCAATGCTAGTGAACCTCGAGTTTCCTATGTACCTCCAGTATACTTAAGTCAACCCAGATATTGGAGACTTGTGCTGCCTAGGGGGCGGCACAAAAACAGTGCTCAAAAGCGCCTTCTAGGCACCTGCCGGGTGGTAAATATTCCTTGCGTCAGCATGCGAATGTATGCAGTCGGTTTGGATGCACTGCATTATTTATGTTATCTACGAATCGCAAAGTAGTTAAGGCGCTGAAGATGCTTTCACGGTCGTCACAATTTGAAAAAGAAAATAAATACACCAATGTAGGCATTATACGACAGCCAGAAATCGGAGAGCAAGTCTCGGCTTGCTGGTAGTCGATATTGCCGCAATGTTATCTTACTGGCGCCGCCATGTGGTGAGCTCGGGACACTGTCAAGCGCTCGTCTTCTTCGCTATCGTGCTCGACCGCCTGTCGGTTCCGTGCCTTATGTTGCCGGTGTTTTTGCTTAGTTGTGAGTAAATCTGCTTAACCAGTTCCACTGGCTTCTGTGACATTTTTGGTGGAGCTTCCGGGTAGATCCCATGTACGAACAGCCTATGGCAGCCCCCTACGCCCATCTACACACCGTGGACACGACACCTGTGTGCAAGGCGACCCGTCACTTGAGATGCTTAGCTCCCGAGTGTGGTTCTCTTTTTTCCCCACCGCGAACCACGATGACTACAGCGGCAATCCTAGACCATTCCGCTTCCCGTGAGTGCCCACCCGCTGATCTGCCATACTCCGCGTATGCCCACGCTGTTGTATGGCGACCAGTTTGAAGACGTTGAGGACTGGCTGACCAGCTACGACCGGGTCGCCGTGTTTAGTGCGTGGGACGAGGAGCGGAAATTGCAGAGTGTTTATTTCGCACTAGAGAATGCTGACAAGATGTAGTTCGAAAACCATGAGGCTACCATTTCCACGTGGCAGGATTTCCGGCGGCAGCTGCTCGGAACATTTGGCAACGTTGCAAGAAAAGAGATGACCGAACTCGCTCTACAGTCCCGAGCACAGCGGCCTAATTAAAGCGTCGCCATGTTTGTAGAAGAAATGACTCGCCCTTTCAACCGGGCAGATCCGTCCATGTCGAAGGTAAAGAAGGTGCGCCACATTATGCAAGGCGTCAAGGAGCAGCTGTTCGTTGGCCTTGTACGTGACCCTCCACGTACTGTGGCTGTTCTTACGAAAGAAGCAACAAGCATTGAGCGTGCCTTGAATCAGCGATTTGTACATTTTGTTCGCTCTGCGAACATTGCTGCCGTAAACTTCCGCTTGCCAATGGCCGGAAACGACAGTGAAGCCCTTCGCGAACTTATCCGTAGCATCGTGCGCAAAGAGCTGCAAAAGCTGCCCTCTCTCGAGCAACATCAACATGTTGGGGGCATGATGGATATTGTTCACGAAGAACTCCGAAAAGCAGTGCCATCAGTACCATCACCCCAGCCGCCTGCGCCACACATCATGACGTACAGCGACGTGTTGCGTACCCCTGCTCCTGAACCACTGGCACCCTGCAACCCTGCACCTCCCGCTCGTCCTCCACCCTAATATCCGGTTTCGACTGGTGTGCCTGAAGCCCAACCACCCGTTCGCAAAGCACACGCGTGGCGCACGCCGAATAATCTGCCATTGTGGTTTCACAGCGGCGAAGCCGCTCACGTCCGCGCCACTGCCCGTACCGTCGGATGGGCTTGCGCGTATTTTTCCCGGATGCCCCTCGGCTGCGCTATGGCGAACGACATCGGGAAATCGACCAATACCTCAGCGACAACGTCCCACCTGCGTCCCTCCAGTGACATCAGTCCAGGTCACCATCACCGAGACAGTTTTCCTCCAGCCGCCGCTCTTCCTTCAGACAGTCCCCAAGTCCGCGTCGGGAAAACTGAAGACGACGACCCTCGGGGGTAGGTCCGCCCTCGATGAACACTACGACCAACATCCTCCGCTCACCGATTCGATCACACAGACCGACCTCCGACCCTTCGCTCCGACCAACAGTTCGACCACTTTTCGACGATCGCCGAAGCTTTTCTCCGACGCCCCCAATCGACAAACCGCACGACCAACGAGTCCGACGACCTCTCGACGATCACAGAAGATTATCTACGACGCCGCAATTCGACACAACGAACGACGCGTCAGCCCGACGATCCCTGACACGCCGCACATTGTCGACGGTGAGCTACATTCCGCCGAGATGCGGATCATCGTTGATAACCACAACACGACTGCCCTTGTAGATACCGGCGCTGATTTTTGCGTTATGAGTCATGACCCTGCTACCACTCTGCAAAACGCCCTGGCTCCTTGTTACGGAGCCACGATAAGGACAGTCGGAGGGCATGTGGTAACGCTGCTCGGAGTATGCACTGCTCGCGTCGAGATTCACCACGTAACTTTCGCGTGTTGCTTCGTTGTGCTAGCAGAGTGCTCCAATGACCTGATTCTTGGCCTTGATTTTCTTAGAGAAAACGACGCAATCATCGACCTCCGTGACTTCATGGTGACTTTTTCCACTCGCCGCGAGGAGTACACACAGCACAACGACGACTACACAGGCAGGCCAGTTTTCCGAGTGTGCGACGACCATGTCACTTTACCTCCACGCACCAGCTTGTTCCTACAGTGCAGTGCGACAACCCCCCCGCCTTTCAGGCCTTCGCGGAAACGAACGTAAATTTATTGTTGAGCATACAAATCTCCGTCGCTTGGGGGGTTTTTAACTTAATAAATAAGCGAACTGAACTGCTTTTAACGAACTTTAGTGCCGAATACCGCCATGTACCGCAAGGTACAGCTATCGCCTATTTTGACGAAGTGAGTGCGCCATCCGCCCATTGCGCCCTTTAGCTGGCCAGCGAGAACTCTCCCGAGAGCACTGGACATACTGTTCAATCTGACGTGAATCCCGCTTTGTCTCTTACCCAGAAACGCCACCTTCAAGCAATTCTGGACACTTACCGTGACTGCTTTACCGTCACTTCTAAAGTGAAACAAACGTCAGTAGCCAAATATCGAATTATAGTTGATCCCACCGAGCGCCCTATCCGCCAACACCCCTACCGAGTATCGGCAAAAGAACGAGAGGCTATTCGGACGCAGGTTGATGAAATGCTCTGCGATGATGTGATCCAGCCGTCCACAAGCCAATGGGCTTCACAAGTTGTGCTGGTCGCTAAAAAGGACGGAACACTCAGATTCTGCGTCGACTATAGGAGGCTTAACAAAATTACGAAAAAGGACGTTTACCCATTACCTCGAATTGATGACTCGTTCGACCGACTCCGCCACGCTAGATACTTTTCATCGCTCTATCTACGCAGCGGGTACTGGCAGATCGAAGTCGATGAACGTGATAGAAAGAAGACCACATTCATTACTCCTGACGGACTGTACGAATTTAAGATGCTTCCCTTCGGTTTGTTTTCCGCTACCGCAACCTTTCCAGGAATGATGGACACTGTCCTAGCCGGCCTGAAATGGCAGACGTGCCTCGTCTACCTTGTCGACGTTGTCATTTTCTCTGCGACCTACGAGGAGCACTTCAAACGATTGACGGCCGTGCTAAATGCCATCCGCGGAGCCGGACTCTCACTAAAATTAGAACAATGCCACTTTGCATTCCATCAGCTCAAGTTCCTGGGTCAAGTCGTGAGTGCTGAGGGAATTAGCCCTTATCTGGAGAAGACGGCTGCCGTAGCTGCTTTCCCGACCCCCACTGATAAAACTTCCATGCGTCGGTTTTTGGGCCTCTGTGCATATTACAGATTTGTGCACGACTTCTCCTGAATAGCGGAACCATTAACTCGTCTAACAAAGGACGACCAGCTTTTCATCTGAGCCGACGAGCAGCAAAGGGCTTTCAAAGAGCTTCGCAAGCGCCTTCGAACAACGCCCGTACTTGGCCACTTCGACGAGGAGGCCGACACAAAATTGCATACCGACGCCAGTAATGTTGGCCTTGGTGCAGTTCTCGTTCAGTGGCAAGAAGGCGTTGAGCGGGTGCGGGGGCTTACACCAGCCGCACCCTGTCTCGCACTACCGAAAAGAAGTGCCTTGCAGTTGTGTGGGCGGTAATAAAATTTCGGCCGTATTTGTATGGTCGGCCTTTTAAAGTGTTCAGCGACCACCACTCACTCTGTTGGTTAGCGAAGATCCCTCAGGGCGGTTAGCCCGCTGGAGTCTCTGCTTACAGTAGTTCGACATCACTATTGTGTACAAGTCCGGCAAGAACCACAGTGACGCTGCTGCCTATCCCGAGACCCTATCCCGTGTTCTCCAATTATAACAGATTACTCCGTTTTTTTCTCGGCGCTCTCTCGACGCCAGATCGCGCTCAACAGCAGCGAGACGACACCGAACTACGGCCCCTCATCGACTACCTCGAAGGAACCGCCTCACCGCGGCCTCGCCTTTTCACGCGTAGCCTGTCGTCGTGCTGCTTGCGTGACGGCGTCCTCTACAGGAGAAACTACGCTTCCACAGGCAGTCAGTATTTGCTGTTTGTCCCAACTCCGCTCCGTACCGGCGTTTTGCTGGCATGCCACGGCGAGCTTTCTGCCAGACATCTCGGTTTTTCTCGCACTTTGGACCGAGTACGACAAAAGTACTACTGGCCCAAACTTGTCACTATGGTTCCGCGCTATGTTCGGACGTGACGTGATTGCCAACGTCTGAAGATACCATCTGTCAAGCCGGCCGGCCTGCTGCAGCTATTGCTCCTCCGCGAGTACCTTTTTACCAAGTCGGTATGGACTTGCTCGGGCCACTTCCTACGTCATAGTCGCCACAGATTATCTAACCCGCTATTGTCAGACGAAAGCTCCTCCCATCGGCACATCTACTGATATTGCGACCTTTTTCATCTTTAATCTAGTCCTTCGTCATGGTGCCCCTGCGATCGTTTTAACTGACAGAGGCACGGCATTTGCTTCAGCTCTAACCCAGGAAGTGATGCGGCTCAGTGGCACTCGTCATCGCAGAACAACAGCTTACCACCCTCTGACGAATGGCCTTTCTGAGCGACTCAATATGACCATCGCCGATATGCTTTCTAAGTACGCCGACGAAGAACATAAAAACTGTGACCAGATATTACCGTATGCAACATTTGCGTATAACACCGCAGTCCAGGTAACGACTCGCTTCACACCGTTTCGTTTGGTGTACGGTCGCGAAGCTCTCACCAGGCTGGACGCAATGCTACTGCCAGATGTTGCCCACCCATCGATTGCCGGTGCCGACCAACTTGTGCAGCATGCCGAGGCCGCTCGTTAGCTGGCTAGACTGAGAGTCTGGACACAGCAAGTTAAAGATGCTCGACGTTATAACCTTCGTCACAGGGAGGTAATTTAAAACCCTGGCGATCAGGTTTGGGTGTGGACACCTGTCCGCGAGCGCGGTCGCTCCGAGAATCTTCTGCGCCGCTACTTCGGCCCGTATGAAGTACAACGCAAACTCAGCGACGTCACCTACGAAGTGATGCTGCGAGGAACTGTTCACTCGTCCCGATGGCAAGCACAATCGGAAGACGTACATGCCGCCATGATGAAGCCCTTCTACTCCCGCTAGGTAAAGCTGTATGTGTGTTTTTTTTTCCTCCCTTTAACTGCTTTATGTGAACGTGGCATCGTCGCCGACTACGGTTATCCTCGACCTCGCCACTAGGCATCGGGACGATACCTTTTCCACGGGGATGGGCAATGCCGCAATATTATCTTACTGGCGCCGCCATGTGGCGTGCTCGGGAGACTGGCACGCGCTCGTCTTCTTCGCTCTCGGTGCTCGCCCGCCAGTCGGTTCCGTGCCTTATCTTGCCGGTGCTTTTGCTTAGTTGTGAGTAAATCTGCTTAACCAGTTTCACTGGCTTCTGTGACAATATCCCCAGGCGGGGGTCGTGCGAATACGTGGAGCTCTTCAAAAGCTTTACATGCAACAAAGCCTAAGCACGTGAATGCACGAAACCGCAACAGGGATATGCAGCGTAAATAACTCGTCTGAGGCACTGCCTTTCGGATAGACACCTTGAGTGGGCCCTGCATGGGGATTGCGTTCAATGCATGCTTGTCCCTGAAATTGTAAGCTCATCCTGCGCTGGTTTTTGTATTTTACGCCCCGCTTAGCTGATGAGTCGCGCTTGTAATATTTAGCTAGAGCTTTTACATGTTGGCGCAGTGGGGAAATCGCACATTAGAAGCGCAATGGCAGCTCACGAACGCGTGGTGCATAATGATTGAATTGCTATTGTCGGCTGCTTAGTATTTTTGCATCTTCGCTAAATGCCGTCAATATATGAAAGTTTCCTCATGAAATTGAAAGCTGTTTTATTGAGGTAGTAAGCTTTGTAAGTGAGGTCTAGTTTGCCATCCTCTCCTCTCATTGCTTGACGTACGTGCAGTTTTTATACCTGTGGAGTTGTCAAAAACAGTTGCATAACGAACGGTTTTTAACGCGATCAGAAATAAACGCGCACATAGCTTGCTCTACACTCTACATAATTTCAAAGTGAACAGGTGGAGCGACCGGCGTAGTGCGAAATCCGTTTCTCTTGAACCAGAGCATGCATTGCCGCGCCTCATCGCCCATACCAATCACATCGTAGCCTCGTTTCGTGCGGCTATGAAAGAGAGCAGCAGAGTCGAATTAACTTGTCCGCGGCAACCTACTAAGCAAGCGGCAATATAACGGTGCTGACGGCGTTTCCTGGCGGAAGGATGCACGGCAAGATCGATTCCACATGCTTTGAACATTTCCCCAGACGGTAGCCAAAGTCTTTTAATATTTGGCTACTGCCGGTTAACAACGATGCCATGATACGGGACGAGTTTTTTCACGTTCACCAAGGGGCATAAAGAAGTGCGGTTCGACGTAATAGGCCTGCGAGATACGCGCTTCAGAATAGGGAGAGCCGCCGTCGCACTACCTAGTTAGGTTTTTCTTGGCAACCATGAGGCGGCGCCACCCTACCCAAACCTCCAGTGCAAGGCCCCTATGGTTCACTCTTACACTCTGATAAAGAGTATCTTCATCTAATACAACACTGCGGTGTGTTCGTGTGCGTATGTAGAGAGGTGTTTCTCATTAGCGTCGCTTTTAGCACGCCCACATCGCGCTCTTTCTGGACTAAATAACGTTCAGCCATTTTATTTCTCTTGTTTACCTTTTAGCTTTTAACTATATGCAGAGCTTCAAAAGTTTGTTACCGAAAAAATGGCAATATAACTGCTCAGTTCTCCAAACGCACGCTGGTAGCACATTTCTATTTGTATGTATAGCCAAGTGCTCACAGGTCAGTTCGCATGAAGAGCATTATTGTAAAGAAATATTTCACTAGGCTACTTGTGGAAGCAATCGCTTAACTGTAACCATACCTTCAATTAAATGTGAAGTTCTGATAACGACAGCTTCCCAACAATAACTTCGTGCTGGCGTATTCGTTAAGCCCTTTCAGAAACAATTCGCTATAGAAATGCTCTAAAGATCCCAGAAAGCACGGTAAAATTTTCTAATGCCGCTAATCGTATTACCACCTTTGTTGTGTTAGGATTTCAGTATCCACGATACAGTACCGACTATCTGTATCAAAACTTGATTTCAATCCTTTATCTTGTATCGGCCTCGGAAATACAATTTTCAGGGTATTGGGTATCGGTACGAAGATGCTTTTTCTAAGTATCTTGCCCAGCCATCTCATAGTCATCGTTTCCATGGATACTAATTTCTTGAGGCAAAATGAAATAAATTTTTCTTGCTTTTGGTCATTTTGGTTTACGCCCCCTAAGGAAATACCGAAGGCACTAAAGCGTATTATACTGTAGCTAAATTCTTGATACCAATTCTATGCCTTGCGGCTAAAACCCCCATTAACGGTCCAACTTGACTGCGACGTTCGTATACATCATACAGAAGTGACTTCTCGAGTCATTTCTTATTTGTCTATGCTGTTACGAAATTTTTGATCATCATCCTGCAACTACGATATCAATAAGTTTAACAAAAAGGAGTACCACCATATTTTTCTAAACTCAGAGTTCACTAAGTACATCTATAAATTTTATATGTGCTCATTTCTTCGCACAACTGCTCTCCCACATATGACTCTCCCCAAAATTGATAGTCAAATTAGAAAAAAAGGCTTAGCTAGTACATGTTTGTATTTCTAGCAACTGGCGGTTAAAAAAACTGAATGATTTACAATCAGGTATTTATTTACACAGCGCATCTCATGGAAGAGAAGTTTTTTTTTTTGTACTAAAATGAAACGGGAATCCTATATGAATAAATGTGTAGGGGAACAGACACGCAAAGTGCCAAAGCTTCGGAAAAGCTCAATTTCCTTAAAAATGAAAGAGTAAAAGCGTTTCCAAACGTCTTCACTGGTCTCTTTACACCTTGACTTCAAGGTTCTTTAGGAAGAGGAAAATCCCGCCGGACATTAAAAACCTCTCCTGTTTCCCAATTAACTGAGCAGTGCAAAATTAGTATTCAAGGTGCAGTTTTTCATAAAGATTTCAGTTAAGGCGCTTATCTCCTTGTGCGAAAAGGGCCATAATTTGCTGATCTTAAAATCTGCAGAAAAGGTCTTTATTTTTTTATGGCAACTATTTATCGTGAATAATTAAGGAACTGGCCGTAATGTGTTCTGAAGCAAGCCAATTAGGAAAGCAAGGTACACATGCAGAATCCCTCTAGGCAGGTCGCTATTCCTTAATCCGACGTCTTTCTTCAAGTTTGTTTGGGAGCTTGCATTGCTTAATAGCGACAAAAGAAATAGTATTTTTCTATAGTGGCGAAGCGTCAGGTATAACTTCGCAGAACACACGACATTTTTATTTTGTATAGCTTGAATGGCCTCCTTTCCTGGATCCCACTCAAGCTCGACATTTAGTCGGCAAGAATAAGATGCAATATGGAATCCACTGTCGAGTTTTCACAGCGTTAGTTGTCCCCTATCGCCTGGTTAGCATTCGCGAAAACACTCGACCTTTGCCGTCTCCGAACGGCCTTATTGCGGCTGATTCCGGCCGAGTGCAGAGTCCTTCTTTTATGGGAAAGTATTTCCACGGCAGCCTTTCTTACTCACGCGCTTCCGCAGGGCCAGTGGTGGATGCTGCCATTCCCCTACGTGTGTCCTGGAGGTCGTTATGTTAGGCAAAGAAGTTCGCTCCCTGCGCGCGCTCTCCTGGTATATGACCAGATAAGCGGGCTAGTACAGAGCGTCGTACACCCGCTAGCCGCTTCAACTTTCTGTGCATGCGTGGCGGCGCCCCCTCTACTCCACTGAGCTCCATTGGCCATAAACCAGCCTAGCTAAATGTGTCCAATGACACTTCTTTACGAAATGGTTGCATACAGGCACATACATTTCAATATGAATTTAAGGAAACTCCTGTTTCCTGGTGCAAATGGCATGCAACGGGAACTCTTCCTAGAACATCACCGTTATGCTTTAGACAATCAAACGTGCTCATTGTGCTTTCAAGGATTAAGCTATAGCGGGTGTCTCGGCAAAGTGATTCTAAAGATTAAACATATGCTCGGACAAAATTAGCGCTCGCAAATTCAACCACATTTATTGGAATATGTGTAGTCGATGAGAGCAATTTCGAATTTCTAGTAATAGAATACCTGGAAAAACTGGAAGAATCAACTTTCCATAAAATTGATTCAGGCACAAATTTTCAAGTCGGGTGTCATAAATGTCCAGTTTTTATTTTTTGTTTGCTATACAGGAGATTGTTCCTTCTTTGCATAGACGTTGCGCTTTGCATGAAGATGTTCCGAGTGACCATTGATTTCTTTGTAGCGACGGTTGCGCTCTTCAACACCGAATTCCTGAACGCGCCGTCGTGCTATGATACCCTGTTAGTGACGTGGTGAAGCGAAATATTCTATATGCTGGCCGTATAATAAAATACATGTGTGACAGCAAAGCGGTCATTGCAAAAACATCGCTCGTGAAAGTTGCCATATGCGGATTTAACAGCGACGCTGCCATCACCCCGCCGTCTTCTCCCAAACAGCACAATAGGCCTATACACCTTGAGGGCGCTGGCGGCTGGATTCTGAGCAGGAGCCAACAGTTGGGAGAGGAAGCGAGAAGGCCCAGGTGCTTATCACCGGAGATTCTAACATGAACAGGTGCAAGCGAGATATCTTGGAACGTGTAAGGGGTGATAAGAGAGTGATGGTTGGAGCCTTCCAGGGAGAACAATGAGGGCAGTGCTAAAAGAGAGTAAAAATAGGCTGTTGAAGAATTCTGCAGAGCGCAGTATGGTAATAGTAGCCGCGGGGCTAAACGATGTCCTAAATGGTGACGCTGCAGGAGTGGTGGAAAGTTTATCTAAGGGAGTTGACGAGATCAGGAAGATAGCACAGCAGACGCAGATAGTTATATGCACAGTACCAGAGGTGCTAGGGTTGAACGGAATGATGGAAATGGGCGTGGTGACAGTTAACCAGGACATAAGAAAGTTAAGCCTGAAAAAGCGTTTCGAAGTGGTTGAGGTAAACAGGGAGGTACATAAAGCAGGTTTTGGCAGGGCTTTTCAGCGAGATGGCATTCATTTTAACAGAAGGTTGGGAGCAGAGGTGTAAGGCGAGGAGACACAATCTCCCCAGTACTATTCACAGCTTGTTTAGAGGAGGTATTCACAGACTTGGAATGGGAGCAGTTAGGGATAAGGGTTGATGGAGAATACCTCAGTAATCTGCGATTTGCTGATGACATTGCCTTGCTAAGCAACTCGGGGGATGAACTGCAAATAATGATTGATGACCTAGACAGGAAAAGTAGAAAGGTAGGCTTGAAAATCAATATACAGAAGACTAAGGTAATGTTCAACAGCATCGGGAAGAAACAGCAGTTTACATTAGGCAGCGAAATACTGGAAGTAGTAGGCGAATATGTCTACTTAGGACAGGTAGTAACCGCAGATCCGGACCACGAAAAGGAAATAACAAGAAGAATACGATTGGGATGGAGCGCATTTGGCAAGCACTCGCAGATTATGACTAGCAGCTTACCGGTATCGCTCAAGAGGAAAGTATACAATAGTTGCATCTTGCCTGTACTCACCTATGGGGCTGAAACGTGGAGGCTAACCAAGAGAGTCCTACTTAAGTTGAGGACAACCCAGAGGGCTATAGAACGAAAAATGGTAGGGTTAACATTAAGAGAGAGAAAGCGTGCAGAGTGGATCAGAGAAATAACTCAAGTTACCGACATTCTAGTAGAAATTAAGAAGAAGAAATGGACATGGGCAGGTCATGTAGTGCGAAGAGAGGATAACCGATGGTCGCTGAGGGTAACAAACAGGATTCCAAAGGAAGGAAAGCGTAGCAGGGGGCGGCAGAAATTTAGGTGGGCGGATGAGATTAAGAAGTTCGCAGGGGTCAAGTGGATGCAGCTAGCACAGAACCGGGTTAAGTGGAGAAATATGGGAGAGGCCTTCGCCCTGCAGTGGGTATAATCTGGCTGATGATGATGATGATGACGACGACGATGATGGGAGCAGAGATCGGCTGGCGCCTGGCAGGCAGGGCTGTAGCTTTTTTAGTGGGCCCGCGAGGACTCCGTGCACAGAGGTAGTTAGAAGTGAAGCAGAAGAAAGAGTAATAATGGAGGCTGAGCCCCCAAAAATGGCAAAGAGTAGGTCGAGAAAGAAAGGTACAAAAAAGAAATTTAACACTAGGATCAGCTACATAAACATGCAAGGAGGTAGAAAAAGAGCGAAATGGCTAGAGATAGAACAGCAGTTGAAGGATGACAAAATAGGTGTGTACGCTCTTTGCGAGACTCATCTCAGGGATCTAGAAGATCCGCCGTTTATAGATGGCTACGTCTGGGAAGGGTGCAACAGAACGAGAACGGAAAAAAAGGGTTGATACACCAGGGAACAAATTGGCAAATAATTAAATCATCTTGTAAAGAGCATATCTGGGTTTCAGGAACAATTTCCGCATAAGGACATTGCTAGGACTAGTTTATTTAGGAAACGGATATAAATGCAGGCAAGAAAACAGGGATCTTGTTGAATGTCTCAGTGACGATATAAGCCAGTTTGGAAACGGGGCCAATATTATTCTACTGGGGGACATGAACGGCCACATCGACGATCTGGATGGATACACGGATTGTAACGGCAAGCTAATGCTAGATTTCTGTGAGCGACATGATCTAGTTATAGTAAATAAAGAAACAAAATTTGAAGGCCAAAGCACGTGGGAATTCCGCAACAGGGAGACGAGCATTGACTATTGTCTAATGCCGCAGGAAATTTATAGCAAGGTCACAAAAATGGAAATAGACGAAGAAGGGGAGTGTAGTCTGGGAAGTGATCATAGACGTATTAGTCTGCAGATGGGGCCCTTGATGAAAAGAGAAATTGAACTTAGACAAAACGTAAACGCAAAATTAAACGACGATCCAATAGCACAGATAGCAGCAGACATAGAGGAAGCAATAGAGAAAAGCCCCATGGAAGGCTGGGATTATGAACAGGTAGAACTACTCATAAGGAGGAAAATTCAGGAGGTTAAAGTAGCAAACCGCTGGAATGGAAAGAGGAAGCCACGGAGCTGGTGTAATAAGGAAATCAGGGAAGCTATTGAACAACGACGGGCTGCTTCAAGGGAACACCGAATGGCAAAGAAAGCACCGGTATCTCAGGAGGAAATCGACCAAAAATGGAAATCATATCGACAAAAGAAACTTCAGGTGCAGGCCCTCGTCCAAAGTAAAATAGGACAGTCTACCGATCGCTAGCTGGATGGCTGATATACACGATGCCTCTAGAGGCGGAGCAAGAAAATTCTGGAACCATATAAGCTGGCTAGGGAAGAAGAATCAAAGAAAGCAGGATCGTATTCAAGATAATGAGGGAAATTGTTTGAAGGGAGATAACGCAGTGAACTATATTACATCAGTTTTAGCCGAGTCATTTAAGAGCGATGATAGGGTAATCTCCGCAAATCAGGAAGCAACACAAGGTAGCAGAATACAAAGCAGCTTAGAACTGACCAATCTAAACTGGAAAAAGGCAGAAAAAAATATTCCTAAAAACACATCTACAGGAATGGATGGAATTCCGATCAAGCTGATTAATGAACTCGGTCCTAAAAGTAAGGAAACGTTGTTAAAACTCTGGAAACAGTCATAACGGATAAGCACATTCCGAACAGCTGGCGGCAGTGTAAAAGGAATTTGATTTATAAAGGGAAAGGAGACAGGATGCACATAAAATCCTACAGGCCGATTACCATAACATCTGTTATGTACAGGTTAGCCATGCAGGCGGTGAAATTAAAGGTGCAAGCATGGGTTGAAAGTAACAAGATACTCGGAGAACTTCAGAACGGCTTTAGAAATGGTAGGCGCTTAGATGATAGCCTGTTCGTGCTTGCCCAATGCATCGAAATATCTAGAGTGGAAATTAGATATTTGTATTTGGCCTTCCTGGACATAAACGGGGCGTACGACAACGTAAGCAGGGAACTCCTGTGGAACATATTAAAAGAAGAAGGTATCGGTTATGAGATAATAGAGTTCCTACGGGAAATATACCGGGATAACAAAGTAGAAATTACGTGGGAAGGGATAAGAAGTACGGAGGATTTCAAAGTATGCAAAGGATTAAGACAAGGCTCTCCTCTATCACCGGTGCTGTTCATGCTTTATATGATAAACCTGGAACGGATGATACAAGACAGTAACCTAGGTTTTAACCTGTCATATTGAGTAGGTGGAAAGGCGGTAGAGCAGCGCCTCCCCGGTTTGATGTATGCAGACGATATTGTGCTGCTAGCTGAGAGTCTGGAAGAATTGCAAACTCTAGTTAAGTATTGCGGAGACGAAGGGGACGCTCTAGGCTTCAGTTTCAGCGCAGTTAAGTCGGTTTTGATGATTTTCAACGGCTCAACTGATCAGGGTCTTAAAATACAAGGCCTTGAAATACCTAAAATAGCAGAATGTAAAGATCTGGGGGTATGGGTAAACGAAGGATTGGCATACATTGGAAAGCATGAGCAATGACTTAAGGCCAAAGGGCGAAGGAATGCCGGGATAATGAAGCATAAGGCATTGTGGGGATACAATAAGTATGAGGTTTTGAGGGGTATTTGCAAAGGAATTATGGTGCCCGGACTTACTTTAGGAAATGCGGTTTTGTGCCTAAAATCAGAGGTACAGTCGACATTAGAAACAAATCAGAGATCCGTTGGACGATTAGCACTAGGTGCCCACGGCAAAACTACAAATGAGGCGGTACAGGGAGATATGGGCTGGGCATCTTTCGAAGTGCGGGAAGCTCAGAGTAAAATATTATATGAGGAACGCCTGAGGAAATTGGACAGTAACAGATGGGCAGCTAAAGTATTTAAATACCTGCACCTAAAAAGCGTTGACTCACAGTGGAGGAAAAGAACTAAGAAACTAACTAGTAAGTATGCTAGTAACAAGGACGGAGAAATAAAGAGCATTAAGGAACAGGTTAAAAACACAGAAGGTAAAAATTGGATAAATTCGATTGAAAAGAAACAGAGTGTGGAATTATACCGAAAGTGGAAAATGCAGATCAGGAAGGAAGCATTCTTTGATAACTCAAAGTGCCCTACTTTTTGAAGCTAGATCAGGGTGCCTTAGAACACGCAGCTACAAAAAGAAATTTAACAATGAAGATGACGCATCTGCTGTATGTGGTAACTCCAGCGAAATCATTGACCATAATAAACTCGAATGTAATGGTATCCATCCTGAAGTTGATGCTGGCGCAGTCACTGTTCCTGAAGCTCTGGGGTTTAGAGATACCGGTGGCCGGGTGAATAAACCGGCGGTGGAAACTAGCAAAAAACGTCTGGAAGATTGGTGGCTTAAAAGCAGATGACATAATGGTAGTAATGTACGAACAAAAATTTAATATATAGAATGATGGTTTAGTTAACCATTCTAAATCAATAATTAAGATATAGGGAGAAACATGAGCATGATAGCTACTGCTACCACCCCGTTTCAAAGGGGACGCTCCTATATTCCATCCTTCCACCCATCCATGACGCAGGAAAATTCAAACTACGCTATTGCCTCCACAGCCCAATATCGAAAAAAAAACTATTCAGGTATTGCCTAAGGACAGGAAACTGAAAATGGTATCAGTATTCAATCAGCATATTTCTCAAGCAACAGGTGTTCGTCAACAACCATCGTTTCATGTGCAAGGACATATTATGTTTACAATTTAGGTCTATCTGTGATATCTGTTATGTTTTACTTAGATTTAAGCTTCAATGCGGCATTCCTTATTCCTTAAAGCGTCCGTCCCAAAATGTGCCAAAACTATGAAGCAGGAGGGCAGAGTTTCTGCCATAGGTGGAACATCTTTCGTGTCCTTCTTTCTGAACAAATGCTTACTTTCTGGCATAATAGTTGCTGGTATAGTGCCCAAACCACACCACCAAGTGGATGACACCAGGCTAGCGTTCTAGCGAATAAATTAAACTGCATCGATTTAAAACTACATGTGAATTATATTTATGTTCAAAGCGAACCGTGCATGGTGAGGATCTTCACATTAATTACAATCGCAAACTTTACCATTTGTTGCCATTCGACTGCAAAAGTATAAATGAGATTTATAAATTACAAATATTATTTTTCATTGAATGAAATGGTTAAGTAGCTTTCGTTCTTGAAATCCGCAATATTTAAGTGGAAATGAAAAGGAAATATTTTCTCGCAGTTTGTTATACCGACTGCATAAAGCTGCAGAACTGCGCCAATAAATAAATAAGCACACTCTGTCATTCCGCCATACCGCTAGACGTTTTTGTAGTTCTGTGGTAGTTTTGAGACGTGTAGAGTTTTCTGCATAAGTTTCTGTCATTTGGTGCTTTGTAGTACGCTTCTGTTCTAACTACACAAAACTGTGAACTTGCTAAAGCAATGCCTGTTGTCACAGGTTCACTGTACCAACAGATATCACTGTGTTTGTCCCGTGTCATTAATGATTTTAAATATCAGGAATGAAATGCAACTAACTCGCCCAGGTTCAAGTTCTCACTGTGAAAAGCCACACAGAAAGTATATAGTTTCTTCGACTGTTTATTAAAATATGATTGCCATTACCGCAAAGATCACCTATGTTTCAATTCTTAATTCATTTCGGAAGAAAGCCTCACTTCATAAGCGTATTCTCATTAAGAAAAACATGAAGACTTACCAAGGGGTGAGAGGGAGCCTCAGTTTGCAAACCAAGCCATGGTTTCGACAAATGCACTTGTCTTCGTCGGGGTGATAAGACGCCTAGTCGAGACGTTGGCTCGGCTTGCGAGTTGAGGCCCGCTCAACGCCTGTTCAGTTCCCTTTCATATTGTGCAGCGATCTTCGTGCTCTTTATCACCCTTTCAGAAATATTGAAACAAATAGCAAAAGCTTTTGTGAGTCTGGTCAGCTCCTGGTGCTATATTGCTATAGTGTTTCAGGTATAGTTGTCATAAACTGTTCTTTTACGCACGTACGCAGATATTTATCAGGTATGCTCTATTCAAGGCACTCAGTTCAGTTCAGTCGTTCAGTCGTGTCCGACTCTTCGTGACCCTATGGACCATATCACGCCACGCTTTACGGTCTGTAACTACCTTCCTAACATCACATAACTTTACCTGCAGCGCCTCGACGATGCCGTCTAACTTCGCGCTCGCTGCCTACCCTTTCTCCGGTAACCCTCAACCTTTCCCAACATCAAATCTTTCTCTAGCGACTCCTCTCTTCTCATCAGATGACCAAAGTAGCTGAGCTTTAACTTTAGAATTTGACCCTCCAATGAGCAGTCAGGGTATATGGTCGAGAATATCGAGTGATTTCACGTTCTGACAGTTCAAGGAACTCTCAAGAGTTTCCGCCAGCACCACAATTCAAAGGCGTCAATTTTTCGGCTGTCAGCTCTTTTCACAGTCGTGCGATGTCAGTGCACAATAAAGAACCCCAGGTGGTCGAAATTTCCGGAGTCCTCCACCACGGCGTCTCTCATAGCCTGAGTTGCTTTGGGACGTTAAACCCCACAAACCAACCAACCAACCAACTCTCGCATCCATACATTACAACTGGAAAGACCATAGCACGAGTTCTACTGATTTTGGTCGGCAGTCTGATGTCTCTGCTCTTAACCAGGCGGTCAATGCTAGCCATGGCTCTCTTTCCCAACAGCAGGCGTCTCCTAATTTCATGGCTGCAGTCTCCTTCCGAGTTAATCTTGGAGCCCAATAAGAGAAATTTGTCACGGTTTCCACTTCTTGTCCCTTGATGCTCCAGGACTTGATAGGGCAAGACGTCATGCTCTTTGTCTTTTTAATGTTCAGTTTAAGCCCAAACGTTTCACTCTCGTCTTGTACGGGCATCAGAAGTCTCTTGAGTTCCACTTCACTTTCTGCCATTCAAGCCACTCGGGGTACTTGATGTTGCTGGTATTTTTTGCGCGCAGCCAACACGAACGTGTGTAGCCAAATAAAATCCCGATGTAAATATTTTTGGAGAACCTTGATGGGAATGCTAGGTGGTTCCGACTATCGAATGGTTGGTTCCAAAGAAATACATTTGCTGCCGTTTATCGGTCATGGTACTAGCACTTTCGATCTTTCAGTAAGACTCCAGGTGAATGCTGCTAACGTGAAAATACAGCGAACGTTACCTGGTAGCTCTGGTCTACATTTGTGCTCAATAGCTGAGAGGAAGCGATGGTTCACTCAGTGGTGGTTTAGGCTACAACATATTGCGTGCTCAGTTGCAAGAACACAGGAGCACAGTAGTGTAAGCGCATTACTTTCTTGTCACATCGACCTTGGCTCCTAATGTTCTATTGGGCACCGCGACATTACATCTTTCACATAGGCCTAGGTTTTTAATCTCACTAGAATGAGATGCAGAACTGAAGCAGCAGCGTCAAACATCTCGAAACACGTTGCGCATGTTACGTTCACTGATCGAAAGCCCCACCTCTTATCTTACTCTTCTTATTATTGCATCCGTAGCTGATGCAGAGGCGTGGATATGATTTATCAGACTTGCGAAGGGTGGCACGAACAGTATACAAATGCTCGAATGTTACATGTTCCACTTGTTACACGTAATGCAAAGACGCTTTGACATTTTCTGGCATCCAGAAGAATGGCTCCCATGGTTGCTGGGTTCGAGAATGGGTGTGACGTAATCTCAGGAAGCGAGTATTCTATACCTAATTTGGTTTGGTTTGTAAGATTTAACGTCCCAAGGCGGCATAGGCTGATGCCAATGGCATAGGGGAGTGTTCATCAAAGCTCGACCACCTGAAGTACTCTAAGTTCCACTGGCACTGCCCTGGACAGAGGAGCCTTCCTCTCCGCTTCGAACTAAGAACGGCTGCCATGACGATGACAGAACTCTCAGCCATTGGTTTAACACTGAATTACCTGGATGGAACATGTGCTCTGTACGGAGGCGAATACAATTCAGATTGTGCGTCGAGCCGAATTATAATTGCCTATTTTGTAACTGACGCACTGGATTAGGTTGGTTCCAAGGTTGGCTTCATCAGTGAGATTTATGATGACTCGGCTTGGTCTTCATATACGCTTGGGAAACGGTGACAGCCCGACATTACCATTATAATGCTTTCGCACAGTGGACTGCGCTGACACCCGGATCTAGTCATACAATCATCGGATGGCAGTGCATTCATTGCATAAAACAGGCTACTATGCCTGACTTCTCCTGAATACTAACACACCTATCCTATTTTCAAGTATGAAGCTAATCAGGTTCGGAATTTTGACGCAGTGAAGGTGACCTAAGAGCCGCTAATGTTGTCGAGGTATAGCAAAATGGACATCATACGGAATCTCATCTCACAGAGGGAATAAAAAACCAGTCCTACTCCTCCGCAGTAGTCTTGCGTCTCCCTTTCCTAGCTGCGATTTCTCTAAATCACTTACCTTCCCCGTTGCTATCTTAGCATCATGAAAGGAGCAGGCAGAGCACAATACAGAATTCGAACCAGGACTACACTGCATACGTCCCAACTAAAATTAGCTATACTCTTATCTCTCAGGCTGACATGCTTCTGAAGTTACGAGTGCTGTGCTCAAAGGAACAAGCTTTGTGCTGATGATGTTATTGCTATTTATGTGTGAAGAAGAATGAATAGTGTGTAAATAAATGCAAGTATAAAACAGCGGGTTTCAAATAAGGGCTATCTATAGCTAAGAGACTCGCGCAAGAGCGTATAATTGGCATAAAAGCTTACAGGACCGGTGCGTGCAGAAATGAGACCATTTAAGCGCAATCGAGAGAAATATGTAAGGAACCAAGACGCTCGCATATGCTACCTGTTGACAGTGGCGACTTTGGGTGGTGCACAGTTCCTATCACCACTAATTCCCAAAACTCAGGTCGCGAAACGCTTATACAAAGTACACATTTGAATGAAGGTTTTATGTAGTAACATAAAGAAAATGTACTTGTCAGAAGACAACAAACCCGAGGACTTGATTTTCGTCGAAACAAAGCACAAAGCTAGTTACATCTGAAAACGTTTTTGTTATCGTTAAAATAGCAGCAACACTACATTACTGTGAAACTGCATTCAAACAGAGTGTCCTGCCCGCACAACGCAGGGAAAACAACCCTTCCTTGACCGAACACCTACTTTCATCAGCTACCACCGCTGTATTAAAACAAAGCTTACAAATATTTGGTGTCTTGCGGTGAACGAATTCAGCTGACTCTCTGAGGCATTATTTATTACTAACAAATGTGCAGGAGAATTGTGATATATAGCCTCTTGGGCGGAGAAGTGAATTAATCTGTCTAAGTACAATATTCACATTTAGGCAAGTAGTGTTTGCATATTATCGTCCCTTTCTTGCGCCTAATAATTCATGTTCTCTCGTAATCTTGTGCAGGCAGCAGACGGTTTCTGCATTATATACAGTCAGCGAGGGGACGTGCACAAGAAAAGCAATTCGTTCCATGAGTAAGCGTGAAAAGCAACACATACTGCATAACCAAATCAAGAAATAATCGTTTTTATCCGGTAACTACATCGCTTCCACATATACCCCGGAGCAGCGCTAGATTCTGCATTATATACAGTGTCGTGACGCTGGGGCTACGTCGACCCGGCCTTCACTTGGTAGCGTGCAGAGACTCGGGGTTGAAGTAGGATTGAATCTTCGAAGTTGGTGAAATATGTACAAGCAGGTTTAATGGCACTTTGAGAAACTTATTTACAAGATTATTTACACGAAAAAGAAGGGTACATCAGCAAAATGGCAAGCGTGAAGAGTTCATAGCGAGAAGCGACTGGATGAGCCGTTTACCCAGGGCTCAGAGCGACATTTCGTGCTCTGCAGCGTCCTTAAAACCCCCTATGTCCAGCCCCTCTCTGAAGATGCTGACCAACAAAATCCAGGGCACGCCCCTCAGATATCGGCATCCAATCGAACACATCACTGCACTGATGGTCTGAAGCACTGACTGGCCCGGCATTGTTTCGTTGAGCCTGGTCACCTGTTGGCGGGAAAAGCTTGGGAACGGCGAGGAGGTACATTTCTATTCTTCAGCCAAGAATCGATAGGCAGCTGGTTCCGGCAAGTGGATTTACTTCTCAGAAACCCAAGTACACGTGCGCGCCGCATAGGGCTCCCAACATTGTCCCTTTTCGACAATTGCAAATCTTTCCTGCATTCCCGGGAAATCACTTAATGGCCGTATGAGTCATGCTCCTTTCTTGTCCTGCACATCAGCGGACATGTCACTCTGTCGTCTCCTTTGGATAGGAGGCATTCATCACTGGAGGATAGCACTTCTCGACTGGAAGGGTGAACAAAAGAAAGAAAGCACTTCCTGCTATTTCCCGCAGGGGGACGTTTCTTTGTGTTTTTCCAGACGTTCTCTTGACAGGGTCAATTTGGCATTTGCAGGTTGTCCACAAAGCAAAACAGGCTTACAAAACAGGATTCCTGGAAACAGGCTCACTTAGAGCCAATGGACCATCACCACATATCCTCAGCACTTATTCATGCCCACAGGCGAACAATAGAGCGCGCAAATGCGGATGCACGGTCGTAACAGCCTCCTCCCCCGCCAGAAGAGTCACGGAGGGCAGCAGTCGCCGCTGCTGCATGAAGAGACGACTTAATGGCCTGCACGTGAACGCTTGAAGCTCGCTGTTGCTTGTCGCGTTGTCTTGATTGTTGTAGGCCAAATTGCTCGAGCTGTCTGAAACTCAACCACATGTCTAAACAAGCACTCGGCTCCCGTCTGAAGAGACCAGGTTAAAAGAAAACTGCCATTGTTGTTCGAGAAAAGCCCACTCTCAAGACGTTCAGGACCCACGTATGCCTAGAAAACCAAACGTGCTGCTTTACATAGCCACACATATACAAGCGCACGAAAAAAAAATAAAACCTGATTATCAATTTGGATACATGGTGAGGAACATCTCGGACCGCTTAGAAAGAGCGTCTAAGCGCGTCCGCATTCCCATTTAACTTCCCCTTTTTGTATCATATTTCAAAATTGTACTGCTGTAAAATCAAGCTCCACCTAAGAAGGCGACTGTTCTTCGATGTCGCAGTTTGCAGCCAAGCCAGGGGACAATGGTCCGTCTCTACGGTGAATTTGGCCCTTCCAAGATAGCACTGCAATTTTTGAATGGCCCATACAATGCAAGCGCACTCTTTCTCAGACGCGCAATAAGCTCTCTCTCTAGAACTCAGTTTTCTGCTCAGGTAGAGCACGGGGTGCTCATTACCGTCGTCATCTCTCTGGGAGAGAACAGCACTTAGCCCTCGATCACTGGCATCACACTGGACCGTGAATTCTCGGTCATAGTCTGGAGCTCGCAATACCGGACGGCTAATCAGCACAGCCTTCAGGTTTACGAAGGAGGCTTCCTTTTGTTCGTCCCAGACTACATTTGTCGGTTCTGTCTTGCGGAGAGCGTCGGTCAGAGGGCTAGCCAAAGATGAATAGTGAGGGATGTAGTGGTTGTAGTATCCCGTCAGCCCTAAGAATGCCCGAATTTCCGTCTTCGTGCTCGGCCGCGGGTAGTCTGCTACCGCAGAAATCTTAATCTCGCTGGGTTTCCTGAAACCTTGACCTACATTGTGACCCAAGTAGTCCACGGTCGCCCTTGCCAGGCAACATTTCTCGGCCTTTACGGTTAGTCCAGCTTGACGCAAAAGGCTCAGTACAGCTCTTAGATGTACCATATGGTCCGCCCATGAGTCGGAAAAAACCGCAATGTCGTCTAAATAAGGCACCGCGAATGTTTCACACCCCTTTAAAACCCTATCCATGAGTCGGGAAAAACAAAATGGAGCATTTTTGAGCCCGAAACTCATCATTGTTGGCTGGTAGCTGCCCGTCGGAGTGACGAAAGCCGCGTATCTGCTGGCGCGTTCAGTGAGCGGTACTTGCCAGTATCCTCGAGTAAGGTCCAGCGTAGTCACATATGCCGCTCTACTGACCTGTTCTACTCTCTCCTCAATATTCGGAATAGGATACACCTGATCCCTGGTGAGAGAATTTAGCTTTCGGTAGTCTACCACAGGCCTAGGGTCTTTACCTGGAGCTTCTACTAAGATCATAGGCGAAGCATAATCGCTTTCCGAGGGTTTTATCACTCCCAATTCCAGCATGCGAGTTACTTCCCTATCCAGAATTTCTCTTTGCCTTGGAGAAAACCGGTAGCACCTTGAGCGCACTGGCACGTCTGAAGTCAGCTCAATATCGTGCTCAGTCAAATCAGTCCTGCCTGGCCTGTCCACGAAGCAGGCCTCAAACTCTGTTATTATCTCGCCCAGATCGGACAGCTGGGATTTCTTTAGTTCTCCTCTCTGCTCCGTCTTTTTGAGAAGCTCCTGAGCGTTGCTTCCTTTTCCGCTGAGGCAAATCAAGTTGTCCCCCATCTCCTCAGGAAGTTTTAACGTTAGATTTACCATGGTTTCCCTCTGCTCATAAGGCTTCATAAGATTGCAATGATAAATGCGCACTGCTTTACGCCTATCGGGGATTTTCCCTGCGTAGTTAGTGTCAGAAAGCTCTGCAACGACTTTAGCAGGTCCTTCCCACTGTACTTCGAGCTTATTCTTGGGATCATTGGCTTGCTCTATAGCTAAGTCCTCTCGGGTTTCACTTAGAAGTCTCGTGAGATTACTAGACGCTGGCGGCAAGAGGTTACTCCCAAGGACGTCCTCATTCCGCGTCTCATCAAGCTCACTTTCAAGTTGACTTATTTGAGATGCCTTGCTCTCAAAGTTTTCTGACCCACTGTCTTTCGCATCGACCACTGTTTTAGCTGTCGTTTCCTCCGCGGTGGATTTTTCTGGAATTAGCAGTGTAGCTAGTTCTCGCGCCTTTGAACGTGTTAAGGCTGGCACAACTCTGTCTCCGAAAAGGATGCCCCTCTTTCGCAGTAGCATGTCCGATTTGTTGGAGAACAAATACGGATAGCACTTAGGAAGCTTTCCTGAAACGGCAGCCTCGGTTGTCAACTTGCCGAAAGGGCCCTCGATGACCACGTTCGCGATTGGCAAGCACACACTCTGTTCCTCCACTACCTGGCGGATCCACGCACACTGTCCTGTATAGTCGGAAGGCGATACATACGCCGGATGGACAACATCCATCGTTGCGGCCGAATCGCGCAGTACCTTGCAAGGCCTCCCGTTGACTACTAGGTCATGCAGGTAGGGTTCTAAAAGCTGCATATTTTCATCGCAGTCCATGACATACGAGAAAGCAATCTTTTCTTTCCGGCAGTTGACGGCAATGTGACCCTGCTCATTACACCTAAAGCATGTGAGCGGCTTCCTAGCCTCAAGCTTATTCTTTGTGTTCTGCACGTTGGTCACTTCCCCACTTTTCTCACTGCCGTCCTTTCTAGGGAATTTGCCTGAAGAAACCTTCATTTCTTCGTTTCCAACTCTAGCAAAGTGCCTTTCCTGACGGTTTTTCACACTGAACTTGGGATTGCGGGGCCTATCCACTGCTGGGTTGCTGAATTGTCGGCGCGAAGCATACTCCTCAATAAGTTCGGCAGCTTCAGTTGCCGACTTAATTTCGCCTCGGTCCTGTAACCAATTTCTTTCTTTTTCTGGGAGGCAGTTATAAAACTGCTCCAAAAGAATTCGCTCGACTACAGCGTCCCTATCACTGTAGGAATCAGTGCTCTTTAGCCACTCGCCCAAATTAACTCTTAAATTGTACAGGAATTCAGGGTAACTCTCGTCCCTGGACTTAGTAGCGTTCCGAAAACGTTGTCTGAACGCCTCGGCGCTAAGCCTATACTTTCTCAGAAGGCAAGCTTTGACCTTCTCGTAGTTGTCCGCGTCCTCCTTGCTTAGCCGCGCGACAACCTCCGCTGCCTCGCAGGGCAGAACCGTCAATAATCTCTGAGACCAAGTGTCTCGCTGGAAGGACAGTTTTTCGCAAGTTCGCTCAAAGTTAGCCAAATACAGACCGATATCCCCTGATATCACATATGGCTGCATGTACTTTGACATCTTGAAATCTGCCTCCTTGTTGAGAAGAGGTACCGCTAGCTGGGGAGAATTGCCCGACCTCTTCCTCAACTCTAGTTCTAATTTCCGGAGCTCAATTTCTTGGTCCAGCTTTTTTTCTTCTCTTTCACGCTTCTTTTCCTCTTTTTCCCACTCACGTTCGCGCTCCTTTTCCTCTTTTTCCCGCTCCTTCTGCTGTCTGAGCTGCTCCTCCTTTTTTTGGGCGATGAGGTTCCATGCTTCACTGAGCTCCTCATCATCGGCTCCCAAATCTGTGATTGCCTTTATAATCAAAGGTTTTCGTGCCAAACCACTTGTATCAATTCCCAATTCCTCACACAATTGCAACAGTTCCGGTTTCTGCAGCTTTTGTAGGTCCATGATCGCTCCGAGTGTCGGCTACTTCCAAAACAACAGTGCAAACTACCAAACCTAAAGGCGTTTCAACACTTTTTACCAGTTCTAAAATCTAACCCTGTTCTAGAACCTGGTCCACATCAGAAGAAAAGCCAAGCACTCACCCACACATGCGATCGATGTTCCGAGCTGCTCTCTTGTTGACCGATTGTTGCTCCTGCTTGTTGCTTGAGATGCCACCTCCGATCACCAGATGTTGTGGCTTATAGATTCTGATCCACCTCGAATCACCAGATGTTGTCGCTTGTAGATCCAGATCCCACCTCCAGTCATCAGATGTTGTGGCTTGTAGATTCAGATCCCAACGCTGGTCACCAGTCGTTGTGCTTGTAGATTCAGATCCCACCGCTGATCACCAGTTGTCGTGACGCTGGGGCTACGTCGACCCGGCCTTCACTTGGTAGCGTGCAGAGACTCGGGGTTGAAGTAGGATTGAATCTTCGAAGTTGGTGAAATATGTACAAGCAGGTTTAATGGCACTTTGAGAAACTTATTTACAAGATTATTTACACGAAAAAGAAGGGTACATCAGCAAAATGGCAAGCGTTAAGAGTTCATAGCGAGAAGCGACTGGATGAGCCGTTTACCCAGGGCTCAGAGCGACATTTCGTGCTCTGCAGCGTCCTTAAAACCCCCTATGTCCAGCCCCTCTCTGAAGATGCTGACCAACCAAATCCAGGGCACGCCCCTCAGATATCGGCATCCAATCGAACACATCACTGCACTGATGGTCTGAAGCACTGACTGGCCCGGCATTGTTTCGTTGAGCCTGGTCACCTGTTGGCGGGAAAAGCTTGGGAACGGCGAGGAGGTACATTTCTATTCTTCAGCCAAGAATCGATAGGCAGCTGGTTCCGGCAAGTGGATTTACTTCTCAGAAACCCAAGTACACGTGCGCGCCGCATAGGGCTCCCAACATTGTCCCTTTTCGACAATTGCAAATCTTTCCTGCATTCCCGGGAAATCACTTAATGGCCGTATGAGTCATGCTCCTTTCTTGTCCTGCACATCAGCGGACATGTCACTCTGTCGTCTCCTTTGGATAGGAGGCATTCATCACTGGAGGATAGCACTTCTCGACTGGAAGGGTGAACAAAAGAAAGAAAGCACTTCCTGCTATTTCCCGCAGGGGGACGTTTCTTTGTGTTTTTCCAGACGTTCTCTTGACAGGGTCAATTTGGCATTTGCAGGTTGTCCACAAAGCAAAACAGGCTTACAAAACAGGATTCCTGGAAACAGGCTCACTTAGAGCCAATGGACCATCACCACATATCCTCAGCACTTATTCATGCCCACAGGCGAACAATAGAGCGCGCAAATGCGGATGCACGGTCGTAACAACAGTCAGCGAGGGGACGTGCACAAGAAAAGCAATTCGTTCCATGAGTAAGCGTGAAAAGCAACACATACTGCATAACCAAATCAAGAAATAATCGTTTTTATCCGGTAACTACATCGCTTCCACATATACCCCGGGGCAGCGCTAGATTCTGCATTATATACAGTCAGCGAGGGGACGTGCACAAGAAAAGCAATTCGTTCCATGAGTAAGCGTGAAAAGCAACACATACTGCATAACCAAATCAAGAAATAATCGTTTTTATCCGGTAACTACATCGCTTCCACATATACCCTGGGGCAGCGCTAGATTCTGCATTATATACAGTCAGCGAGGGGACGTGCACAAGAAAAGCAATTCGTTCCATGAGTAAGCGTGAAAAGCAACACATACTGCATAACCAAATCAAGAAATAATCGTTTTTATCCGGTAACTACATCGCTTCCACATATACCCCGGGGCAGCGCTAGAATCCAGTACTGTGCCGAAGTAACAATATTCATGCCGGGTAATGCAACGGGAAGTTGACAACACTACAAAAGTACATGAGTTTTTGTGTTTGCAATAATTACAGAGTCGTCCTAGAACCTTTTCTGTAATACAGCGAATGTTGACGAAGGACTGGCTTCATCTTTTTCAGCTATCATAGTGTTTAAATGCATCTCTGGCATCCCGCCAGAACTCTTAATCCCTGGCCTAAACACCAGAGCTGGAATTTTATGGAAGGCGGAAATTGCTAGTGAAAGAAGTATTCAATCGCCGTCTTTGTATTTATACGACCACAGATGAATTCAGTCTTATTTTGAATGTTGCAACCGCAGCACATATTAAGAGGTATCACTTTATAGTCTCCTTGTTGAAAAGAATCACATGGAATCACTAAACTAAGCTCTCCGAAATTTTACGAGCGTCACGATAAAGGCTGCCTTTGCACTAATGGGCCCTGCAACGCATGCCCGCATTTAGTTCACACGAAACACGTTATCGGCCTTAGCTAAGAGTGACCTAGTGCTGCTAAAATGACCTAACGAAAATTGCCTGCGCAGTTTGATTAAGTCACAAGAGAATCAAACACAACAAATTCTTGTAATCTTTCATGTACATCAGGCTCAAGATAACAATGTGAAAAATGTGCTGTTTGCAGGAGCTGTAAGGTGTCATTTCGGAAGGCGTCAAGTTCACACAGTACCGAGTAAAATGTTCGCCTTGTACACAGCGATCACATAGCTCCTTGTTGCCAGAAGGCAGATTTTCGGTTCTTTGTCTTTTTTTGCGGGACCTTAATTCACTGTCAGAGTCAGTCACTAACAGGTTTCATCTCACGTCCACGAAAGTAACGCCAGTGTCTCATGGAAGCCTTTTTTGGAGTGCTAGGCAAAGTCTGCACATTAAAAGAAGGGGCGCTTATTCAACAACACACCGCTCATTGAAGAGAAATAATTTGGAATGTGAAACTAGACGAAATTCTACAACCTATCTACATTTACCTGATAGTGCTGTATTTAGACCTTTACTATAGACCTTTTGCACAAAACTTCACACCGTTGTTCGCCTACAGGTGTTCACTGAAGCGCCATACTAAATAAAACGGAAGATAGCAAGGTTGCACCCTATTCCTGACTCTAGGTACGGAATATATTGTTAAGGGGGAAATGGCTTTAACATTTACAGAATATTCGGAGAATGCATGACAGCTACGTACAGTCTCAATCAAAGTCTCAGTGAAGCTTGTTCCCGAACGAGTGTACTAGCCACCGCTTCGTTCTCCTTTTTCAAAAGCGCAAACGTCCACTTTTTCCTTCCCTTGCACATGCGAAACACCGCGCGGTGCAGCGTAATTGACGTAACAGTTTCCCCCTGGACAGATGAAGCTCGTCCTGGAGCGAGTCAACCAGATTGGGAGTAGTAGCGTTTCAGTCGTGCCACATGAGCTAGCTGAGTCATCCGCGAGCATCGATTTGTCGATGTTACTTTAGCGATAACGTAAGCTACTTCACTTAAGCGACTTACAACAACGAATGGTCGGGTGTATTGCCACAAAAACTTCTGGTACAGTCCGCGGCACCGCAATGGCGTCCAAAGCCAAACCAAACCTCCGGGTTCATAAGTTACTGCAGCATGAGCGGCACCATGCCGAACCTTTGTGCGGTCTTGGGAGGCGATAGTTAGCAAACGAGCAAGACGGCGCGCTTCTTCAGCAAGACAAAGATGTTGCGACACGGATGGGCCATCGTGCACCGAGAATGGAAGAATGGCGTCCAGGAAGGTTGATAGCGAGCGCGCTTAAAGAAGGAAAAAAGGAGAATATCCGGTCACTTCATGCTTAGCTGTGTTATAAGCGTGAGTTACAAATGCCAAGACGACGTCCCAGTTATTGTGATTTGATGTTACGTACATACATTAACATCATGTTAATGAGAATCCGGTTTAGACGGTCGGCAGGGCCGTTTGTCTCAGGGTGCTAGGAAGTAGAATGACGGTAATTGGAGCCACAGAGCCGTAAAAGTTCTTTGACGATATCTGCAGTGAACTGCCGACCGCGATCCCTGATTATCACTCGGGGGACGCCGTGGCGAAGTACGATTTGGTGTAATAAAATGTTCGACACATCGGTTGCTTTGGCAGAAACGAGTGCAGACGTCTCCACATACCGGGTCAAGTAGTTAATAGCTACGATAATCCAGCGACGGCTTTCAGACGATTTGGGGAAAGGGCCAATCAGATCAATCCCAATTTTCTCGAAAGGCAACCTAGGAGGCTTGACAGGTTGAAGAAGGCTAGCAGGTGTCGTGGTGCTTCGTTTGAGACGTTGGCAAGGGATACAACTTGCTACATAGCCCTTCGTCGCCGTGTACAGCCTTGGCCAATAAAATCGTTGTCGGACCCTCGCGAGAGTGCGCGCAAAACGAAGATGACTTGAAGGGATGTCGTCATGCATCGCATGTAGGACAGCATTGCGGAGAGAAACCGGGACAACAAGTAGAAGACCGGCACCATCAATTGAGTAGTTCTTTTTGAGGAGTAGACCATCTTGAATAACGAAAGGTGTAGATGTTGGATTGCGCGCCTTATCAAACAACGAAGTAAGTTCATGGTCCTGACTTTGCTCTTGCCGGAACTTTACGAGGTCTGGTAATGTTTCGCTCACAGGCGCCAGGCAGTCTTCCAGATCATCTTCACCGACGACCGTGCATGGAAGAGGAAATCGGGTCAGTCAGCATCGGCGTGGCGGCGACCGCTCTTATAGGACACAGAAAAGTCATATTCCTGTAGACGTAAAGCCCAGCAGGCAAATCGACTGGAGGGGTCGCGCAGGCCAACAAGCCAACACAAAGAGTGATGGTCGGTAATTACGTTGAAGTGACGGCCGTACAAATATGGGCGGAACTTGGTAACGGCGGAGATGACGGCCAGACATTTCATTTCTGTCACTGTGTAGTTGCGTTATGCATTCGGTAAAGTGCGGTTTGTATATGCGAGGACATGCTGAGCATCGTTCTGGAGCTGGATGAGAACCGCACCAACGCCCACACCACTCGCATCGGTGTGAACCTCGGTGGTAACAGCCGAATAGAAATGGCTGAACACAGGACCAGATGTGAGCAGAAACTTAAGCTGTGTGAAAGATGACTCACATTCTAAGGACCAAAGAAACGGAGCATCTTTTGCAGGAGAGAAGTGAGCGGATAGGCAATTTGGACGAATCCTTGAATGAAACGGCTTCTCAAATGCGTCACGTTTGAGGTTTTGCAAAGTCTCGCACAGCAGCAATTTTTGGGGGGTCGGGCCGAATACCTTCCTGATCCACTAAAAATCCAAGCACCAAGGTCTGCCGTTCACCGAAGTGACACATTTTAGAGTTCAAAATTAATTAGTCCGGCGTTTCGGATACTGTTCAGCAAGACTAAGTCGTTGATTATGCTCCCGAAATGTCCTTCCTAGATAATCACATCATCTAGGTAGCACATGCATACCTCCCATTTTACATCACTCACAATTGTGTCCATAAATCTTTCGAATGTCGCCGGTGCATTGCACAGTCCAAAGGGCATCACGTTAAATTCCTAAAGTCCGTCAGATGCCACAAAGGCTGTCTTTTCTCGGTCCGATGGATGCATCGGGATCTGCTAATAGCCAGACCGAAGATCTACTGACGAGAAATAGGATGCAGATTGAAGACCATCTAAGGCATCGTCAATACGTGGAAGAGGATAAACGTCCTTTTTTTGTAACTGCGTTTAACCCGCAATAGTCCGCACAAAATTTCCACGAGTTGTCTTTCTACTTCACCAAATGACAGGCACAATGACTGGAAGACTCTCGTATGACACCCTTCTTCAACATGTCCTGGACATGTTCGTTAATTGTTCTGCGCTCGACCGGTGATACTCAGTAGGGCTTCTGTTTGATAGGGACCGCATCATCAGTGTTGATCTTATGTGACATACTCGAGTTTGGCGGAACAGAAAAATCGACTTCTTGAGCAAAGTGAGACACAGAGGCGTAAGGTGCCAGAACTTCACATAACTCTTGGTGGTAGGATGATGAAAGCAATTTGATTATCATCCGGGTTATATTCTCGCTGTAATCAGGATCCCCACGATGGTGCGGATGAGGACACACAGACCAGATGCAAAGGACCTCGTAGCCTTCAAATGTAGCCAACCTGAGACCGGATGGTAAGCAAATGGGTTCTGACAAACTATCACCAATACTAAACTCCGTACCGACGCAAGTGGCCATGGAATAGGAGTTATACTCGCTCAGCGACAACACGACCGTACAAGGGTGATTTCGTATGCCAGCCGCCTCCTCTCAACACCCGAAAAGAATCATTCTATTACAGAGCGAGAGTGCCTGGCGCTTGTCTGGGCTATTACGAAATTCCGCCCTTATTTGTTTGGCCGCCATTTTACTGTGATAACAGACCATCATGCCTTGTGCTGGCTTTCCTCTCTCAAAGATCCTACTGGTCGTTCGGGGCGCTGGGCGCTACGATTACAATACACCTTTTCAGTTGTCTACAAGTCCCGCCGGCTTCACCAAGATGCAGACTGTCACATCATCCCGTCGACTACCCTAGTCCTACAGACGCTGACGATAATGCATGTGTCTTGTCTGTCTCCGCCTTTGCTAACATTGCCAAGGAACAGCACTTAGATCCTTCTCTGCATTCCATTATCCTCCGTCTTACCTCCGACCGCCCTGACCCATCTCTCGCCTTATTTGTGCTCCACGAGAACACCCTATACCGACGTAATATGCGACCAGATGGCACAGACCTTTTGCTCGTCGTTCCCCAACACCTGCGTTCCACCATCCTTGAACAGTTCCATGATGCGCTCACGGCTGGCCACTTGGGTGCCTCTTGCACATACGACAGCCTGCGCCGACGTTTCTACTGGCCGGGGCTCTACCGCTCTGTCCAGCAGTACATTGCCGCATGTGAACTGTGTCAGTGTCGGAAGAAGCCCACAAGTTTGCCTTCAGGTCATATGCAGCCGATACCCACACCAACTGACCTGTTTTCCCGTATAGGCGTTGACCTCCTTGGCCCCTTTCCAGTTTCCACCTCGGGGAACAAATGGATCGTCGTCGCCACCGATTACGCTACCTTGTACGCTATTACCCGAGCCATCCCGACCAGCTGCGCCACAGACGTCGCTGACTTCCTTCTAGAAAACGCAATTCTTTATCATGGTGCTCCTCGTGAACTACTAACTGTCCTGTCGCGAGTGGTTGACGAAATTCACCGTTCGTTCTCCGTCCGCCACAAATTCACCACCGCATTTCACCCCCAGACCAACGGCCTCACGGAACGTCTAAACTGTACCCTCACAGACATGCTGGCCATGTATGTGTCTGATGGACATCGAGATAGGATGTTCATCTCCCCTTTGTCACATTCGCCTACAATCATCTGTCCATTCTACCGCCGGATACTCCCCATTTTATTTATTATTTGGCCGACACCCGTTACTACCCTTCGACACCTCTCTACCCGCGGCAGACGCCACCAGTACTTACACCAGTGATGCCGTCACCCGCGCTCATGATGCCCGCCGGATAGCTCATGCCAGGCTCTCTGCATCCCAAGACTCCCAAAAGATCCGGTACGACAGCCGCCACCGTGATGTCCATTACACTCCTGGATCTCTCGTTTTGCTGTGGCTCCCGTGCCGTCGAGCGGGCTTGTGTGAAAAACTTTTGCCCCGTTACACTGGCCCTTACCGTGTTTTGCGCCCCGTGACCGACGTCACCTACGAAGTTTAATCTGTGGTTCCGAAGTCCCCGTCCACAGCTCCAACCTCCGAAATAGTGCATGTGTCCCGTCTAAAGCCCTATTATCAAAGTTTTATTTCGCTAACATAGACCGCACCGGGACTCTGCCTTTCCCGCGGGGGGTAGTGTTACTTAGCTGTATTCGCTGTCCGTGATGAGGATGAATAAGTGCAAGAAACTCCGAGACGACGACGACGCCGAGTGTTGTGAAATCGGTGCCCTCATCAACATGAGTTGTGCGGACAGTTTTGGGACTGTAAATCTTAAACGTAATATTTACAGTCCCCAAGAGGACAAACCCAACTTCGACGTCGATGACGGCACGGGGCACTAGTAA
The DNA here is from genome assembly GCF_055883805.1 of Amblyomma maculatum. Taxonomy (NCBI): domain Eukaryota; kingdom Metazoa; phylum Arthropoda; class Arachnida; order Ixodida; family Ixodidae; genus Amblyomma; species Amblyomma maculatum. Next base: position 122,433,457 of record NC_139354.1, on the reverse strand, counting down.
ACCTTTCTTCACCGCATTGTTCATTTCAGCTTCAACAAACACAGAGTGGGTGCCTGCTCGTTTGGAAGAGCTGTGAACCGGCACAAACATTCCAGCCATCGTAACACCACATCGGTGCAGGCATAAAATACGCTGTCACTAGAGCTAGGTGTCTCCTCTACAAAAGCAAAGAGAATATTGCGGCGCAGAGAAATTTTGACAGCTGCGCAATCGACCGTTCTCCACAATCGCGCAAAAAATCAATTCCGAGAATAACATCATGTGTGGCTCTTACTAAAGCTACAAATTCAACTCGAAACGTTTCGCTAGCAATGACCACTGACACGCAGCAGAGACGAACTGGACGCAAATGGTCTCACCCAACACCGCGAAAGCTGGCACTTAGGTCCCAGAGAACATTATTGTCTGTTCAAGGCGATTTTTAAAACAGATTCATCACGGAAACTGTGGCACCAGTATCCACTAAAGCTAATGCCTTTACACCATTTACAGTAACATGCACTTTGTTCTTCAACATCACAGTAGGCAGAGGAATTGGTGAAGATGACTTTTTCGCGACCTCAACTCCATCGGCAGCTCCTGCTAGTTTCCCGATGGTGGCGTAGGCGAGCGTCGACGTAGGGACGGGGACCGTACTCGGCGCGGGGGTGGTGGTGTGAAGCTGCGGTCAGAAGCCGGGGAGGCACTGCGAAAGACGCGCGGGCGAAGCTGTAGTGGATGAGGTTGACGCCACTCAATGTTCTCGTGATCACGGAAACCTGCCCAAAGGCGGGTCCCAGAACACGAGGACAGCTGTCACCGGCGTTGACGAAACCGGGCTATGTGCCCGCGGCGGCCGCAATTGTAACAAACGGGCGACTTACAAAAAGCGTAAGCGCTGGATCTGGAGGAATATCGATGGTGGTTGAGAAACGATGGAAGCGGCAAGACGCATAGGAAAGCGGCTGGTCAGAGGCAAGTAGGCGCGCTCAATGTCGTAGGAATAGCATGGAAGTTCTGGTTGACACGTCCACGAGTCTCGATGTTCAGCCTGCTGTGGCTGAACTGCGCATTCCGAGTACACAGGTCACGCGTCGGCGGCTTGCAGGTTCTTGGCCAGCTCTTCACTCACAACTCTGCGCACCAGAGAGGCGAGGTCGTCGTAGACAGCGTAGTCACAATACGCCGCATTTTTAAAGATTCAAATATAGGGCAGTACTTGATAATGTCCGAAGTACTGGCTAGGGTTTCTTTTGTGGTAAGGAAATTATAAACATCTACGGCGAATTCTTTTAGGAGATGACCAACCTTGTCTTCTTCGGGCATGCGTCTGTTAACAATGCGGCAGAGCTTCAGGACTTCCTCTATGCATGTCGTGCAAGTCTGTCCAGGCAACAGTGCTCGCTGGGAAAGGGTTTGCTCAGCCTTGCGTCTCTTTGACGTGGAGTCTCCAAAACAGTTGGATATCTCTTCCACAAACTTGTCCCAGGTAGAAAGTTGTCTTCGTAGTTCTCAAACCACAGCAGCGCCGTGCCGGCCAGAAAGAATACCACGTTCGCGAGTTGCATGGCCGAATCCCAGCGATTGTATTAGCTGACACGTTTGTAGTGCGTTAGCTAATCCTCGACATCCTCATCGGCCAGACCAGAAAATGTTCTGGGCTCCCGCTGATGCGGCCACGAGGTGGACGGTACTTGGGGCTCTTGGCCTGAATTAGAAGCAGTTCCAGTTGAGCGGGAAGAGGGACCTCCTCTGTCGTGGTCGTGGCTTACCATGCATTCTGTGAAGTCAGGAGGGAGCCCGGCCAAGCGTCTTCTTTGTCGATGGTGTTTTAATGGTTCCAGGACTATCCCGCACACTCCACCAAGTTGTCACGGGGGAAATGGGTTTAATATTTACAGAATATTCGAGGAATGCATGACAGCTACGTACAGTCTCAAGCACACTCAGTCAGTAAAGCTTGTCCCCGAACGAAGTCTACGCGCCACCACTTCTTTCTCCTTTTTCACAAGCGCAACTGTCCACTTTGTCCTTCTCTTGCACATGCGCAACACCGCGCGGCACAGCGCAATTGACTTAACAATATGAATAACAAATCAATTACCATACGGGAAGGACATGAGGGCTAGATTATCGAAGCGTGGCCATCGCGCAATCTGTGTATGAAGTTGGTGTACAGACGGAGACGAACTATGCTATTATGGAAGAAGGATCACTACAGACAGCCTCGTGTGGAAACAGAAGCACTTTTTAAAGCACTGACACTCGACTTAATTTTCTTCCAGGCTTATGAAAACCTGCATCGCTTTTTCACATCATCAGCTAGAATTTTGACTTCAAGTATTCGCATGTTCTTCTCATTCCTTACTCAATCTTTAGCCCTCGGAATATGTAAAACATGCCATTGAGAAGCGTCGCACATATGCCGCTTTCGAATGAGTTAAATGTCTGTAAATTGATGGTCCATTACGTTAGGGCGAAGACAACGTTAAGGATACTTTTCGCATTCTACAGGGACTTCTGCCACTATGATGAGGATCTGAAGGTTTATTTTCACAGACCACACGACACAGTAAACCGTGTTCAGCCAGTTTCAGTCTACTTTTGAAGCCGAAGATCATTAACGCTGCCACAATCGCTCACTTCTAGGACTCCAGTGTCTGCATTTTGAAAGTCCACTAAATAAACAATGTCCACTTTAGTCTCCACGCGGTGAAAGCAGTCAGTGATTTTGAGGCATAATATTTTTTATAGAATATGATTCGCCTCTGTCGCTGATTTTCGCGGCCAAAACTTCGCTTGCTATTGCATGAATGACTCTAAAATGAAGGGATGTTGTGCTAGCCGAGAAATGCAGATAAAAACGTGCTTCATTAAATTCATTCGTCTGCACAACGTATGTCCTACAGACAAGGTTCGCACCGTACTAAAGCTTAGTTGCAATTGATTGGCCTTTTCTTATACGAATGGTCAGATACTCATGCCTTGTCGAGGAAGAATCAGCCCTTCTCATTCGTCTCCGGATCTCGACGGCTACATCTACGTCAAAACCTAGGGAGAAAGAGAGAGAAAAAAAAATCAAGCACGACATCAGGTCTCAGAAACTGTCCTGTTAAAAAAAAACGTTCTTGGCATCGAAACTAACCGCTCACATATTCTCGCTTTTATGGGTAAGACGACCACTCTAATTTAAAGCCGTAAAACAAGACAACAAAAATACGACGACATCAAAGACTACAGAAAAGCACGTAATTATAAGGCTGCACAACTGGCTAAAGAGGTTCCTCTTCCTTATTCCGTTTACAAAATTAAGCCTACAGAAAAACATCATCCTTTTACATTAGGCGGAAGTATAGCATCGTTTTTATACATGGCAATGATAGTTTACTGCAGACACGAGCGCTTAATGATACATATTGAGTATCTTTGATTTAAACCATAAATGCTTTTTATATTTAACCTAAGGTCGGGTAACAGCAATCACCCGTGAATCTCAAACACGTACCACGCTCTAATTTACAATGGCGGAGCACACTTCCGGCGTTTTATGTCTAGCCCTGATTCCAATATTAGCTCCTGGCGCCGTAAATTTGGTCACGGACTTCTTGCTCCGAGGTTCATTAGTGGACAAGAGGCTGTGCACGAAGTGATTTTATACGGCAGCACGCGTGTACGGTATATGCCTACATATTATACAATTAAGCTTTGACGACATATTCTTTTTTCGATTTATTTATTTAGAATACACCTCAAAGGCCCCAGGAGTCGGGTATTACATGAGGGATACAGTGTCCGTCATTAGCGGCATTGAATTTGAAAGTCGACAACCAGCTTTTTTCTCAACTTGCCTCGCAAAGACGGATACCGTTTCGAAGCAATCTGGAGGTCGGCCTATATTTTTGCAACCACGTACTCGTTCTCTGTGAAAAAAGTGTGTTTCACAAAGTTTCATTTTGTCTCAATTTTTAAACACAGCGATATTGATCGTTCCTTTTTCTTTCTTATCTCGAAAACAAGATTTTGATAACTGAGCGCTCAGATGAAATTCTGCTACGCTCTACACGCATTTTTGTTTCCTTAGTGGTGAGGCAAACTTGACAATAGAAGAAAATTAAACTTACATTTTGCTTGTCAAATGAGGCGAAGTTGAACCAGTTACATAGCCGACGTGGTTTCCCAGCAGCGATTGTCTACATATGTCCTCCCTATGCGTGCCAAAGCTCTTGCTCAGACCTGGTTCATTGTAGAGCATAATTTTAATTAATGCACATTGAGGTGTTCCTCGAAATACGCAACTAAGTATTGCGGAACCATTTTAGAGGTAACAGTGCCTACTTCATGCGATGTATTAGCAAAGTTAGCCGGCAGCACAAAAGAGGCGGATTACTTAGCAAGTAAGATTCCTAACTCTATTCTTATCGTTAACTTTTCAACTGTTGCCCATAGCCGCCTGCTTATATTTGAAGATTTGTATCCTACTGTTCATATTCACCATATATATTTCACAATTTCATGGCTCTCATCAATCTTGTCGTAGTGGCTCAAAAACGTTGCCCTTTTATTGGGCAATTCAGAAATCATGCAAAGAATGTGAGCGAACAGCGATGCTCTATTGGTGTCACTCTGCGGCCCACACATTAGGAGTCCTCTACACTTTCCCTGCTGTTCGAACTGCGCTGCTGGCCATAGTACACTCGTGCCCAGGACGAGGAGAGGTGACGCGTGGTACTTATTGTAGTTACGAATGTGGGTGGGCATTACTGTGCACAAACAACCAGCAGCGTTTTTTTTTTTTGCTATTGGGCGAAAGCATGCTAACAAATTTTCGGATAGACAAACCGTTTTTGGGTAGCTCCAGAGGGACTTGTAGGCCTACAGAGCAATTGGGTGTCGTCGCCATGGCCAGAGGATCACACCCCCTGTTAAAAGGCGAGGACCGAGTTTGTAGAGAGCACTAGAGAGTGCAACTATTTCGGTTGCAAAGAGAGTTCACTAGCCAAATAGATTCACAATTGCGCCCAAGAGTAAATGTTTCACAAACAGAGCTGCAATTCAACCTAATACGAAATGAGTAGTATTTACTAAAAGCAACACCAGGAGAAAAGCGAAATAGCAATGGTGGTTCTCACTCAGGCAGTTCAGGTGGAAACAAAACGAGACGCAATCCGGAGTCAATTTTATTTAGGCGCCGGTAAAGAACTGATATTTGTTCCATGCAGCAATGTAGACTTCAGAGCCAGCCTGCGAGGTCTGAGCATGGCGTAAACCAAAAATTCTATTATCAGGTGGGAGCCTTTCGCGCTGCTAATCTCTTCAAAAGCAGCGTAGTGTTTCTACTTATATTAGGGCCTCAGATCTGCGATGTGCCCAACCATGTCAACTTCTTAGCCTATGCATGACTCGTGGAATCAGAGTTAGAGCATGTACCACTGGTATCACAGCAACATCAAGCTTCTTTGACTTGATGACTGAATACCTGGTATTCAGTTTCACAGCAAGATTTATTCAATTGCCATACCATTGCACAACTATAGTATTATCTTACAGTTTCTTGGGCTCATATAGCAACCTGAATTGCACCTCAAGTACCACCAGTCTTTCGGTACGTCACAAATGTTTAACCCGAAAGCCTTATATGGCTAATTGGAGATGAATAGGACGAAGCCCTAATTACCTGGTGATGTGATTAGCTTTGGTCAAGATATTCATAACAGTGTCAAATTTATATCTGTAAAATATCAGGCTTTAAATGTTCTGATTGACGAAAGTGTCTCATGAAGTTACCTTTAACCAAATCAAAGTAAGGAAGTTCTCAATAAAATTTGGTTAATTTAGATGGGGTGATAATTTATCCAAGGCTGACGTATTGGAAGACTGTCAGTAATCTATAAATAATTTACGCCAGGTGTTCCGAGATGAACAAATGTAGACCTAGGTAATTCGCGATGCAGTCAGCACTTGCGAAATGTATACTGAGAAAAAAAGAGTTAAAGTACAGAACGCAAAATTAAAACTAACAACACGCATTTATGCTTTCAGCCTCATGAAATGGAAGCTGTCCTACGCGCTCTCCAGCACTTTTTCTTTTACAGAAAACTGCGAATCGCCCATTTCATGATAATACCAGTACGCATATCTCACTGTACTAGCCATTAATTGCGTTGTGTTTGGCCGGAGGGCTGTATAACGTTAGAACAACACACGACCTATGTAAAAAAGCAGCCTCCGAAAATTCTAATTTTCTGAGACGAGACCGTTAAACGTAAACTAAATCATTCGCTACATTTGGCTCCCGTGTCCGATATGCGATCCCTACACAACACAGGCACTTTCGTAGCATTTGGGTAAACGGTACATTATATTCATGTCTGGTGTTCGCTTTCTTGATGTGATTGTTTAAACTGAATGGTGATGCGTTCACCTAAGGTAATGTAGGATTAAAAATGAAGAATATTTATAGGAGCCGCAAAGTGAACGCAAACGAACGAGGAAATGTTGGTGGGAACACGCGAGCTGATCTGAACAAGATAAAAAGCGCACAAATATCCTTTCTGCTCGTAGTTACCTGTTATCTTCTCAATTTATCATGCCAATGTTGTCTGATTTGTTTTTTTCGTTTTGTTTGCCGGCGCTTCTCTCAGATATAGTAGGAATATTGAGGCGGTGTTCTGTAAAAAGAACAAAAGTGTTTACACTTAATAAATGTTACAAAATGAACGCCACAATGACAAATAACATAAAACGGTGAAAAATAATGTTCACTTGATCAAATAAAAATGGAAGGGCCAAAAGTGGAGGAGACAGGCTTCATGACGACAACTAAATAAAGTAAAACATCATCTTTTATTTAGCTGATTCGTATACAGGGTATCAAAGTACTTCCTTATGATATTGTCACGTAGTGGTGAAAATGCCGTCGGCCACAAATGAGGATACTGGGCCGTCACAGTAATCAACTCTTTATTGGGCTGGCTTGCGCCCGCGATGCTTTGACTAAATTTGGGAGACAAGTTGGTTTCATTGTCAATTGCACTCAAACAGCATGGCAGCTGGATTCGAGCGCAATTGAAAGGCGAAGATTGGGGATTGCTCAATAGCTCACTTCGAATGGACGGCCTCGTAAATACGGCAGGGTATACCTTGAAAACTTTCACTGTATAATTCTCGCCAGTAGCATACATAGACGTGACATCATTAAACATGAAAAAATTAAAACAGCTAATTTTCCTCCATCCTCAAGTAATTAATGGGCACTGTGGTGCCCATGAGCCGCCATGTTTTGAACGTATGAGAGTCTGTGAAGCCTTCGGAATCATGGTACATCTATACGGTTGTTCGTACTCGGGTGAAACTCGATTTTACTCGGTTTTTGCACCCCGAACGTGTTCCTAAAAAATCGAGTAAAAGCCGATTTTTCCGGTTTTTTGAGCAACTGCGCCCATGGAACATGTTGAAAGCTCGTAGGGAAAGCACGAAAGCAGAAATTATTCAAGCAATGCTTTCGGATGAAGAGGCTCTTTATGTGAAGGCAGTCGTATTGAAAGATGCAATCAAGCCACTTTTAGATATCCAGAAAATTCTTCAAAGCGGAAAACCCCTGATGCCAAGCTTCGATCATCTCATCAACGTTAAGATTCAGGAGACTGTCAAACAGTTTCCCAAAATGATTGTTAAAAGCGATCGAGCAAACGGTGTTTTGTCTGTGCTACCTAAGAGCAGTGCCACACTTGTAAAAACTTGTGAAGAGCTTTGCGCGAAAATCTCCCCAATGTGGGTTACAGTCTGAAAGTGAATAGTCAGAAAAACAATAAAACCAGTTGACAAAGTGTAAACTGGGTGCCTTACTCGATCCATGCAAGAAGTGGCTGCTGAGTAAGGCTTTTGATGGCTACCGACATCTCTCTATTTTCGTGACGGGCAACGTAGGCTCGCTTCGCGGGCAGTTTAACCAGTTCTTGCTGGAAGCAAGCCAAGAGAACAGAAATGTTGAACTCATGTACTATTGGAAGCACGCAACTGTGTGCTACTTCAGACTAGCAAATGCTGCATTGACATTGTTGTGCCTTGCTAATGGCAGATGTTCTCTCAGCTAAGATACCTCCAGAGACCAGACAGGTCTTGGATGGAAACCGAAATGTCGTGCACGCAGATGATTATGTGTGTTAATAAGGGCGTGTAAAACGTGCAGCGGTGGCGTAGCGGTAGAACATCCGCCTCGCATACAAGAGGACCGGGGTTCAAATCCCGGTACCGCGCGATTCTCCACCGGATGAAGAAAAAAAAATCCGCGTGTCGATGGAATTGCATAAACAGGTTTTGGGTGCGACCTGATGTCGGTGAACACCTCCGGCAATGCACTCCCTCACCAGAACAGGAGTTGGCCACCCTGGTGCAGTAATTGGCTGCAACCTCCTATAATAAGCTCCATAAAACCCCGGCCCTCAGTCACCTGCGGCTGCGGAACAACTGCCACGGCGGCAGTCAGACATTGTGACGCAGCAGGGGGTGCTAAGAAAGCCTGGCTCCAGACAGGCCGCCATTGGATACTGACCCTGGCAACGTTTAATGCTAGAACCCTAGCTAGTGAAGCTAGCTTAGCAGTGCTGTTAGAGGAACTAGAGGGCATGAAATGGGATGTCATAGGGCTTAGTGAGGTTAGGAGGCCGAATGAGGCATATACTGTACTGAAGGATGGGCATGTACTGTGTTATTAAGGCTTACCACAGAGGCGACAACTAGGAGTAGGTTTCCTTGTCAATAAGTATATAGCGGGTAATATAGATGAATTCTATAGTATTAATGAGAGGGTTGCAGGCATCGTAATTAGGCCTAAAAAGCTGTATAAACTGAAGGTTGTACAGGCCTATGCACCTACATGTAGTTATGATGACCAGGCAGTTGAAAGCTTCTATGAAGGTGTAGAATCGGCAATGCGAAAAGTAAAGACGCAGTATACTGTACTAATGGTCGATTTCAATGCTAAGGTAGGGAAAAAACAGGCAGGAGACAAGGCAGTAGGTGACTATGGCATTGGTTCTAGGAATAGCAGGGGGGAGTTACTAGTTGAGTTTGAAGAACGCAATAACTTTCGAATCATGAATACCTTCTTCAGCAAACGGAAGAACAAGAAATGGACATGGAAAAGTCCTAACGGAGAGACTAAAAATGAAATCGACTTCATAATGTGTTCAACCCTCGCCATTATGCAAGATGTAGAGGTAATAATGAAAGTGCGGTGCAGTGACCACAGGATGGTGAGGTCCCGAATTAGCCTAAATCTGAAAAAGAATGCAACAGATTAGTAAGAAAGAAACCCATCAACGAATTAGCGGTGAGGGGGAGGGCAGAAGAGTTCAGGATCTCGCTGCAGAATAGGTTTTCAGCTCTGAGTATGGCGATATTACCCTAGAGGCAAGAAAAAATAATTTCAGAGATATCATTTCTGAGTGCCCGGTAGAAGTAGGCGGTAGGATACCGGCGAGGTGTCTAAGGAGACGAAAGATTTGATTAAGAAACGCCAGAATATGAAAGCTTCCATTCCAACAGACCAGATCGAATTGGCCGCGATATCAAAGCTAATCAATAAGCGCAACGTGGCCGATATAAGTAAGTATAACATGGAGAAAATTGAGCATGCTGTAAAGAACGGGGGAAGCCTTAAAGCGGTAAAGAAGAAATTGGGCATAGGCAAAAACCAGATGTATGCGATAAGGGACAAGACGGGCAACGTCATCACTAATATGGAAAAGGTAGTCAAAGTAGCCGAGGAGTTCTATACAGATCTCTACAGTAGCCAAAGCAGTCAGGACCGTAATGAGATTGGCCTTAAGGAAAAACAGTCAGACGTTCCACCAGTGACGAAGGACGAGGTCAAGAAAGCACTAGAAACTATGAAAAGGGGGAAATCAGCTGGGGAAGATCAGATAACTACAGATTTGATGAAGGAGGGGGGGATATCGTTCTAGAAAAACTGGCCACCCTGTATACGCAGTGCCTGGTGTCATCGACGTTACCGGAACCATGGAAGAGTGCAAACATTATCCTCATTCACAAGAAAGGGGACTCTAAGGACCTTAACAATTACAGACCAATCAGCTTACTCTCTGTTACGTATAAGGTATTTACTAAGGTAATCGCTAATAGAATCAGGACAACCTTAGACTGCAATCAAGCAAAATATCAAGCAGGGTTTCGGAAACGGTACTCTACTATCGATCATATCCATACCATCAATCAGGTGATAGAAAAATGCTCGGAATATAACCAGCCCTTATACATAGCATTCATTTATTACAAAAAAGTATTTGACTCAGTTGTAACCTCGGCGGTGATGCAGGCATTGCGAAATCAGGGGATAGACGAGCCATACGTGAAAGTGCTGGAAGATATATATATATATATATATATATATATATATATATATATATATATATATATATATATATATATATATATATATATATATATATATATATATAGTGGCTGCACAGCAACCATAGTTCTGCATAAAGAAAGTAACAAAATTCCCGTAAAGAAAGGTGTTAGGCAAGGAGACACAATCTCCCCAGTACTATTCACAGCTTGTTTGGAGGAAGTATTCAGAGACTTGGAATGGGAGCAGTTAGGGATAAGGGTAGATGGAGAATACCTCAGTAATCTGCGATTTGCAGATGACATCGCCTTGCTAAGCAACTCGGGGGATGAACTGCAAATAATGATTGATGACCTAGACAGGAAAAGTAGAAAGGTAGGCTTGAAAATCAATATGCAGAAGACTAAGGTAATGTTCAGCAGCCTCGGGAAGGAACAGCAGTTTACATTAGGTAGCGAAATACTGACCGGAAAGCGTGGCGTGAAATGGTCCATAGGGTCACGAAGAGTCGGACACGACTGAACGACTGAACTGAACTGAACTGAGCGAAATACTGGAAGTAGTAGGCGAATATGTCTACTTAGGACAGGTAGTAACCGCAGATCCGGACCACGAAAAGGAAATAACAAGAAGAATACGATTGGGATGGAGCGCATTTGGCAAGCACTCGCAGATTATGACTAGCAGCTTACCGGTATCGCTCAAGAGGAAAGTATACAACAGTTGCATCTTGCCTGTACTCACCTATGGGGCTGAAACATGGAGGCTAACCGAGCGAGTTCTACTTAAGTTGAGGACAACCCAGAGGGCTATGGAACGAAAAATGGTAGGGGTAACATTAAGAGATAGAAAGCGTGCACAGTGGTTCAGAGAAATAACCAAAGTTACCGACATTCTAGTAGAAATTAAGAATAAGAAATGGACATGGGCAGGACATGTAGTGCGAAGAGAGGATAACCGATGGTCGCTGAGGGTAACAAACTGGATTCCAAGGGAAGGAAAGCCTAGCAGGGGCGGCAGAAAGTTAGGTGGGCGGATGAGATTAAGAAGTTCGCGGGGGTCAAGTGGATGCAGCCAGCACAGAGCCGGGTTAAGTGGAGAAATATGGGAGAGGCCTTCGCCCTGCAGTGGGTATAATCAGGCTGATGATGATGTGGATGATGATGTAAAACGTCGGTGACCAGCTCATCTGAATAAAATGTTCCTTGTTCAAAAACTGACCTTTGCACATCACCGAGAGTACTAATTACGACAGAAACGCCACATTATAAAACATTTTCTTTAAAGCAACCTTAAACTTTATCGTAATTGCTACTCACGGGTCAGTAGAAATCGAATATATTATTAATTTGTGAATTTTACCTGATATAATTTGAAATTCGGATTGTTTCCACGAAAAACCCTATTTCTACTCTATTAAAGAGTAGGAAAATAATGCTCGATGTTTAGCCCCCAAATTTAAAAATTAAAAACCCGAAAACAATTAACACTGCACACCTACCGTGCATCCAGCGGAATTGCACATATAGTGATAGACCGGGTGGTCCTTGGAAAAGTGTACAGAAAACTGCACAACGTGCAAATCGCATAGGGCTTGCAAACCTAGCAACCACGATAAAATTTGTGCTAGTCATCAGCTTTTTTTCATCGCACCGGTATGATTGATCAAGGAAAGTGTGGGCCTGGTTTTGTGCTGCTCGAGGGTTTGTTAACAAAATGAACAAGTGGTAATCTATAGTTGAGCACTCTGTGGTTGATGCCGAGGAAGTAAGTCTATTTAAATTAAATCCTAATGACATCCCCAAACATACAAAATTTTCTGAAATTCCAGTATTATTAACCTTGGAATTTTTTTATTGTCACTGCGTGCATGCAGTGTATGCTTGAAGAAAACACTGCACTTAAAAGCCTGAAGTCATGAGACAAATTGTTGTAAATATAAAACCGTTATAAGCCTGTGCCCTAGTGTGAATGGGGTGGCGGATAGTACGTGAACGTTTTTGTGTGAAAGGTACTTTTTCATGTTCCATAATATTCTTCGGCTGAGTTCGCGATATCAAAGGATATTTTAGGCTTCCACGTTTTGCTCCGTACTCACAGTCAAAAATGTTTATGAGCGGAAGGGTGGTTTGTTCTTCATTATGTGCTAACCAAGTTTGCCCCTAATTCAATCGAAATTTGGTTATTGCTCCTGAGACACTGCGGTTTGTCGCAAAAAATGAGGTAAATAATCGCCTTGGTAACCGCAGCTGTCTACCAAGTCGTCGTTTTCGGGGCCAATCTTCTAGTACTTTCATACAGGTGGCGCCCTCCGCATTCATGGATAACATAGATAGGATGCTTCTGAGCCTGGGGTATGGTTCGAAGCACTGTTCACAATCTGGACGCTCAAAAGAACAGTTGAATGATACCAAATCAGTACAAGGACTGCATCTTCCTGTTCTACGAAGTTGTGGATATTGTGAGCCTTCCGTGGATGTTCTTTATTTTTGTTCATTCCATGATATTCCTCTTTCATTTGCACATACCTTCATCATCGTCCCGCGGCGCCGGCTCCGGCACGCGCCTGGGTTTTTGTCATCGGATTAAAATGCTAGACAGGGCATCGCTGGCCTTGCCCACGACCTGGCCGTCTCAACCTAGCCTTCTTTCACAATATCTACTGATAATATAACGAGAGAGTCTGATATCTAAATGGTTGTTTGTGAGCAGAGTTTGCCACAAGGTGGCATTGCAATGTAATCATCTAAGAATGTTTATTTGTTCAATCAACGAATATATTCATTCTGCGTCAGCCCAAAAGGTGGTAATAGAAGTATACCATTCATAGTAGTCATAATAGGCATAAGAATGAATCCCAATTTTACTTGAGCACTCCCTGTCCGCCGTGTTCATCACATCTGTAATGGTTACACAATCACAAGAGAAACATAGCTCCTTGTTTGTCTGCCGCGTATAAAGGTCATAAAATGTCTAAATACATTTATTGCAGGCCTTTCCTGGAGCAGTAAGCTCTTCCCTATTTTTGTTATCGATTTATTTATTCAAATTCAGAATGCCTTTCAATCGCTCATATCTTTGGATTACAAAGTGCCTTGAATACCACACTTCTTCATTCCAAGCATTCAGTTTGCTGTTATAATTTACTAACTTCGTTTATGCACACGCTCATGCACACGACCACGACTTGATTTTTCTTGCTGCTTACTACTTAATCTCATTTCTCTTTCATTACAGTTCGGCTTTTTAGCATTTCATTTTATGGCCATTCAAGAAAGTGTTTATTGACCCTTTTCTGAGGCACAATGAAAAAAGGAAAAATAATGGCCCCCTCAGACAAGTGTTATATAAGATTATCAATTATAATGAAAGGCTTCACTTATTGTTAGTCTGATTGAGATGTGCAATTTATTTCTCAAAAGGAAATGAAATTTCATGCAGTCAATTCTCCAAGAACGTTCTTGCATCAAGGTAACTCGCACGAACACTGGTAGGATGGGCGATGACCTCAGTTAAAATTTCAAGAACTGGGAGAGAGTGAACTTTTGTGCGAACGACGTGAGGACCAATAAGCAATCATAAGGCAAAATATGGCACATAGTAGTGTTTTATTAGTCTATGAAGCAAGAAAGCTGAAATGTATTCACAAGCGCATTGCAGAACATCACAAAGGCCACGCCGACACCCCGTACCGAAGGCGACGACTTCGTAACTATAGCTGACTCATTTTCAAGCAATGAGTTTGCCGAACCAATTTATTTATTTCATTCTTGTTCCGCAAGCCGCAGTTTAGCAAGCGAAGCACTATTGGGCAAAGACAGCGCGCGCAAGAAAATAGCGGATGAGTGCCATACATAGATCAGGGACAAAAAATAAGCAACCGAAAAGATCATATCAGAACACAAGGCATGATGAAATATCGACATATACGTGTCGGATATAACGGATAACGGACTGCCGTGAGATACCTACTATGAGAAGGAAGGTCACGCCCACTGCAGGCACAACGATGGCAGCCAGGAGGACAAAAGTGTTTGCGTAAGTGCTCTTTTGGCCTCTTTAAGAAGCTGCGGGTAAAAATTAAACTTGTTCCTCGCAAAACAAAATTGTTGATATGCGTCTGATCTTCACAGGGCATTGTAAGCATTCTGAAATGTTTTCTGCGAGTAATCGCGCATATTGAACATTATGTTGGCATTATAATTTTTGTATTATCGTTAATATTGATAATAAGCAACATTTTGAATCGAGAAGCAAGGCACCCATGTACCGTGCACTGACATCGCACAGCACACGGGCGCCTTGCTTTTCGCCTCCTTAGAAAATCGGCAGCTTTTCGATGCAGGCGAAATGCAAGGTGCCCGTGTGCTCTGCGATGTCAGTGCACGTCAAAGAACCCCAGGTGGTCGAAATTTCCGGATGCCTCCACTACGGCGTCTCTCATAGCCTGATTTGCTTTGGGACGTTAAACCCCACAAACTAAATCAAACCAACCTAATCTGTGTGTCTTACGACACACAGATGCATGGTACACATGAAAGTATTCAAGAGTGACTTGTTTTAATTCTGTCGGCGATAGCTCGACCTTCTTCCTGATGCCGGGTATTGAAAGAAGCACGTGGGGTTGATGCAGGCTCCATATTTAATAGGGCGGTCTATATTCGAGTGCAAACTTGGACGACAGAATAGAGCGATGTGCATCAAGGGTCTCTAAAAACGATGTTCGCGACCCGGTAATATGAAGAATGGCCATATGTCAAAGTCAAAGTTTATTTCCCATCTAAAACTACAGATGGAGGGGGATATGATGAGAGGGAACCCGGTAAAGTTGTCGGAAATGGGCCCTCAGGGCGTCAGCTGTTAGGTAGGCAGTTATGGGATGCTCCTGTGTAGTAACATAGTAATACAGAGGCACATTTCGGCAATCCAGGCAGGTGCGCAGAGCTTCAGTTTGAACACTGTAGAATTCTAAGTTGGTTTTCTGACATATACAAGTACAGGTAAGCTGTATCAAAGGAATCACATCAATAATGCATTGTACAGCTGGAGCATCGACCGCACGAATGCTCCTGTCACCCGTTAATAATTAGGGGCATATTATTAACGATACGCCCTTAACGGTGCGTACACTCCCAGACACCCTTAGAGTGAGAGGGGGTAGCTGTTCCGGACGGAAAGGAGATGCCCTCGACCTGCGTGGCAAGCTCAGCCGGAATTCAACTACCTTGTAGTGACAGAAGGGGGTGGTCGTTTGGTGCCCAGCTGTCGCCGGTTCAAACCAGTGTAAGGATCGGAGTCAGAAGTAACAACAAAACACAATTTATGCACAGCAAGAGACGATACAAAGGAATTTACAAGATCACTTGAAATGCACAGACGAGAGGTTCACAGAATACAAACGCTGAGCATGCAACTACAGAATGATTCAATAACACAGGCTTTACAACAGATCAAACACGAGAGAGTTAAATAAACAAACACCAAATTGTTCACCGGGCACTGTTGCAGTCAGACGCCTCAAGAGTCACGATGTCGCCGCCATACGAGACGAGCGCCGCTCCCTTGTAGGTCCGTGGGCTTGCCAGCAGAGGGTGATCCCCGGGAGTCCAGCCGAAGCACAGGCGAACACTTCGCAAACACTGACGAAATGTCTGCCTGACTCGACAAGCGGCGCGGTCGCTTTAAATAGGGCGCGCCGCGTCTGTTTGTTAGCACGCGTCAAAGCTAGCGCGCACACACACTTAACCCGCTGCATAGTTACTTTTAGCAAAGACGGTACTTGCCTTTATTGGGGAAACGTCATGGCGAGCTGTCACGAAATAGGCGCACATTTTCATCAAGCCGGCATGGCGCGAGGCCCGCGCGGCGTCGCGTGGAAAGCATGTAGAGAAAGCACCCTTCCCCGCGCGGGAGAGCGCGTAGCTTTGTACGCGTTGCCGTCACCCTCTTTCCCATTGCCCGGGGAGGACAGTGGTTCATCGGACTGGAATCCGCCAGAAAATTCCGGAAACTTCTTTGGGACCTAGCCAATGACGACGCGCGGCTCGACGGGAGGAGAAGAGAGAGCTATAACCAGCGAAGCAAAACGTGCAGCCTGGTTACTTTTATCAAACACGGTACGCGAGCAATGGCTGTCGGCCTCCTTTTCATGAATAAAATATATTGAGTCCAAGAAAGATTTCGGTCGATGATCACTCCTAGAAACGATGCTTGCTTTCGTAGGGTATTGCTTTACTATCAATGCGTATGGTATAAGGTGGCTTGCTGTTGCGTGTAAATTCAACTAGTGAACACGTTTCGATTGATATCTGTAGACCTTGCAGGGGGAGGTAGGCCGCAAGTATACTTGCCGCCTTTTGAAGCCTCGCTCTAACTTGTGGGCGCGTAACTCTTGATGCCCAGATACAGATGTCGTTTGAATATATTGAAAGTTGCGCCGACTGTGGTAATAAGTCGACAATCCCGACAAGAGTAAGATTGAAGGGCGTTAGGCTTAGCACTCCATTCTGTGCGACTCCACGGGAAGTGAAATGATAAGATATTGGGCCATCCTCAGTCTGCATAAAGGGAAATCTGTTGGATAAATAACTGCATATCAAGCAAAAAACACGATCGCCAAGCTCGCCAGCTTCCAGAGCATCCAAACCGACCTGGTGAGTAAAGTTGTCATATGCGCACTTCATATCCAGGAACATCGCCGCGGGTAAGCGCTTCAAAATTTTTTGACATACAGATGGTACCAGGCCCACCACGTTGTCAACTGAAGAGCGTCCACGTCGAAACCCGAACATTTTACCCTGATATAAGTTGGTAGCACTTCAGGTACCACTCAATACCTGTAAGCAGTATTCGTTCCAGTACTTTACCTACGCAGCTAGCCAGCGCAATTAGACGGTATGATGTCAAGTACAGAGTATATTTGCCAGGTTTCAGGAGCGGGCCTAAACGACTGCACTTCCACTCGTATGAAACTGTACCCTCATTCTATGATTTTTTATAATATACCAAAAAAACATGTCTAGCTTCCTGTACCAAGATATCCAAGTACACAGTATGTCACGGCGTTAGACCCGGTGATTATGACTGTCTGCAAGAAGCCAGTGCAGCGTCATGTTCCTCCACGGTGAAGGGAAGGTTCATTCGTGAATCCCGAGGAGCTGGAACATGGTTGAAATGTAGCGTTGCCGTTGGGGTCGATTGGCGTCCTACCTATAGGGCACAAATCTTCAGCTATCTCGACCTTACCACGTCTTTGGTAGAGTGGGGGAAATTTGAATGAGTAGACTTGTTGAAGGGATGTTCGGAGACCCCGAACGACATTCCAGATGCGCGATAAAGGCTTCCGTGGATCAAGCGCTCCACAGAATGACCGCCAACGTTTCGCCTCGAGGGCTTCAGTTGTGAGCTGAATATTATTTTGCATGCGCCTCGCATCTCTGAGATCGAACGCGAATTCGTTCGTCAATATCTATGCTGTGCCCTCCTTCGTAGTGATCGCAGGCGCTGTAATTAGGTATCAAACTCTGCGTAGGTAGTCATTGGGGTGAAGAAAGACGTCGCGTTGGTCATGGCCTCCTTAATTTTCTTTTCAAAACCTGCAGAGAGGCCTGCTCTGCAAGAATATTCCATAAATGCTTGAAACGCCGAACGATCGATGAGGTGCATACGTTTGGCAGAATTGGATGTGGAAACGCCTTTAGTGATCACATAGTTAGGTATGTGGTCGCTTCCGTGTGGTTCTATATCCGCAAACCATCGGATGCGGCTGGTAAGGCATCGAGACACGCAAGTCAAATCAAGACAGCTACTGTAAGTTTCCCCTCGAATAAATGTCAGCGTACCATCATTAAGACAGTGCAGGTTGGGATCAGATGCGAATGACACCAACTTTCTTCTCTTGATGTTCATTCGAACACTTCCCCACATGACGTGGTGAGCATTAAAGTCTCCTATGATGATCCAAGGGTCAGGTGTTTCTCATCAAGTCGTTCAATCGTGTGGCGTCAAAACGACATAATGGCGACATATAAGCACCCACAAACGTAAACTTCAGATTGCACTTCTTCGCTGTCATAAACTAAACGAGATCTGTGAGCAAAATGTATCATGCGATTCCGCGGAATAACAGTGAAGTTCTAGTATATAGTTAGCGATTAATATATTTAGATATAAAAATTGTAGTCAGCGATGGCGGAACGAGTCTCTCTACTCGAGAGTCCTCACAGAAAAGGAATAATCTCTTCAGGAAGACAGAGAGAGGAACCCTTTCTCTACGTCTTTACCTCCTTTCTTTCCTCATTTACTCCCTCCTTCCCTTCTGCCATCTCGCTATTCAACTTCCCTTTGCCCTCCCTCTCCTTATAGAGAGAGTACAGTCTCTCTGTCTATCTCTCGCTAGACCAATCAGGGGCGTTCTACGAATCGTAGCGGGCGGCCAAACTGCTCTGGTCTTTGCTAACGTTTCTGAAGTGCTCTCCTAAAATATTTTATCTCCAAGCTAAAAGTATGTTATTGTAAATACCAACCTCACAATAGCGAATGGCACCCCGATTCCCTCTACGATGTTGAAAACTAGATATAATTCATACTAGACATTTTACCTTTCACTAGGCGAGGAATCATACAATAACCTTCGGTAAAGGCGTTTGGGTGCATTTACACAGAAATTAGTGGAAAGCGCCTCATTTATATGTTGCATCCATCAGAACTGATGCTAAAGACCTTTACCCCGAATTTGGACATCTTTTGCACTAAGGGAATTGAATTTCTACTAGCGTTCTGGTCTATTGTTATCCACCTGTTGTAACTACAGGAATGTGGTTGTGAACGCAAAATTTCTTCAAGTTATGTATTTCCAATATTTCGTTTTACTAAGCGACCACTCTAAAAAAGGACGTATCAAAATAGACGTGTAGTGAAGTCTGCTTTTGACGGCTGTGTGCAGTGTGTTGACGTTTTAACCTTTAAACCGTCAAAGAAACTGTCTGGATCGAGCTCTGTTTAAAGTGTTACGATCAAATTTTGCACATTTCAACATTCCTCCTCAACTGCCTCTTCTTTCGCATGAATATGTATGTACGTCATTCCACTCTCACAATATCACTTCTCGTAATATACGAATACTACTGACTGAAAGATTTCAATACTCCAAAATCAGGTGGAACATCGTTACTTGTGACAGCAGTCATTATGTAGTAAACAAGTGAAGCATATGATTAGATGTTTGACTTTTAACTCTGTGCACTAATACAATATGAAACGGCGAGGCTCTTGAAGCTTATTTATCTAATTGTGAAAGGGCTGCAGTTTCAAGTTCTAGCACATCCCTGAGTTGCAGTGAAAAATTTTATCATCCACTTCTGATTAGTACTTACGTCCTTTTACCAACTTTCACTATATCTCAATCAGGTTATGTGAGTATCGCCTCCTTTCCAATATGCACGTGGTGACTGCATTGGTATCTTCGTTTTCATCCTTTTTTAATATTGCTGTTTATTACC
This sequence comes from Amblyomma maculatum, assembly GCF_055883805.1. Lineage (NCBI taxonomy): Eukaryota > Metazoa > Arthropoda > Arachnida > Ixodida > Ixodidae > Amblyomma > Amblyomma maculatum. Next base: position 122,413,606 of record NC_139354.1, on the reverse strand, counting down.
TCAGGGCATAAAAAAGTATGTAGAACAATTTTAAAAGCGTAATAAATGAAATAAAAAAAAATATTAGCTGTTCTAATAAAGTTTAAGAGAGCGATGATAAGGCCCTTGCGTCCAGGCAATATACGAAGGTGAGTTGTTCGGTGAAAGGCCCACTGCCGTCAGGTGCCGAATTCTCGTCGGCTTCAGTGCCGGGAAACCCCACAACAAGTGGTGAATATCTGCCCCATGATTTTGGGACTTGCAGACAGGACATTCTGGACGTTGATATATATATATCGATATTGAGACCATGTTCGTGTTACAGCAGATGTGAGGGCAATCCCGACCTGGGTCCTCCGTAGAGCAACCTCCTTGCGCGGGTAAGATCGCCGGGGAGGTTTAATGTAAAAAAACAAACTTAGGGCTCGCATGATAGGTTTAAAGGACGCAGAAATATAATATTTATTATCAACGCCATCTTCCTTCTTTTGTTTTCTATCCCTGTATGTGACATTTTTCTGTACCGTTTTATTCTTATTTTTGCTGCACTGCATGACCGCACGGCTGTTCCTATTTACTGGATTAGCGATGCTGACGACGAAGCTAATCGCTCCCCTGAAATACTTCTTGATTGTATCAGCCAGTATATCCCACTGCATACATCTACTCTCTATAATGTACCGTTCTCGTTTTCTCACTAACTAGCAGCGACTTTAAATCTCAACAAACGACGCCCACCTTAAAGCGAAACGCCATGTGTTCGGTGTCCATATTTTCTGCTGTTGAGCTGACACTCTTTTCACCTATCTAGCTTTATTCTGACTGATCGAACAAGCCGCCTAGGTCCAAGTAATTCAGGCGGCTGTGTATGCGGATAGGTGTATTTTAAAGTTTTACCAACAGTCTGGGTTTGGTATATGGGCAGAGGATATTCGCCGATGTTTTCCCTTTGCCTTCACAAGCGGGGTGTTGACTCCAGTATTGGGAGTGGAGTCCCTTGAATCCTCCTGCTAAATTCTGACGATATATTTGCGAGCTCTGCAATAAATAATATTCGCATTCTGACTCATGCGACTCTCAGAGGTCTGAATAGAGATGTTTCTGACAGGTTTGCCCAAAACTTCATCAGAGTACGAATCTGCACATTGCGATTCTGAATTGCTTCCATCTCTTATACCACTTAATTCTGGTCTTTTTACGAGAGGTTTATAAGTGCAAGTGAGGTGTCTGAGACCACATGTATCCTCTGGACGTGATGGTATTCCACTCACCATTACAAGGGCCTTCAGCACTAACTTGGTACATATTTTAACAGCTTTGTTTAAAAGGGTAAAAACTCCTTCCATAATGTGTGGAAAATGCACGTTCTCTTCGTTTCTTGTAATGAAGAAAAAAAATGTTTGCAATTATCATGAATTTTTCCTTCTAAGCCAAACTTGTAAGCTCACTAAATTAGCTTTTCACAACCTACTATCCCTCTATATCAAACATATACTCTCCAATGAGCATGGCTTCGTACGGGGTCGTTCTACAACTAACCTTGTCACATTTATGACGCATGCTTCTGTTTAGTCCTTCCGAGAGGTCATATTCATGACACGTTGTTCCTGAAAAATCGTCTCCGCAGTTAATACCACCGAAAAAAGTCCCTATTAGCAAAGACGGAAAAAATATCCCAAACTGGTGAAAACGTACCGTGACCTCAGGATTTTTTCCTAGCCTGCTGCTCGTGGCTTATAAAGTGTGAATTTCATGTCACAGACAATTACGCGTTTTACATTACATCTTTTATTATTTTTAGCTTGGACATTACATGTGCTTCTTGTGGTCACCTTTTTTGAACAGGATGCCACTGTGTTCTGGTAATATGAATTGGTTTATAGGAAGGGAAAGGCACTGCATTTGCCACATTTTTGTGGACACCTGAACCGTGCTGTAATGGAAGGGAGGAAGGTGATATTGAAATTCGAAAGACAAAGAGGAAGGCTATATAGAGTAATTTTGACAGTTTAGTAATGGTGACGTGGGAGATATCTCCACCCGTACATAGCGCGTCCTAGTCAGGACATGTAACGGGAGCCTATCTGGCGTGCGGGGACGGACAGAGCTTTGTCATGTAGGCTGAGGACCCGGACGCTGAGGACCTGCACGAGAGTTACGTTTGAAACGTAGGACGGCAGGAACAGGCAGGCCACGGTGGTCACTTATGGTCCAACTGGAACGATTGTTATACGCTTGCTGCCGATTACGCGGCAGCCAGCGTCGACAATTACAGTCATGCAGGGCGTGGCCTTCACTGTCACTGGAATGAGTGAGTGAGTGAACTTTATTAACTGCTCGGGGATCTTTTTCTTCGCCTCTTCAACCGAGGCTGACGAGCGGTTGGCGCCCCCAGTCCAGGCCACCACTGGCTTTCGCCAGTTTGCGAGCTCTTGTGACCAGGTAGAGCTGAGCCTCCGGGTCAGAGCTGGCCAGCAAAGCCTCCCACTGTCTTTCATTTGGGTTTTCAATTTTTGTAGTTGATGTGAGCTGCATTCCCATGTTATGTGGTACAGGGTAGGGGTCTTCCCGCACCACGGGCACTCGTCTCTGAATGTCGTGGGATGCATCATGTGTAATATGTGTAAATTAATGAAGGTGCCCGTCTGTAGCCGCCTCAGATCTATGGCCTCCTCGTTGCTGATCTTTTTATGCGGCTCCGGATATACTTTCCGCAAGCCTCTATAGTGTTGTAGTATTGTGGTGTAGTCAGGGTCAAGCGGAATCAGGTGCTCTGTCCCGAGACTGTTGGGCGCACGGTAGGTTGCATGTCCTCGTGCTACCCTGTCTGCGTACAATTTCCCCGTGACCCCTGCATGCCCCGGAATCCACACTAGTGTTTGAGTGCATTGTTTTGTTGGCTCGCTTGTGGAAGAAAGGATTTGGTGCGCTACCTTAGATAATTTACCCCGTTGAAAATTTCCGCATGCGGATTGAGAGTCGGACAGTATCGTCAGACTCTCTCCCGTTTCTCTTCCTTGCCTAATGGCCAGTGCGATAGCCACTTCTTCTGCCTCCGTGACTGTACAGTTTTGGATCGAGGCGCTAACTACCTCCCGGCCTTCGCAGTCTGTGACCGTGGCTATCGCCCTCATTGCGTTGGTTTCGTATAAGGCTGCGTCGGTGAACCTTGACGTGTCTTGTTGGACAAATGTTTTTTCATAATACTCTGCCCTTGCCTGCCTTCTTCCCGGGTGTAGGCGGGGGTCCATGTTTCTAGGTATGGGCCAAACTCGGTACCAATTTCTGACTTCCCGCGATACCTCTCTTGTCTTGTTATAAACCTGTAGGTGTGTGCTATATCCCAGTCTTTCCAACACCCGTCTTCCCGTCCTCGTTTGTAGAAGTCTGTTTAGCTGTGACTTGATTTGGGCTTCTGCTAATTCTTGTATTGTATTGTGCAGACCCAGAGCTGCTAGTTTGTGGTTCGGTGTGTTCTTGGGGAGCTTGAGTGCGGTCTTGATAGCCATTTTGATGATGGCGTCCGCTCTGTCTTCCTCTCCTTTGGTCATATTGAAGTAGGGTAGAGCATACGCTACTCTGCTAATAACGAGGCTCCGGACAAGTTTGAGTGTGTCGGGCTCCTCCATCCCCATCTTTTTGCTGGTCACCCGTGCTATCATTCGGGCGACCTGCTGGGTCGAGGTCTTGAGCAGATTAAGCGTGTGTTGACACCTTTGATTCGATTGGAGCCACATCCCCAGGATCCTCACGGTTGTCTTTTCGGGCACTGTCTCCCCTTGTAGCCGGATCTCGAGCTTGTGGCCTTGATCTGTGGGAGCAGAGCGGTTGCCCTTCCCTCGCCAGAATCTGATCAGTTCTGATTTCCGTGATGAGCACTCCAAGCCCCTCTGCTTTAGATATTCTTCGATGACAGATGCTGCTTCTTGCAATTTCGCTTCCTTCTCCCCGAGTGATCCTGTGGTCGTCCAGATGGTGACGTCATCAGCATACATAGCGTGTTGTATGCCCTCCACCTTCTCGAGGCGCCTGGCCAGGCCAATCATTGCCACGTTGAACAGCGTGGGCGAAATGACTGCTCCTTGAGGTGTCCCTTTGTTGGGCGGGGAGAAGGTCTCTGTTTCTATATTGCCAATCTTGATTTCGGCCGTCCGGTTACTCAGAAAGCTCCTAACGTACTCGTAGACTCTGGCTCCACAATTCGTGTCTGCCAGGCCATCTAAGATCGCCTTGTGACTAACATTATCAAATGCACCTTTAATGTCCACTGCCAAAACTACGTGTTCTGCCGAGCGTGGGATACCTGTCAAGACCTCTTCTTTAATCTGCAGGAGAACGTCCTGGGCTGATAGCTTTTCTCTGAAGCCAAACATGGTGTCCGGCATCTGAGCGCTATCCTCTAAGTAATTTTTCAGTCTATTATTGACAACCCTCTCGAAAATCTTTCCCAGGCACGAAGTTAAAGAAATGGGCCGCAAATTCCCTATTGGCAATTTTTTCCCGGGTTTCTGGATCATGATGACCACCGAGTGTTTCCACTGCGCTGGCACCGTTCCTGCTTCCCAATGCTTGTTCATGAAATGCGCCAGTGCCTTGATATTGCTGTTGCTCATGTTCCGAATTATGCCATTAGTGATCTTGTCGTCACCAGCCGCTGTGTTTCGAGTGGCACTTGCTATTGCCGTCCGGACTTCTTCCTCCGTGATCGGCTCGTCCATTTTCGGATTTGGGTTTCCTTTGTAATCTTCTGCGTATGGATATGGATCCACTAGGTCTACTCCGTAGCATTTGTCGTGGACGGCCTTGATCACATCTTCCTTCGTGCCTGGGAATATGTGTAGCAACCGCTCCAGCGACTTCTGCCCCTCTCGCTTGGTTTTGGTGGGGTCCATGATGGCTTTTAGAATTCGCCACGTCTTGGAAGTGCTGAGCGTCCCCTGCAGAGAGTCGCAGAATTTGCCCCAGTTGGCTCTCGTCAGTTGTTCAGCGTACTCCGCCGCCTTCTTTGTGATCTCCACAATTTTCATCCTAAGCTTTCGATTGTGCCTCTGTTTCTTCCATCTTCTTAACAGTCCCCTCCTCGCTTCCCACAGGTGGAGTAGATGGGCGTCTATTTCTGGTGTCTCATTTGTGCGTGTCAGTTCTTGGGTAAATCTCTGCTTGTTTTTCCGCAGCGCCCCGCACCAGCTATCAAGATCCTCAATCTCGCCTTGGTCCTCCTCCTGCGCTTCTCTGAACTTGTGCCAGTTGGTAATCCTGGCTGCGCCAACCTGTCGCCTGATCTTGTAGGTGTGGATGGTCGTGCTCACTATATAGTGATCACTGCCGAGATCGTTAAGCGTGTTTATCCACTCAACATCGCCACAGTTCTTGACCATCGTAAGGTCCGGGGTAGTGTCCTTGCTCACACTGTTGCCCGTTCTCGTGGGCACTCCCGGGTCCGTTACCAGTGTTAATTCATGTCTGTCTATTAGCTCTCTAATAATGCGGCCTCTCTTGTCCTGTCGCGTGTATCCCCAGGCCAGGTCTTTTGCATTAAAGTCGCCTAATATAATTAGCTGATTTCCTCTTACCAAGTTTAATGTTTCTCCGAGAAGTCTGTCGAAGTCGATCTTTCGTTGGGAGGGGGGGCTGTATACATTTAGGATAAAAGTGCCCTGTTTTTTGTCACTCTTTTGGACCACCTCCACAAGGATACGGGGTGTTTCAATCCCTTTAAATTGGTCATGCCGAATTGTTGTAATGGTCTTCTCCACCATTGTCGCCACCTTCCAGCTCTCGTCATCGGCAGCAAAGACCTCGTACCCGCTAATTGAAGGGGAACTGCCAACCTCCTGTAGGGCTATCACAGCCGGTGGTTCCGCTTGTGAGGCCAGCAGCTGTGACAACATCCCTTTCTTGCGTCGGATGCTTCTACAATTCCACTGCCAAATCTCTAGGCGGTCTCGCTTCGCCTTCTGGTGTCTAGTCATGATCGGTCTCAGATTGCAAGCTTGTCAGTCCGGGCCTGTGATACGGCTTCTCAGCCCTTTCTCTTACTGTGGTGGCTGTTGTTTGCTTCCTAATCAGTTTGGTCATCTCGATTTGCATTGCCTGAAACTTTTGCTCTATATAGCCTGTGACTTGTTCCATGGCTTTCTTTGTGATTTGCTCAATGATGTGTGGGAGCAGCTGTGCTAGCTTTTCCTCTACTATTCTTCCTACGTCTTCGGCAGTCAAAGGGAGTGTCTGATTTGCCGATGGTGTGGATTTGTCGAACCTGTTTTGTGTAATGTTAATTTGGTTCTGCATCTGATCTAATCGTTGCTTAATCATTGCGTTCTCCTTTCTTATTCCTTTTAGCTCGGCTAGAATTTCTGTTCTTTCCTTATCTAGCTGTTTTTGGGAGGGCAATGCTGGCCAGCTCACCTGATCAAGGTCTTTTTTCTTCTCTTCTTTCTTCTTCTCCCAGGCGCCTGGCTTGCTTTTCTTCGCTGGCTTCTTGAGTTCCGTGTTGGCCTCCGACCTGGACTGGGACCTGGACCGCTCACGCGATGTTTCTTCCTCCCCGTCCGAACTGAACCACCTCTGATGCTTCTTCATGATGCCACTGATGCCACTCGTTTCTGGGCGGCTCTGACGTGACTTTGGATGTCCCTTTGTCTTTGTGATCTCCTTGAGCTTGCTTCGGCAGCCGGTGGCTCCAGTCTCATGTGCTCCTCCACAGAGAGCGCATTGGAGTTCGCACTCGTGACTTTCCTCCGGATCTTGCTTGTTGCATCTTCTGCATGCCCTGATAGACGGGTTCGGGCATACGTCTGTTCGGTGTCCTGGCTTTCGGCAGGTGTAGCAAAATTGCTTCGTTGGCTTGTACGGATCGCATGGGATCTCTCCCCCATAGTAGTACACCCACTTCGGTACGATTGGCCCCTCAAAGACAATGAGGGCCGACTTGGACTTGCCCATTGCTCTGGCCGCGATAATTTTCACGCCCTGGGTCCTGACGAACAGGTTCTCCATTAATTCCTTCTCCGTTGCCCCGGGGTTGATGCCATGGGCCACCCCTTTGAGGTACTCTTCCGGTGTAGTCATAAAAGCGTTGACCGGATGGTCTTTTCCCTCGAAATTCAAGCTTCGGATGCTCATCATGCGCTCCGCCATCTGTATGTCTGGGTGCTGGTGACGATGATGTTGGATCCCGGTCGAAGGCGGACCAACAAGTCTTTCAGACGAAAATTCTGTGGATCTCCGCAGGCTTGCGCTATAGCCTTGGCTGATTGGGGTGTTGTCAAGTTCTTCACCACCAGACCCTGATGGGGTCTGAAGATCACCTTAGCGTCATTCATCGGCAGTGGTTTCGCGCGCCTGATTCGCCACTCCGCCTCTCCGCCTTTAAAACGGTTCGAATTTCGCGCTCCCTCCTCCGCGCCGGGCCGGCGTCCTCTCGGAACAGGCGCGTCAGCTACGTCGTGACGTTGGCTGGAATCTTGCACGGTGGCGCTGCCTCCGCGGCCTCCCCGGCTGCTCTCCGCGCCGCTCGCCATCTTGGATTCATGTACCGCCGCAGCGGCCATCTTGGCTGGTGGCGCCGTCGTCGCCGTCTCGCCCACTTGGGTGTTTGCTGTCGTATTCTCGGTAATGTTGGCCTGACGCTCCCGTTTTTTCGCTTTTTTTCTGCCATAGTCTCGAAACTACGGTTGTCCACTCGCCTTGAAAGGTGTTTTCCGTAGGATTCGTGTCGGTGGTCTCGATGGTGTTGGCAGCCGGCGTTCCGCCTGTTTCCCCGTCGGGTGGAGGCAGGTTCGGGCATGGTGTGGTGTCCATCGATAGATCTTGGCCTTGGGTGCCGTCCATTCTCGAGCGAAATGTTGGCCCGGATGGACCTCCTTTGTCTAGATCCTCGCCCCCGCGGTGGCTGCCGCCAGCCGCAGGGCGCTCTCGGTTCCACTCGCTCCTCCGCTGCAGCGCTAAGCCTAACGCCGGCGTAGTCGATGGAAGTGCTGCGATAATCGAAAAATCGGTGGTCCGCTCACCAAAAAGTTGGTACTGTCAGACTCCTGTCATGTTCCGATCTTCGCTTGGTAATTTGAAGGTGGTCCGATGGAAGTTGGCACCGCAATAGGCTCTTTTGTCGGGAGCCGAAGTGGACGCGTCTGCCCTGTCCGGCGTCAGTTGCGCGGCAGATAGCAGCGACTCTCACTGGAAAGGATTGCACGCCCATATACACAGTAGATTCCAGGTAAATCCTCCATTGAGGCAGCCGCGTCAACGCTCAATACCACTTTCATTTGTCATGGGCACGACCGTGGAGCTACATCACTACCAAGCCTTTTCGGAGCAGACGGCATCAACAAGCCGAAATTCTCTTATGTGCTCTTGTACGTCATTTATTAACACTTCCCCAGGTGCAAAGGCTACAATGAGGTGCATTATTAAGTTACAGTAGACAATTTCATTTTTTTACGCTTTGTGCAACGGCTGATCTTTTGTTGACGCAAGTGAACCAAACTTATATCTTATCTACCGTTAACTGAATGGCTTCGAAGATACCGGGTAGAAAATCATGCGAACCAGTGTCACACTGGGTCCTGATATTTTTACAAATACAACCAAGTGCGGAAGCTGCTCTTAGAGAATGCGAAAATTTTAGCGCTGCCGCGATATTTTTGTAAGGTTCACATTTTGTGGCGCCCATTTTTATTTTGTTTTTAAATGTTGTTTTCTTAAAATGTTTATAAAATTTTGTAGATATTTCTTTTTTATTGTTACCTTTTCATTATAAATTTTTATAAGTATTGTGAGGCATTATACTAAACAAATTCATTATACTGAACAAGTCAGTGATTCACAGGGAAGAAAGGCTCAGTATCTGTCACAGTAGGAGCTCTAATCGAGAGTTCAAGTCACGTATACCTGCCTCTAAATAGAGGACTGGATTTGAAACTGATTTTAGCAACCCCAAACATAGTTGTAAAGCGCGCCTCTCCAGTAGCAACAAAGGTCGTAGTTTGTATTAAGGTCTACCCGAGAAAAGAACACATTCGAACTCCAGAATTGGTCTCAAATACGTTCTATAGAGAAACAAAAGAGTATCTCTACGCATACCGAATTTCCTATGGCTAATTCGAATCAGGCGACCAAGCGCTCGCTCACCTTTCAGGCAATTACTTTTGATACGAGGCCGTCAGTCTAATTGGGAGGGGTATAATACACCCAAGTACTTACATTCAACCTGTGGGACTTGTGAACCGCAATACGCAAGAGGGTGTGCCGGTGGGAAAATAGTGCTGAGGATTTCTTCACGTTAAGAAATAATTTTAATTTAGAAGCCAAACTTCTGGGGCATTCAAGTAGTGTTGCAATAACTGGTGTAATGACCATCTCGTGCAGAAGAGAAAAAGGCAATATCATCCACATACACGCACACTTTTATATTTGGATGAACAGGAATATCCCTCTTTAATATATTAAATAGCAATTGAGGTAGCACCGATCCCAGAGGCACGCCTCTAGTTTGGTAATACGTTTCAGAAGTTATAGGACCTCTAGTGCAGAAACATTTCCTATTCCTTAATAGTTCTTTTAGTTATGCAAAAATGTAAAAAGGCGGCCTAATTTCCTTTATCTTATTCAACAGTATAGAGTGTTCTACACTGTCATATGCTTTGGCGATATCCAAAGTACCAATGCCGACACTTCTTTCTACTTCATTGCTAACCTAATTCTACTATCCAAATCCGTATGAGCAGTCCAAATCCAGCTCCCTTGATGAAACCCAATTTGTGCATCACTTAATGCATTCAGGGTCATCACATGGCTTGTGAGGCGCAGGTGACCTATGCGTTCAATAAGTTTCACTAGATTTGAAGCTAGAGAAATCGGCCGAATATTATCCAAATCAAAGCCTTTTTGAGGATGTTTGAGGATTAGTATAATTTTAGCAACTTTCCAGTCTTCAGGTAACCAAGGAGTTTCCAGGGGAAAATTTAGAAAATTCAACACTTCCGACTTGTGGTCTTGCACTAAAGCTTTCAGCATAGCGACTGTAATACCGTCACACTCAGGAGCTGCAGGTTTCAAAGCAGCCGCTGTACAATGCAAATCCGATGGCTCAACTCCAATGAAATCAGCACGTGGCGTAGGTTGAAGTAACTGAATTACCGTTCGCGCGTGAAAGCGAATAGCAAGGCCGTTCGCAATTTGTTCAAGTTTATCTTTTGCTGCATTCGGTGATAACACCTCTCACTCGGTTGTATGTGGTGGAGATGAACTTTGGTTTCGTTCTATGAACATATACAATGCCTTCCGATTAATTGGATTAGAGAGATAAACATTCATGTTAGCATTATACTCATCCTTTGATATAGGAATAGCTTTTTTTTTTAATTGAAGCAGCATAAAATTTATAATTTATCCAATTTTGGGGACACTGCTTATGGGAAAGGTTCTTGCATGCAGATTTTCTACGACGGAATGCTTTTTCACATTCTTCGTTCCACCATCGGCACAACATTTTGTTAAGGACAGACAATTTCAAAGTGAACATTGAACGCTCAGTGGCAGCTAGTAGAGAAGAGAGTGCTTGTTGAGCGCGTTCAGGATGCTCAAACGATGCTATGAACAAAAATTTGTCAACAATAAACTCTTTAAAGAGTTTATGGTTGACAAATTTTTGTTCACAAATAATTACTCTAAGGGGAGCAGATACTATAACAAACGCAACTGGGAAGTGGTCACTAGATGTACAACAATCCACCGTAGCCCAGGATGAGAGCCTTAATTCATTTGCTGCTAACGTTAAATCAATTACTGACCTAGAAGCTACTCGCTGGTAGGGTATGTCTGGACTATTACAGCAACGCACACCATTTATAGACATCCAATTCCAAAGCCGCTGCCCACATATATTTGAACGATAACCCAAAATAACATGGTGTGAATTAAAATCGCCAGGAATAATCGGTCTGTTCATTGAACTCAATAGATCACTTAAACAATCTATTGGACGGACATCTGTTGGGAAGCAGACATTTGCAATAGTGAGAGGAGCACACTGTGGAATTGCGACATCAAGTGCAAGCAGTTCGCAGTCTTGTCGTAGAATTTTGTGTGACACCTTCGCCCGATTAAATGTTTTGTGCCGAAATTAATGTTAGCAAGCCGCCACTCCGGCCGCTAGTGCCATCTGATCTAAAAGTTCTAGAATATTTGAGAGAAAATGGCCGATTTGGCAAAAGCCAAGTTTCTTGAAATAAAATTATGTCTGGGTTAAAATTTGAGATAACATTGTGTAAATCGTGAAACGAAGATGCAATTGAACGACAATTCCACTGTAGTACTTTTAATTTTGCCATGATTATGGTAGAATTCGGAAGGTTGTAACAGCCTCCTTTAGGATATCAGTGTTATTCTGAAGATTAGGGGAACCTTTTTTACTTTTAGTGTTAGAATGGGCGGATTTTGAGGGAAAAGAAGAAGCGCAGCGCTTCTGGGCTGAACGTGCGATCTCTACATCCAATGGGTAAACGGTGAACACGTGGGTATCCACAGAACTCTAACCCTGTACTTTCACTGAGGAAAAAGAAGTAGGCGTCGTCTGGGTAAAATCTCCATCAACAGAGGCCCTAGCAACCATAGGAGCATGGCGTTCAGCTATACCTGGGTTGCCAACTTCCAAAGCTGCAATTTCGGTAGAACCTATCTGTGTAGATATGACCTGTGACACAGCTTCTGTAAACATGCTTAAAATATGCTAGAAGAAACCCTTGATTTCTCTACAGCTGAGACAACCGACTTTGTCATGCCTGTTTCCACATCCGAAGCTAGTGTTTTTGCACAAGCTGCATACGAATTCCTCTTATGGTCTAGCTGTGCATAGGCATCTGCTCTAGACCACTTTTTATGCTGGATAATGTCGAAAACAGTTTGCTCATCTGCGCGTTTTGGGCGAGCATCATCATCATCAGGGTGATCTGTGTGACATAGACTGCAAATTACCACAGCAGACGTGCACATGTCAAACGAATGGGTGTCTCCGCACAGTCTGCAGCGTGTTGCGGATTTGCACGCCGTTTTGCTGTGTTCAAAGCGCCAGCAGTTTTTCCACTGCAAAGGGCGAGGCTGCAGGGGATCTACACGGTACACAATGGGTCATACCTTCATCTCTGTTGAACAGTTAGCCCCGGCAAACTTCGCTATCATCGATTATTTCGGCACCCTGGGCCCACCAGCATCTCTGCTGCAACGGAATAGTGACAAGACGCCAATGCTAGCCTCATTAAATTCCTCGGTGATTTCTTGCGGAGAAGCCGACGAATCCACGCCGCGTATAATACCTTTTGCACATGCCAGCTGTTCAGGTATAAAACGCTTTACTAGCATTGATGCACACGATGTGTATCTAAGCAAGTCCGCTACACACTGTATATTCGAGGACTTACAGAGGATACCTCTCCTGCCAAACGGACACACCTCAGAGATTTGTAGGCAGTGGCGGTGCCAGCCCTTAGCTGCTCCTGCATTATTTTTGAATTTTTCATCTTCAGGGCTCCATCCCCAATTGGTACAAATGCCACCGGTAATATTGTTACGAAGCGGCAAGCCGATGAAGACAGGAGACAGAACATGACCGATGACGATGGTAGATGACATTTAATGAATGTTCGCGGGACTAGCGCGAGCGCTCCTGCCCGCGCCACTGCCCGCTTCTTCTTCCTTGTCGTCCGTAACATGACCCGGGGCCACCGAGCGATCGTCCCGATCGTGGACGAGGAAGTTTAGTGATGTTAATGATTTTATGGCATGATGATGGGCGTGTCTGGACGCTTGAATGCGAAGAGGATGAAGGATGAATAGAACGGCTTGCCGGTACGATGTCTGATGCGTGGGTGATCCGCCTCCCTTGGAACTGTCAACCACCTGTCACCAGAGTCCATGGGACCGATGGCTCGAGGTCACGTCGGGCAGCTTGGGCGGGGGTTGCGTGTTCGTGTCCATCGGTTCCTTCGGGTCATTCGGGTCTTTCGGGTCCTTCATCTCGGTTCTGATCGGTATGTCTCTTCTCCTTGTCTTCAGGTCCGGGCTGGGGGCTGGACGGTGATAGTTGTTCAGGTCTGGGCTTGAAGGGCTGGGGCGAAGCTGCTCGGCGATGTCCCTGGGCCCTCGGTGATGATCCCGGATTGAAGATGGTGTCGATGCTCCAAGGCGAGGATGGGGATGCCGTACGCCGCACCTCCAACCAAGAGATGTTACGTGGAAGATTTACAGTCCCAAAGCTGTCCGCACAACTAACGTTGATGAGGGCACCGATTTCACAACACTCAGCGTCGTCGTCTTCTCGGAGTCTGTTGCACTTCTTCATCCCCATCACGAACAGAGAATACAGCTAAGTAACACTACCCCCCCCCCCGCGGGAAAAGCACAGTCCCGGTGCGGTCTATGTTAGCGAAATAGAACGTTGATGATAGGGCTTCAGACGGGACACATGCACTATTTCGGAGGTTGGAGCTGTGGACGTGGACTTCGGAACCACAGATTCAACTTCGTAGGTGACGTCGGTAACGGGGCGCAAAACACGGTAAGGGCCAGTGTAACGGGGCAAAAGTTTTTCACACAAGCCCACTCGACGGCACGGGAGCCACAGCAAAACGAGAGATCCAGGAGTGTAGTGGACATCACGGTGGCGGCTGTCGTACCGGATCTTTTGAGAGTCTTGGGATGCAGAGAGCCTGCCACGAGCTATCCGGCGGGCATCATGAGCACGGGTGACGGCATCACTGGTGTAAGTACTGGTGGCGTCTGCCGCGGGTAGAGAGGTGTCGAAGGGTAGTAACGGGTGTCGGCCAAATAATAAATAAAATGGGGAGTATCCAGCGGTAGAATGGACAGATGAATTGTAGGCGAATGTGACAAAGGGGAGATGAACGTCCCAATCTCGATGGTCGTCAGACACATACATGGCCAGCATGTCTGTGAGGGTACGGTTTAGACGTTCCGTGAGGCCGCTGGTCTGGGGGTGATATGCGGTGGTAATTTTGTGGCGGACGGAGCACGAACGGAGAATTTCGTCAACCACTCGCGACAGGAAACAGGGGCTACGGTCAGTTAGTAGTTCGCGAGTAGCACCATGATGAAGAATTACGTTTTCTAGAAGGAAGTCAGCGACGTCTGTGGCGCAGCTGGTCGGGATGGCTCGGGTAATAGCGTACCGAGTAGCGTAATCGGTGGCGACGGCGATCCATTTGTTCCCCGAGGTGGAAACTGCAAAGGGGCCAAGGAGGTCAACGCCTATACGGGAAAATGGGTCAGTTGGTAAGGGTATTAGCTGCATATGACCTGAAGGCAAAATTGTGGGCTTCTTCCGGCGCTGACAGAGTTCACACGCGGCAATGTACTGCTGGACAGAGCGGTAGAGCCCCGGCCAGTAGAAACGTCGGCGCAGGCTGTAGTATGTGCGAGAGACACCCAAGTGGCCAGCCGTGGGAGCATCATGCTTTTAAAGGAGGGTGGAACGCAGGTGTTTTGGAACGACGAGCAAAAGGTCTGTGCCATCTGGTCGCATATTACGTCGGTATAGGGTGTTCTCGTGGAGCACAAATAAGGCGAGAGATGGGTCAGGACGGTCGGAGGTAAGACGGAGGATAATGGAATGCAGAGAAGGATCTAGGTGCTGTTCCTTGGCAATGTTGGCAAAGGCGAAGACAGATAAGACATATGCATCATCGTCAGAGTCTGTAGGACTAGGGGAGTCGACGGGATGACGTGACAAACAGTCGGCATCTTGGTGAAGCCGGCCGGACTTGCAGACGACGGAAAAGGTGTATTCTTGTAAGCGTAGCGCCCAGCGCCCCAAACGGCCAGTAGGATCTTTGAGAGAGGAAAGCCAGCACAAGGCATGATGGTCTGTTATCACAGTAAAACGGCGGCCAAACAAATAAGGGCGGAATTTTGCAATAGCCCAGACAAGCGCCAGGCACTCTCGCTCTGTAATAGAATAATTTTGTTCGGGTGTTGAGAGGAGGCGGCTGGCATACGCAATCACCCTTGTACGGCGGTGTTGTTGCTGAGCGAGAATAGCTCCTATTCCATGGCCACTCGCGTCGGTACGGAGTTCAGTATTGGCGGAAGGGTTGAAGTGGGCCAAGACTGGTGGAGTAGTAAGAGCAGCAATATGCTCATTCCATTCCTTCCAAACCATTCCAAGTCCAAGCTCTGGGCCGGCATAATGGCAAACCAGGATGCCGAACCCCCACCTGGGGAAGCTAGGGGTATTATAGCTAGGGGTATTATGAACTCTAATTTCGGTTTAAAACAACTACTGGCCAATCCAATGTAACTCTATTGAAACCAAATAGTGACTAAATCTATTCTTGTCTTTATGCGAGAAATTTTTATTTTGCTCCTTTTTTCTTTTCTTTTGAGACATTTTTATATTGCATGCTTCTGTTTTGAGGGGCTATTTCATATGAGCCTCAAAAGCTCAATATCAGTTAACTTTATCCTTCTCCAGAAACGAATACTTGATAAAGTAGAAGAGGAAGAAGAACGAAGCTGCAGGGTGCCGGCAGTTACCCTCGCGTCACTCTTCTGCAGCATTTCTCGCTCAAAGAGGTGGCCAACGTCACCACAGGTGGAAGTTTGTGAGATGAAGTGCCTGCTTGTCTTCACAGTAGCTTTGGTAGCCAGTGGCAAGGAAATGGAAGGCCACTCTCGTCACTGGCAGAACTACCTCAACGGTCTTCTCGCCCAGCTATCCCAGGTGAGTTTTCTTCACTGCACCCTTTATCTCTAAGCGCCCACAGCTTGCCGCTCTCTTCGGCAATAAATACTGACTTACAACATGCGAAATTTAAATGCCAGGACGCCTGCCGGCTGTTTCGTTTAGCTATAAAATTTGGCTTGGTTTGGTTTGTGGGGTTAGGGTTCCAAAGCGAGTTAGGCTACTAGAGCCGCCTTATTGGAGGACTGCGGAAATCTCGACCACCTGTGGTTCTTTAATGTGCGCTGATATCACGTTGCACACGGACGCCACTCCGTTTAACCTCCATCGAAACGCAGCCGCTGGCGGTAGGCTTACCAATGGAATCGTCACGTGACTGCATTTAAGCCCAGAAAAATGGATAACTCTGGAAAATACGCAGCGGAGTGCCTTGCGTGCTCTAGATACACTACAGTATTTATATGCCTATTATTGGGAAGGACTTAATTGCTTAATGCGGTGTCCGGTGTCTTAGTTGTCAATCATCCTGACAGCCACGCCGAGCACGTGAGAAACGTTCTGCTTGCCTAACGTCATGCTAGCAATGGTTGCCATGGAGACCGCCATCGCAGGTTAGCAATAGATAGTGATCGATAATGATAGTCACAGTGATGGTAATGACAAATGATTGGTTATGACATAATCAACTGGTGAAACGTGGTGACGACATGGCCGCTCATAACGACGGACGTCCGATCTAGGCGTCCGTGCGGCGCCCTTCATTTGGATCTTCCTCGAACGCCGCACCACAAGCATATAAAGCAGAAGCCGTACAGTGGGCATCAGCGGCGCTTCAAATTAGATTACAGGAAAGAAACGCCGCAGCATCTAACACTTCTCCGCGGAGACCTTATCCGAGTCGAAGAAAAGGAGAAAGGTGGAGCAAGACTATAACGAGGTGCCGGTATGGAGGGCTCCATACCACCACCCAACGGACGCTTTCGCCTCAGCGAACTTTAGGGGTCTAAAGTGCCCCCTGTGGCATAAATAAAGCTCTCTGTGATTGCTAAACATGAAAGATCAAAACAAGCTGAGCAAGGGAAACGTACTTCTCGCTACGTATATCCTAGCAAAGCTTAACTAAGCTACTGCCAAGATATTTCAGGTGAAAGCCTTTGTGGCTCATCGTTGTAAGTTGTAATGTGTCGACAAAAAAATTAGAGGGTCTCTTAGATGTCTCTTAAGAGGAGAATTGCAAAACCTACCCGTCCTATTATATAATTCGCCTCCCATCGTTAGTCTCTTGTCGACATTCGTTGCAGTGCTACATATAATTGGTTTACAGGAAAGGAAAGGCGCAGTATCTGTCACACTTTCTCCGGCAAGTGTGAGTTTGGACGGCACAACATCGCTTCTGTCGCGTGGCGTTCTTTGGCGCGCGTTCATGCATGGCTTAGCAGATGGCAGGGACGCATCTCGCCTCGGCCAATCTGAACCCCGCAAAGGCGGCACACACGTTGTTCACGACAACATGAGCCATGAAGGCTTTCACAATAAAATTTCCCACTTTTGACTGAGTGACTGAATTCAGTTTATTATCCGACAGGAAAGGCTCTTTTCCACCCCAGAATCCGCTTAAGATGCTGGCCGAAATCCCCTGGGTCTCGGCGGCTACTTCCGCCAGTCGCACCGCTAGTAGCTGATGTTCCGGGGCTGGGCTTCCCAGCAAAGCCTCCCAGTCTTTTCTACTATCAATTTTGTTTGCCCTGCCTAGGGAGTGCAAACCTTCCCATATTGTATGGATCAGGATGCCCTTCTTCCCGAATATCCTGTAGCTATCTTCAAAATGTTGGAATATATATTTATTTCAGACCGGATTGGGGTAAACATCTACTTGCAGACGCCTCCATGCCGTCATCTGTACTCCATCTAGAGTCGTTTCTGGAGGAGGCAGTTTCAAACGCTGCCTTCTAGAATACTGCGTCACATCTTAACACGACAGCAGGCGCCCTTCTCTGCTGTAGCCTTTGGCAGCTTGCGACACTCACCTGATGGGGCTGGGACAGGTGGGTCGCCGCCGATTGTGGCGGGGGCTTACCTGCCACAGAATTTTTATTTGTGGTAGGCCGTCATTCCAGCCGTCATTGCACCCCTCACCGTTTCGGTGGCTGACGACGGCTGTTGTTGCGGCGCGTGTCTTTCTCTCCCTCTTCCTTTTATTTCTTCTCTGTTTTCTTCTGCCTATGGAGGCGAAACGAAGAGACGCCCGTGTGCTGTGCGATGTCAGCACACGTTAAAGTTCCCCAGGTGGTCGAAATTACTCCGTAGCCCTCCACTATGGCTCCTCTTTCTCTCTTTCCACTTTCACCCCCACCTTCCTTCCTTCCCTTACGGCGTGGTTGAGATGTCCACAGAAAACAAGTGAGAGAGTTACCGCGCCTTTTTCCTTCCTATAAATCAATAAGTCTCTTCTGTCTGCACGAGGCAGGGGAGGTGGCTCATCTACAGAGCCAGTAGCAGGTCCATGCATTTTCTTTTCCTTCTTCCTATACCCACAATAACAAAACTTCCTTAGCCTGCTCATTCCGACCTGCTCGGCAGTAGAGATCCCGAGCCAGGTTGCGAGCAGCCACGTTACCACTAACAGCTTCGTGCGCTGGGGTCCAAATCAGATTAATTGTTCTATCCAACTCTTTTTGTCTTAGAAATTTGCGTGCCATGGGAGATATCCTCCCACTACCAAAATTTTGAATTGTAGTTTTACTGTCGCTCAACACATACGTGGCCTTTGTGCTTACGCAAGCAGGAGCTATTGCAACCACTTCAGCAACATCAATATCATCACTTTTAATCAATAATGCAATGATCGAGTCCCCTCCCCCATCAACCACTACCGCTAAGGTGCCTTCCCCCCTTTTTCCGCCCGCCGCATCTACAAATGCGACCGCTTCCGCGGCTTCCCTGAATATAGGCGTTCAACAGCCTCATCCCTTTTCTGCCTTCTCCCTTTATTGTACTCCGGGTGCATGTTTCTCGGCAATGGGGGGACTCGAATACAGTCTCGTGTCTTCCACCCTATGGTGGCCTGCATGCCCCTTCCACAAACCGGATTAAACTCCGCTTTTACCAAAATCACCCTCCCCCCTTGTAATGCTGAACCTTTCTAGCTGCGAGACATTTACCGCCTCAGTCAGTTCCGCCAAAGTATTATGCATTCCCATAGCCAGCAATGTCTCTGTGGATGTCGTCATAGGCAGCCCCGAAGCCATCTTCATACACTTTCTCAAAAGCGCATCACTTTTGCTCCTTTCTGCCGCCTTTAGGATCAAGTCAGGTGTCGCATAGCTCACTCTACTCGCCATAAAAGCCTGAACCGATTTCATCAAAATTTTCTCTCTACGACCCCCTTTCTTGCTTGATATTCTCCTAAATAGACCCAAGGTATGCATGACATAGACTTCCAGCGTTTTGATGGTAAACACATAATGGCCATTTGCCTTCAGATGTAAGCCCAGGATCCTAATAGTCTCCACCTCCGGAACCTGCACCCCAAGTACCAGAACTTGAATTTGTGTAGGCGGTTTACTTGTAAGCGGCATGTCTTTGTATAGGAATAAATCCGACTTTTGTGGAGAGCACTCAAGCCCCCTTTCCGCCCCGTATGCTACAATAAAGTTCAGTCGGCTGCCGCTTGTCGAAGCATTCTATCCCAATATATAGAATTACGGGAACTGGAATTGCAACCACTGAGTCTAAATATCATACAATGCATTTTACTCTCTTCTGTTTCATTATCAGAATGTCCTCTCTATAATCAGCAATTAGGGATCCTATTCCATGGTCAAATTAACTATCATTTATATCCTTAATTACTTCAGCGTATGACCTGTGTCTATGGAATGTATATTGTCACCGCGCGAAGTGATCGGGAGAAAGAGAAGAAAGCACAGGACAGAAACGTATGATCTCTTGCGTATTACCTGTGCTTTGAGGTTTATTTTATGTGCTTTTATGCTTTTTTATAAGGGACTAAGTTCCCAGCTATAATTTGCCCCAATACAGGCTACATTTGATGTCCGCTCTGAAGAATGAGAAGTTCTTTTATAGTTAAGTATGTTTAGCCTCGCAATTTATTTAATACCTTGACAACGAAGCGAATTAAAACTGTAGCCATTGCTTGTCCTTATTTTGTAATAATAGAAATTTTAAAATTTGGAAGAGGCTGTAAAATATTTATATTATTTTCTAAGTTACGAAATTGACAACAAAAGGAATTCAGTTTTTGGCCTTATTCATGATACTATTTATTTTTAAGAGAAACATTGAAATTTGCTGATCAAGAAAAATGCCTCTATATAACTCTGACAATAAACGAACTACTTTTTCATCCGAGGACTACTATAGATCGAAATTTTCAAATGTTTTTGAATTTGTAATTTAAAGCATAGGCATTCAACTAAATAAGAGTTTAGATAATAATCGAGTTTAGAGGTTTACGCATTAAGCAGTACAGGGAGTAGGAAAAAATTAGAGGGTTTTTTACAGGTCTGTTTAGAAAACAATGTGGAAAACCTACCCTTCCTCTCCTATAATTAGCCTCTCGTGGTTCGTTACAATGCTACATATAATTATAGTTGGTTTACAGGAAAGGGAAGGTGCACTAGCTGTCACGCTGACCGCTAAGTGTGAGTTCGGACGATACACCATCGCTCCTGTCGCGGGGCGTTCTTTGGCGCGCGTTCAAATAAGGGATTGTGTGGCAGGAACGCTAGACAAGAGAGCACACCTCGCGGAATATAGCAGAATTTGACAGATCTCGCGCACAGATCTAGAACACAAACCTCGCGCACAACTATAGCGCATGAGATTTTATGTCATGAACAAAAAAAGGCTTTCCTCTTTAAATGCCGTGCCGTTGCAGGAATCACCCAAGCCCGACCAACGACACGAGCTCTGGAAACAGCTGCTCTCGGGTCGCGTCCGGTCTTTCCTGGTCAGCGAAGACGAAGGCTTGGCTGCTCCAACAGGCGTTGGCGCACAAGGAACTGAGCACTTCTACTACGGCGATAAGCAACCTCTAAACTTAGTGGATGGAAGACCCAACGGCGACTGGTTGAACGATGCCTGGAGGAAACAGGTGGAGGACACCCTTCTTGCCCGACCAGCCCTCATACAGCGTAACAGGCACACGACTACGGTGGCATCACCGGTGAAAGTCTTCTCCCCTTACCGGCGTTCCACAACACGACGCATTACGCAGGTGAGTTTAAATATGAATCACTAAATGGCTAAATGCGATTTGTTGGCTTTTTTGTCAAAACAGACTTATGATAGCCCTTTGATTTTCCGCAAAAAAAGGCGGTATTCAAATGTGTTTTTCTGCTTTATTCACGCGCTTGAAGCTATCGGTAAAGCTGTAAACGGCTTTTATTCATGCTTTCGTGCGTTGATGAATTCATCCAGCTAAAGAGTATTTGGTTGCTAAATTATTTCTCGCGCTCGATGGACGCAATATTTGACACATAAGCCGAGTCTCCTAAAGCGTGATACACGGACACAGGCGATCTCCTAGTCAGTTTTACAATGCTCTGAATGATGAAGTCTATGTTGTGAGATCATTGAAAGAGAAAGAACAAATCGTTGAGGTTGCTCCCTTAGGATTATAAAACAAAACATCAAATCAATCTTCCATTTAAGCAGGAACATTTCATTATGACTCCAATATTAGGGCTACACGCGCGCGGCAGCTATGATTGCTGAGTGGACATGCCATGGCGTGTTGAAGCAAAAGAACGTTCTGTAGCAGAAAAGAGGCAGATAACTCCAGAGAACACATGCGAAAAGCGTATGTTTAAAGGGAACAGGATATTAGCAACATAAACCATCGGATCGATGAAGTTACAGCGTGCATTATGCAGTGCTTCACAGGTTTTCGATGCAGTTTTCATTACTATGATCCATTTACTCAGATCTCAAATCATCTCGTCATATTGCTTTCGTCTGCAACAGCATGGTTTGATTCCTGCTTCATCTCAGTTACCGTCATCAGAACGCTACATTCCTGAATACATTATGATGAAGTGCCTGAGGCCTGGAAGTTCCTAAATAAATACTGTCATTTGGGCCTGTAAACAGCCTATCTTTTATTTTTGAAGTATTTCATCTCGCATTCGTATGGCGATCTAGCTTAATTAAAAATTTACTCTCTTCCGTCTTATTTTGCCTCCTTGATGCAGGCGTCGAGAAGTTCAAACGAGTCTCATCATCACCGTTACTTGGACATTCTCAATGCCCACGGTGCCCGGAATCTTCGCGAACCGCCACTACAACCACTGATCTGCCACTGCTCTTCGAGACTTAACGGCAGTGAGAACGGCACTGATGACATCTTGGCTGAACTAGCGACATCAACGACGACGTCACGGCAGCCTCCTCTGCTCCTTGTCGTGCCCGCGCTGATGATGGCACCGCGCGACGGACCCTTCGCCATCGTCATGGAAAGCAAGACAACCAACGCCAGTGCTTCTGTTGCACAATTGGTTTCGATTCCCGAGACAACGCCTGCGCCATCAGCGACTTTCAGACTACGGAGACATCGCCTGAGATTTGTCTTGCTGCTCGTTGTATTCATTTTGGCGCTGTCAGCCTCACTGGCCTACTACATGAGCTCGTATCTCGTTAAGTACAAGCGAGAATACGATATCATTAGAAGTGCCCAGTTCCTTTGACATATTATGTGCTGCAAAATAGTTCCACCACTGCTGCCGTGCTGAACTTCGTGCTTTTTGCTAAAAGGATATCCGGCGGAAGATGCGCAAGGCACTTACTTGTTCGTCTGAGGTTTTCTCAGTCGAAAGAACACCTTACATGTATTTTATTGTAAATTACTTCGATGTTATTTTTGGGATCGCACACGTTATTGATAAATCAGAATACAAATGTGATGTAATGTACAGAATGATTTTGGCGCGCCATCAGAGCTCGATGAATACGATGCCTGCGGCTCGTGCAGGAATTCTTGCTTCGTTGCGCCATGTTTTCATTGGCTGCAAGATTCAAACTGTGGTAAGGCTAACAAGCACAAATAAGTGCCATGAGTCATGACCGTATTGTTTATTATGTGAGACCTGCATCTTTTTTTCATCAGTATGTGTATTCAAAGTTTTATTTCATGCTCTTATTGACACAAGCTACCACAACGAGAGAAAGAATGCAGGGAAAAAAGCTGCTTGAATGCAGCTTGAGAGGCACCCTATGCCCACTTCCTGAGGCAACATATTGCCTCAGCTGTTCACGACACAGCTAGAGGTGAGGTAGTGACAAAATGAAATTAGCATTGCATACCTTTAAAAATAAACATTCAAAATAAAACATCACATCATCCATGGCATCATGAGTTACTGATTTATAGTTAGACAAAACTTTAGAGGAAAGTTAATATAAGCGTCTTCAAAAGGGTACAAGATGGTTTCTAGTCTCCTTTTTATCATATTTCTTTGCAATATGTTATTCTAAGTGTCTTGTACTTTGGTAGAATAGTAGAAATATTGCATACTGTGTTTGGTGGGGCAAAGGGGTAGAGCCCCTTATGGAAATTCTATATCTGCTCCAGATATGGAATATAAGCTGCCAAATACAAATATATAACACAACAAATAAGACCTTATCTGGGCAGATCAAACTGAAAAACAGGCCAGATAAGGTGATATGTGTAAAAGATGTCGCCTTTATATGGCTTAGATTTGGCTATATCATGCAACATATAATCCATATCTGAATGGGTAACGGGACCTTATATGGCTAGATCAGGGGCATTAATGGTATCCTCGCGACCTTATGTGGCCTGATAAAGGGCATACAAGGTGTTATCATGACCTTATATGGACAGACCAGGATGCATGCCTGGCGTCAGCACGACCTTATACAGCCTTATCGGGGCCTTAATTATGTTGGCGCCATAGTGACTGTATATTAGCAATATATGGCATTCGTCTACTTTCTTGAAATATCCAATATTGGCATCATGTGGCCCAGTTTAAATTTTTTTACACATTCAGCATGGCCTGCGTGCTTAGGTTTGACATATTTGTATCAAAATTAGAAAGGCTACGGCTCTAATTATTTCAATTAGTCTGCAGATTTCACTGCACTATATATTATATCATGTGTTCCATAATCCAGGAGTGCGCTGGGCTATGGCTACATGCTCCTCTTACCCCCTACTAACTCGCATTTTCGTTTAAAATGCGGCGGCAGTCCGCTGCACAAAGCATGGTCGGTTCAGTTGAGCGATTCAAAATCGTAGCGTGGTTTTTTGAGCTTGTTGGTACATGATTCCAATACACTATATCAGCGATAGTTTTCAAGAGCAGTCCAGGAGGCTGACTAATGCTGAATATCCCGCCCATGTTCAAGTTTCTGTTGCCGAAAAACTTCTTTAAAAAAATGAAACCAGAAAATCAATGCCACCCAAATCCGGCTCCTCGGGAACGGGAAAACCTTGTTGTTTTACCATATCTGCACAAGATTTCTCACAATTTGAAAAGAATTGGTCAACGAGCAAATGCGACCGTGGTGTTCTAGGCGCCGAAGAAACTTTCTACGTTGTGCAAACTGAAAGAAACCAACACCAAAAAAGCGGGCGGATGCGCAATTAAGCACCAGAAGCCGTACGTCTCGTGCGATGAAGGTGTATGTAAAATTCCCTTGTCATGCGGGAAACACTATATCGGCCAGACGGGGAGATGTCTGAACGAGCGCCTAATGGAACACGCTCGCAACGTCAGAAACGGCCGGCAAGGCGGATCGCTGGTTGATCACATTCTCGAATGCAACTCAAAAACCTGCAAGCCTTTTTTTGATAAAAGTGTGGTAATAGGAAAAAGCAGAGAAAGAGTAACGCGCGAAATCATTGAAGCCGAAAAGATAAATAGTTCAGGATGCGCGTGTGTAAGCACACCTTCCATTCTCCTCTCAGATAAAGAGCTTGTCTTTCTAAGGAATTGATACTGTTGGCACTTGTGATTCATGTTTTTCTGGCGTTTATATATGATGCTTCAGGAGAATAAAATTTGTTGGCAGTTAGCGCTCGTGGTGTTCGTCTCTCGCTCTTGTGTCCTCGTCTTTTGCTGCGCTATAGTGTATTCGATTCAAAATATCAACAAAATGATGGCAGTTCAGTATAAGGCCCCCTCCGCGCTGTCTAGATAGTGACTCATCCTCACAGACAGCGGCGGCCGCTGCGTCGCGGGCCGCGCTGGCTAGATGGTGACTCATCCTGTCTGGCCTTCCTCTCTCCTCTTCATAGAGAGCAGCGGTCGCTGCGTTCCGCGCTCGAGTTTCATCTCCTTGTAGCCGCCTCGCTCTTCCACGGAGGCCGCGAGCTCTCCGTTTCGTGTGTGATTGCTTGTTTCCCCTCCCCCTTTCCACTCCGTGCGCGTCGATCAGCACGTCTTGGTGTCTCGTTCCTTTTCGGTGGCTGACATCAGGAGTTCGGTGCGGCTAGCAGGCGTGCTGCGTGCTGTGTATGCTGGTGTGTGTGTGTATATGTGCTAGCGCCTGTTCGCTATTAGCTGTGTGCATGCAACAAAAATTCTACAGCAAACCTACACGAGCTTCAATCTGACCTCCGGCACAGAGGAAAGTACTGTGTCCCACTGCGGGTGGAAGCTGCCTCCCCAGCCTTGGCAGCGAACCTGATGGTCAATTGAGGGTTTCGGGGCTTCTGCAGTGGGTGGCCCCGGCCAAATCTTCACCATTTTGTAGAAACTGCCAGCGGATCTCACCCTCATCGTGCCCCCCTCATCGCCGTACGGTTTAACGGTACCTTTTCTGGGTATCGACAAACCTTTAAAATCGATTTCAATAGTCTAGTTTGATTTCAATAGCCGCTCTATATTTTCTTTAGCTTCACAAGTAAACCAGCTCATACTAAGACAATTTACTGGTTAAAGCTCCGTGTGTAAAATAGTTGATTAAAAATGCAATATCTAACTTATCAGGTTAATGTCTTTCTCTTTAGCTTCTCGCGCAAACAGGTAGGTCCATTATTTTGTTAAGATACCTCATTAGTTTGTTATAGTTTCGCGCGAAAATTAGTAGGATCTCAATATTTACTAACGGATGCGCACGTGTTTGACCCTCAGTACCCACGTGATTCAGACCAGTCTTTGAGCGATTCCACAGGCGGGGAAAAAAGAAAACCGGTGGTTTCAAAGCTGTTTTCCTGTAAGGTTTGAAATGGAAGGGGAAATTCAGGTTTCCCTTGTTAAATTTGATTGAGCGTGCGGCACGTTTAGTTGGAATTCTGAAAATTTCCTTGTGTATGTTGTAATAGTGTTATGTTCATATGCAGATATATAGATCTATAGTTCAAAACCAACATGTCATGCGGGCTAGATCTTTAAATTAGGAATTGGTATATAAGGTTTATCTGCCCAGATATGCCTTATCTGGTACTCAAATCATGAATCGGGCAGATCAGGCATATACAACCAGATATGCCTTGTCTGGTACTCCAAATCAGGAACTGGTTATATGCCTTATATGGCCCAGATGTGTCCTAATATATCATATCTACCCAATTTTTGATATACCTGGTCTGTTTTTCTTTATAAGTCTAGATCATGAGAGCGGGTGTCTTGGACGGTTGAATATACGAGATAGTTAAGAAATGAGACAATAGTTACCTTACTAGACAACCGCAGTTTGGCACATATTGATGTTTTGAAATCAGGCAATGAATTTATCTATTTAGTGAAGTATGAATATGGTTTTGGTTGGTTTGTGAGGTTTAACGTACCAAAGCAAGTAAGGCTGTGAAAGACGGCGCAGTCGAGGTTTCCGAAAATTTTGTCCACTTGAAGTTCTTAATTGTTCACACAAAACGCACAGTACAAAAGCGCCACGCTTTTCGCCTCCTTCTAAAAGCGGCCACTGCGGCCTGGATTCGATCCCGCATCCTTGGGCATATAGTCTAGCGCCGTAACCACTCCACCATCACGGCGGGGCGAAGTATGAGTATGTGTGGGTATTCCATTGTACATTTATATTAGTCCAACTGCCCGCTTTTGTTCTATTAGTAGTTTCAATATGTTGTGCAGTGTAGTCGCTCCCAACCTATGAGACTAAATTATTGATGGGAGAAAGATTGCAGGTTAATGAGGATCTTTTTCTTTAGTCGAAAGTGTGTGCCTGTGCTAACAAGAAACCATTGATGTGATTTACTTGTTTAAAACATGGTTGACATGCTCATCCCTGCGGATATATTCTGAGAAGACAACGCCTAAGCATTTTATGTTTTTCACGACTGCAATTGGTTAGCACGTAGTGGTAGGGTGAAGCTCGTGTTGGTTTTTTTCTCAGAAGAAAACAGCCTACGTCATTTCAGAATTCGCTTTCAGATAGGTATTGCTTGTCCACCCGTCAAGATATTCTGGAACTTATTCGCGCGTGAGAATATTTCGCCTTCTGTACTACATGATAAAAATTTCGTAACATCGTCAGCAGACACATCAACAGCAAGAGTACACATCATCATCATCATCATCAGCCTGACTATACCCACTGCAGGGCGAAGGCCTCTCTCATATTTCTCCACATAACCCGGTTCTGCGCTAGCTGCATCCACTTGACCCCTGCGAACTTCTTAATCTCATCCGCCCACCTAACTTTCTGCCGCCCCCTGCTACGCTTTCCTTCCCTTGGAATCCAGTTTGTTACCCTAGGCGACCATCGGTTATCCTCTCTTCGCACTACATGTCCTGCCCACGGCCGTTTCTTCTTTTTGATTTCCACTAGGAGTAGACAAGATGTCTTTAATAGATGAAGATATAATAGGAGCTTAATTATGCTGCCATGCGGCACACCAGAGAGAAGTGGCTCTGAGGTTTATGAATTGTTATTGTTAGCAACCTTTGTTTACTGTAGGCGAAGTACAATTCAAGGAAAGGCAAAGTGGTTCCTCCAATTCCTTATTGCACACAGGTTCAGTAGCAGCGAGTTGTGGTTAGGCACGTCTTCAAACGACTTTGAAGAAGCGACATAAGTACAAAGAAAATGGCATATCTTCCAAAAAATCGCTACTTATTTCTTTTTGTTTATTCAACGCTGTTTTCGTCAACATTTCAGGTCTGAAGCTAAAATTCTGATCCGATATAACTGCATGCTTATGCAAGAATTCAGTTATTCTGGTGAGAGAGGGAGAGAAACAACATTTATTGACACCCGTCGAAAGGTTGGCGATGATCCGAAGCGCAGCCGTGTCCCAGCCATGTTCTCCCTCTCAGCCGTCGACCTGGATCTCTTGGATCTGAGCAGCGGTCCGACTGGACGGATGACTTCACGTTGTCCTTTTTCGTCCTGTTTGAGAACATATAAAAGTTTTCGTAAAACCTTGGACAACAGGGGCAGAATCGAGATAGGTCGGTAATTTGTTAAATCGGATATAGCTCCACCGTTAAGAAAGCCAACGATTTCGGAAAGTCACCAGTAACGGAAGCAACATTTTAAATGTAATAAAGTGATAGACAAATGCAAATGGGGGAGGAAAACATTGAACGATAAATGTACAAGAGTATAAAAATAAAAAAGTAATAATTTCTGCCGAAATAAAACAAAAATGAAAGGAGTGGACAGCGTACTTTAGCTCTGCCAAACGCTGCGTATTACGCAAAGCGCAATATCCCTCAGCCGAAAGGATCTCCTGTCTGCAATTCGCAAAATCATGAGGCAGATATGCATCACTTGTGGGTTTTCCCGGCACTGAAGCCGACGAGAATTCGGAAACTGACGGCAGCGGGCCTTTCGCCGAAACATTCATCATCGTGCATTGCTTGGACGCAAGGACCTCATCATCGCTCTCTCTTGAACGTTATTATAACAGCCAACCTTTTTTCTTTCATTTATTACCTACGCCCTTAAAAATGTTTTTATGTATTCCATTAGGTCCTGACGCAATAAAAAAGGTTATCAAGAAAACAAAAACAAAAAACGCAGTGCACTATACTCTCAAGAAGTTCCCCCCTGGATCAAGATTGCTTCCCTTCCCGGTTGATAACGTCGACAAGTTTGAGGTGTTCCTACGTCTTGTGCCAGCTATATCTGAACGTCAAGTACAGATCAAGCATATCAAACATAAGCATTTCGTTTTGCTCCTCTGCATGAGCAGCGTAGAAATCTCAACACAGCGTTCATAAAACTTCAACATTGTCCTTGCTTGGTCGTATTAGGCGTAGATCGTTTCTTTGCTGATACTACGGTAACAGCACGCTGGAGAGAACTGGTGTATTCTACCGGCTCTGTCTTCGAGGGTACGTTGTTTCTCGGGACTGATGCCGAATTGAGTTGAAGTTTTCTGATTTGAACTGATTTTATTCGGAGCCAAAATTTCAACACAACACTACATCGCAAGCACTTTTGGTAATAACGCTTTTTGATTACTGTTTATATCACTAGAACTTCATTTTTACGCCACTCATCAGTTCTGAAAATTACCTATGATATTTACAGGGTAGTTAGAGTACAATCATGTTTCATCAAAGCAGTGACACTATTTCGTGAGCTTATACACACCACTATTGGTGTTCTGGTAGCAAAAACGTTCTCTCAAACCGCGTCGCCCATGTACACATTAACCCGAACACTCTAATGCATCAAATATGTTACTCTTTCAAAATCAATGCAATAGTGCGATGCCATATACAGTGCATTTATTTTTCAACAGCAGCTATACTTTTTTTGCACAAATTATCTTATATTTTTCCTAATACATTTCTTGGCAAGCAATGAGCTCGTAAGAAAATCTGGGGTGTGAGCACTGACATCAGGTTAAGTTTTGTATTGCGGCGAAGAAAGCCAAGAATTGATTGCATTTTTTCGCTTAGGAATGCAGCAAAGAAAGCCTCCTTACCACTTGTGTGTGCGCGGAGAATGCTAAAACGAAAAAAAAAACGTTAAAGATCCCCAGGTGGTTGAAATTACTCCTTAGCCTTTTGCTACAGCTCCTCTTTCTCTCTATTCACTTTCATTCCCATCTTCCTCCCTTCCCTTAGCCGCTAGTCCGGTGTCCGCAGAAACAAGTGTGACAGATAGTGTGCCTTTCTCATCCTGAGAACCAATTATTATTACATTACAAACGAAAAGATCAAACCGAACGTAACATGGCAAGCTAGCCATAGAAGCAAATATTTACATCAAGGGCATTCTGGGAGGCTTGGCGCCTCTAGCATGACGTACAACACGTGAATTTTTTCCTTCAGTAGGTACGACAGTTTATGGAAGAGACGCGGGAAAACTAATAGCAAGTTACTCAAAACGCTTTCCGGCATAAGGGCGCTAGAAAGCATTCTGATTTTGCCAGGCTAGATGACGTTTTACTTTTTACATTTAGCTGCAATTCAACAATGACAGGGCATGATATCGTAATAAGAGGCTCGGCAAACTGCGCTCCAATGGTACAAGGTTCAAGTTCTTACGGAGACATTTTTCACAAATCGTTTTTTCAAAGGCAGGTAGTTTATGAGCGCAACGTTTTCCTATGGAAAATACGCACCTCCGTTCGGATTGTGGGGTTTAACGTAACAAATGTACTCAGGCTATAAGAGACCCCGTCGTGAAAGGCTCCGGAAACTTCAACCACGAGGAGTTCTTTAACGCGCCCTTACATAGCAAAGATCATGGACGCCTTTCACTTCGTCTCCATGCAAAAGCTGCCGCCGCGGCCCGGATGCGATCCCGCATTCATGAGTACAGTTGTTGAGTGCTCTAAAAAGTGCATCATCCCAATGGGGCGCACCCTAATGAATTTCGAGAAGTCTTAAATAATCTGTACGAGTGCGGCAGAACAATTAAGTAGTTTTTGTGGCGCCTACAAATCCTAAAGCACTTCAAACATTATGTTCATCGCAGAATCCTAAGCTATTCGACGTTTTCTGAAAAAACAGCGTCCTAGAAAGCTTCACTTGAAAGCTTCAAAAGATTTTTTCTGGCACTGAGAATGGCGGCTCTCTGCTTAAATGTCAATTTGTCAGAAGGTGTGAGCATGAAGCAATCACTTGCTTGAGCTTCACTAGTGTAAATCAACTATGAGTAGATTGAAGGTGCTCCTTGAAACAAATATCAATGTTTAATTATATCAAGCTCATAACACAAAGCTTCTGTGAAAACAATATAAAGTGACTGCATACGACGAACTTATTTCAACGCTGACAACTTTTCACGCAAGACAATCGAATTCATACAGCTCTTATTCAAAATCTTTATCATAAAAATGGGGAATTGCTCTAACTTTTATCAAAATCTCCTCATGAAAGCCGAGTCGATGCTACTTATCCTTAAATTTTAAAGCTTTTGCCTTATGGGCCTATAGGTAGTTTTGTTTCCTTATCCCTTACGGATATTCCATGACAGTTCAGCACTACTCAAATCAAGTTTACTAAGTTGAGCTCTAGTTAACCAAGATTCATTAAAGGTGCACAAAATTTCTCGTCCAAATTATCCAATCACTGTGATTTATATACGTACCTCAGAACATAAATGCTCTCATTACCTACACATATAACCCATTGAATAAAATGCGTGGTTTCTATTGGTAGCCATTATGCCAACATCTCCATCTGTAACAAGAACTTATTTATTATGGCATCGTTGAAAAACTGAGTATTGAGCAGTGAGTTAAGGAACAGAATACATAACAATGCTTCACTGAGGGGTGGTAATTTCAACTGTAACAAGTTGGTAGTACCGGTACCAACTACCAACTGTATCATGAAACTGGACACGCACATTCCTTTTAGCACTCAGCTACAACTTTCTCTTCTACACTCACATACATCTCCTTTGCACATCTCTTCTTTGCCAAGCAGATGCTATCCAACAATAAACGTTAGCAGCACAATAATTCCACTACAGCACTAACATCGTCAACGCATGACAGTCATATCACAAATTCCACCACATAGACACACAGAAACTGTAAAAAACCACCACACATCTGCGGCTGGCGCATATAACGTTCACGTTCACTCCTCATTATGTAGTGCAACCTTCCGAAACGTGCTCATTAAGGCCAGTCCATCCAAAAGAACAAATCTCTCTAACAACTCAGGAGTATTCCTCGAAAAAGGAAATTTCTTTCGGCATAAAGGTAGTGATGCTTCACTAACACATATGCTATCTTTCTTTTGTATCCAAATTACGCCTCTAAAATTTGGCGGGAAATCTTGACTCTGCTCTTGCCTAAAATCCTGAGCCTACTCAACAACTGCTCCCACTTGGACAATCAACAATGAAGGGGCAAATTTGTCCCTTCCCATTCTCTATGAATTTCTCATGCTCTCTTGTTCTATCATTTTACACCTCCCAGTCTGGCCTATATAAATCTTTCTACACGTCAGTGGAATCTCATAAAATACACCCACCACACAGCCTATAAAACACTTCACATGCTTTTCATCACATTGTGCATTCTTAATCTTGCCTAATCTTGCACACAAACCACCCAGTATTTTAGGCTTAGAAAACACAACCGGAACTTCATACCTGCCTACAACGTTTTTTAGGCAATGCGCCACACTATAAATGTAAGGAACTACCTGTGGGCGTTTATTTCCCATCTTAGCTGCAACCATTCTCTGCGTTTCATTTTCTGAAGAGTCTTCGGCCACCTGAAGCCTCCGTATTTAATTAATAAAGCCAGCCTCAACCATATGATCACGTGACTTTAACAGAGCTGACCCCAAATAAAGAGAAGCAATCGCTCGTTTAACACTTTTTGAATGGGCTGACCAATACAGAAGTATGTTGACATGTTTTAGAAGAAAAATTACGAATCGAGAGACTGAAGAAGAACGGAAATAAACACTAAACCATGGGGCAACGGCGTCACGAGCTCGTGGCCGATAGCTTCGAACAAGAAACGTTGAACCACTAAGAACTTCAAGGCTGTTTGGTGCATACTGCCTGCAATGATTATTTACTTTGAGCCTCATATCGGTAGCCTAGTCATCAACACGTGAATTTGCACATAAAGAACATAAGTGTACTTGCTGTCTTTCTAAATATAAACTGCGTTCTCATTGTTTCAGCGTCATTTGTACACATTTCGTAATATTTTGATTGGTCATGGATGTCTACTTATGAATTTAAGACAGGGCAAGATGTCTTATTTGCAAATTTGCTTTTACATCCTTTCTATTTCCGACATACATTGGCCCTGGTTCCATCATGCATTCATGCCATATTGCATCTAATCGCCTCCGCCTACGTGTACCGAACGGGAGAGTGAGGCTGGCCGTGAAGCCAAGTGCGTCAATCAGGGCACTTATTTATCCTCATCCGTGTGTCCGAGTCAAGCCAATGACGGCAACACTAGGCCTCAGAAACAGGCGGTCATAGAAACATTAAAGTAAGCATCGTCAACTGGAAGCCGGCTGAACATCTGAACTGTGGCTTCTTATTGCTCTTGCGTTTCCCACCCACCACAGTGTGCACATCACTCTCGAGTTCTTCAATATTACTCCGGCTGTCGACACATGTCGCTAGCCGACCACTCTTGTTGCCGGTACCGCAGGTAATGTGTTCAGGCGCTGAAAAGTCCCATAACTTCCGGCGGTTGCTCCAGGGAATATTTAGTATAGGTCAAACGATCCTACGCAGGACGTTCATACAAATGATTTATAAAACGGCTAGGTATTTACGGAATGACAGATTGAGCGTATAGTATATTATTTTATCAAACATAGTATGCTTAGTGTTGAAACCCCGTGACGCTCGCAGTTTTAATATTAACGTTTTTACTACCTTGAAAAACGCACCCATAGAGCCCTTTACCGCAGATATAAATTGGTTGCGACCAAAGAAAAGAATTAAAAGCAAGTTTCTTTCGCTCGGCATGGGAATAAAGGACCATTTCTCCTGATATTTCTAATATAATATCTTACAATATTTTCCAGTTTGCGCACAAGTCCAGTAAGCTGAGGAGAAAGAGAGCAATAGGCATTAAACGGCGGGTCTGAAGGAACCACGCATCCTTCTGGTTTGAGAGCTTCTACGTGGATCAACGGAAGAAAGGGACTGAGAAGGAATCAACGTTCGGTCGTTTTATAAATAATTAGGCCCATCACTCGCTGATATATAAAGCGCGAGGTTGTAGGCACTTATCCGATTTTGGACACATATCTACTATTATTTCGATAATTTATCTTGAAGCGTACTTTCTTCTTTTTGTCAGCATCTATCATTCTGCGCTATACTTAAAATAAAAAAAAAATGGCAGCAAACACTTGAAGATTACTCTTGAGCTGTAAACAGAGACATAAAGCACTAGTTCTGTCGCGCACGACATCTGTTCAAAATCTTTGGCCAGAGAACCGGGCTGCTTTGGTACCTTCGACTAATTAATGCAATGATGAGCTCAACTAGCCTTACATTCTAATTAATCCTGAGTGTTCGCAAGGTCGTGCACATCTGAAAGAGAACGCTAAGGCGCCCACAGGGGGTAGTTAGGGCCGCTCAATACAAGTTTGTTCAGAAACAATTAACAAGTGCAAAATAAATGTCTACTGAATTTCTCTCACACGCGTCAGACAGTTTACACAAAGTGCATATCTGAAAGTCATTTTCTTTTATTTAGATTTCCTCTAGGGAAGTTTGCGCGCTTTTTGCTTTCTGGTTCAATTTAAATTGATGTGGCGTATTTTGTACAAAGCACTAATACAGGAGCAGGCAGACTGCAACGTATTAAATAGTGACGTAGATTTTTCTACTCCAGTTTTTACTCTGCATAGGCGAGATGATTAACTAAACGTGTGTCTAAAGGTGTTTGTCAATGCATTTTTGTGTTCTCTAGCCTAGAAGTACATGCTATTTTCATTCCGAGCAGAAGCTCACGAGCTGAGCTAGCGCAGACAGCTGTTAGTATAATTATCGCATGCAATGCTGTAAAGGCGGCTAGTTGGTTTTCCATTATCATATAGGCGCGCTGAACTTTAACTCGAGACAATTCACTAACACAAACCAAGACTGGTACGTGCGCGAACTTTCAACTCAGAGTTGAAAGTTCGCGCACGTACTAGTCTTGTCTTGTGTTAGTGAATTGCCTCGAGTTAAAGTTCAGCGCGCCTACATGATGAAGGTCAATATAATCTTCGACAAGCTCACAAAAGGCGCTTATATCCTCCAGTCATGGTCAATATAAGTAGATTAAATTGTCTTTATATAATCTTAATCTCATATCGACGCTTCTCCCAGCAAGTGATTCTAAAACTGTCATAAAGACGACCCATTCTTTCATAACTCGAGGTCTCAGCACAGAAGGACGCACTAAATCTATTCAAAATGATGCTGAAGTCTCTACTTTTGTAGGGAAAGCATTGAGAACTTCATTCACATCGCTAACAGCTCTGGGCGTTGGCTGTCATACGCTGCAGCGCAGGCTTTGTGTGGTATGCCTAGATGGAAGCTTTGCACCCTTTGTTGAGGACGCCGAAATCACCACAGGGCAGACAGCGCTTCCCCTGCTGCTTATGGAGCCATTTTGTTAACCAGCACAAGTGACACTACTGTTTCGAAAATCCATTAGAGGTATCGAAGACTTTGTGCACTGATGCAGTTGGTGAAGATAAAAAAAATAACTTATATTTCTCTCAACCTGTCAGTAATTCTCTCACGTAGCGCAAAAATATTTCGAGATGATATTGGTAATGAAATATTCGACGCCAAACAAGAGCTCGAAGCATCCTGGCATAAGCATAGACACGAGCGCGCTTAACGACGCGCAAAAGCAAACCACAATCACGTATGAACCCACACACACACACACAAACAAACACACACACACACACATGCCTGATCCAAGCAAAACACACGCACGTACGAACAATAAAATACACTCACGGAAACAAGGGGGTATCTGCATTCACTCCAACTATGATGTGCGCTAAGCCGAAGCTCTCTAGGTTAGGTCCACGGCATTCGCTTCTTACTTGCCGCGCTCGTCGCCACTGTTACTCAATAGTGCAAAAAAATTAAATAGCAATTTTCTTTGTTTCCTGATTCTTCGCTGAAATCCCGAACCGGAGGCACCCTTAGGCGCCCTTGCGATAAGCTAAGCGGGCAATCAACTTGATCACAAACACGAAATTGCTTTCTCATGAGAACAACTAACAATCTAGCCACGCGTAACGTATGCACGCTATAATTATCATCACAAGTTTCAGCTTGTACGTCATGTCAGGAAATTGCTTTCTTTCACTTTGAACTCAAGTTATGCGAGGTTCTCTCATCACTTCTGCGTGGAACGAAGGAACATAATTTGCATCAAACGCGTATTTGAAGAAAACAAAAAAAAATGATAAGAGTGCAACTACGAAACTACCTTTGCATTCTGGCGCTGCTTGTTTCGGTCGATGACCTGGCTAAGATCGCTGACATTATTGTTTTACTGAACATTTATCGCAATCAATCGAAGTAGTGATTATGACTAGGTTACATAAAACAATCTTGAAAGCTTTGTGTATTTTTATAATCCTCCCCTACTGATCCAAAACTTTATTCCGTAAAGGGCCACTAGTCCTCAACATCCGCGCGCAGAACTATCTGTTGCAATAAAAATTTGCCGCTTTTTTTCGGGATCTGCCATATCTACATACTACCACCTTCAGAGTTCTCGTTTTAGTAATGCGAAAGGAAATACAAAATATCAGATTTGATACATTCTTAACTGCGCATGTCGTAGAGATTGCCTAAAGGAGGAAATTAGTAGCAGACCAAGCTAACTTCCGAACTTAGCTTTCTCGAACGGACACAGCATATAGGCGCTTGGAGCTTACCAGAAACTATTGCTTCGCAATACGTTTTGCGAAAATGTCGAGTCAGATATTAAATTGCAGAAAGAGGACTCGCAAGATAAGAGCTTTAATTTAAGGCAAACCAAGCACGAGCAGAATGTGGACTGCGTAATGAAATTTTCGTAGTGAGTTGTTGCACATGCCCCCTACACTAAACGGCCTTTATCGCCTCTTGGCGGAAAGCTTTTAGCGGCAGTGTAAGGTTACCGTACCCAAAGCGACACTCACTGAGCAGGACACTATAGTGGGTGCAGCAGTGAATTCAGCAACTTGGGGATATTTACGTGAAATTAAATTGTGCGTTGGAACTTGGGAGGGCACATTGCGTTGCCGTTACGCTAAAACGAAGGCACAGCAATTTGAATGAAACGCTTGCCGTGGTGATGTAAGCATTCTGGCGTCCGAAGCAGTGAGAGACCTTTGCGGGATGTGGCTTTACCGAAAACGTCAGAAATTTGACGCCTGCAAAGATGGGTTGAGGAAAGACAATTACCAATCTGATGAAAAAAAGATGATTTAGACGCGTACATAAGACGTTTTGAAAGCCTTGCGAAAAGCCAGAAGTGGCCAGTGGTCGACAGTACTGGATATTTGTTGGAGTGGGGAAGCCCTCAACGTTTACAGGCATTTGCCCCCGGAGGATGCAGCCGACTACACCACAGTTAAAACGGCTCTTTTGAAGAGATTTCGTGTTAAGGCGGACGGCTTCAGAGAAAAATTCAATTTCGTAAAACCGGCAGATGGAAAAACCGCAGCTCAGTTCTCAGCGCGGCTCAGCCACTGTTTTGATAGCTGGATCAAGCTGTCGGGTACG
Source organism: Amblyomma maculatum (assembly GCF_055883805.1). Lineage (NCBI taxonomy): Eukaryota > Metazoa > Arthropoda > Arachnida > Ixodida > Ixodidae > Amblyomma > Amblyomma maculatum. Next base: position 122,376,291 of record NC_139354.1, on the reverse strand, counting down.
AAAACGAAATTCAAACTCAAGCGAGAGCTTATGATTATAGAAAGGTTTCTGCATGGCAGTCATTTCCACACGGTGCTGTACCTGAAGGAAAGAAATTCAAAATCGCTGGAAGAGATGCTAGATTTAGCCGACCAGTTTTAGAGGGTCAGGGAGGTCTAAATCTTGCAAATCAGAGAAAGACAGCCGAGACTATACCGGAGGACCAAGACAGATGACGAAAGAAGAAGTCATAGGACAGCTCCCCGATGTTATCTTTGCAACCGCACTGGGCATCAGGCTCACGCCACTAACAACTACAGCCCCAACTGCTTCAAGCGCGGGCGAAAGGGTCACAAGGTGGACGCGTGACTTGCAGGGCCAAACGATAGGCCACAGGCGTCATGTGTTTACTCGTCCGCCCAGGAAGTAAATCGGAAATCATTCGCGATAGCTATGTGGAGCTTAAAACCGGGGAGAGAATCCCTGACGTGAATGTAGTTATGATGACACGACCACATTTTCTGGTCGAAGGACTGCCGGTGGTGGCGGGCACGTATGAAGGCAAAAGAAATTTCCGCATTACGGGATACCGGATGCAATACAGCCATCATGAGAAAAGAGCTCGTCTATGACGATCAGCTGACTGGAAAGAGCAGGCCTGTTTACGTAGTCGACGGAACAGCGAAAATGCTGCCCGATGCACGGGTTGAGGTTGACACCCCGCTTTTTTTTAGTCATCACCGCTCTCTTCATGAAGGACTCTCTTTACGACTTAATTCTGGGAAATGTAGAAGGAGCAAGAGAAACTGATGACCCGAAGGAGGTGGTTGAACAACCAGTTTGTAGCGACCCCTTTGATGAGGAAGCTGCATGTAGCAGCAGTTGTAATCGCGCACAAACCAGGAAGCAACCAAGAGGGTTCCATGCTCTCAAAACGCCCAATGTCGCGGAGGGGCCGAAAGGAAAGAGTTACGCGGATAAACAAGCAGAGGACAAGTCGCTCGAGCCTTGTTTTTCCCAAATTAGCAAGAAGCTCAAGTGTCGGGACGGAGAGCGCAAGATAGAACTCAGGCGGGAAGATAGGCTACACAGAAGCTACACAGAGAAAACTGGGAAGGTATTGCGTCAGCTGGTTGCCCCAAAATGCTACCGCGAGGCGATATTGAAAAACACACACGACGGAACAATGGCAGGGCATTTTGCCGCGCAAAAGACCAAGGACCGGATATTGAAAGAATGTTTCTGCCGGGACATCACCGCCGAAGTGAAAAGATTTGTTGCTTCAAGTGCCATCTTCCAGCGAACAATCCTGAAGGGCAGGGTACCCCGTGTGGACCTAGGAAAGACGCCACTAATTAAAACCCCGTTCAAAAGAGTGGCCATAGACATCGTGGGTCAAATTCAGCCCCCTTTAAAGCACGGCAATCGGTATATTTGGTCCCTAATGGAATATGCAACCCGATACCCAGAAGCCGTTGTGCTGTCGAGCGTGGAAACGGAGAGAGTCGCTGAGGTGCTGGTAGAGATGTTCTCTCGATTTGGAGTCCCTAAGCAAAGCTCTGAGCGACCGGGGCACCAATTTCACTTCCGACTTGATGAAGGAGGTGGCCAGGCTTCTCTCCATACGCCAGCTTCACACGATGCTGTACAACCCGATGGCGAGCGGGATGGCCTAGAAATTCAACGGCACCCTGAAATTAATGTAGAAAATAATGCGCGCCAAAAAGCCTAGAAATTGGGACCGCTACTTAGCGCCATTGCTCTTCGCATACAGAGAAACGCCGCAGGCAAGTCTCGGTTTTTCGCCCTTTGCGTTCCTGTATGGACGACAAGTGAGAGGACCCCTGGCGATTTCGAAGGAGTTGTGGACTAACCGCCAGCAGTTTAATTGTCACGCGCTCGGTAATCACCGGTGGTCATCACCTAGATGTTGACAAAAAGGGGTGTTGTCGTTCGATGCTCGGCGTAGCCGATAAGCAAACGTGGAGAAGGAGACGACGACGCGTTGACTTGAAACAACAATAAGAAGACGTTTATAGGCTCAGAACGAGCAATACACAAAACATTTAGAAGGTAGCAATTTGCATTCTAAAAGGCAACGACATGAGTGAAGAAACAATCTAATTAAATGCTCCGAATTACGTATGCAGGGTTATGCTTTTCCAGAGTGGAAGTAACGTTTCAAGAACCAGCAAGGGAAAGAAAGCTCAGAGCATTGTCGAACATAAAATTGATCGGGGAACGCGGTGGCAGTCCATCACAGAGACGACGCAGACGGGCGGCCCTCGAAGGCGACGATCCTTCTGGGTGGCTTCTGTCCGTGGATGAGGTGCTGGCGGCGGCGGCGCGGTTACCCCCCGGGAGTACGCAGGAACTCGGGTTTCCTTCTTCGGGAGCGAACTGGGCGGACTTTGAGTGGGAAAACTACAAAACAGGCAGCACGTACTCTTCTGCTCGAGCATGGAGACAGTTGGAGATAACACAGGGAAAGCTATACTGTTCCGAGGCAACGTGCACGTAAGCGTTCTTGCGCACCCGACCGACGGTAACATATAGAGGTCGCGTGAAAATGAGATTTACAGAACAATTCAGCGTGTGTTATAAATACAACATGAGAAAATTAATGAATGCCGCCTATTCTGTGGCACGGCCCTTCCGAATAAAAAATCATAAAAACGTCACTAAATAGAAATATAATAAAAACCTTATTTAATAAAAAATATTAAATACATATAATAAATAAATAAAGCGCAACTTTGACAGCAACAAGGGGACGTTTCTGCTTGTTGTGCGATCCCATTTACGCTCCGAAATCTTGAGCGCTTGTTACGATGTACCATACTCCGGCCACTTGGGCATAAGTCGCACACTGGCGAAACTTCGGCTGAAGTATTATTGGTCAAATTTATTACCATCAGTGCGCAAATACGTAACATGCCGCGATTCACAACGGCGCAAATGTCCTCCTCGGAAATTTGCCGGCTTTCTACAGCCCATAGCACCCCAAAAGAACCCTTTCCAGAAAATTGGCATGGACGTCCTCGATCCTTTTCCGAACCAGTGCGAAACGGTGGATTGTGGTCCCAACAGATTACCTGACACGGTACGCTGAGACCACGTCGCTTGCAAGCGGTGCTACTGCTGACGTCGCCGTATGCTTTGTCCACAACATTGTTCTCCGTCGTGGCGCACCTGCAGCTATCATTACCGATCGTCGAGCAGCATTTACGGCCCGCTTCACTTAGGCTTTCTGAAGCTCACACACACCAAACATAGACGTACAACGGCCTATCACCCGCAGACAAATGGCTTGGTGGAGCGCATCAACAGAACTTTGACCGACATGCTTTCCATATATGTTGCTGTCGAGCACAAAACATGGGACCAAATTCTTCCATATGCAATCAGTTCAGTTCAGGCGTTCAGTCGTGTTCGACTCTTCGTGACCCTATGGACCATGTCACGCCACGCTTTCCGGTCTCTCACTATCTTCTTAACATCACATAGCTTCATCTGCAATGCCTCGAGAATGCCATCTAACCATCGCGTTCGGTGCCTACCCCTTCTCCGGCGACCATCAACCTTTCCCAACATCAAATCTTTCTCCAGCGACTCCTCTCTTCTCATCAGATGACCAAAGTAGCTGAGCTTTAACTTTAGAATTTGACCCTCCAATGAGCAGTCAGGGTTTATGGTCGACAATATCGACTGATTTGATCTTCTGGCAGTCCAAGGAACTCTTAAGAGTCTTCGCCAGCACCACAATTCAAACGCGTCAATTCTTCGGCGGTCAGCCTTTTTCACAGTCCAACTCTCGCATCCATACATCACAACTGGAAAGACCATAGCACGGGTTATACGGATCTTGGTTGGCAGACTAATGTCTCTGCTCTTTACTAAGCGGTCAAGGCTAACCATTGCTCTCTTTCCCAGAAGCAGGCGTCTCCTAATTTCATGGCTGCAGTCTCCTTCCGAGGTAATCTTGGCGCCCAAGAACAGAAAATATGTCACAACTTCCACGTATAATTCCGCCCAGCAAAACAAAACGAGGCATAGTCCGTTCGAATTGGTCTTCGGTCGCCAGGTTACTACCCTGCTGGACTGTATGCTACTCGTGGACCCCCTGACAGCGACACTGAACTTGACGACGAAGTAGCCACTTACGTTCAGCGCGCGGAATAAGCGCGGCAAATGGCCAGACAACGTATTCACTGTCACCAGCATATCGATGCCGGCCGCTACTATCTTGGACTCCGCTACATCACCTGCAACCCAGGCGACTATGTATGGGTCTGGACGCCTGTTTGTCGCCGCGGGCTGTCCCAAAAATTACGGCGGCTCTACTTTGGCCCTTACCTTGTTGTCCGCCGCCTTAGCGACGTAACGTACGAAGTTTCACCAGCATCCCCAACTCGTTCATCGCAAAACAGCAAGCGCAGCGAGTTTGTGCATGTGGTGCGAATGAAGCGGTACTACGAGCGACCCCCCGACTGACTTTGACGCTGCATGCAGTATGTTCCGTGATGTCAGACTCGTGGTAAATCTTGAAGGCTTTTTCTCTCCGCAGTTCTATATGACGGTAACAGCGCATCGGGGCGATGCTCCAGCTGACGGGGCAGTGACACGTGTAGTAGAGGAAGAAAAAAGAAGCGCAATCGGTAGAAGTAGAGGACACTGAAGCGTGGTTCCGTTTTTCTTTTGCCCTCGTCATGTTGTTCAGCTCTCTTTCCTGTTCCTATACCACACTTGTCAATATGTAGGAACTAATCTGACACTAATTACGCACTAATACACAATATAAATGCAACTTCAATCTGAAAGAGCATAATTGTCTCGCTGCTGGTGTTCAAAAGTTATCGACCGAAGAACAAGACATTAGATACTTTGTTTAAATATTCGTACTGGGCAGCATGAAATAAAACTTAACCTATTTCTTCAGAATAGCTTCCATTGATATAGTATCTTCGGTCCATCAGATTGCAACTGAATCCTACTTTTCTCCCAATGGCATGACTGTGTCAACCAGTTCGAGAGCGCATGCGAAGAATGAGTCAACCAGGAAACGGAAGACGCGCCACGGCGGAGTAGCCTTAGTTACTGAGGTACATCAAAGACTTTCTTCCTCGCGGTAACTAAAGAAATGCCTTTGAATTAATTGGTATACAATAATAAAAAACTTAGGCGAAAAAAATGACTGTTGATTAGTATAGGTGACTAGCAGCATGACTAATGACGTCGACATGATGGCCGACACTCGTGAAATAAGAAAAATGAAAAGGTAGTACGAGAGTTATGACCTCAAGAATGTTATTTCTTCGGCAACTAGAATTTCCACCAGTTACTCAAAGCTTAGAAATTTTTTTCTTTTTAGCTCTACCATCGCAGATTTCATGTCTGAAGTGGTATCATCCGACCTTAGTGATCACTTACCTGTGTTTGTAGCCATTCCAATTCATCAAGCTGTCAGTGATAACTGGTTCAGTAACCGAAAGAATCTGAGGGACGTAGATGAAAATGAAAATATGTACTTCCAAGATGAACTGACTAAGCAAACACAAACACTCCTCTGGGAGGCGAAACAATGGGCGCACGACAAACTATCGTTATGTTTGGCAGAGGGGTGTCCTCGTCAGACGAAAAGAAGGCGGCACAGCTGTTTTTCTGAAGTCTAAAATTCACCTCATGACGCTTTTTTAGGTGTTTCATTAAAGACCTTCAATCTTTTCATGCGAGCTTTTCACCTGGCGAGCTCGTCACAAATTGTTAACCCTTAACTAGAAGGTTTAAATGTTTTTCATAATAAAATCCGGTCTGCTAGAAATAAAGAGGACTATATGCATTTATTTTTTAGCAACATTGGCTTTTCTTATGATGTCCTTAGGCTTTCACAGACATGATATACTAGAGGTAACAATGTTTTTTCAATACCCTTATAGGATGTTTTCTACCATAATCGCTAATTACACCGTGGTGGTGGTGTTCCTTTGCTAGAAAAAAATCATCTTAGATGCGACCTCTTGCCTCATTTTACATTTTCGAACGACCAACGTTAAATGTTGACTGTTGCAAAGAGTAACCATGTAATTTCTGTAGTGTACCGACCACCAGATGGTAACCAAGGTATGTTCTTTTCTTCAGTAGAGCCTCTGTTTCAATACTGTATCTATAATTAGCTCAAAGATATTTGTGGCGATTTCAACGTCGACATGATGGCCGACCTCGTGAAATAAGAAAAATGAAAAGGTAGTACGAGAGTTATGACCTCAAGAATGTTATTTCTTCGGCAACTAGAATTTCCACCAGTTACTCAAAACTTAGAAATTTTTTTCTTTTTAGCTCTACCATCGCAGATTTCATGTCTGAAGTGGTATCATCCGACCTTAGTGATCACTTACCTGTGTTTGTAGCCATTCCAATTCATCAAATATTGAATGGCTACAATATTTGAGATATTTTTCAGCCAAAGACCTAAACACTTTTCGTCAACAAACCTCAACTGCATATTGGGAGAACGTGCTTTCATCTAATAATGCAAACACATCTTTTGATGACTTTTTTTTACCTATTTATAAACTTTTATGAATCAAGCTTTCCACTTCGGCATATTTTTCAATCCAAGGAGTTCCGAACACTATGGATCAACCGAGATCTACTCGGATAAATAAAAACAAAGTTAGGATGTATGAGGCATTCCTAAAACAACAAGATCCTTAACTACAGAAAGCTTATAGGAAATATCGTATAAACTTAATAAGGAGCTTAAGCATGCCAGAGATGCATACTTAATAACCTTTTTCTAGATCGGTCCATTGCGACCGTTATGTGGAAACAACTAAGTTAATTATTCCAAAACGTACAAGTGACAAAAAGAATTCAGGATGTATTATGAATGCAGAAACTTTTCAGGTGCGGATATCTAGCTAATGATTTCAACGACTATGTAGTAAACTTGACTTTTTCTACAACATCAGTGGACTGCACTCAATAATTGAGAGAGAGTTGTCTTGAGACGAATTATATGTGTCCATTTTCAGAAACAGAAATTGCTTCCGTAAATCATGAGATTTAAACATACTAGCTCCACTGATATCTTTGACAATCAAGTCCACCTGATCAAGTTTGTGGCTGACATTATTGCTATTCCTCTTACCCATATTTTCAATAATTTTCTGATAAGCGGAATATTTCTAACAAAGGTTCAATGTGCGAAAGTTTGCGTTGTGCACAAAAACAGAGGACAAAACAGTTTAGCAAATTTCCGACCAATTTTCATACTACCTATTGTTTTTAAATTTTTCGAAAACGCCGTTGTTGTCGTTTACAGATAAACACATTATGAGCGAATCTCAAATTGGTCAAGGAAAAATCGTTCAACTCAGCTTGCCTTGCTTCATCGAAAAGAGTTTATTACTAGAAAAAGTTGAAACAAACAGCATGTACTGGCTGTTTTCGTAGGCTTTGCAAAAGCATTTGATTCCCTTAACAGGAGTATTCTACTGAAGAAATTTGAAATTTATGGTTTACACGGTGTTGCCTTGAACCTAACTGAATCGAATCTGAAATCCCATATAGTCCGGTTAGTATAGTAAATAGTGTCTCCTCACTTAAACCTACGTTTTTCGGTGTTCCCCAGGGTCGCATTTTGGGACCATATTTATTTAATATATAAATGACCTTGTTAGCATTGATTGATAATGACACATTCATAATTTACGCCGATGACGCCAGCTTGTGTTTTGAGGGAAATGATTAAGGAATGCTTGCCAATTGTGCGAACAGTACTTTAAGAAAATTTCATATTTGGTGTGCCTGCAATAAATTGGTTGTTAATGTACAAAATACTACGGCTATTATTTTTCGAGCTGGAAAGAAAATAATTGTATCAAACATTTATCCGCATATAAACGAACAGCCTATTGAAATCGTCACAGAATTTAGAACTCTTGGAGTATAGCTTTCAGAATACATGCTGTGGGACGTTCATACAAATCACGTCATAACGAGATTAGCTCGCGTTATAGAATTTTTATGCAGAACTCTAGATTTGTTTCCTCTTAACACAAGACCGCTCATGTATCATGCATTTATTTAGCACAAATAGACTGCAGTTTGTTTTTAGTATGGGGTAAGAAAACATCAACAAACAATAGAAAATTGGCAGCAATGCAAAATAGCATAATTCGGATTATTACAAATTCCAAACCAGACTGCGCAGAAGATATTTTTCCCAGGAAATTCAGAATAACAAACATGTACAATTTCAATAACTATCGCCTTGGTAAAATGCTATCAGCTGAAAAGAAACAGAATTCTAATGCTATTTTAATCTGGCAAATTTATGCACAAACAGGCATTTATATACATCTAGGCATCCTGAACCATTGGTAGTGCAGCGCAGCCGAACTAACTATGGCAACCAAATGCTACGACAGACGGCCCTTACAAATTAAGTATAAAAAATAATTTACACCAAAAAGATGTTTACTGATGAATAATGTTTCAATATCAGTGTTCAGAGATTTATTCCTACAGTAAATATTTCTGTAAATCTTGATAGTCGTGAAATATGTGCAGTGTATACTTCATAAACTTTTTATTTCTTATTCTGATGTTTTCATTACAAGTATGTGTAAATCAATCTACTCAGATATGCTTTGTCTTTTTATTGTTGTATTATGCTTTGAAATGACAGGGTCATTTTCAGCGTGAATGCATGCTGTTTCCATGTGAGTTTCATAAAGGGTGACGTTAATTCCTATTGCTTTCCTACTGTATAGATTTATCACTGTATGATTTGTGTATGGACACGACTTTTGTGCGCTATGCTGCTTTCTGTGTAAATATGGAGGGTGACATCTTGTCAAGCTGCAGTTCAGCAGCATCTTCTTTCATCTCCACATGCTTTGAAAAAACATGAAATAAACTATATGTATGTATGTATGTATGTATGTATGTATGTATGTATGTATGTATGTATGTATGTATGTATGTATGTATGTATGTATGTATGTATGTATGTACACCCTTTTAAGGGGTGTAAGCAAGCAGCATTGCACCCATAAAAGGTTGCATCTATATGTCAAAACACACATATAGATGATGCAAGTTAGACACAGAAATGTACTTTATGGATATGCAATTCATAAGCAGTGCAGAACATACCAGTTTCTTGTACAACTCAATTTGTAGTACAACAGAGTAGCGCTCTGTTGTAGTGTGGTTTGTTGTACAACAGACCAGTCTGTAGTACAACACAGCAGTCATTAGTACAACAGAGCAGTCTTGTTTTGTACAACAAAGAGCTCTGTTGTACAACATACTTTCCTGTAGTACAACTGGACCGTGCTGTGTCGTACAACAGAAGTTCCTGTCGCACAACACAAAATTATGTCGTACAACAGAAATTTCTGTTGTACAACAGAAAGTTCTTGTAGTATTTTTCGACTGGGCCTCCACGTTTCAGCCCCATAGGTGAGTACACTTGGTGGTGTGAAAGCACTAATGCAGCGGATCAGGGCACAGCCAAATTGTCTAATGCTTTTGTGTCTGCTTGTAATGCTTTCACACTAAAAAAAACAATTGGGACTGAGTGGATTCAAACACAGAAATTGCTCATGGGAAGAAAGTATGAAGTGACGTCGCTATAACTGCAGTGGATCCCCCCATGTGCAGACTGCAACAGACTTTTGCACTGTGCACTGGATGTCCTCGTTTCCATCAACTGCCACCTGTGCGCAAAAGCTTTCGCACGTCCTACTCGATTTAACTGTCTTAAATTTTTAACGCGGTAGCGTTAAGGAGCTCGTGTCGCAGAAAAGCCGGTGTCGTCGGCGTCGGCGGCGTTGGCCGTGAGCGATAAATCCCGGCATGCACTTCATAAATAAAAAGCAACTTCCAAGATGGGCTGGGTGGGAATAGAACCAGGGTCTCCGGAGTGTGAGACGGAGACGCTACCACTCAGCCACGAGTTCTTTTTTTCAGCCACGAGTTCGATGCTTGAAAGCGGTACAAAAGCGCTTCTAGTGAATGCGTTGTTGCCTTAGAAACGTGCCGCAGAACGTTATACTGCGGTGTATATCGGTAATTATGAGCATGTTACTTACAGAAGTCACAGTTACACGAGTAGCGAAGTACGTTTCCGCTACATTTCTTCTGCGCTCTGCGCACATGCAGAGCCATCTTGCGGCAAACACAGAAGAACCCCTCCTCGCAATGTGCGGCGCTGCCCCGACACGTGGGGCGCCACTCGCCCCTGACGTTTCGCCGTGCACCCTAACGGTTTGTAGAATCAAGCGTCTTTCCTTTCTTTAGATCACTATCTTCGCTCACCCGCTTCTCCCCTTCGGGCCGCGCGGGTACCGATGCGAGGATGCCCCAACACATTTGCGTTTAATAAGTTCTTTGTGTGACTCAAGAGCATACCGAGCGAATGAGTGGGCGGTGCGAACGAGGTGCAATAATGCTATCGCGTTCCACTATTGAAGGCGAAGCTTAAGCGTCCTCTAAATTTTTTTGATGCTCAAACAACTGGGTTACAGGCAACTACACAGGATGGCTAAAACAAAGGCTCATAACACAAGATGACGCCGTGGTTGTCTCTGGCTTCGTGAATGGGCCAAGCGTATTGTTTTGACTCCATTGCTCTTCGGGTGTCACTTGGCTGATTCTAATAGATGGCTCGTATTCTCACTGATTTCATTTTGTAGAACAGGTGCTGTTATATTTTGATTCTATTATTTTCTTTGTGCAGTCACCATTCTTTGTTGATTTTAAATGTGTAATAAATTTTTTTTGAATGTCTTGCAACCTTCGTGATAATTGTCCTACAATTATACATACGTCACTGAGCAGCTCATAATTAGCAGAGGGACACATGAGTCACGATTTCCACTTTTTCTGTGCTTCCATTTATCCGTAAAGTTTCAACACATTGTTTAAATGTGATTTCAGCCATGCCGACTTGATGAAGCAGCGAGTCTAGAGCTCGAAACTTCATAGATGTTTGCAGATTCATTAAAATAAAGATGCGAGATAAGAGATTTTCTTTTTTTTTTTGCACAGAAAGGAACAACTATAGATTGCAACAAACACTTGTTTGGAAAGTTAGAGGGCATAAAGAAAAGCTGGGCCGGCTTGCACGATAAAGTCCGAGCTAAGTCCAGACTTAAATGGTGTCTTTAGAAAGACCAAGCTTATTTAAGACGGCTCGTGTTCCAAACGTCGAACGCTTCGGGTTCATGTTCACCAGAGTGGCTACCCAGAACGGCCTCAGCAACCACTTGGGGCATTTTTCCTCGTAACACAATCTTAAGCCGCAAATAGCAATGGCAAGGGTTTTACACAACGCAAAATTGACGGAATGTGTACATCTTATAGCAGAGACAGTGCCAGCGCATCCCTTTATTTCCCTAATTTCTCTACTTAGACACCTGGCGTCCTTGTGTCTTAACCAAGACAGCACTAGAGTCGTAATCATACAAGCGACTTATCCAAATCAGGACTGAAGCCCAGTCTTGACTCCAGTCTTAAGCAGCCATGCTAGTGGCCTATTCTTTAGACTCCAGTTAAGTCTGGACTTAGCTAAGACAGTCTTAAGATTGTTTTGTGCAAGCGGGCCCTGGTTTCTTTTACCATGATTAAAATAACCACATTTTGCTCAGCCTGACTGGAGTTTGAGCGCTAATTTTCTAATGTTTTTTGCAGAGTTAAAGAATGGCCCTGGGCAAAAGCGCTTACATAAACATCCCCCCCTTTTTTTGTCCTTACTCACTTTTATCCTACACTTCTGCGGTATGCCCCATTTTATTCTCTCTATATTAAACTAAAGAAAGACAAGATGTTATCATTGCGATTAGTGCGAGAGTGATGCATTAGTTTGGCACCACACAGAACAGAAGCAAAGCCATTAACAGCCAGATATGACTAGTCCGGCACTCACTCTGACACAGCCCATTTTCCTCCCCTAAAGAAGCAGAAAAGAACAGACAGAACTATTTGAGAGATGAAGGGCGATAGTGATAGGGATGAAGGCGGCGGTGTAAAAACAATTACTTGCATCAGTTCTTTCAATTACATTTTTTTATGTGGTCCACTGTCACAGGATGGAAGGGAAACTATTAAAACTTCTGTGATACTATAAGCAGGTGCAGATCACCTCACATGAAAGGGGCCTCCGAAAATGGTGGGGAATTCCTGCTTTTGCAGTTCGACAAGGTCTCCCCTGTTGCTAAACTAATCTGTCGAATTAAGCAGGGACCCCCATCTCGTTCTTAGTTTTTCTCTTCATACCTGTTGCTCATAAGTTACGTTATTTGCCATTCTACATATGAAGCAGGTTAAAATAAATTGGCCCCCTCCTCCTACCTTCGGAGATAAGACACTGGGCCGTAGCCTCCTTAGCCAACATCTTAATCCAGCGCTGCTTGGCCACCAGCTCAATAATGGCCAGAGATTCAGACCCGCAGTAGCAAGGAATCCCTTTTAAATGAAAAAAATATTGGGAAAGATGGTCAGTTTGCTCAATGTAGCTCAGTTTGACATTATCAGTATTTAAAACCATGCAAAGGTTGGAAAAAAGTGCCAATCTTGTTGGTGTTCAAGAATGAGTAAAGAAGTACAAAATAGTTATTTTATGCAAGCTCGACCTGGTCGGTCTCACTTTGTGCAAGAACTTTTTGGCCGTTTCTTGGAACAGGAGCTTGTGGGTAAATGTAACATTGAATAGAAGGAACAGCTCAAACAGACCGGACGTGTAGGAAGGCAAGACAGACGCATGAGCAGCTCATGTGTCTGTCTCGCCTTCCTACACGTCCCGTCCGTTTGAGCTGTTCCATCTATCCATTCAGCATGAACCAACCAGCCCGACAAAGCCCTCTTTTTGAAATGCAACATTGTCTTTTGCTTGTTACTATACAGTGCAATAGCGCCTATGTGTGTGTCAATTTTTCTGCTGGATTAAAATTTCAGAAATTGTTGAGCATTGTTTCTGTGAACGTAGCTTTGTTGCACATGCAAAAAAAAAATAACTTTCTTTACCTTTGAAAAAATCCACAGGAGGAATTGAGGGTTGAGCAATGAGTATGGGTTCTGCACACTATTTGAACCACTGTTTTATGTGTTTAAAAAAGCTCACGCAGTACTAGGTAGTGTAATGTCTGGGATATTGTTAGTGGCCCCAGGTCCACCAGGAGCCAGAGACAGCTTGAACACACAAGGCAATGTAGTGGACCCACGGATGGCAACGAAAATGACAGGAAAACAATAAAACAAAAAGAGCATCCTACAGGAACGGCATTGTTTAATACCAATGGCTGGCAGAGAGGCGTAGGACGGCAGCCTGCGTTTCCTGCATGTGGCTTGGAGCGCTTAGCGCTTGCGTTAGATAACATACGGGCTGGCGGCTGGCAGGGTACCATGATGCGTTGCCGAATGCCAGTCGCAGGCGGCCACGTTACCTGACCGTTCCAGCTAACAACCGCATCAGTGTTCGGATGCGCACGTGTGGCCAGTCTGCACGAGCTGTCATCTACATCCACATCGTTACAATGCATTTTTATTTGTACAATGGTTTAGTGATAATTAAATTTAGCCCCCAGTGTCCATTTATTAAAATTGTACCTTTCACAAATTAAATAGGCATTTGCAGAAATACATTAGTTCCTTGCCAATATGCTACCCCAAATATGATTTTGAGCACTGATCTTTGAAAGCAGCTTGAAGTGTGCTTCAAATATACTTTCAAGGACTATCCATTTTCATAATTGAAGTATACTTTAGGCACACTGCTTTCATATTTACAAAAGGACATTTTAAATTCATTTTCAAGATGCTGCCCAAATATGATTTTAAGCAGGGTTTTTCTAAGCATGCTTGAAGGGCCGGGTACCAAATATATCTTCAAGGGCCACCCATTTACTATACCTAAAGTGTACTTCAGACAAATTTATTTCATATTTGCAAAAGTACATATTTAATTCATTTTAGGTATGTAAAAAATGCCTACATATTTTTCACCTATTTGAACTATACTAGAAATGTACTTTCAGATACAATGTTTTTGACACATTTAAAAATACATTTTGAATATTCAGCAAAGAATTGGATGAACATATCTCGAACATATTTTGAGCACATTCGTGAATACGAATTACATTTAAAATGCGTAAAAAATATGCCACTGTGTATTCCTAACGTACTTCTTTTTGCTAAGGGATATGTCTCGGTTAGTCCTAAAATATCAGCGGAACAAGAGTCAACAAGAGACGAAAGTTCAGTACATTTATTGATCGCGCTTCTTATCTTAGTTAAAAAGACAGACACGTGTGTTGGTGGGGAGCTGCAGCCACTATCCCTCTGTAAACGTTAATCTGATGACGATGCATTTTGCTGCTCAGAAGGCGACTGCGCTGAACTAGTAACCGGGCTACGAGCGACAGTTTGCTTTGAGGTAGTGTGGGTAACTCTGATATGGTTGCCTGTGATTGTACTTGAGCTTGAAGAATGGCAAGCTGGGTAGGGATATAGCATATTCGATAAACCTCTTTCTAGCTTGGCGTATGGCTGGTGAAAATCCTCTGTTATAAAAATTTTGTTATTTTTTAGGTTTGCTTCTGCGTGCAGAACTTTTTCATTGGTCTTGTAAATTATGAATTTCACTATAACGGGGCGGATTCTGGAAGGGTTGTGTTGTCCGATTCTATGTGCGCGCTGAATGTCCGATGAAGCTATCTCATTATTGAGCAGGCTCAGCACTTTCGCTTCGGTTTGCTGCCATGTTTCGTTTTCATCCGCCATTCCGTGCAATAACAAATTATCGCTCCGACTTCTGTCCTACAGTTTGCTCAAACGCACTTGCAAAACGCATTTTGCTTGCGAAGATCGCTGATTGTATGTTTCCAGATTTTTTTAAGACTGTCTATGGCAAGCTTACGTAATAAAAAAGCACAGCGCGCGCAAATGCAGCAGTGCAACGACCGAGTGACACAGTTGGGCGCAATTTTACAAGTGGCTCAGAAATACACATTAATTTTTTTCCCAGCTTTTCCAGGAACAGCAGGCAGAGATAATCAGCCAGCTGGATGGAATTGAAGTGGACATCGCAGGAGATGGGCGCTGCGACTCTCCTGCTAAAGCACCAATTATGCACGTGCAGCGCTGTTGTCATTCAGACTGACCATATCCTGCAATGCGAACAGGTAAGAGTAGTAAAGGTAAGGCAATGCTGTGAAGCGAAAATTGGCAAGCTGCAATTCATATTAACTGTCTGAAGTCAGCTACAGTGCCCAATAGCGCGAGCATGAGGCCTGACCTCAACTTAACAAGTCTAAGTGCAGTCCTTAACAAAAGGCTACACCTTCTGGGTATTATTATGTGAAATTTCTTTCAACCTCACCAAAAGTGCCCTAAACAAGTGCTGCTTGCATGTCTAAATAAAAAAGGATCAAATTTATAATTATATCATACAAACAATTGAATTACAAAATGTTTCATCGTTGCAAACCATTGGCGAAGAGGTACATTTGCTGATATATATTATTATCTAATGACTTTTTAATTTCATCTGTCCACAGACCACCACCCAGCTATCCGGATATATTGCAAGAACAGCAAATCGCACATACAGCACAACTTTGATGTCTGGCACTATAATAAAGAGGCGTGCAGTTGCTTGCTTTAATAATCAGGGCAAATACATGGTCATAACATTATTCTGCACTGGATTTAAGAAGTTGAGAGCTGTGAGCAGGTCGAAGGGCTGTGAAGCAATAGAACCATGGATCCAGACAATCACAAGTCATGTTTACTATGTTGCTGCCCTAGGCCAGGGTGATGGTGACCTGATCATAAGCATGTGGTGCAGCCTGTTGAACCACATATGCGATAAGCATTATGGCCATGATGGACCCTACAGCAACTGCCTGCATGAGATCTTTGGCAACAGGCAATTGATGACTCGTTGTATGGTTTTTTTGTAAAGTTTTTACTTTGATGTTGTTTGGGAGGTGCACGGCCCACATATGTGGCATTTGTCAACCAATTATAAATTTAAGTGATAGGTAATGCAAATAGAACTTTACGGAAAACTTCGCTACACATCCGCACACAACAGCAAGTTCACATATGACATAGCCGAGAAAGAAACCCATAACAGAGTTAACAAAATAATGTAAATGTGAGTGCTGAGACTGCAAGCTACTCTAATACTGATACTGCTGTCACACGGGCACAGCTCAACTCCTTTTAACTCCCTTCAACCAAGGTAGTATTTATCTCAATGGAGATACGCGCCGTGTCACACGGCAGTCCTTTAGGAAAGGAACTTTCAAGAAGTTCCTAGCGTAAGGAGTTCTGATCATCGCCCTCAAGCAGGTAAAGGGAATACTCTGGTTCCCTGTGAGCTTCAGTGCAGGTGTTAAAAAAACGCATATGCATTAATTTTGAGTTCATAACTAATTTTAATACTGTACCACAACGCAAAGCATGAAAAAAAGTAAATGTGCAAATATCCAAGCATGCACGCAAAGATTTCGCAAGCACATTGTGGCCAGTAGAACAGACAAACCCGATATTCTAGTAAAACTACCAGCCCATTCCTTTCACTTAAATGAAGATGCATTTATATTTTAAAGTCAATTCAAACTGTTGAAACGAAAGCAGCTAAAATTATTTTGCATGTTTTTAACTTCATTTTTTATATGCATACACAAAACGAACAGCGCCTAATGGGACCCCGAGGGCGTCTCGGAGAAGCAGGTTCTTAGCCGTGTGACACGGCGACAACTTCTTTAGGGCTGAACTCCCTCTATGGTCCTTCATGGAAAAGAAGTTAGAGGGAGTTGGGACTTGCCCGTGCGACAGAAGTATGATACAGCTTGGTTATACATGCCAGTATGGAGCACAAATGCAATGGGATTTTCCGTACTGTCCTATACTGGCAATTTTAAAGAAGACAAAGTGCGGCATGTTTTCTCGACAACATCCCTTAGATTTCTTTTCATAGTAATATAGTAGTACAAGACCTGGGGTGTTTCTATGAATAAAACT
Organism: Amblyomma maculatum; assembly: GCF_055883805.1. Taxonomy (NCBI): domain Eukaryota; kingdom Metazoa; phylum Arthropoda; class Arachnida; order Ixodida; family Ixodidae; genus Amblyomma; species Amblyomma maculatum. The sequence goes on along the minus strand of NC_139354.1, from coordinate 122,359,269 downwards.
GTTTTCCGCTACAATGCAGCAGCTGTGAGAAGAGTCAACATTTAAGATTGACTAGAATACACATCAACACTGCAACTAAATAGCCAAATGTGTATATATATATATATATATATATATATATATATATATATATATATATATATATATAGATCAATTGAGGGGAAATGAGGGTGCTCGTTATAATACATGAAAGAAAGAAGCCAACAGTCGGCGAGGCCAAGGAAAGCGTTGGGGATGGTCCTTTTATGTCTTTTTTTTTAATGTTTGCTTAGATAATCACAGAAATGAGTAACGAATCTGTTTAGGGGAAAGATAATTAAACGCAAAGTAGAAGAAAAAGCAACGTGCCGATGGTGGGAACCGAACCCTCGACCTCCGAATATCGCGTCCGGTGCTCTTCCAATTGAGCTACATCGGCCGCTGTCCCCCTTGCTACTTGCTTGGGTATTTGTGTTTTCTGTATACGAACCTTGAGAGTGTTCACCAGCGCCACCCTCAGCCATAGCGGCGGACGTAGAACGTCCTTTGTTACCGCCAGCGTCACGTAGAACGTGATCAAGAGCGAGGGCGAACGCTGTGCTAGAACCCTCTTACGCTACCTATGGCTTCAAGACTGCCAGAACCGAGACCCCCGTAAGCTACAAGCAGATCAATTGAGGGGAAATGAGGAGGGTGGCGCTGGTGAACACTCTCAAGGTTCGTATACAGAAAACACAAATACCCAAGCAAGTAGCAAGGGGGACAGCGGCCGATGTAGCTCAGTTGGAAGAGCACCGGACGCGATATTCGGAGGTCGTGGGTTCGGTTCCCACCATCGGCACGTTGCTTTTTCTTCTACTTTGCGTTTAATTATCTTTCCCCTAAACAGATTCGTTACTCATTTCTGTGATTATCTAAGCAAACATTAAAAAAAAAAGACATAAAAGGACCATCCCCAACGCTTTCCTTGGCCTCGCCGACTGTTGGCTTCTTTCTTGCATATATATATATATATATATATATATATATATATATATATATATATATATATATATATATATATATATATATATATATATTATCATCATCATCAGCCTGACTATACCCACTTCCGGGCGAAGGCCTTTCCCATATTTCTCCAATTAACCCGGTTCTGTGCTAGCTGCATCCACTTGACCCCTGCAAACTTCTTAACCTCATCAGCCCACCTAACTTTCTGCCCTGCTACGCTTTCCTTCCCTTAAAATCCACTTTGTTACCATAAGGGATCATCGGTTATCCTATCTTCGCACCACATGTCCTGCCGATGCCCATTTCCTCTTCTTAATTTCCTTTAGAATGTCAGTAAATTCAGTTATTTCTCTCACCCACTCTGCACGCAACCTATCTCTTAATGCTATTCCTAACATTTCTCGTTTCATAGCCCTCTGAGTTGTCCTCAACTTAATGAGAACCCTCTTGGATAGCCTCCACGTTTCAGCCCCATAGGTGAGTACAGGTAAAATGCAACTGTTGTATACTTTCCTCTAGAGCGGTACCGGTAAGCTGCTAGTCATAATCTGCGAGTGCTTACCAAATGCGCTCCATCCCAATCTTATTCTTCTTCTTAATTCCTTTTCATGGTAGGGATCTACGGTTACTACCTGTCCTAAGTAGACATATTTGCCTACTACTTCCAGTGCTTCGACACCTAATGTAAACTGCTGTTCCTTCCCGAGGCTGTTGAATATTATATTAATCTTCTGCATATTGATTTTTAAGCCTACCTTTCTACTTTTCCTGTCTAGGTCATCAATCATTATTTGCAGTTCATCCTCCGAGTTACTTAGCAAGGCAGTGTCATCAGCAAATCGCAGATTACTGAGGTACTCTCCGTCTACCCTTATCCCTAACTGCTCCCATTCCAAGTCTCTGAATACTTCCTCTAAGTAAGCTGTGGAGTATTGGGGAGATCGTGTCTCCTTACGTAACACCTTTCTTTAAGGAAATTTTGTTACTTTCTTTATGCAGAACTACGATTGTTGTGCAGCCACTATATGTACCTTCCGAAACTTTCACGTACGGCTCGTCTACCCCTGATTTCGCAATGCCTGCATCACCGCCGAGGTTTCAACTGAGTCAAATGCTTCTTCGTAATGAATGAATGCTATGTATAAGGGCTGGTTATGTTCCGAGCCTTTTTCTATCACCTGGTTGATGGTATTAATATGATCGATATTAAAATACCGTTTCCGAAAACCTGCTTGATCCTTTGCTTGATTTCAGCCTAAGGTTGTTCTGATTCTATTAGCGATTACCTTACTAAATACCTTATACGTAACAGACAGAAAGCTTTTTGCTCTGTAATTTTTAAGGTCCTTAGAGTCCCCTTTCGTATAAACGAGGATAATATTTGCATTCTTCCATGATTCTGGTACCGTCGATTACACCAGGCACTGTGTATACAGGGTGGCCAGTTTTTCCAACACGATATCCCCCCCGTTCTTCAGCAAATCTGTAGTTATCTGATCCTTTCCAGCTGATTTCCCTCTTTTCATAGTCTCTAATGCTTTCTTGACCTCGTCCTAAACATATATAGCTCTCCTCAGCAGCGCAGAGTTAGGTTGAAGACATTATTTCGCAAAGTAATGGAGGCAGCTGGAGCTAACCCCCTGCTAATTGTAGGAGACTTCAACGCCTGCCACCAAGAGTGGGGATATAATAGGCACGATCCGAAGGGCAGGCAGTTATGGGAAGATTTTCACGAATTAAACCTCACCCTGCAGACAGACTCTGGCTGCCCGATGAGAGTGGGAAACAATGTGAGCAAAGACACAATCCCAGACTTAACATTTAGCAAAAACATAGAGGGGCTTAGGTGGAAGAACATAGAGCTCAACTTTGGAAGCGATCATTACGTCCTAGAAATAACGCTTAAACGGGGAGTCAAAGTAAGACGAGAAAAGATCATCAGTGCAATCGAATGGAAGAAATTCAGACAAATTAGGAAATCTGCAAACATGGACGAAAATATTGAAAATGTCGACGATTGGGCAGAAACCCTCATGCACTACGTTAAATCCGCTACCATTACCCTAGAGGGGGACGATGCACCGAAAACAGTCGACAGGAAACTCCTACACATGTGGGAAGCAAAAAAAGGTATGGAAAGACGCCTCCGGTGTCAAAGATGGAACCGAAAGCTAAGGCGAAAAATATCCAGGCACAATCAGGAAATTGAGGATTATGCAATTAAACTCTGCGAGCAAAACTGGTGTAACAGGTGCGATGAAATGGAAGGCAATATGAGCCTTTCAAAGACGTGGAGCCTGCTACGATATCTCTTTAATCTAGACAGTTCGAGAACACAGTCAAACACAACAATACCAAAGGCAAGACACGCGTTCGAGGGGACTGACGCGGAACTAATAACTAAACTCGTAGACACATATGTCGGCGATACAACATCCCTCCCTCTTAGGCAGTACGCGGGCCCACCGAACGAGGCCCTCGACGCGCCCATCTCAGAAGCGGAAGTTAGAGCCGAAATCCTGAGCTTAAAGACGCGATCAGCTCCCGGCCCCGATGGAATAACAAATAAAATGCTAAGAAACATAGACGACGCTTCTATAACGGCACTCACCAACTACATGCAAGAAGTATGGAGTAGCGGCCGTCTTCCCCAGCAGTGGAAAACTGCAAACGTTGTGCTAATTCCAAAACCTGGTAAGCCCCCGAAATTGGAAAACCTCAGACCTATTTCTCTAACCTCATGCATTCGAAAGCTTATGGAACGCGTAATCCAAACAAGGCTAACTAATTTTATGGAGAAAAACGACCTGTGGCCGCACGAAATGGTCGGGTTCCGACCGGGCCTGTGCACACAGGATGTAATGCTCCGATTACAACATGACATAATTGACTCGAAATCCAGAGACGCGAAGGTAATTCTAGCACTAAATCTAACAAAAGCATTTGACAACGTAAAACACCAGGCAATTCTCGCGGGACTACAGGAATTAGGAGTAGGCGAGAGGACATATAATTACGTAATGGATTTCCTGACAAACAGGACGTTGAAACTAAAGTTTCAGGACCTAGAATCCCCTACTGTCCACCTGGGAAGTAAAGGAACTCCGCAAGGCTCGGTGCTCTCCCCCTTCCTTTTTAACGTGGTGATGAGAGGCCTTCCTGCCGCTCTTAAAGTCATAAAAGACCTGAAGTTCAGCATTTACGCGGACGACGGTTTCTCTGGATTAACAATGGCAGCATAGAGGAACGCCGACAGGCGGCGGCGGACACTATTGTGTCCTACGCGGCCGAAAGGGGTCTTTCGTGCTCTCCGCAAAAATCCGAACTTTTCATATATAATCCAAAATCAATGAGGTGCAAGGGGAACTTTAACGTAGAAATTAAGGTCGACGGCAAACCCGTACCAAGAGTCCAGCAAATCAGAGTCCTCGCACTTTTTATTTAAGAGGACGGGTATAACAAAGGAACGATAAAAAAACACTACCTACGCGACGCAAGTAACAGGAATATTAAGGAGGATTGCATTCAAAGGCAGAGGCCTCAAAGAGAGAAGCCTCTTGAGACTGATGCAGGCGTACATAATAAGCCGAATATGCTATGCCACACCGTTCCTCAACATCAGGACCAATGAAAAAGATAAGATAGACGCACTCATCAGGCGTTGCGTCAAGAGGGCGCTGGGTCTACCCATCTCCTCTTCTACGGAACGCCTGATAGAAATGGGAGTGCATAATAACTGGACGGAACTTGCTGAAGCGGTGAGAATCGCCCAACATGAAAGATTAAGTAGGTCGAGCACGGGTCGAACCCTCTTAGAATGGGTGGGTCGAAAAATAGATAGGGGCACAGCCGACAAGGTTGCCCTACCACCACAATGCCGCGAGAATATCATTATCCGTCCTCTCCCCCGCAACATGCACCCAGAATACCACAAGGAGAGACGGGAGAAGAGAGCAGAAGCACTGGTTAAAAGTGCAAAAGAATTCAGAGTAAAAGAGGTCGCCTACGTAGACGCTGCAAGCGGCTGAACAGGGGCGGCAGTTGCCGCGGTAGTCGATGGTAGCGGCGCACCAGTCGTCTCCGCCACCATCCGAAGCAGAAACATAGACACGGCTGAAGAGGTCGCAATGGCGCTCGCTTGCGTCGGAACGAAGGCTAGATTGATCTTTAGCGACAGTAAAACTGCTCTCTGGAATATCGGAAAAGGCAGGGTCTCGCAAGAAGCCGCCCGAATTCTAAAAGCTGCAACTAAAATCGATCGCAAAATCACCCTAATTTGGGTCCCAGCACGCACGTCCGTCCCTGGCAACGAGGCGGCCCATGATTTAGCCCGAGATCTCTACTTCCGGGCAAACGCGGAGCCGCCCGACTGCCTGGCGATGGACAAACGTTTGCAAACCTATAAAGAAATAATCGAAAATCATAGATTAGGAAGACGTCTAATGCCGCCACCGGATCCTAGCTTAAATAATAAAGAGGCCATAGCCTGGCGGCGATTACAAGCCGGAAATTTCCCGAACCCTGTCTGGTTGTTTCACAGCCAGATAGATGAGAGAAAAAACGATAAATGTAAAGCCTGCGAAGCGAAGGGGACCCTCGACCATATACTTTGGGAATGCTCTAAGTCTCCGGGCGCTAGGGACAACGTTAAAAGTAGAGAAGCCTGGGTAACGATGCTGCGAAGCGACGTCCCCGCTGACCAGCAGAAAGCCGTTCGCCTGGCGGCTGAGGCCGCGAATAACCAATGTATATTCGCCAGTTCTTAGTCGCAGAGGTTCCAGCCCCCGTTCCTCAGGCCTGCGTGCCAGGAGCGGAGAGTAGGGGGCCTCCTAAATCGGTGGAAATTAGTTTTAATCAATCAATCAATAGGCAAGGTGGTCGTGGATCCACGAGCAGCGTCCCACCGCGAGATAGCACGAGGAAAGAAAGGCGCAGTATCTGTCATACTAGTCTTCACCAGCGACTGAGCCATAGTCAGGCCCGTAATATTGTTTTCCATTGGTACCGATCAACAACATAACTAGACCCGCTAGGCTTCTAATCAAGCATCCGTGTTGCGCCTATCATTTCACGTTTCGATAGAGGCGAAAAGAAGAGGATTGATTGATTTATAGGAAGGGAAAGGAACGGTGACGGTCTCGCTTGTTTTCTACGAAACGAAGAGGCGTTCGTATCCTGTGCGATGGCACTGCACGTTAAAGATCCCCAGGTGGTCGAAATTACTTTGTAGTCCTCCACTACGGCTACAGTTTCTCTCTATTTAGTTTCACTCTCAACTTCCTCCCTTCCCTATGAAGCTGTCCAGGTGTCCGCAGAAAGAATTGTGACAGATCCCTTCCTTCCCCTTCTTGTGAACCGATTACAATTAACATTATTATTATTCGACCCCGCCAGGGTGGCGCAGTGGTAACAGCGTTCGACTACTGTTCCCTAGGACGCGGGATTGAATCCCGGCCTCGGCGGACACTTTTCGATGGAGGTGAAAAGCAAGGCGCCCGTTTGCTGTGCGATGCCAGTGCACGTTAAAGAACCCCAGAAGGTCGAAATTCCCGGAGTCCTCAACAACGGCGTCTCTCACAGCCAGAGTCGCTTTGGGACATTAAGCCCCACAAAACCAACCAACCATTATTATTCCTCGAACGCCGCACCAAACAGCATACTCAAGACCCAGCGAAGGAACTATCATCGGCTTCAAATTGGTTTACAGGATAGAAGAGGCGCTGTACCTCACACTTTTCCTCGGACAGCTGACCCACGCCGTAAGATAAAGTGAAGAAGTTAATAATAACAAGTAATATATAGCTTCACAGGAAAGGGAAGACGCAGTTTCTGTCAGGCTTTTTGTGTGGCCACTTGAACCATGCCATAAGGAATGGGATGACTGTGCGAGTGAAAGTGGAAGGAAAGAGGAGCCATAGTGGAGGGCTAGGGAGTAACTTCGGCAACCTGGGGACATTTAACGTGCACTGACTCCGCACAGTACACGGACGCTCCTCCATTTCGGCTTCATCAAAATGCAGCCGCCGGTGGACGAGATTGAATCCGAAAGGTCCGGCAAGATAAGGGTGAACGAAATAGTGAACGCGGTGCCATAGTGGAAGGATACTGCCACCGCGCTATAAAGGCTTTCGTCTCATCGCAATTTAGCGGTCCAAAGTGCCCCCTAGATTTTTTTCCCTTATTCTTTGTGGTTAAGTAGTTTTCACCGTAAATCGGTTACGGTAACAATGCAGGCAAAAGGCAAAGTGTAAACAAAAAAACGCTTTCTTTAGCCTTGCAGACTGCTGGCTTAGTTTTTCGCCCATATATATATATATATATATATATATATATATATATATATATATATCTTGTTACGGACGACATCAAGGAAGAAGAAGCGGGCAGTGGCGCGGACAGGAGCGCTCGCGCTAGGCCCAGCAACATTTTCAAAAAACGTCATCTCACTGTCATCGACCATCTCTCTGTCCTCTGTTCTCCTGTTTTCATCGGCTTGCCGTATCGTAACATTTGGTGGAGGTGCGGGGTATGATCACCCCCTCATCCTGGACCGGAGCTTCGGTGCCCTGCGACTTCTTGCGCCGTCAGCTGAAGGTTAGGAGGCATCGCATGGCTGTTCCCCAGCCTGACGGACCCAGCAAGACCTTGCCGTTCCGCCGCCCCGTCCCCCACCCCGACCACAAGACACGACGAAGGAGATACTGACCCGAGACGCTACAGATGACCACACGACACTAGAAGAGACCCGACGACCATATATAACCCCATTGACCAGATGTGCCGACATAAGACCCCACCGACCCAAGACACCGCTACACTTCGAGACATTCTCCCCTGCCTATGCCATTCGGTGCGTGCCTTGGCCTTCGCCATCGAGTCGTGGCAACGTGTGGCCCGAGAGTGCCCTGAGCCAAGGTTCATCAGGAATCACCGTGCCGGCAAGCCGTTCTATTCTTCTTCATCCTCTTTTTCTTCAAGCATCTAGACACGCCCATCATCATGCCATGGAATCATCAACATCGTGCATTTCCTCGTCCACGACCGGGACGATCGCTCGGTGGCCCCGGGTCATGTTACGGACGACATCAAGGAAGAAGAAGCGGGCAGTGGCTCGGACAGGAGCGCTCGCGCTAGGCCCGGCAACATTTTCAAAAAACGTCATCTCACTGTCATCGACCATCTCTGTCCTCTGTTCTCCTGTTTTCATCGGCTTGCCGTATCGTAACAATATATATATATATATATATATATATATATATATATATATATATATATATATATATATATATATATATATATATATATATATATATATATATATATATATATATATATATATATATATATATATATATATATATATTGTGTCCGTTCTTGTGTATTTACGTGAAAATGACTCAATTCAGATTTGAAGGAAGCAACACAGAGTCTCTCTTTCAGCTTCCTATGCACATGTCGGCGCGTTTAAAACAATAGCAAGGTTATACTGATGTTTCGCCTCAGAACTGCCTATCTCGATATCTTCTTTAGGCTTGAGCGGCGAAAATGTTTCACCCACCTTGCCTACCTATTCCAAAAATTTACAAGACACTTCGGGTGGTTAACGTTGAAAGTCTGACTGCCTCATTCTGCTACGCATTTGTGGCGAATATAGCGATGAATGATGCTTCGAGTAAAGATGGAGACTACTGTTTCACATTCCTCCATTTCTTTATGGTGTGGGTCATGTTTCTGCGGAGAATCGTGATAGATAATGCGCCTTCTCTATACTGTAAATTAATTTCAAACCCAATCGCGACTGTTCCCAATGACGCGGGATCGAATTCCGTCCTCGGCGGCCGCTTTTCGATGAAGGCGAAAAGGAGGGCGCCCGTGTGCTGTGCGATGTCAGTGCACTTAAAGAACCACAGGTGGTCAAAATTTCCGGCGTCCTTCACAACTGCGTCTCTCATCCCCTGAGTCACTTTGGGACGTTAAACCCCACAAAACCAAAACAAAATTCAAACGCCGCTGATGCCTGCTGCACTAACGCCTCCTAGACATATGGGTCTGCTTCTGTTTGCTCTATGGTGAGGCTTTCGAGGAAGCGGCGAATGAAAGGTCGCACGAACGCCTGGATCGGACACCTGGTGGAGTCAGTTCATATGTTTCATGAATCAATTTGTTACGTCATGACCAGTCTTGAGAGTACATCGCGCACCCCTTGTCGAACACAACCAGCATTCCATTGAATGCATTATTCACTGGCGTTCTAAAATTTCACTACAGCAAAGAAAAGGCACAGTATCTGTCACGCTCTCCGACAAGTGTAATTGGACGGTTAGTCATCGCGCCTGTCGCGTGGCATTCTTTTGTGCGTGTTCAAATGTGGGATAGTAGATGGCACGAATGCTGGGCAAGAGCACCTCTCGCGGAATCACATGGAATATGACACATTTCGCGCACAGATCTCTCCACTTTCACTCCTACACTCCTCTTTCCTTCCAACCCATAGAACAAGTATGACAGATACTGCGGCTTTCCTGTGCACTAATTATTAAATCGGAAGCCATTAATGGCTAATCTGTTGTGGCTATAGGAAGAAGGAAAAGAAAAAATTGCCGACGATTACGTTACTGCCTAATGCGAAATTTGAGCGCAGCTCATCAGCTGTTTCACCTTTTCGATAGATTGAGGCAAAGATTTCGAGCAGGACACGTATGTACAATTACAGACAACTTTATGTTTTTTTTATTTTTCACAGGTATTCCTTCAAGAAACACTCCACTAACAGTTCTTGGCTGTCATAAAAGAAGCTTTGTGGTCGGAGAAATGAAGAGAGCAATTAAGTTATCGGGAGGTCGCGGAAGGCAGCGCGTGAGCCCATAGGAACGTTGCGCGACGATCAGATAGCAGCATCTGACTGATGCCGCTGACGCTGCTAGCGAGTGAAGAGAACGTGACTCTGCGTTTCGTCTTGGGATGCACGCACCGCGATCCGCTGATAGGGAGCCGTCGTTCCGGCAATCGGAGAGCACCCTCGCCGCCACGTAGGAAGAGGGGGGGAAGGGGTATAAGCAGCGGCGAACGGGGGAACGCGCGCAGCAATCAGATAAAGCCAGGCTCACACTAGCGGGAAACTTCCCGCAGCGGCGCAACGTTCATGGCGCCGCAGCGTTGCAGCTCCTCGGAAGGACGCTCACACTACGCCCGTTTTCCCGCTGCGTTTGTCGTGGAATGTAGAGGAGGCGAAGGCGAGCGGAGCGAGAAAGAGTAGTCACGTGACAAGAGCGAAGGGAAAGCACGCGCTTTTCTCGTGCACAAGTGAGCGGGCTACTCAAGCGAAACCAGCGATGCTCCCGTCGCGCGCGCAGCCACCGCCGGGAGTCATTGAACTTGGACTGACGTCACGGTCTGCGCTCCGCTCCGATTGGCTACTCCGTTCTGCGGGACGGGAAAAATACCTCCCGACCCCATCGCTCCGCGGAACGTCAAACAAGTCAGCCTGCGGGAAAAAAACCGGTTTCTGCGGGAAGCGGCGCGCGGAGAACGTCCAGCGTTGCGCGTTTTCCCGCTAGTGTGAGCGTGCCTTAACACGCGCGGCTGGCGCCACGCAGGAAGGGGGGGGGGCTGAAAGGGGGCGGATCTGGTTACGAGGCCGACGCCGACGCGCAACCCAGGAACGGGCGCCAAAGAGCTGCGCTCTAATACACGGCCTGCTTCTGGCTCTGTAGCTGAGCCACCTCTGCTACCTCGTGCGGACAGAAGAGAAAGTAAAGGAGAAGAGGGAGAGAAAGATGAGCGCTCCAACTGCCGTCTTTGTTGTCGTTGTGGCGGTCGGAAGAAGGAAACGAAAAGGCACGGGACTGCTACTGACTCTGTAGCTGAGCCACCTCCGCTGCCTCGTGCGAACAGAAGAGAAAATAGAGAAGAAAAAAGAAGAGGGAGAGAAAGACGCGCGCCGCAACAGCCGTCGTCCACCACCGAAGAAGTGGCGGGTGCAATGACGGCCTACAATAGAAAACATTCTGTGGCTGGCTCGGCCGCGCCTCATGCGGTGTCGACCTACCGTCAGCACGGTAGGACCCGGAACTGCCACCCTTCACCACCTCCTTTGCAACAGCCGTCGTCCACCACCACGGGGTAAGTACATTTTTGCACCGTGTCCACCACCTAAGTGGTGGCGGGTGCAATAACAGCCCACAACCGATAAAATACGGTGGCAGGATAGCCCCCGCATCAAGCTGTGGTGACTTACCTGTCCCAGGCCCATCAGGGCCAGGATCAGCCACCTTTCCCCACCTCCTGGCTCATCTGTCTTCCGTTCGCGAGGAGTGTCACAATACTTCGTGCGATTCCTCGGGATATCACGTGTTTGATGGGGCTCGGACAGGTAGTTCGCCGCCGTTTGCGGCGGTGGCTAGCCTGTCCGAATGTTTATCTGTTGTAGGCCGTCATTGCACCCACCACCGCTTCGGTGGTAGACGACAGTTGTTGCGGCACGCGTCTTTCTCTCTCTCTTCGTTTTCTTTCTTCTCTATTTTCTCTTCTGTCTGCAAGCGGAAGCGGAGGTGCCCCGCCGGGGTGGCGCAGTGTTAAGACGCCCGACTACAGTGCCGGAGTTCCCGGGTTCGAACCCGACCTCGGCGGCTGCGTTTCGATGGAGGCGAAACGAAGAGGCGTCCGTGTACTGAGCGATGTCAGCGCACGGTAAAGATCCCCAGGTGGTCGAAATTACTCCGTAGCCCTCCACTACAGCTCCTCTTTCTCTCTTTCCACTTTCACTCCCACCTTGCTCCCTTCCCTTACGGTGTGGTTCAGGTGTCCACAGAGCAAGTGTGAGAGATACTGCGCCTCTCCCTTCCTGTGAACCATCCAACCAACCAGGAAGCGGAGGTGGCTCAGCTACAGAGCCAGTAGCATACCCGTGCAGCAGGTCTCGGTGGCAAGACGGTGCCGAGCGAGTTGTATACGCCAGTTGGACTTCGTCCTGTGCCGAATCGAACTATGCCAACACCGAAAAAGAATGTCTGGCTGTTGTATGGGCGGTGATGAAATTTCGACCCAATCTTTATGGCCGGCACTTTCGGATCGTGAGTGACCACCACTCTGTGCTGGCTAACAAACTTGCAAAATCCCTCTGGACGCTTTGCAAGATGGAGTTTACGGCTACAGGAGTTCGACATGACCATCGTGTATAAGACTGGACGTCAGCACAACGATGCCGACTATTTGTCCCGTTTACCTGTCGAGGCTGCGCGTGAAAACGAAGAACCAGCATTGCCCCTTATGGCAGCCATTGACTCTCTCGCTGTTTCGCAGCAGCAGCGTGACGACCAGGCTCTCGCACCACTCATCGATTTTCTGGAAGCGCGTACTACATAAGTTCCCTGTCTCTTCGCCAGAGCGCAGTCATCGTTTTGCATACGAAACAATGTTTTATACAAGATCAACTTCGGTCCGACGAGAAGAGATTATCTCCTTGTAATGGCAGAGTCTCTTCGCGAAGGAATCTTGCAGGCATGTCATGACGAGCCCACCGCGGGTCACCTGGGGTATGCTCGAACTCTGGCCCCAATTAAGAAGAGTTATTACTGGCCAAACCTTGCGGTCGGGGTACGACATTACGTGCGAACATACCATGACTGCCAGCAACAGAAAACACCGCCTGTGAAACCAGCTTGTTTACTGTATACTGTTTAAGTTCCAAGATACCCATTAGAACAAGTGTGCATGGATCTGATGGGTCCTTTTCCAAATTCTGATTCGGGCAAAAGGTGGATAGTTGTCGCTACAGATTACCTCGCGCGTTACGCTGAAACAAAGGCCCTCCAGCGCGGCACTGCAATCGAGGCAGCGAAATATTTTATCGAAGGCATCGTCCTGAGGCACGGCGCTCCGAAAGTTACAATAACGGACGGAGGCACTGCTTTCACTGTCAGGCTACTTTAATCCGTCATGCAGCTGAGCGGCACTACCCATCGCAAGTCAACCGCCTACCACGCACAAACTAATGGCTTGACAGAACGTCTAAACAAAACTCTCGAGGACATGGCGTCCACGTACGTGGATGTTTAATGTCGGTCTTGGGATGACGTCCTGCTGGAAATCACGTGTCCGAACACGGCGCCGCAGGAAACAACACAAATGACGCCGTTCTCCCTATTGTATGGCCGCGAAGTTTCCACAAACCTGGAAGCCGTGTTGCCCCATGAAGGCCGGGACTTCAAAGTTTGCGCTGAGGAGTTTACACAACGCGCAGAAGCGTGACAGCTGGTGAAGGTACGCATCTGGAACCAGCAAGGCCGAGACGCCCAGCATTACAATGAGCGCCACTGTGCAGTGACTTTCGAACCTGACGACTGAGTGTGGCTCTGGGCTCCGATTCGACGTCATGGACTATCCGAGAAACTTCTGAAGCAGTACTTTGGCCCATACCGTAAGCTCCGTCAGTGCTCCGTCAGCTGAGTGACGTCACGTACGAACTGCTTCCGGACGGTTTTTGTACTACTACTCGCCAGCAGAAACCCGAGGTTGTTCTCATCTTGTGCATGAACTTTTCGCGAGAAATTTGCAGTCCGCCTTACCGAATGTTTTTTGCTTTATGTTTCTTTTCTGCTTTCGAATTCATCAGTTTGACGTTTATATTGTTTATTTTTTTTTAGAGAGGGAGGTAATGTAGCGTATGCAACAGCATGCCCTGACTTGAAGAAGTGGCCCCGTTTCGTTCGATTAGAAGAGGTTGAAGTTGTGGTGCCGACCATCTCTGGCTGCTGTATTCCTGCCCTCCTGTGCCTTCTGTATTACCTCCCATTAAACCTTCTAGTTACCAGCTCAAAACGCTACGTGGCAATATTATCCCGCCAGTCTTATTCGCTTGCCAACATTGTATGCATCTTCAGTTCCAGGTGCCGATATTGCTCAGAGTGGTGGCCACTGGCCTATATTGAACATATCATGGCATGCATTGGTAAATATTGGTAAAAGTGACAATATTGTCCAGCCACTATTGGTGGCTTGGTAACATCGAATATATCTTGGCATACATTGGTCAATATTGCCTGGCAATTGTGATGGCTTCCAAACATTGTGTATATCTGTAGATAAAATGGTCGATGATGGCATACAATGGTAAATATTGTCCGGGCAGTATAGCTGGCTTGTCGACCTTTAATATCTCTTGGCATATATTGGTTAATGTTGTCCCACTGGTCTTGGTGTCTTCCCAACTATGTATACTTGCAGGTTCCAGTGAGCAATATTGCCCAATGAGCTGTGGCGACTGGCCAGCATTGCACCTATCATAACATACATTGCTGAATATTGTAATGCCCGTATTGATTGCTTGTCAGTAGCGAATGTATCTTGGAATACATTGGTCAATGTCCTCCCGCCAGTTTTCTTGGCTTCCAAGCATTGTATATCTGCAATTACAGTGGTCGATGTTGCCTGACAAAATGTAATGGCTTGCCAAAATACCATACATCTTTACATCGGCTAATCAATATTCTCTTGCCACCACTGGCCGGTCAACTCAAAATATTTACAGCCTTACAATAGTCAATATTTCACTACTAGTTGAGATGGTTTCCAATATCGTATCCATCATGGGTTACAGTGGTCGATATTTTATGGGTAGCTGCCGATTGCACGCATCATTGTATGCATTGATTGATATGATCCTTTAGTTTAGCTGGCTTATCTGCATTGAATACATTTTGGCATTCTGTGGTCGATGTGGCCCCGCCTATTTTGGGGACTTTACAACAATGAATATGACAGGGTCATTTGGTCGATATTGTCCAGAGTTTTGATGGATGGAAAAACATTGCACTTAACATGACATGTGTTGGCCAGGATCGGCTTGCAGATGTTAACGATGAATTCTCGACCTGATATATTTTTAACGTGCAGAACAATACTGTCGTGTCTTTCGCGATGGCTTTCAAGTATGGTTTATACATCGTTAACGATATAGAAACAGTAGTAGAGAACATTAATTCAAGAAAATTGGCTTAGGAGGTAAGGGCACGGCTTGTATAGGGTCCCACAATTGCTTAATTTTCTTCACAAACCCATGCCATGAGATAAAGGCGCAGATTCTCTAGCCAAAACATTTAGAAAGCCACGAAATGAATTATTGGGTGGCACTACGCATGCAAGCAGGCATGCTTCGTGTAATGTGCCCGTCGAGCCGAACTCGTGGCTTCCGCCGTGTACGAAGCTCTCAGAAATGTTCGACTGCTGCACTGTTCTAAACTGTGAAGAACTTTAGTACAAAGGTGGAATGTGCAGCAGCTACAGGCCTTACCATTTCTGCTATACGTCTTCAGCGTAATGCGTCACGCCACTCATACATCAAATGTTTTAGAATACTTCGTCGCCCTCCTACAATAAAATCGCAACAAAACAGATCCATATATTTTTTAAGCTGAGAACAGTCGCTGCCTATGTATAGAAACAATACGGCGCTGTATACAAGCATATACACTTCTGCAATCTGCAGTAGGCAAGTAAGACATAGCACCTTCAAAATCATATACACTATAGGCTTTCAGCCCGGCCTAATTTGTTGCGATGAGGTTTTACAACGTTGTCTAAACACAGGTAGCACAGAATGTGGGGCCCCAGTAGGTCCGATGTAGGCAAGTGGGGCTGCGGCAACCATCATAAAACCTGCATCGGTCTCCGATGGGGCAAATGTGGGCAAGCCCCATTCGGGCTTGCCTCTGTTCCTTCTGCCTGGATCTCATAGCGGCATTGCTCGGGCTAATGCAGAGCACATTCCTGCATCCAGACCACAAGGGTCCTTTGTGGGATATTTAAAGGCAATCCAACCTAAATATGGGCTCTTTATGGGAAAGCCCTCATAGATCCGAAATGAGGCCGCCCCCATAAAATCTTTGTGAGACCTGCATCGGCCGTAGTGGGGCAAAAAAATGGACATGCCCACATGCGGCCCCAATCGGTCCCTTGTAGGTTACTTGACGGTAGGTGAAATATGAATAAAAACTCAATTTGGGCAAGCCTTCGTGAAGACCAAAGGAGGCAGCCTTAGCTAAACCGCTTTAGGTCCCACATAGGCTGTAATGGGGCTGGAAGGCGGGTGTGCCCGCACGGTACCAAAATTGGTCCCTTGTGGGAAATTCGAAGCCACGTGCAACCGCAGGTGGGCTCTAGGTTCAAAAACAACACCCAGCCCAATTGGGGCTGCCCGCACAAAACTGCTTTATATCCTACATGGGCCGTAATGGGGCTGGAAGGAGGGCAGGACTGCATGATACCAAAATTGGTTCCTTGTGGGGAATTGGAAGGCACGTGCAACAGCAAATGGGCTTTAGGTTCAAAAACAACACCCAGCCCAATTGGGGCTGCCCGCACAAACCAGTGTAGGTCCCACATCGGCCGCAATGGGGCTAAAAGGCATGCGTGCAATTGTGTAATGATTCTTTCCAACCTTTATTTGTAATAAATGCCGCCCTATATTACTATTATAGATGATTTGTCTAACAGTTGTTGCCACGTTTAGTCGGTTAGAAATATTACGTGGCTTTAGTTCTCGTGCTCATGCCAATTGCGCTAACAATACCAAAACATGCCGATTGCGAACTGTTGCTTCTAATGTGGTTGCTGTGGATAACCTGCAACACTCAACACAAAATTACTGTTCAGAACAAACATCTCCATAGCCTAAACAAGATGTACACGAAGTCATTTGGGCGCAAACAGTTTGTCTTGACACTGGCAGAGGTCAACTATCAGGTGTGGTTGGCCCGCTGCAAAGCGGCCTGCTCGAACAAGACTCCGAGCCTACATGAAGTGAAGGCCAAAATCAGAAAAGAACTATGGTTCCACCTAGAGAGAGAGAGATACGCCACTTAGGGAGAAAGAAGTTTTTTGAAGAATGGGGACACCCCATGGTGATCTTCAAAGAAGAAAACGGAAAACTCGAACTGAGATATTAGAAGACTTGCTCGCGTCAGGCTTCGACCCACCGGGGTGGTGCGGACGTGGTGCATATGCACTACGACCCCGCCCCGGTGGGAACAGGCCGGATTGCATGAGCCCCTTGGCTGGGAAAAGCCCGCTCCCCGAAACAAAAAAAAACCCAAACCTTATGGTGCGGGAGGCCTTGCCTGGGGTAGCCGTAGGATGATGATGGTCGCAGGTTGAGGTCTGTACCCTCACAGGAGGATCGCACCTAGTGCATCCTTCCTTCCATCTTACAAGGCAAGTTATTGTAAAATTTAATATTGTGGCTGTTTATAAAGGCCAGACATGCATAAAATAATTACTTATGTGCATAAATAATGATTGGGAAAACTTGGACAAGGACTTTCCATCAATCAAGAGAAGGACAAGATCAGAGTTTTGGGGCTGTGGTTGCAAAGCAATTTGAGTGTGGATTATACAATCAAAACACTCAAAACTACAGTCAACCAAATATTCAGAATGATTAGAAGGGTGACCTGGCACCGGAAAGGTATGAGGGAGGAGGACACCCTCCGCCTTGTACAAGCCTTAGTCGTTATCAGGATTACCTACGGGCTCCCATATCACGAAATTAGATTCACTGATAAAAGGGCCATTGCACTATTATAAGAGGAGCCTATAAAACGGCCCTAAACCTCCCGCCAACAACATCAACGGAACGTCTTTGGGCACTCGGAGTGCACAACAACTTCGAGGAGCTCAAGGAGCCGGTTCTAGAGAGTCAGAAACAACGCCTAACAACAACGCATGCGGGTAGGGAAATCCTGTCAAAACTAGGGCTATGGCAGGCACTAAGAACTTCTGAGATCAAATCCCAAATTCCGACATCCACAAGAAGCTACATCTATGTGGACCCGATACCCAAGCACATGCACCATGAGTTACAGAAGGGTCGAAGGAAAGCCAGAGTCAAATCATTGGAAAAACAATTGTCTAAAGACGCCGAGGTTGTCTACGCGGACATAGGGGCTTACGGCGAACCTGGCAAGTTCGCAATAGCTGCAGTTGACCACAATAAGAGGCCAATTATTCAGGCTTCGATCTATGCCAAGGATCCTGCGGAAGTGGAGTCACTGGCAATAGCCATCACCATAAAAACAGAAGACAACCAAAAGAAGTCATCACACGTAGTGACGGACTCCCAACCAGCCTGCAGGGACTACCTGGCCGGAAAACCTCACAAAAGAGCGTGTGCAATATTACGTTCCATCTCCCAGACGCACACAATTACCTGGACACCTGGACACGAAGGCCTAGAATGAAATGAGGTAGCGAATGATCTAGCCCGAGCTCTCACAAACCGGGCGGATCCCCATCCCTACCTCACCCCTCTCCTAGGACCCTACGGCGACAGGCTGGAACACCTACGGTTGGAAAGAAGAATTTTCTCACCACCACACAAACAACTTCCTTCTTCGGACGCTATAGACTGGAGAAAAATACAAACAAACACATTCCCTAATCTTCAAGTTTTAAATAAGATATTTCCAACAAAATACACGAGTTACTGTCCTTGGTGCGGTGCAAGCCCCACACTCTATCACATCTCTTGGGAATGCCAGGACAAACCTGACCCAACGTTAATAGTGCCATGTCCGACACACGAGCAGTGGGAGGCGGCCCTGACCAGCGACAACCTGGACCAGCAAGCCTGGATTATCCAGCTAGTCCGCAAGTCAGCTGCTGCAAGCGGAGCCCTGGACTAGGGGCACCGACCACCCAGCTCCTGCGAATTTTTACTGATTATATGCTCATTAAAAGTTTTCTCTCTCTCTCTCCATCGATCGGTCTTTTGCGTTTTCCTGTGCTGCCACCTCGTGCACAACGACGCAATCAAACTGGCGGGATACTGCGCGAACGGACACGCTCCTCCGCACGCTGAGCCCCGCTGCGGAGCACGTCTTCTGGCGCACATAATTTTGGTTTTGTCGACGATGGCGTGTCCTGGGCAGCACCTGATACCTGGCGGGTATCTAGGGCTAAGTAATGGCTGGGTTTCATGCTCGAGGAATGCAGCGAAGCCTACGGACGGAGAAATTCAGCGGTACCTGCAGTCGTCCAGCATGCGATGGGATCGCCAGCTGAGTAAGGGCCACCGCTTCCAAGATGACGGCTATATACATACGAAACGTAATGTTTCTAAACATTCATATAAATGGGATGTAAGGCAAGAAAAAAAACAAAGACCAATGCAACCAGAACCAGGCGTTAGTTTCATGCTACTATTCCGGCCTTTTTTGCACTAAAATTTGAAGTAACCAGAACATCTTCATTAGAGAAGTGTGCTTAGCTCATATTTTTTTTCGGGCTTCAGCTGGGCCCACCCACATTGAGGGCTGGGCAAGTAGTTAAGAATTTATTTGGGCTCCACCCAGGCCAATAATTACGGCCTATGAAGTGTTCTAATTAGCAGTGTAAATGAAAGAAACGGTGCAGTCTGTAATAGTTGTTGTGTACTTCTGTCCCGCTTGATATGTACTTCATCCCACTTTTGCAAAGTTTCTACGTTACTGTAGAATCCACACATAAATAAAAATGCCAACTTGAAGTGACTGAACCATGCCATGCTTCTGTACATTATGCTAATGTCTTAAACAATGACTTGATAACATTGAGATGCACTGCTATGGCTGATTCTTGTTTGCTGAAGCAGCGGCAACATATTGCTACGAAACCTTCAAAACTGTATTTGTTGATTTTTAACAGCCGCCGGCATGCTGCCTTATCGCTGTGATTCTGGCACGCGTATCAATTCTGTATCCCGTGTTTGTTCATCCTCGTTGTCGCGATACGACGCGTTATCATTTTCTTCGTCGCGAAAGATGCGCCGAGATCTGCCTCGAAAATTCCGATCACTTGCGTATGTTTATACAATGTTCCACGTTGTGCTAGCAACAGTTTGTGACATTATCTAGATTGTTCTGTGCAGCCTTTTTAGGGTTGACGAGTGTGACGGGCATTCTTTGTTCGACGATCGACGAGCACGTTTGTTGCTATCGCAGCAGTAGAGTTGCTTAGTTCTTTTGCTGGTGAAAGTCAACTCAATAGAGTTCCTTCAGTGCAATCACCGACTCTTCATTTGTGTCACCGACCCTGGTCACCACCACGTGACATCTGGTGGTGACATCTGACAATATGTGAGAAAGGAAAATTTAGCAACTATGCTGCAACCACATATCTAACATTTTCTGAAACAGCCTTCTCGCTCTTCTGAGTCAGCATGTGACACTAAATGTCCATCAAATAATGCAGCAACATCTGTAGCCCATCAAATTTCAATGCATTACAAGCAAATGGTAATAAACTGAATGTGGATAGTCCAATGCTACATGGAATTTTATTGAACACTATGAAAGGCAACAAACTTGGTGATGCTAGGGGACTGCCATAAAAATTTCTAGGGTCTGACTTTGAGAACGGTCTTGCAGCCACTCAACTTCGTAAAAAAAACAGAAACAATATTCGACACCTAGAAACAAGCTTCAAATAATGGCAGGTTGATGACAGAAATGTTTCTTCCATATTTTTGTTTTAAGTGAAATGTTTACTAGATTCTATAGCTTTTAGACGTGTGCACGTTTGTCCCCACAAGCATTGTTCTGGCAGGTCTTAGGTGGTCGCTGACTCCTCTGGTTGCTTTTGTTTCGCTGTCCGGTTTGTCGCACGTTGAAAACGGCTCATAGCATTCGCCCGCTTCGCCTCGTTGCTCGAAAAGTTGCATATCGTCGGGATGAAATCAGGGTGCTGTGGTGATATGGAGGGCTTTCCTGCTCATTAAAAAAAGGTTTAATTACAGCTTGCGCAAATATTTAACTTCAGTACCTAGTTCGTACCTACTACAAAGTGGTTCCCACATAGTCTTGATGCTCTCAACGGCTCCCAAGGGCACCCTTGATCGCCCTGCCGACGAACAGTTTTTATTCAAAACTTGCGGTGAAGACGGTCTCGTGAAGCGCTTGGAAAGCGAAAAAAGGCGAGGCCGCTTCCCTTTAAACATTGTGTATCGCAATCAAACGCTACACAAGAAGTCGGTATCGTCAGGAGCGTCGCACTACCCAACAAAGACCACCGAAACAACCGCAGAAATCCAGGCGCAGCGGGCAGCCGCCTGATTGTTTACCCCACCGCCGGAGCCGATCGCGGCGGCCACGAACACACCAGTCCGCTTCGCGGCTACGCCGCTAGGGGTTGGGCGCATGCGCAGTCGCGTACCGCAAAAGGCCGATTGCCTGCGTCGGACCCCTATGAGAATAATGTGGGCAAGCCCAAGTGCGGCTTGCGCTATAGAGCCCGCATAGGTCCGATGTCATTATCTGAGGGGCCAACTGAAAAAAAAAAAAAATGTTCGGAGGGCTGCCCGAATCTGTCCAAAGTAGGACCATCGTGGGGAGTTGGCGGGATGTGCCCTTTTGGCAATGCGGGAAAAATGTGGGCAGCCCCTCAAGGGCTGCCTGCATCGGTCCCTAGTGGGGCCCATCGGGGCTTTGTCGACAGCCCCCTTCAGACCTACGTCGGCCCCTCTTGTAGCACCCACATTAAGCCCACCGGGGCTGTCCTGCATTGCCTACATCGGACCCACCAGGGGCCCCTCTTCATAGCCCGCTTTGTGCTACCTGGGAAGCTTTTCTTGGATCTAATGCTAAAATCACCTTCGCGTCTCTTGATTTCGAGACAGTGATGTCGTGTTGTAAACGGAGCATCACGTCCTGCGCGCAGTGGCCCTGTGGGAACTAGACAATCTCGTGCGGCTACAGGTCATTTTGCTCCAAAACGTTCGTTATCCTTGTTTAGATTACAATCTCCATGAGCTTTCCAATGCATGAGGTTAGAAAAATGCGTCTAAGGCTTCCCAATTTCGTTGGCTTGTCATGCCTCCGAATTAGCACAACGTTTGCAGTTGTCCACAGGGGGGGGGGGGAGAGATGGCCGCTACTCCATACTTCTCGCATGCAGTTGGTGAGTGCTGTTAAGAAGGCATCGTCTAGGTTTTATAAAATTTTGCCTGTTATCCCATAGGGGCAGGGCGTGCTACCATCGTTAAGCTGAAGAATTGGGTCTCCGAACGAGGCCCTCGTATATGCATGAATCACCTTATTCGGGCGGCGGTAAATAAGGCTCGACGATTCCTGGCCAGAGCATCTACAGAGCGCCTGCTCAAACTTGTGATCCATAATACAATAGGGGAGCTGATTGAGGCTCACAGAACAAGCCAAATTACTAGGCTCTAGGTGACCAGCACCGGCAGGCATGCCCTCCGAGACATCAATAGGGGCTTCCTTCCCACTACAGAAAACAGAGTGGACATCGCGGATGAGTGGAAAAATACTCAGACCGTTAAGTTTCTCCCAAAAAACATGAATTGGGATTATAATCAGAGGAGGCGTGAAGCCAGGGGGAAATTTATACAAAATACCTATGCCAGTAAGACAGGCACATATTACGTGGATTCAGCGGGTCCCACCGAGGATCGCAGGCCCGCCGGGGTGGTGCAGTGGTAAGACGCCCGACTACTGTGCCGGAGTACACGGTTTCAAACCCGACCTCGGCGGCTGGGTTTCGATGGAGTCGAAACGAAGAGGCGTCCGTGTGCTGTGCGATGTCATTGTACGTTAAAGATCCCCAGGTGGTCGAAATTACTCCGTAGCCGTCCACTACGGCTCCTTTTTCTCCCATTCCACTTTCACTCCAATCCTCCTCCCTTACCTTACGGCGCGGTTGCGGTGTCCACAGAAAACAAGTGAGACAGTTACCGCGCCTTTCCCTTCCTACAAATAAATCATCTGTACCATTGCTGTTGTGTACGAAGGAAAGCAGGTGAACGGGCTCTCAGTAAAAACTAACGACGCGCTTATGCTGGAGGAAGTAGCGATTGCACTGGCCGCCACCCACTGCAATGCAGCCTACAAAATATCAGACTCGCAACAGGCCTGACCCCGCCGGGATGTTGCAGTGGTAAGACGCCCGACTACTGTCCGGAGTGCCCGGGTTCAAACCCGACCTCGGTGGCTGCGTTTTGATGGAGGCGAAACAAAGAGGTGTCCGCGTGCTGTGCGATGACAGCGCACGTTAAATGTCCCCAGGTGGTCGAAATTACTCCGCATCCCTCCACTACTGCTCCTCTTTCTCTCTTTCCACTTTAACTCCCACCTTCTTTCCTTCCCTCAAGGCGCGGATCAGGTGCCCACAGAGCAAATGTGACAGATACTGCACTGTTCTCTTCCTGTGAACCAATTATTATTATTATTATTATTAAAGACGCCGTAGTCGAGGATGCCGGATATTTTGACCACCTGGGGTTCTTTAATGTGCACTGACATCGCACAGCACACGGGTGGTGGTGGTGACAAACTTTATTAAGATGAGCCTTAGCTGTGACATCCTAGGGATGGAATGGCTTTTGGGTGCGTGTCGTGGCCGGAAGGTGACGTTTCCCGGCGACTTCCAAAGCCCAGTCCACCAGCTGCCATTGGGCAACCGGCTCAGAACTGGACACCGCAGCCTCCCATCGCTCGAGGTTTGTGAGTTGCCATTCGGAAAGTGGAAGATGCTCAGGGCAAGAATAAAGAATGTGAGCAAAATCCGCTTTTGGAGCACCACAGAGGGTGCATTCTGCGTGAACAGTCCCGGGTGAACAAGGGCGAGGTAGGCAGGGGAGAGGAAAGTGCGGGATTGTAGCTGGCGCCACGTCACCTGCTGCAATTTAGTGAGATACTTGTGTGTAGGTGGATAGGCAAGACGTTGTTCGCGGTAGTGCACAGGGATCTCGTGGTATGTGACCATACGATCTCGAGCGTCACCCCAGGCGTCGGCGGCTCCTGCTCGGCTGACGAAACCTCGAGCAAAAGAATGAGCCGCCTCGTTACCTGGGTGGCCGGCATGGGCTGGGACCCAGAGAAGCTGAATAGGTCGGATAGGAACGGGAGATTGGCTGAGAAGCCGGAACGCGGGTTCGGAAACACGTCCTTTCGCAAAGTTTCGGATGGCTGTCTTCGAATCAGTAAAAATGAGGGTCGCGGATGTAATAGAGATTGCTAAGGCTACTGTCGCCTCCTCCGCTTCCGCGGAAGTGGAAGCGATGACAGTACCTGCGGTAAGAAGGGTGGAGGAGTTTGACACTACAGCTAGGGCAAAGGCGGGAGAAGATGTCTAAGAGGCAGCATCAATGTAGACGGTCTCCGGCTCTGTGCCATAGTGTTTGTGTAGGGCGGCAGCCCGAGCAGCACGACGAGCCACGTGATGTTCGGGGTGCATGTTCTTGGGTAGGGGGTGAATGGTAAGGAGTTCTCGTGTGTAGCGTAGAGAGAGAAGGTGTGGGCGTAATATCCAGGGGGACGTAGACCGATAGCGTCAACAATGTGACGGCCGGCTAAGGTGGAGGAGAGCCGATCAAGTTGTCAGACCGATGAGCGTCGATGAGTTCGGCGAGGGTATTGTGTACGCCCATCTTAAGAAGACGTTCATTCGACGTGTGGCGGGGAAGGTTGAGGGCCGTCTTGTACGCCTGGCGGATAAGGCAATTGACCTTGTTCTCCTCTATTCGAGAGAGGAAGAGGTATGGTAGTGAATAGACTACCCGACTAAGAACGAAAGCCTGGATCAGGCGACGGAGGTCGTGTTCCCGCATGCAACTGTGTTTATTAGCGATTCGTCTAATCAGGCGGACTGTTTGGTGAACGGTAACACTGAGCTTGGTGATCGTGGCAGCGTTCTTGCCATTGTTCTGAAGAATCATCCCCAGGATGCGAACTCTCTCCACCTCCGGGACTCGGACGGCACGAATAGTGACCTCGATTCTAGGTGGGGGAGCTTTGTCGATTCTCGCTCTAGGCGGGTGAAGGACCAAAAGTTCAGATTTGGTGGGTGAGCATGCAAGACCGACCCTCTGAGCATGAGAGGTCACCACATCTGCGCCAGCCTGCAGTCTCTCTTCAATGGTTCCCACATTACCTGTGGAGGTCCACAGGGTGATGTCGTCAGCAAATAGAGAGTGCGACAGGCCGGGAATGACTGACAGAGCCTTTGTCATTGGGATGAGAGCAATTTTGGTCCACAAATCATGCACAGCAACCACTGTAGACCTTGACCTACACAGCGACATTGAATATACCTTCATAAAGTTGCTACCACAACACCGTAACAGCAAGGGCACCTATATACTCAATATATATAGTCGCCCCAAACAGCGCCGCGCAGCCTTTGACGCTATCTTTATCAAAGCACTAAGAGAAGCTCACACAGCTCCCCTAGCTATAGTCGGCGACTTTAACGCTTCTAGCCCATTATGGGGATATCCAAAGGAAGACACTAAAGGCAGGAAACTAGCTTCCGCCATCGCTGACATGGCACTCACCTTACTTACTGACCCGCAGCATCCGACTCGAGTCGGTACCAGCATAACTCGGGATACCTCCCCCGACCTGACGCTCGTCCGCAACGCCCGCAACTATGAGTGGCTCAATACGGGAGAGACCTTAGGCAGCGATCACTACATGCTGCAGACCATCTTTGAAAGCAACAAGCACAGCAAACCTCGTGGGCAAGCCAGAATGACAGACTGGGAGAAATTCAGGAAGGATACTAAACTAGTTACATCGGAACAAATAACTAGTTACGAAGAGTGGGCGGCATCTATTCTCGACCTTAAAGAAAACCTCACAAAAACCCTTGCCACCACGGAGGACCACCCAGCTGTTAACAACCATCTTCTACACCTTTGGGAAGCTAGGCGTAGTCTCATAAAACGGTGGAAGAAACAAAGGCACAATCGAAAACTCAGAATTCGAATAGCGAAGCTAACTACTCAAGCAGACCAATACGCATGGGACCTCGCTCGCACCAATTGGCTAAAAAGGTGCGAATCCCTCAAAGGTCGCCTAGACAGCAAGACTACGTGGAACCTTCTCCGATGCCTAATTGATCCACCGAAATCGAAGAGTGAACAACGTAGAAATTTGCATCGAGCCTTACACAACTTTCAAGGCACGGATGATGAACTCATGGATGAACTCACGCGTCGCTATATCTGCACTTCGAGAGACGCAGAACCCTCAAATCCAGAATACCGGGGGGAACCGAACGAAGACCTAGATAAAGACTTCACTTTAGAAGAAATCATAGCAGCACTAGCAGATATGCGCCGAGGTACAGCCCCGGGACAAGACAAAATTACGGTCGGACTTCTAACCAACCTCGGCACGGAGGCACTGCAGCAACTTACGGATTACGTTAACGAATGCTGGCGCATCGGCACCATTCCACAGGCATGGAAAACAGCCAATGTACACTTTATCCCCAAACCCGGCAAGAAAATCAGCATTGAAAACCTACGCCCCATATCCCTCACGTCGTGCGCAGGCAAACTCATGGAAAAGGCAGTCCACGCACGTCTCTCCAACTATCTAGAGAACAACGAGCTACTGCCACACACGATGTTTGGATTCAGAGCACATCTGTCCACCCATGATGTGCTTCTGCAACTCAAACGCGAAGTCATTGATCCAGCACGCAGAAACAGTGACCGAGCACTTCTATCCCTCGACCTCAAAGGAGCGTTTGACAATGTCAAACATTCCACAATCCTCCAAAATCTCCAGACCACCAACTGTGGCCAGCGAGTCTACTCATACATCTATGATTTCCTTAAAGACAGAACAGTCAACATCAGCATCGGCACTAAACAAACAAAGCAAGTGAAGATGGGCACGAGAGGCACTCCGCAAGGGGCAGTATTATCCCCACTTCTGTTCAATATTGCACTCCGCAATCTTCCACCTCTTCTAAATCAGATACAGGGCATACGACACGCCCTGTACGCTGACGATATAACCATCTGGACAACTAGGGGTAGTATGGGAATGATGGAAGAACAACTACAAACAGCGGCAACAACAGTTCAGAATTATGCACGAGCGTGTGGACTAACCTGCTCTCCCGAAAAATGTGAACTCCTAGTCTTCCGCCAGCACAAAAATCAGGCCACGATCGACATCCACGTTGACAACTCACCCATAAAGGAAGTTCAGACCGTTAAGATACTGGGTCTATGCATCAATAACAAGGGCAACAACCACCTCGCCATCCAGAAACTCCGCCTCGTGAGCGAGCAAGTCGGCAGGATGATCGCCAGAATAACGACACGGAAATCAGGGATGCGCGAAGAAGATACTCTCCGACTGGTGCAGGCCTTCGTCGTGAGCCGCATCGTCTATGCGGCACCCTACCTTCGTCTCAAGAAGTTTGACATCAAGAACCTCGACGTCATAATCAGAACAGCCTACAAGAAGGCCCTGGGCCTCCCTCTTACGACATCGACGGACCGGCTTTTACGACTGGGCGTCCACAACACGGTAGACGAGCTGATTGAGGCACACCTCACGGCGCAGGTGGTACGACTCTCCACGACTCTGACTGGCCGACAAGTCTTGAACGATTTGAACATCAATTGCCCCGAACAGCTAGACCCTAAAAGCGACATCCCAGCCTCATGGAGAGGACAATTCAAGGGAACTCCATTACCGAGGAATATGCACCCCGACTTTCACCAGCCAAGAAGACAAGCACGAGCGGAAGCTATAAAAAGGCACTACGGCGGGCGCGAGGGCGTGTTCTATGTCGATGCTGCGGGTCCTGAACAGGGAATGGCGGCCGTTGCGGTAGTACACCAAGATAAAACAGTGGATGGACTAATATTACACAGCCATGACACACTGGCCGCGGAGGAAGTGGCAATTGCCCTAGCTGCGACACACACTACCTCAGAATACATTCTTACAGATTCACAGACAGCATATCGCAATTACCTCAGGGGCAGGATTGCACCGCTAGCAGCTAAAATCCTGCAAGATAGTTACACCCGTGGCTACCAACCCATGGATAAACACTTAGTATGGGTACCAGGTCACCAGGGCATCCCAGGGAACGAGAGCGCACACGCCTCAGCCCGAGCATTTCTCCCCCGGGCACCCAATACGGATCTCGTGGAACCTCCTATCCCATTGCTAACTTACACCGAAATACTTCAGCACTTAAGATTATCTCGCCGGGTCTACCCTCCACCGGCAAAGACACTAGACAAAGGGGAGGAGATACACCTCCGCAAGCTACAGACCAACACTTTTAACAATCCACGCAGACTACACGCAATAGATCCAGAGTCATTTGACTCACAATGCAAATTCTGCGGGGAGAAGGCGGACCTATACCATATGGTGTGGGCATGCCAGCGAAATCAGACTGTCACTATTAATAACCAGCCAACGCAGGAGGGGTGGGAGGCAGCTCTGACCAGCTCGGACGCAAGGGTTCAAAAAGAACTCATCGGAAGAGCGCGGACAGCAGCCTACGCCAATGGGGTTCCGGACTGAGGACTCCAACCGCCGCTACAACCTCCTAATCATTTTCATTAAAATATTTTTACCACCACCCTGAGGCGTGCCTCGGTTACCAAGGGTAAAGACAGGGGAGCAGAGGGAGCCAAATGTGATTTCAACTGTGCGCTGGCGAAGAAAGGCTGAGATGTATTGATGAATATGATGTCCGACATGTAGGGATGACAGAGCGTCCAAAATGGCCGAATGGTGTACATTGTCGAATGCTTTCAGGTCGAGGGCAAGCACCGCGCGCGTGCGTTTCCTGTTGCGGGGGTGAATGATGTCTTCTCAGACCTGCAGCATGATATCTTGAGTGGAGAGGTGGGGTCGGAATCCTATCATTGTGGGGGGAAAGAGGAGTTTATCATCCATGTGTTTCTGGAGACGAGCTAGGATTACGTTCTCGAAGAGCTTCCCGAGGCAAGACGTAAGGGAAATAGGGCGCTGATTTTTGATATCAAGAGGCTTGCCTGGCTTGGGGATGAGTTATGCAGGCATGAGTCCACTGTGAAGGGAGGGTTCCCGTTCGCCAGCACTGATTGAATAGGTCCGCTACAGCCTCTACAGACGAGCCGTCGAGATTGCGGAGCATCTTATTAGTGATTTTTTTAGCGCCGGGGGCTGAGGTGGTTCGGAGTTTGTGCATGGCCGCGCGAATTTCTGCTGGGGAGATATCCGCGTCGAGCTCCGGGTTGAGGCTCCCCGAATACGGAGGAAGAGGCGTGGGAGGGGTTGTGGTTAGATGTTGATCTTTAAGGGCTTGGATAAGGTCGTCGTCTGAGAGGGGGAGTTGATGCCAGATGTGTGAAATATTCCTGTGTTGGGTAGCCTTGGAGTGACCCGGGTCGAGGAGATGCCTCAGTAGGGACCAATTATTTATGAGGCCTAAATTGCCACTCATGCGGTCGCAGAGCTGTCCCCATTGTTGATGGGCTAGGTCGCGTGCATGCGCTTCAATCTCGCACACAAGGTTAGAGATGCGTCGTTTAAGAGGTCTATTATGCTTTTGACATAGCCAGCGCCGCTGACGGCTGGCGTGTGCTTCCCACATATGGAGAAGGCGGCTATCAGCACCCGACGTGTCCTCAGGCTCGGGAATGGTGGAAGTTGCGCGGGCGACATCGCGGGTGAGGGTATCGGTCCATTCAGAGAGGTCTGTGATGGTGTCCAGGGCCAGCCTCCGTATCTGGCGGAACTTGTCCCAGTTCACCACTTGAACTCCTCGTCGTTTTAGCGGGGTAATTGAAGAAATATTGAGCTCTCTGGAAATTATATAATGATCACTGCCAAGTGAATGGTTTGTGTTGACCCATCGGCTGTCATGGATGTGTTTGCTAAGTGTGAGGTCTGGGCTGGTGTTGTGTTGAACACTTGACCCGATCCGCTTGGGGAACATGGTGTCATTAAGCAGGGAGCGGCCTTCGTCCTGAATGAATGACCATAGGGAGGTGCCTTTACGACAGTTTTTGCGATACCTCCAGCTGATGTGGTTGGCGTTGAAGTCACCCATTATAAGCAGTGAGTTGTTCGAGCTTATCGATATCGCCTTGCGGAGAGCAGCAAGAAGAGGGGCAGGAGGACATTTGGGAGGGCTGTAGAGATTTAGGATGAAAAGACTGATTTGCGTGTGCTGGGGAGGAGCTCCAGCAAGAGACCGCCCACGTCGTCTATCTCTAACGGGTGCTCTATCGCAGTTAGATTGCGATGGACTAGTGTGGCGACCATGGTCTGTGGTGGAGTAGCTGGTTCGTATTTAGTGTAATTACGGAGCTTGACTGACGTTAGCGTTTCCTGAGGCGCAATGACACTGGGGGTGTCGCAGCTGGAAAGGGTCTGTAAGTGAAACTGCAGGTTGTCTCGTTTTGAACGAAACTCCCTGCAGTTTCACTGCCATGCCTTAATGGTTTGGGGTTCCGCAGCCATTTTGGACAATGACGGAGAGCGCGGAAGGTGTAACGGGTGACGTATGACCTTTGGGGGGACGCTCGAGAAATTGCGTTTGGATTTGCGCGACAGACGCCTCTTGATTATCTGGCGTGTGTCGAGCGCCGCCACGCGGTCAGAAATGTTCTTCATCCACATTTGAGTTTCAGTATAGTGCCTAGATATTCTAGGCACTATAGTTTCAGAGCGGAATGTGTTAAGTGTCGCCATCATGCGTTTCTCAAAATCTTGCATGAATGACGCGACCTGATGTACAAAGTTGTCAGTGACTCGCTGGGAAAGCGAATTAGCATCATCAGCGGGCTTCCGCTTAGCGGGAGCCCACGTGCTGGTGACGTGGCGCGTGAGGAGGAGGTGGAGGGGGTAGAGACAAAGGAGGAATGGGCATGTTTGGATTTGTCGGGGGTTGCACCACTGGGGGCAATGGCGCTGGAGAGCGTTCACGCCTTAGGAGGATTTGGAGCTGCTCTTTAAGAGCAGCGATTTCACGACCTTGGGATGATAATTTGGCTCAGCTCCGCGTTTTCTTTCTCGAGCGAGGAAGGCTGCAGCCGCCAGCTCACCTGGTTTTTAGATGAATCCTGGACCTTTTGGCCTGGAAATGGCGGGAAGGACACGGAACGGCTCCGACGGCGGTCAGTTCTTGAGCGGGAGGAAGAGCGTCGGCGGCTTCGCGACTCCCTGAGACTTTTGGGTGATGGATTTGGTGGTAGACCTGCTGGGGGCGTTGTCCCAGTATTGGAGACAGGCGTCTTGTTGCCGGAGCGTTCTAAACGCACTTTGCACTTGCGCGTTCCTGTAAAGTGCGCTCCGTTGCAGATGATACACTTGGGAGTGCAATCCGGCGTTCCTTTGATGGGGTGAGACGCACCACAGCGTGGACAAAGTCGTTCCTTGGGGCACACATCAGCACGGTGGCCTGGCTTGCGGCAGTTGGTGCACGCTTCAACTTTCGCCTTGAAAGGGTAACATGCGTAGGGGGTGCCGTAGAAGACAAGCTGTTTTGGAACCTCCGTAGTGTCGATGAAGGTAACCAATATTGACTTGGTGCGTCCTAGTTGGTGAGCGTCGGCGATCGTAAAATGCCGGCTAGCGTTCAGCGCCGCAAGGTCGGAGAAGATTTCTTCTTGCGTCTGGTTATAAACTGCGTTGTAAAGTATCCCCCTGACAGCGTTGTCAGGGGCAGCGACGTACGTGTTCACCGGGTACTGTTGGTCGTGAAGTCGCAGTTCTTGAATCTGGACATAGCGCTTCATTCGAGCTTCTGAACGCGTACTTACGGTGAATGAGTTGTAAGGGTTAAGCCGTAGCTTGTCTTGAGCCCAAGCATCTGCATAGTCAATCTCTGTGCCAGTGCAGAGAAGGTGGAGAAGAGCACCGCCATTCACGAGACGCAGGTCGGGACGACCACCCGGGCGGAACACGATCTTGAAATCTGAAGTTGGTAGACGAGGAAGGGGAGCATGCTTCTTGATTTTGTCTGTAGTAGATACGCCTTGCAACGACTGGGCCGGCTTGCCTGGGCCTGCCTGGGAACTGGACTCTGCTGATGCGTCATTTGATGACTGCTTCATGGTGGGGTAGAGTTTGTTGCGGGCCCGGACGGCGCGGGTCCACCGTGGATCATTTTCAAATTCTTGAGAAGAAATTTCTTCGCCTTCGACGGCGTACTCCATCTATGATGATGTAGGCTCGAAGACGCACGAGGCGACGAGCAGCCGGCGGCGTTAAGCCTAATCGGTGCACGTTCCTACGCCCGGCGGGACAGGAAAAGCTTCTTAAGTCGGTCCCAATGAGCGGAAATGTCTGAACAATGTTTCGTAGAGGTGCACGACACCTTCGCTGACAGTGTCGGATGGAGTCCAGGTCAGTTTAGCTGCGACGAGTAAACGTTCACGGAGCCCATGCCACGCACGTCCGCACGGCTCGAAGGCAAACGCAGCACCGTCCCAGCACACGGGCGCCCAGCTTTTCGCCTTCATCGAAAAGCGGTAGTCGGGTTTCGATCCAGCTTCCCTGGGAACAGTCGGGCTTGGGTTTAAAATTGATTTACAGCATAGAGAAGGCGCATTATCTATCACGATTCTCCGCGGAAACGTGACCGACGCCGCAAAGGAATGGAGGAATTTGAAACAGTAATCTCCATCTTTACTCGAAGCATCATTCACCGCCATATTAACCACCAATGTGTAGCAGAATTCGGCAATCAGGCTTTCAACGTTAACCACCTTATTAGTAAAGTGTCTCGTAAATTTTTCAAATAGGTAGGCAGGGTGGGTGAAAAATTTCTTCAGCCTCACAACTACTGAAGATTGATATGGGCGGTTGCGAGGCAAAACAACAGTATAACCTTGTTATTGTTTTAAGCGTGCTGACATATTCTTAGGAAGCTAAAAGCGAGAGGTTGTATTGCTTCCTTCAAATCTGAATTGTCATTTTCACTTAAATACACACGAACGGACACAATATGGTCGGTTTGTGGGGTTTAACGTCCCAAAGCAACTCAGGCTATGAGAGACGCCGTAGTGGAGGACTCCGGAAATTTCGACCACCTGGGGTTCTTTAACGTGCACTGACATCGCACAGCACACGGGCGCCTTGCTTTTCGCCTCCATCGAAAAGCTGCCGCCGAGGCCGGGATTCGATCCCGCGTCCTTGGGAACAGTAGTCGAGCGCCGTAACCACTGCGCCACCCCGGCGGGAACGGACAAAATATGTATATATATATATATATATATATATATATATATATATATATATATATATATATATATATATCATCATCAGCCTGATTATACCCACTTCAGGGCGAAGGCCTCTCCCATATTTCTCCACTTAACCTTGTTCTGTGCTAGCTGCATCCACTTGACCCCTGCGAACTTCTTAATCTCATCCGCCCACCTAACTTTCTGCCGCCCCCTGCTACGCTTTCCTTTCCTTGGAATCCAGTTTGTTACCCTCAGCGACCATCGGTTATCCTCTCTTCGCACTACATGTCCTGTCCATGCCCATTTCTTCTTCTTAATTTCCACTAGAATGTCGGTAACTTGAGTTATTTCTCTGACCCACTCTGCCCGCTTCCTATCTCTTAATGTTACCCCTACCATTTTTCGTTCCATAGCCCTCTGGGCTGTCCTCAACTTAAGTAGAACTCTCGTGGTTAGCCTCCACGTTTCAGTTATATATATATATATATATATATATATATATATATATATATATATATATATATATATATATATATATATATATATATATATATATGTGTGTGTGTGTGTGTGTGTGTGTGTGTGTGTGTGTGTGTGTGTGTGTGTGTGTGTGTGTGTGTATGTGCTAAAAAGCAAGCCAACCGTCTGCAAGGCTAAAGAGAGCTTTTTTTTATGTTTACAATTTGCTTTTTGCCTAAATTGGTACCGTAACCGATTGATGATGAAAATTACTTAACCACGGAGAATAAGGGGAAAAAAATCTAGCGGGGGACCACTAAATTGCGGTGAGACGAAAGCATTCATAGCGCGGTGGCAGTATCCTTCCACTATGACACCACTTTCACTATTTCGTTGTTCACCCTTTTCTTCTTTGCCCCGCCACGATGGCACAGTGGTAAGATGCCCGACTACTGTACCCGACTTTCTGGGTTCAATCTCGACCGCCGACGGCTGCATTTCGACGGAGCCGAAATGGAGAAGCGTCCGTGTACTGTGAGACGTCGGTGCACGTTAACTGTCCCCAAGTGGCCGAAGTTACACCCTTGACCTCCACTATCGCTCCTCTGTCTCTCTTTCCACTTTCACTCGCTCATTCATCCCTTTCCTTATTTATTTATTTATTTACAGGATACTGCCGGCCTCAGTTTGAGGCCCTTAGGCAGGAGTGGGCATATCAATAATACATCAAGAAAACGAACATAGAGAAAACCATCGCAAGTATTTAAGTGAGAAGTAGAGACGAAGTCCAGCAATAATAATAGTAACGAAAAGTAAAGCGCGACAAAAACAAGGCGCGTACACAGCAGCATGACACAACCACGCATGCTCAGTCACTTGAGCAAGAAACGAAATGTACAAACAACCTGGTTATAACTTGGTTCAGGCGTCCACAGAAAACGTCTCACAGATACTGCGTCTTTCCTTTCCTGTGAAGCAGTTTATTACGTAATATTATTAACTTTTTTCCTTTACTTACAGCGTGGGCCAGCTGTCCGAGGAAAAATGTGAGGTACAGCGCCTGTTCTATCCTGTAACCCAATTTGAAGCCGCTGATACTTTCTTTACTGGGTCTTCAGTATGCGGTTTGGTGCGGCGTTCGAGGATTAATAATAATAATAATTATAATCGGTTCACTAGAAGGGAAAGGCGTAGTATTTGTCCCACTTGTTTCTGTGGACACCTGAGCAGCGTCATAAGGAAAGGGAGGAAGCTGAGAGTGAAACTGGATAGAGAGAAAGTAGAGCCGTAGCGGAGGACTACGGAGTAATTTCGACCATCTGGGGATCTTTAACGTGCAGTGACATCGCACAGCACACGAACGCCCCTTCGTTTCGCCTTTATCAAAACGCCAAATGAAAGGTGCAGCACGGATGCTTGATCGGAAACCTGGCAGGGTAGTTATGTTGTTGTTGAGGTGTACGAAAACTAAACAAAATATGTACAGGCCTGACAATGGCTCAATCACTGGTGAAGTCTAGTGTGACAAATGTTGCGCCTTTCCTTTCCCCTTGCTATCTCGATGTGGGACACCTACCTCTCTATTGTGTTGTCAAAGCGAGCGCTATGCCTCCAACAGAAGGAAAGCAGCCACGTCTTCACGCGTGGCCATCCGTGTGCTAGGGCTAATGCTCCACTCTCATGGCGCGCACGGAGAAGTCATAAAGGCTCTCCAAACACACGCTCAACAGGCCACCCGACTGATTCGCCGCATAGCGAACCGCCGGGCTGGCCTACGCGAGCGAAACACCCTTCGCCTCACCCAGGCTTACATCATAAGCCGCACCGTATATGCACTTCCATACCTACCCCTCCGACAGAAGGAGAGAGACCGGGTAAACGCGCTCCTGCGGAGTTGCACGAAGATGGCTCTACGCCTTCCCCCCAGCACATACAACGATCGGCTTCTCAAACTCGGTGTCCACAACACCTTTGAGGAACTTACAGAAGCCACCTTTACGGCACAAATATACCGTCTATCGAACTCAGAGGCTGGCCGCGCTCGATTATCCAAATTAAACCTAAACCCAATTACACACACTACCACGGGTGTCCCCCTTTCTTCTATCTTCCGCTCTAACCTCAATATACCCCCCTCCCCAAGAACATGCACCCTGAGCGAGATGGGAACCGCAGAATAGCACGGGCTCGGGCCCTCCACAAACAGTATAGCGAGGACCATGCGGTGGTCTATGTGGACGCAGCGGAATATACGTCAAGCCACCGTATGGCCCTGGCGGTAGCCGACAATCAAGCAAAACTTCTAGCCTCCAGCTCAGTCATCACCAATTCGGCCATAGAGGCAGAAGAGGCAGCCATCGCGCTTGGTTTGACCTCTACATCTGCCAACATAATTATCTCTGACTCCAAATCTGCCATTCTCAACTATGGCAATGGCTACATATCTCGCACCGCTGCTCGCTTACTACGCTTCTGGCAGCCCCGGCACCCTGTAACCCTTATCTGTACGCCAGCACATGCCGGCCTCCCTGGCAACGAAGAAGCTCATTCTCTAGCCCGAGGTCTCACCTTCCGGGCAGGAGGAGATGAGCCCCTTCTACAGGCCGAGGAGCATCTGCTCTCCTTCCGCGATATTCTCTCATATTACCGGGACAAACGAAGAGAATACGCACCCCCAGCCCTGGCCCTTACCATAGCGCAGGCCGCACACTGGCGACGACTACAAACTCGCACTGCTCCATACCCCATACTACTACATTCCAGATACCCAGACCAATTTCCCTCCTCATGCAAACTTTGCGGCAAACCAGGAAATTTCCTACACACCCTCCTCACATGCCCCACCGTCCCTCATCCCCCATCACCGACCGTGGCGGAGTCTTACTGGGAAACTCTACTGACCACCACATCTGCTCAAGAGCAGCGCCGGATCATCTCCAGTGCTATGAGAAGGATAGCGCTCCAAGGACTATCCTTCGCTTTGTAAGGGTGCCCTCCTCATAGTGAGGGAGCACTCAAGTGCCATGTAGGGGCTACGCCCCCACTATTCATATTATTGGCATTAAATGTTTTTACCACCACCTTCCAGGCATGTAAAGCTTTCGCCCTAAAACAATACGCCGATAGTAGGAACCAAAACTATGACCCGTGAATATAGCGTTCGGGACTCTGCCAACAGAGCTGAATCTACCGCTGTCTGGTCTGCTACTTTCTTGGGTATTAACGTTGTCTGTTATCAAACTTCTTCTGAATATAAATATATATATATATATATATATATATATACATACACAGGAGAAAAATTGCTTCATACTGTTTCCAAGTTTATTTGTAGTCGAGGTTTCGGCAGGAACCCTGCCTTTCTCAACACTGAGGGTACATGATTCTTGTTCGTCTTCTTATAGCGTTGGCAAGAGGCGATTCAAACAGAATATGGGCACATACAGCTGAATCAGCTGGACACGCACAACACACACATACACACACAGGTGCGGAAAGCAGGCTAGGCCCAAAGGGTCATCAACCCAAGGCACCGGCCGCCGGGCGTCATCTGTATACAATACACAATACAGGCAACCGCGGAACAACCTTGAAAAAAAAGAAGAAGAAAACAGGTGGGGGAAAGTGTTGGCTGCAGATGGTGAGAAAATTATTTTTCTTGTTCTCACTAAAAGATGGGAGCGCTCAGCTTGATGAAAGAACCAGATGGACATTGATGGTTAGAAGAACCTGACAGCGGCGAGTAAAGTTCGAGCAACTCGCGACGATAGATGAACTTCAAAGAAAGAATAGGAAGAAAAAAAAATATGTGGGACAGTAGAATGGTGAAATACTTTGAGGTTTTCGCTAATTGATGTGAGCGCCAAGCATGAAGAAGGTTTTTTACGAGAAGTGGGAGGTGGAGGGTATCAAAGAAGCGGAGAAAAAAAAGGGGGGGGGGCGAAGAGGGGGAAGGAAAAAAAAACGAGGCAAAACTGTAAAAGGATAATGATTAATATATGTGCATGGCATTAAACTTGCAGGGCTTGTAAGGACGATATTGCCCCAATGTTTTCATTTATCCCAGTAATAATTGTCCTAAATTTATAAATAAAGTAGGACACACGCTGCTCCCGCTCCCGTGTATTATTGAATCCCCCCTGAAGATTTGTTAGTTTGACTGAGTCCAATTAGTGCTGTTTCTGGTTGATATTTTTTGAAAAAGGAAGGTTGGGCAGAGAGCTGACATGAGCTCGGTGATTATTAAACCGCATTCGTAGAGGGGTAGCTGTCTGGCCAATATACTGCATGCGGGATACACCGCATTCTAGGAGATATATAACGTTTGAGGCATCGCAATCAAATTTACCATCTATTCTCCAGTTAAAATTTGACGCTGTGCTTGTTGCGCAGCTTGATGTCTGCATGTGCCTGCACACCAGGCATCTACACTTTCCGCAAGGCAGGCTTCTCAACCGCGGGTTATTACCTATTTTTGAGTGGCCTAGGATGTTGCGGATGTCTTTCGGTCGTCGGTAGACAAACTGGGGAGGAGTCGTGAAAATACTGGAGAGACGTTCGCTCTGTTCTAGAATGTTGAAATGTTTCTTAAGTATTTTGTTCATGTTGGGGGGGGGGGGGGGGGGGGTACTCGTGTAGGTGAGTACCAGGCTTGTTCGATGGTCTTTGTTTTCCTTTCGTGGACGTCCATCCAGTATTTCCTCTCGGTGTAGTTCATATGCCTTTTTTATGGCGTCGTCAACAATATTTGCGGGTACCGTAGTTTCGTCACGACTTGTTTCGTGCGAAGTCCTGATCTTGGGAACAAATTCTTTTGAATGGATGAGCCTGAGAATTTTGAACGCTTGTTTTGGAGTGATGGGGATGAAAGCTTTGACAATGTAAGTATTGTTGGTGGTCCGTGGGTTTTCTGTATACGTTTGTGGTGAGCGAACCTTCATGAACCGCAATTTCAACATCCAGAAAGTTAATTTTGTTTCAGGATAATGTGTGCCTGAATGATATGCTAGGATGGAGGAGATTGAAGTTTTCAATGAAATGTAGAAGTGATTGTTCTGTGTCAGTCTAAATTAGGAAAATATCATCCAAGTAGCGTTTGTATAGGGTGGGCTTAATAGGGGAAGTAAGTAAAAATTCAAATTCAATGCTATGCACGAAGATATTAGCATAAGTAGGGGCCATTTTTGTACCCATGGCGGTGCCGTTAATTTGTAAGTAGTGTTCGTTGTCGAATTCAAAGTTGTTGTATTCTAGTACTAGTTTTGTCAATACATCTAGGACTTCTGTAGTGGGGGATCCTTCCTTCCTACCCTGATTATAGGCCTTAATTAGAGCTTCGATTCCGTCGGAATGCGGGATATTTGTATATAGGGAGACTACACCTAAGGTTACAAGGAAGGCCCCCTGAGGAAGATTTAGACCTGCTGTTTCGCGAAGGAAGGGGTTTGTGTCACGTATGTTAGATGGGTGTGTTTCAGGTATGTGTCCAATTAATGTGTCAGTGTACCTGGAGATTGGTTCTGTGATAGTGCCGATGCCAGATACTATAGGGCGGCCAGGATTACCCTTTTTATGAATTTTCGGAAGCATGTACAATCGGCCCGGCGACGGGTGTGAGGCGGTCAGGGCTTTGCATAATCGCAGGGATATGTCCCCACTTTTTGCGAGCTCATTTAGGGTCCCTGCTATGAAGGTTTGATGCTCTAGAGTGGGGTCCGCTATTAGGTGCTTATAAAATTTAGTGTTACAGAGTTGTCTAATTCCTTCCTCAGTATACTTGTCCTTGTCCATTACCACTATGCCGCCTCCTTTATCTGCCGGTTTGATGACCACATCTTTCCGCCTACTGAGCGCCTTCAATGCGTCACGTTCCTTTTTGGAAAGGTTTTCCTTCCTTGATCTGTAGTCCTTATAAGCTCTGATTACATCGTTCTGGACGGCACTAATGTACATGTCCAAATGTTTATCTCTCCCCGTATTCGGAGTCCACTGGTGATTTTTAAGGCTGAATTCTTTGCCATGCGCCGTGCTCTGTGTCCCTTCGAAAAAGTATTCCCTCAGTCTCAGAGTTCGCGCAAAGTTGTCAAGGTCCCTTAATACCGAAACAAAGTGCCGCAAGCGGGCCCCCTAAGAGAAGGAGAACCACTGCAGGCACTTCTCTGCACACCAAGGACCATGTGAACTCTGAAGCCGAGGGCATGATTCCGAGCACACCTGTGTCGCGTTACGATTTGTGAAAGCGCTGTGGTTCGGCACAACGCATCCGTCATGACTGACATCCAGGCCGCGTAGTACGCCGACTCTCTTCTTCTCACATTGCCAACAGCCTTCCTCAGATAACTCCAAATTTTTAAAGTTAAGAAAAATTGTAGATAAACGTATTAGACATGAATTTCATATCCGTAGCCTTAAGATTTATCTCCAGTCCAAAATCACACCAACGGGTTTGCAGGTATCACTGTCACCCTCAATGAATAACCTGTGTGACGAGGACAAGGAAAATTGGAACCATGTATTGAAATCTGCATCTTTAGATCTCCTTAAGTCGCCATTTCCCATCTTGAGAGGGTGTTGGTATCCTTGAGAACAGAGGAGAGTCTTGCTCGCAGAAAAAGTGCCCTTTCCACGCTCCAGGCCACCGAACTCATGCTGTTTGAGGAAAAACGAGCGACCGAGATAGCTGAAATCAAACGAAAAACATTTACCCGTGACGGTGTTCCTTACATTATGATCGTAAACCTAACAATACCGGAAAAAAGCTCGAACACAGAAGCAGTTACGCATTATTACCCTCTGGTTGAAAGCTCAGATTTTGATCCCGAGGACAGTATTATAAACCTTTCATCCACCCCCCTTACGGCCGAGGAACGATCTGTACTCTCACGTGGACTTACATTTTGCCCTACTACTGGAAAATTTAATGAATTTTCATATTGAAGGACCTTGACAACTTTGCGCGAACTCTGAGACTGAGGGAATACTTTTTCGAAGGGACCCAGAGCACGGCACATGGCAAAGAATTCAGCCTTAACAATCACCAATGGACTCCGAATACGGGGAGAGATAAACAATTGGACAAATACATTAGTGCCGTCCAGAACGATGTAATCGGTGCTTATAAGGACTACAGACCAGGGAAGCAAAACCTTTCCAAAAAGGAACGTGACGCATTGAAGGCGCTGAGTAGACGGAAGGATGTGTTCATCAAACCGGCAGATAAAGGAGGCGGCATAGTGGTAAAGCACAAGGACAAGTATATTGAGGAAGGAATTAGACAACTCTCTAACACTAAATTTTATAAACACCTAAAAGCGGACCTCACTCTAGAGCATCAAAACTTCATAGCAGGGACCCTTAATGAGCTCGCAAAAAGTGGGGACATCTCCCTGCGATTATGCAAAGCCCTGACCGCCTCACACCCGTCGCCGGGCTGATTCTACATGCTTCCGAAAGTTCATAAAAAGGGTAATCCTGGCCGCCCTATAGTATCAGGCATCGGCACAATCACGGAACCAATCTCCAGTTACATTGACACATTAATTGGACACATACCTGAAACACACCCATCCCACATACATGACACAAACCACTTCTTTCGCGAAATAGCAGGTCTAAATCTTCCTCAGGGGGCCTTCCTTGTAACCTTAGATGTAGTCTCCCTATATACAAATAACCCGCATTCCGACGGAGTCAAAGCTCTAATTGAGGCCTAGATTCAGAATCGGAAGGAAGGATCCCCCACTCTAGAAGTCCTAGAGGTATTGACAAAACTAGTACTAGAATACAACAACTTTGAATTCGACAACGAACACTACTTACAAATTAATGGCACCGCCATGGGTACAAAAATGGCCCCTACTTATGCTAATATCTTGATGCATAGCATTGAATTTGAATTTTTACTTACTTCCCCTATTAAGCCCACCCTATACAAACCCTACTTCGATGATATTTTCTTAATTTGGACTGACACAGAACTCCTACATTTCATTGAAAACTTCAATCTCCTCCATCCTAGCATATCATTCACGCACACATTAACTTTCTGGACGTTGAAATTGTGGTTCATGAAGGTTCGCTCACCACAAGCGTATACAGAAAACCCACAGACCGACAACAATACTTACATTGTCAAAGCTGTCATCCTCATCACTCCAAAACAAGCGTTCCATATTCTCAGGCTCATCGATTCAAAAGAATTTGTTCCCAAGATCAGGACTTCGCACGAAACGCAAAATGTATGCGGGAAGTCCTGACTAAACAACGGTACCCGCCAAATATTGTTCACGACGCCATAAAAAAAGGCATATGAACTCAACCGAGAGGAAATACTGGAGGGACATCCACGAAAGGAAAACAGACCGTCGAACAAGCCTGGTACTCACCTACACGAGTAACCCCCCCAACGTGAACAAAATCCTAAAGAAACATTTCAACATTCTAGAACAGAGCGAACGTCTCTCCAGTATTTTCACGACTCCTCCCCAGGTCGTCCACCGACTTCCGAAAAACATCCACAACATTCTAGTCCACTCAAAAATAGGTAATAACCCGATGCCAGGTGTGCAGGCACATGTACACATCAAGCTGCGCAACAAGCACAGCGTCAAATTTTAAGCGGAGAATAGATGGTAACTTTGATTGCCATGCCTCAAACATTATATATCTCCTAGATTGCGGTGTATGCCGCATGCAGTATATTGGCCAGACAGCACCCTTCTACGAATGCGGTTTAATAATCACCGAGCTCATGTCCGCTCTCTTACCGTCATTCCTTTTTCAAAACATATCAACCAGAAACAGCACTCATTCGACTGAGTCAAACTAACAGTTCTTCAGGGGGGATTCAATAATACATGGGAGCGGGAGCAGCGTGAGTCCTATTTTATTTATAAGTTTAGGACAAATAATACTGGGATAAATGAAAACATTGGGGCAATGTCGTCCTTACGAGCCCTGCAAGTTTAATGCTATGCACATATATCAATCATTATCCTTTTACAGCTTTTCCTCGTTTTTTTTCCTTCCCTCTCTTCGCCCCTCCTTTTTTTTCTCCGCTTCTTTCATACCCTCCACCTCCCACTTCTCGTAAAAAACCTTCTTCATGCTTGGCGCTCACATCTTTTAGCGAAAACCTCAAAGTATTTCACCATTCTACTGTCCCACATATTTATTTATTTTTCCTCTTATTCTTTCTTTGAGGTTCATCTCTCGTCGCGAGCTGCCTCGAACTTTACTCGCCGCTGTCAGGTTCTTCTAACCAGCTATGTCCATCTGGTTCTTTCATCACGCTGGGCGCTCCCGTCTTTTAGCGAGAACAAGAAAAACAATTTTCTCACCATCTGCAGCCAACAGGTTCCCCCACCTGTTTTCTTCTTTTTTTTCAAGGTTGTTCTGCGGTTGCCTATATTGTGTTTTGTATACAGATGACTCCCGGCGGCCAGTGTCTTGGGTTCATGACCCTTTGGGCCTAGCCTGCTCTCCGGCCTGTGTATGTGTATGTGTGTGTTGTGCGTGTCCAGCTGATTCACCTGTATGTGCCCATATTCTGTTTGTATCACCTCTTGCCAACGCTGTAAGACGAACAAGAATCATGTACCCTCAGTGTTGAGAAAGGCAGGGCTCCTGCCGAAACGTCGCCTACAAATAAACTTGGCAACAGTCATCATCATCATCACCAGCCTGATTATACCCACTGCAGGGCAAAGGCCTCTCCCATATTTCTCCACTTAACCCGGTATGGAACTTGGAAACAGTATGGAGCAATTTTTCTCTTGTATGTAACCTCTAGCAACCAAGTATATATATATATATATATATATATATATATATATATATATGACGGAAAGCCAACAGTCGGCGAGGCCAAGGAAAGCATTGGGGATTGTACTTTGTCTTTTTTTCTTTTTTTTAATTTTCACTTCGATAATCACATAAATTAGTGATGTAATCTGTTTAGGGGAAAGAGAATTGAACACAAAGTAGAAGAAAAAACAACGTGCCGATGGTGGGAACCGAACCCACGACCTCCGAATATCACGTCCGGTGCTCTTCCAATTGAGCTACATCGGCCGCTGTCCCCCTGCTACTTTCTTGGGTATTAATGTTGTCTGTATACGAACCTTGAGAGTGTTCACCAGCGCCACCCTCAGCCATATCGGTGGGCGTAGAACGTCCTGTGTTACCGCCAGTGTCACGTAGAACGTGATCAAGAGCGAGGGCGACAGCTGTGCTAGAACCCTCTTATGCTACCTATGGCTACAGTGGCTGGAATGATGTACTATGACTTCAAGACTGCCAGAACCGAGACCCCCGTAAGCTACAAGCCGATAAATGAAGGGGAAATGAGGGTGCTCGTTATAATACATGACAGAAAGAGCCAACAGTCGGCGAGGCCAAGGAAAGCATTGGGGATTGTACTTTGTCTTTTTTTCTTTTTTTAATTTTCACTTCGATAATCACATAAATTAGTAATGTAATCTGTTTAGGGGAAAGAGAATTGAACACAAAGTAGAAGAATAAACAACGTGCCGATGGTCGGAACCTAACCCACGACCTCCGATTATCGCGTCCGGTGCTGTTCCTTATATATATATGTATAAGGAACTTATATTATATATATATAAGTTGAGTGTTACAGCACACCTGACTGTTCGTTTATTTTGTCGACAGTTTCGGGAATGGTATTTCCTTTGTCAGGACAAGTTTACGAGGTCCAGTCTTGTGATCATCGGCTTGGAGAGGAGGTGTGACCCTGCCCCAGCAGCTCAGTCGAGAGTGAGGGCGAGACCGCAAGTATGCCACACTCAAAACGCGCCGCTTCGCTAAAAAAATTTACTAGAAAAGCAAAAAATAGAAGCGGGAGGGTAACAAAAAAAGGGCGAGGGGGGGGAGGGTAAAGCGACAGAACAACATTGAACGCAGCTCACAATGCGGCCGGAGGCAGCCACCACCACGAAGCCGAGCGTCAGCGGGCGGCGTATT
The DNA here is from genome assembly GCF_055883805.1 of Amblyomma maculatum. NCBI lineage: Eukaryota > Metazoa > Arthropoda > Arachnida > Ixodida > Ixodidae > Amblyomma > Amblyomma maculatum. The sequence continues at coordinate 122,314,844 of NC_139354.1, read as the reverse complement.
TGGGTTTGCTCCGTACGGTGGCTCCGCAAGGGACAAAACGACAGAAGAGACGAAGAAAGCGGGCTGTTCCGACTAGCATCTACCGCCCCCAGGAGCCGAGCAGCCTAGCGATTACCGGCGCATGTTTTTTCAATGGGCGTCATGTTAGACGCGGCACTAGCTTGAGAGAGCCTATAAAACTACTACTACTACTACTACTACTACTACTACTACTACTACTACTACTACTACTACTACTACTAAATAATAATAATAATAATAATACACAAAGTAATATTTCTCTGCTAATGATTATTATTATTATTATTATATTATTATTAGTAGTAGTAGTAGTAGTAGTAGTAGGCCGAATTAACTGGCTAAATATCTTCACAGTTTTAATTAATAGTAATAATAATAATTGGTTCACAGGAAGGGAAAGGCGCAGTATCTGTCACGCTTGTGTCTGTGGACACCTGAACTACTCCGAAGCCCTCCACTACGGCTCCTCTTTCTCTCTTTCCACGTTAACTCCCACTTTCATTATTATTGCTATTAATTAAAACTGTGATGATAATATTTAGCCAGTTAATTCGCCCGTTACGTACAGACAATTCAGTGCCAACCTCGTGAAACGAGTCTTCCTCTATACTACTACTACTACTAATAATAATAATAATAATAATAATATTAATAATAATAATAATAATAATAGTAGTAGTAGTAGTAGTAGTAGCGTAGGCTTTCTCAAGCTAGAGCCGCGTCCAGCATGACGCCCATTGAAAAAGCATGCGCCGCTAATCGCTAGTCTGCTCGGCTCCTGGGGGCGGTAGATGCTAGTCGGAACAGCACGCTTTCTTCGGCTCTTCTGTCGTTTTGTCCCTTGCGGAGCCACCGTACCGAGCAAACCCAAATACGCCAGCGGGCGGCCCGTATCAGGTGTCCGGACGCGCGCTCTCGGGGAGGTTCAGAAGCAACAACCGAATGCCAATTAAATACCGCCGAACCTGCAACGGCCGCTGGCAACACCGCTTTCTGTGAGCTTTTGTTGCAATCCTTCTCTTGGCGTTACGTAAATTTGCTTCCAGACCGCGTGGCGCCTTCCTCCCATAAACATCAAAGCAGCCTTTCAAACATTCGCGGCGCATCTTTTTCCACAGAAATTGGGGCCCCATGAAAAAAAAAAGAACAGGGTGCTAGAAAAAACTGATTGATTTATAGGAAGGGAAATGCGCGTAACTGTCTCACTTGCTTTCTGGGGACACCTCAACCACGCCGTAAGGAAAGGGAGGAAGGTGGGAGTGAGGAGCCGTAGTGGACGGCTACGGAGCAATTTCGACCACCTGAGGATCTTTAATGTGCGCTGACATTGCACAGCATACGGACGCCTTTTCGTTCCGCCTCCACAGCATGCTAGAAGTGCTGCACATGCAAGACGAATGAGAAGAGGATTGAGAAGGACGGAGACATCTGTCTCATGAAGACATGGCGCTATAAACGAATAGCAATTGGTTCGCAGGAAAGGAAAGGTGCAGTATATGTCACGCTTGCTCTATGGACACCTGAATTGCGCCGTAGAGGAAGGTAGGAAGGTGGGAGTGAAAATAGGCAGAGAGAAAGGGGAGGGTAGTGGAGAGCTACGGAGTAATTTCGACCACCTGGGGATTTCTAACTGCGCCTAACTTGCGCTGACATCCTGGTTTCAGTTCCTGGTCCTATGGGGTTGGGACGGTGGGCCAACGCCGCTTGGTCGGGGGCTAGCCAGCCAGCGAAATTTTATCTGTTGTAGGCCGTCATTGCACCCGCCACCGCTTAGGTGGTGGTGGATGACAGCTGCTGTTGCGGCGCGCGTCTTTCTCTCCCTCTTCTTTTTTCCTCTCTATTTTCTCTTCTGTCCGCACGAGGCAGCGGAGGTGCCTCAGCTACAGAGCCAGTAGCAGGCCCGTGATTTTTCTTTTCCTTCGTTCTATAGCCACTACAACAACAACAACAACTGACATCGCACAGCACACGGACGCCACTCCGTTTCGCCTCCATTGAAATGGTGGTGGTGGTGGTGAGAACATTTATTATTATAATACATATAGGTATGTACACTAGGTGGGATGCCTAGACAGGCACTCCGTTGGCGTTTGCCGCAGCCTTGGCGCGCTGCGTTAAGACCTTTTAGGCCTCTAGGGTGCAGCAGCCGGACAGGGTCGCCTCCCAGTTCTCTCGGGTGGGGTTGGAGATAGGGGGCAAAGATGGGTTTTTCTGGCAGGCCCACACCATGTGGTAGATGTCAGACACCTCCCCACAGTGCGAGCACAGCCCGTCGAATTGCGGATCAAAATGTTTTAGAGTAGCCGGGCACAACATTGTATTGGTGAGCAGGCGCAGGAGCACCCGCTCTTTAGCCTTCCCCAGCCCTTTGCACGGGGTGGGAAGAGTTTGGTGCGTAGATCTGTAATATTCACATATTTCTTTAAATTTGTACACTGGGCTGAAATCAAAATCCTGGTCCGCGTCGGGTCACGTGGGAAATGCCCGGAGAGAAAGCGCGCGGGCGGCGGCGTCGGCTGCCTCATTTCCCTTGGAGACCTTGGTGACCTGGAGCCCAAACGAGATCGGTACGCGGGCGCCGGGGTGGTGCAGTGGTAAGACGCCCGACTACTGTGCCGGAGTTCCCGGGATCGAATCCCGGCCTCGGCGGCTGCGTTTCGATGGAGGCGAAACGAAGTGGCGTCCGTGTGCTGTGCGATGTCAGCGCACGTTAAAGATCCCCAGGTGGTCGAAATTACTCCGTAGCCCTCCACTACGGCCCCCCTTTCTCTCTATCCACTTTCACTCCCACCTTTATCCCTTCCCTTACGGCGCGGTTCAGGTGTCCACAGAGCAAGTGTGACAGATACTGCGCCTTTCAATTCCCATGAACCAACCAACCAACCAACCAAATCTCGACTGCAATTTTGGTATATGCGGTAAGCTAGAGGTGCAGTCCACCCTTGCTGGACGTTCCGACAAGCCCCTCGCGAGTCGGTTATGATGTATTTGGAGGAGGAGTCAGAGGCTGCGAGGGCGATGGCAACCTCTTCTGCGTGTGTTGGTGACTGGGCCTTGAACGTAATGCCATCTACTGTTTTGCCCTTGTGGATGACCGCGGCTGTGTACCAACCCCTAGGGTTTGGGCAGGAGACATCCCCTTAGAAAACTCCTGGTTTGCTTCCATAATGGTGGTCCAAAGCTCGCGCCCGCGCCAGGCGCCGACCATTATGGTCCTCTTTGGACATGTTGGTGGGGAGAGGCCGCAGATGGAGGGCGCGTCTCCATTTTTCGGGAATGCGACATCTCTCCTCTGTGAGTTGGGTGTGTTGGATGTGAAGTCAGGCAAGAAGACGGCGACCCGACTCTGTCTTTGTTAGACGCGTGTACTGATTGGTGAGGTGGGCCTCCCGAAGCTCCTTGAAAGTATTCACCACACCCAGCGCCATGAGACAGCTGGTAGAGGTGGAGACCGGGAGGTCCAGTGCTCGTTTCATGATTTTACGGAGGATAACTTCGATAGTATCCTCCTCCTGTTTCCGCAGGTGGAGGTAGGGAGTCGAATACAAGATTCGACTGGCCACGAATGCGTTCGCCAGCCGCAAGGCGTCCTTGCATCGTAACCCACCGCGCTTCTTGGAAACCCGGCGGACCATGTGGCAAACCTGGTCCGCCACCTGCCAGAGCTTGGCGAGTGTTGTGTCGCATCGTCTCTGGTTGTGTATAAAGAGCCCAAGAACTCTGATTTCCTTAGATTCCTGAATGGGACCGCTTTGCAAGGTGAGATTGATTTGAGTCGAGCATGAGCGCGAGGGGCGCAGATGCACGAATTCAGATTTCTGCGGTAAGCATTGGAGACCACAGCCGCGGGCATAGCGCTCACCTATGCTAGCAGCCGTTTGCAGGTTTGTCTCCATGTCCCCCAGACGCTCTTGCGTGGTCCAGAGGGTGATGTCGTCGGCGTACAGCGCGTGCTGCACACCTTCGACCGCACCCAACCGAGCAGGCAAGCGCATCATTGCAACGTTGAATAGCAGAGGGGACAGCACTGCACCTTGCGGAGTGCCCCTAGCGCTGAGCAAAAAAGGTCCGTGTTCTTGATCCTGTATTCGGATATAAGACAGTCTGTCTGTGAGAAATCGTTTGATGTAGTTAAAAGTGTTCGTTCCGCAGTGCGTTTGACTCAAGTGCGTGAGCATGACCTCGTGTGTTACATTGTCGAATGCCCCTTTGAGGTCCAGGGCGAGGACGATTTTGTCATTTCTTGTGCATGTGATGGGGTTCAATATTTCGCGGTCGAGTTGAAGCAGGACATCCTGTGCGGATCTGTCTGGGCGAAATCCGAACATGGTGTCCGCAAAAGTGTTGTGTTGTTCAAGGTACTCAGACAGCCGATCCCGCAACATCGTCTCCATCAATTTGCCCACACACGAGGTGAGAGAGATGGGTCGGAGGTTGTCCGTGTCGACTGGTTTCCCAGCTTTGCGAATAAAGGTGACGAGAGCTTTCTTCCATTCAATGGGACGGGGGTTTCCCCTGTCCAGATTGCATTGATATAGTCAAGAAGGCACTGGTGCGCCATGTCAGGGAGGTTCGCCAGAAGTTAAACGGTGACCTTGTCACTGCCTGGCGCAGTGCCCTTCTTCATTTTGGCCAGAATGGCCCGCAGATCGTGGAGCCGGAATGGGTTATCCAACTCCGAGTTTTCCCTGCCTGCATAGGAATAGGCCGATCCGCGGGGGTCCTGAATTGTGCACAGGTAGCGATCGCGTAGCGCCACTGCCAGCTGCATTGTATTTCCTTGGAATGAGTGCATGGCTTTGTGTAGATGTTTTTCCGTTTCCGTGCGCGTCTGTGTTGGATTGGTGAGGGCTTGGAAGAGCCGCCACGTGTTGCGGCTCGACATTTGCCTCACCGCCGTTTTGCAACGGTCCACCCAGTTAGAGTCAGCGAGTTGGGCCGCGTACTCTGCTGCCTGCCTGGTGAGATCCACAATGCGAGCTTTCAGCTTCTTGTTGTGTTTCTGACGCTTCCAGCGGCCCGTGAGGCCACGGCGTGCTTCCCAGAGATGCAGGAGGTGGTTGTCCACATCCGTAACTACCTCTGTGAGCTGTATTTGTTTCTCATGGGAGTGAAGGTGCGCCATGACTGACGGGGACCAGGTCGTGTAGCCCTGCTCTGTGATGTTCGTGTTAGTTTCTGTTGGGAAATTTTGGCGAAAGGTAGTCCAATCGGGGATGCGGGATTTCGTTGTGAGGCGCTTCTGAGGGAGTGTGTAAACTGTTGTGTTGAGGATACAGTGGTCGCTACCGAGGGTCCCCTCGGTGTTGATCCAGTCTGCGTGTCTCATGCTGCAAGTGAAGGTGAGGTCCGGGCATGTGTCTCGGGTCACCGAGTTGCATACGCGGGTGGGAAATGCTGGGTCGATGTGGAGGGTGAGGCCCAATGTGGACGCCAGTTTTGCCAGCATGCGCCCACGCACTTCCTCCTTACAATAGCCCCATAGCTGGCTAGGGGCGTTGAAGTCACCCACAATCAGCAGGGGATCACGACCCGCCTCTTTAAGCGCACGGCTAAAGAGGACCGCGAAGGTCACTCGCTTTATTTTCGAGGAGCAGTATACGTTAAGCACGTGCAGGACAGGATCCGATCGCCTAAGAGGTAGGATCCTCACCATCATGTATGAATAGGGTATGTTGAGATCGAGGTCAATTTCGGTGGCTGTGTATGATTTGTGCACGAGGAGACACGACAAATGGTCATGCTGGAACGTCGCGTAAATAGTCAACTTGGCTGCCACTCCTGGCTCTTGGAGGGCGACCACGGCGGGCAAAGCCTCGAATGTTTAGAGGTAGAGACGCAGGTTCCCGCCCTTTCTGCCGAGCCTTAAAGCTTCCACAGTTCCACTGCGTTACGGTTATGGAATTGTGAGCTTTGGAAAGAGAGGAACGCGTGTTAAGCCGTCCTTGCATGATTAGGAACGGAAATGATAGATGGGGGGTTATGAGACTCCGACCCAGAGCCAGCACCGGGTGGGGGTGCGGGTTTGGAGTCCTCTGATTTCGCATATGTGGGACTGACGACAATTTTCTTGTGCCTGTTGAAGGCTTGGATCCCTTCGAGCCGATGGCTCGTTCGGGTGGTTGATTTCATGCAGCGGGTGATGGCTGCAGGGACCGATGCCTTACATTTGGTCTCCAAGCAGCCCATGGCCGCTTCTACCATTTCTGGAAATGGGAGGTGAGGCGCGCCTCCATCGCGGCCATTGCCGACGCGAACGCGGGCGGCAATTCGGGCTCACTCTCCATGGCGTCGGGACTCGAGACACCCGTCACAGCGGACAGTTTTTCCTCTAAATTTTGAATTTTGGCGAGCAGTTGCCCGATCTGCGCTTTAAGCTGCTCATTTTGCCTGCGACTTTTGACATCAACGCCGTGTATCGAGGAAGGGGAAGCGAGTGAGGATGAGGGAATGCAGGAGGCGGCCCGCGCCCAGCTGCTCACCTGAGTGTTTTGTTGCTGCTCCGGGGCCCGGGATCCGGCAGCGCCATCTGGATTGTGGGCGGGGAAGTACTTAGCATCGTCTCCGTTGGGGGGCGGTGGCGGCGTCTGCTTTTTTTTCTTGTTTTTCTTCTTCCTTTTCCCCTTCTTCCCAGTTGACGACTGTAAGGGAGAGGAGGACTCTGTGTTCACGTCACTTTGGTGTGAGCCGGTAGTAGGATCGCACCGTGGCGCTCCGCCATTGGCTCTGCCGGTCGAGTGACCTTGCTTGCTTTCAGACGCTGGCGTCTCAGGTCCTTCAGGTTGTGAAGGTCTGGCTCCGCAAGATGGAGTCGGCGAAATTTGGCCGTGCAATCTCTCGATCCCGTGGGGTGGGCTAATCCACAGATTGCACAGGTCGGGTTGCATTCGTGTGGCGCAGGACCGTCCTGCGTCACAGTCACAGTTTGGCCGCAAAGGCCGCACCTTGGCGAGTTCGGCGTGGAGCAAATGTCCGAGCGGTGTCCCACAGCACCACACTTTACACATGCCGGCACAGTTCGCTTATATTCTCGGACGGGTGTAAGTTCCCCGTTGTAGTGGACGTATCGCGGGACCACCTTTCCCACAAATGTGATGAGCGCGATGGTTGATTTTCCGAGCCGGCGGATGCTGGCGATCTGGCCTCCTCGCCAGACAATTTGGGCAGTGAGCGTTGCGCTTGTTTCATCGTCCATGCCTCCGCTGATACCGCGGCACACGTCTCCGGTAAGCTTTAAATTCCCGTGCACTGGTAGGGGGCCTTTACCAGTTGGCAAATTAAATTCGCCGATGAGGCGATCGGCGAGGTCTGGATTTCTTGTCCCTACAACAAGCAGATTCTGCTCCCATGCGGTTACAATGTCGAGAACATTGTCGGCAGCAGAAATGCCTAGGTGCGAGTTCAGTGCCTTGCCTAGCTCACCGCGTCGGAAGGTGTTCCTCAGGTCCGCGGTTACCCTGGGCTTGATGATGACAACATAGTCTTGAGGGTGCATCCATGGCATAGGACGGGGCTTCCACAGACACGGCTTAGCTTGCTTTCGAAGCGATGAGGCAGATTCGTGCGCTGGCGCTTGCTGCTTGGTTTGGGACGCCGCCGGTGTGGCAGCCGCTGTGTTGGAGCCGGCTCTGGAACGCCGGCTGAGAAGTTAAAAGAGCTCCTCGTGCTTGAAACGGGCAGGTTCCGTCACAGCTTCAGGTTGGACAGTCGAAACAGTCTTCCAGACCATTTAGGAAGGGTCGTATCCCCTCAGAGAAGCTTGAGACGCCATCTTGATAGGTGACGAGGGTTAGTCACTGCCTCCGGGAGCGACGCAGCCGTTAGGCGTAGCGCCAACTCCTTGTGGCAGAGTCAAAATCTCCCCTCGCTAAATGAAAATTGGGCCACCTGGATATATTTGGCGTTCACAGTATCCTGATGATGTTAGGAATACAGTAGTACAAATTTCAAGAGGGCCCCAGTTGATATGCCGCAATAATTAGCGAAACTTGACGGAGACGATGTGGCATGCGTCCGCTCGCAGTCACCGCAGAAGCAAGCGTCCTCCATTGAAATGCAGCCGCCGTGGTCGGGTTCCAGCCCAGGAACTCCGGCACAGTAGCCGGGCGTCTTACCAATGCGCCACCCCGGCGGGGCTCTAAAAGAATTACAAGTTACAGTATTTTAAAAGGTTTGTCTTAGGAACAATGCCTTGAGACAGCCATGGTCTCATTATTTTCATCTATAGCACATATTCATAAAGGTGAAAAGAACTAGTGAGACGTTCAAATGCTTATGCGTCAAAAAAATGATAAAGGACAGGAAGAAAAAAATCTTAAATAAATTAAGGTACTGAATGTTACATGTACATCAAACATAAAAGTTTCATGCTGACAATGTTTTCGGCCTGCGGAACTGTAGTGTGGTCTCTTTTTGTCGCTGGCTGATCTAAAATTAGCCTCCAGATCCGACACGTCTGTTTTACACTTCAACGCTCGTTCCGTGCGCAACAAGCGTGACGAGATCGATAAACTATTGCGTGGATTCTCCTTCAAATTTAGTCCTAATTATATCTGAAACTTGCTGTATTCACGCATCAGACATCCCTCCAATTGAAGGTTACCAACACTTATTTCTGAATCGCCCCTGCAGACGAGGTGGAGGCTTGGTAATTTACATTGCTTAAGAATTGCATTGTGAACAAATAGAATTTTCCGCAATAACAGCTAATGTTGAAGTGCTCACAATAAAAACCAGTAAGGAAATCATTAGTGCTGTGTACCGACTTCCAAATGGCAATGTCGAATACTTTTTTACGTTTTTTGAAAGCCTATTGGAGTATCTTTCTCAAAAGAGTTTTGTTTTCACTTGTGGTGGTGATTTTAATATTGACATCATGGACGAAAATAACAACTGTGATTTTGATGCTAGGCTGCTTTCAGCCGGTTACAAAAATGTTATTACCACTTCAACACGTGTTACTCCTTTCACCTCATCAACGCTTGATCTTCTTATCACTAATCGAAATACAGATATCCTCAGTGCGGGTACTATTTCATCCGACATAAGAGATCACTGCCCTGTCTTCATGACTTATCCAGGCCCTAGCAAAAAGCACTTGTCCCAGGAATTTATTTACCAGCCTATTTCCGAAAGTGCGTTAAAATCTTTCAAACACGAAATTACTGCGCATGACTGGAAATCTATATTGGAACTCAGTGATGCTAACTGGGCCTACTCGGCATTTTTTGAAGCTTTTCTTCTTATCTACAATAAACATTTCCCTTTTAAGAAAGCAAGACGATTGCGGAAAACTAGGAAACCTTGGGTGGCCTCAGAACATGTCAAGCGTATCAAAGAAAAGAACAGCCTTTATCACGCTTTTCTTCGTTTGCGATGCGAGGAAAAGCTCAAGGAATTTAAGACTCTGCAGAATAAACTAAATGCAACACTAAAACAGGCAAAATGTTTGCACTACAAAACTCTCTTCGCTGAAACTATAACTAATAACCCACCTGTCGTATGGAATATTGTCAATGAAATTCTTGGCCGTAGAAAGAAGACCGCATCACCACAAACAGTAATTAATGATGGCGTAGAGCTGTCTGGTGTGCAACTTGTGGATCACTTCAACCGGCACTTTGCTAACATTGTCTCAGCAAGTAATGTAGCCCCCCCCCCCCCCCCCAAGTATGAACACCTTGAGCTACAGTATCTCACAAAGTTTGTTTCTTGAACCGACTGGCACCGAGGAGGTCTACCACACTTTCTTTAACATGAAAAATTCTAAAGCGCTAGATTCTAATAATATACAACTAAGACCAGTCAAATTGGTAATAGAATGCATTGCGCCTGTTTTAGCCCACATTTTTAACTTGGCTCTTGAACTGGGAATTTTTCCAAATGCGATGAAAAAGGCTAGAATTACTGTAATGCACAAAGGGGGTGATGTAAATGTCGTGAATAAGTATCGGCCAATATCTATCCTCTCGATTTTTTCAAAAGGACTGGAAAAGGTAATTTTTCATAGCTTTATTAGATTCTTTGAGAAAAGTAATGTAATAACTGACTGCCAGTATGGGTTTAGGAAGGGACGATCGACGGAAATAGCCCTGCTTTCGTTAAAAGAAAAGATAGTTCAAAATATAGACACTAGTCTTTTTAATCTAGGTCTGTTCATCGATTTCAGCAAAGCATTGGACTCCGTTAATCATAGTATTCTGACAGGTAAGCTATCACAATACGGAATGAGAGGACAGCCCCTCAATTTAATTGCGTCATATCTGAAAGACAGAGTCTAATGCATCCGTACAAATAATATTTAGTCATCTTTATTGCCTCTACATTATGGAGTACCGCAGGGTAGTATCCTCCACCCACTGGTATTCAACTTATACATAAATGATATAGTACACATTACCAAGTCAGCTAACTGGTTTATATATGCTGATGATAGTAGCCTCCTCTTTGCCGGTAAAGATCCAAATGACATGGCTGTTCAGTGCAACGAAACTCTTAATAAACTTGCATGGTGGCCCCAGCCAAACCGCATTGTAAATAATCCTACAAAGACGAATGTTTACTGTTTAGGTCCCGCAATAAAACATTCACACTTCAAAATTCGATCAGCTTTATGAATGATCGCAGATGAGCACAAGGTTTTGGGCATTACACTAAACTGTCATCTAAGCTGGTATCACCATATTAACAATATGTGCAAAGAGCTCTCAGTGGTAGCACGCACTCTGTCCTGCGGCAGGAATATACTTCCAGAACAAATGTAAACTGCAGTTATATCATGCTCTATTTGCAACTCACGTAAACTAGTGTGCTCTTGTTTGGAGCACAACAACAAAAGGGAATAATAATAAAATCAACGTGCTTCAGAAAAAAGTCTTGCGCTATGTTGCGAACGTTGGCATAAACACAACTACAAAATACCTATTTCCGAAGTATGACATTATCCGAATCACAGACAGTTATGAATTTAAATTGTTAAACCAACTCTACTTCTCTTATGCTGAATCTGTCGATTTTATTAAGCTTGTTGCATCATTACAACCCCGGATAACAGATGTATGCATTAGAAACCTTCCTCGCTTGTTAGTTCCCAATTTCCGCACTGAATACAAACTTCAGTCCTTAAAACATAATTTACCATCCCTTCTCAACAAATACCCTAAACAGGCGTTTTCATCTAAAAAAGAACTAAAAATATTCTTTTGTAATCTGTGCTACAATAATACGCATCACTTTCATCTTCTCGAACTTTCTGTTTCTGTTTATGTGCCTTGTCTAGGTAAGACGATGTAGGTGTTAGTTTTGGTTTGTGATGTGCTTCTGCATTACGACAGTTTCTATTTCATATGCATCTGCGTTTGGCACTAACTAGCCCTGTACATATTTTTGCGGTTTTGAGAGTGGATTGCTTTTATTATTCTTCATGTAAACTGAAAACTGCGTCGACTCCTGTCTTGCACTTTGGCCCCTGGGCGGTCGTCAAGTTGCTAAGTGCAACTTTTAGCCCAGGGGCCATTCAGAGTTGCTTTGTAACTGCTCTGAAAAATAAATGAACTGAATTGAATTGAAATAAACTGCGGATATGTCAAGGCTTGAGCCTTATTTCTGCGACTGCAACACTACAAGCGCTGCCATCAAATTTGCAGCGCGTCCTAGTCATGTAACTTCGTCACGTGACTCGCTGACCTATCACTTTTTGTAGGTCATCTTTCCTATGTGATTGTCGGATCATCTGATTACGTTATCAATTGTTACAAGTCAATGTGTTTTTCTTTATTTTGCTATGCAACGGCATTATCACATTTTTTACTTGTTACCTTGGCCATGCGACTCAAGTGTGATCTGGTGACGCCATCCATTTTCTAGCTAGTCATCGTAGTGATTTGACTAAATCATGTGGCTTAAAGATGTTTTCACCTTATTTGCAAGTCAACTTTGTCATATCACTTGATGAAATGATTGTCTTTTTATCTATGGCACACCACTCCTCTTTTTTTAGACCTCGCCCACGTCATATGACATCGTCATGATACTAATGATGTCATCATGTTTTACAAGTCAGCATTGTCATTAGACGCCTTTCTTTGTGACATCAAAAACTACTTAGGATTTACTGCTGCATGATTTCTTTGAAACTTTTTCTCGTCATATGAATCTTTCAAGACAATAATGACGTTACCATTCTTTATGTCATGAATGTCATCACACTACGCCATACTGATTCATCGACGCGAACATTTACAAGTTTCTATGTACTACTCGATCAGGTTTAGAAACCCTCCTGTAATAAAATTTTTCAACGATATCGTTTTCCTCGGTGCATCAAGCAGTACGTGATCAAGGATGAATGTCTGAATAAAAATAATGAATTAAAGGCTTGCTGATTGTATGCAGTCCCGAAGTGAGCGATATTGTGGTCCCTTCGTCCAGGCAATCTATGAAGCAGGATTTCTCAGGGAAAGGCCCGCTATAGGCCAAGTAGCGCAATCATGTCGGTTTCAGTGCTAAGTAGTCCCGCTCGAAGTGGTGAGTGCTGGCTGGCTTCAATAGTTTCACATTTCCATATCGAACACCGTGGCCGGGGATAATATTATGGAAATTGGACAACGTCAGATCAAAGACAGGAGCGATGGCAACCCTGACCTGTTGCCTTAGAAGCGCAACATGCTCTGCACGGGTGTGTCTGCCGAGGAGGGTAATTTCAATCAGATGGAGAGCACGTGTGCGGCGCCTAAGATGTTCCTTTCTCGATACTAGGAGAGCAGCGCGTCTTTGAATTACGGAGCCGAGGCACTGATGAGCCTGTGCACATGAGGCGGTTCGCTAAATCTGCATAGCTTTGAGAAAGTTCCAGTGGAACCTAGCCAATGGGTATAAAGTGCGGGAGGCGTGCCACGAGCTGGTGGATATCCTGACAAAGTACTGGGCAGCGGCAAACACGTCGCTGTAAGCGTACTGCTTGAAGATCATCAGTCCGACTGAGAAAGTGGGCTATAGAAAGCACCGTCATGATGGCTATGGAGCAGATTACCGTTTTATTGCGGATTGCAGCGAGCTGAGCACAAAAGGACGGAGAAGACTCATAATTTGAAACGTGGAGGTCTTATTAAGGCCAGGTCTGTACGCTGAGTAAACTGTTGTTTTCGATAAAGCAACCTTGGAGGCTTGCATGCTTGTATTGAACAATAATAACTTGAGACAGATGAAACTTGCTCTTCAAATGTTTGCCGATCGACGAGGTCCATTTTTAGGACGTTGGTCTGATATTATCTGTTGGGTAGTCGCTGAGCAATACAATCCTGAAGGGAGAAATTTTGCTGGCGCTGAAAAATGCAGTGGGAAGTTACATAAGCCCTGAGTGCTTGCATGAAGTGCAATATACTGACCTTCAGTCTGCGAGCATCACGGCTCTGCTGCAGCAACTCATCGGTTGAGTTGATTTGCGCATTCTCTGGTAAGGCCACGACAGTTGTATTGCGCGTAAGGCATGTAATTGTCCTTAGTCCTCATAGCTTCTTGCCTCACTGCTTTAAGCAGATCCGATTGTGCTTTCGTTTTGCCTTGAAACCGGGCTCTATAGCTAATACGTTGCTGCAGAACTGCCCCGACCATTTGAAGTGGAGCAGACGAGCCAGCGCTACCCAATTGAGGAGAAATTGGTTTAATTAAACTGACAAACTGATTACCTTGTTTTTTGTTTTGCTGAAAACGCTAAGCAGTCACTGTCCTGAATAGTGAATCATCTTGTATATTTGCACTACCACTTTTGAGTAGTGGAGACATGATAGAGAGAGACGAATTGAATATACTTCACATTTACGGCATCTGCAGCGTTTTGTAACCATCATGGATGTAGGTTTGCTTACGAACACCTGATGACCAATTAGTAAAATTTATATAGATGTAATATCCAAGGCAGATCGCATGGCATCCATCTGAGCAAGTAGATCTTGGTGAGTCCTCCGCCCCCTTTTTTTCTCAGGGATCCCGTTTAAGAGCCATGCCAGCGGGATGCGAGGAAGATTAAATAACGTAGGTGACAATACTGAAGCCTTATGCGCACCGCTTAGTAAAATAAATTTCTACATTTGATGAGTGATTCGACAAAGGTGCACGCTATAAAAAGAAAATGAAGCATGCGATCGATTTCAGGATGAGCGTATGACTGATGTCGTGACACTGTTGATGTCATCATTTTCCAAGTCATAGTTGTCATGACGCTAACATAAAGGTAATTATAAGTGAATTCTTTACATTGATATTTTGCAATCCTTTTATTTCGGCTGTCTACCTTATGAATGAAATGTTGGGAAGGTCGTGTCAATCTTTAAATCAGGAAGTAAATCATATATTTCTAATTACAGGCTCATTTCGTTAACTAGGGTACCATGTAAAATCATGGAGCACATTATTTTCTCCAAACCTATAAAGCATCTAGAGCGCCATAATTTCATTTCTCCATCCCAACATGGATTCCGTAAACGCCTTTCCTGTGAAACACAGTTAGCTGAATTTCTTCATGACTTGCACCTAAACTTAGATAAAAACCTAGTAACCGACGCTGTCTTTCTTGACTTCTAAAACGCTTTTTATAGAGTTCCTCATGGCCGGCTATTGCAGAAATTACCCTTTTTAAATCTCGATCTATTTGTCCTTACATGGATAGAAAGCAGTTTGTGGTAATTAATTGTACACCGTCTAATCCTGACAATGTTCTTTCCGGAGTTCCTCAGGGATCGGTGCTGGGGCCCCTCCTCCTTATTTTCATAAATGATCTTCCTCAGTGCGTATTAAATAACATTTGACTTTTAGCAGATAACTGCGCTATTTAGAGTCAAATAACTAATTCTGATGATGACGAGCTCGCAGCTCGCAACGCGACTTACTAAATTTAGAAATTTGTTGCAGAAAATGGCAAATGTATCTAAACACTGCTAAGTGCGAAGTGATGCACTTTCATAGGCGCCTAAATTTAAATGAACATAGCTACATTCTATGCGGATCTCAGTTACAGGATAATAAAACATAAATATCTATAGAATACACCTTTCTAATGATTTTGAATGGTCAACACACGTTACGCATATCACGTCTGCTGCGAGCCGGTCCTTGGGCTACCTTCAACGTTCTCTGAAGCTCACTCCAGCACACGTAAAATTATTAGCCTACACCACATGAATACCCCCTAAATTAGAATATGCTGCCGACGTTTGGAACCCACATCAAAAGTGCATTTCTGATAGTATTGAAACTATCCAAAATCGCGCAGTAAGATTAGTCTATTGAGATTTTTCATCATACACTAGCATAACCGAAATAAAGAATCGTGCCAACTTACCGCTACTTATTCACTGCCGAAATTTAGCCAGATTAGCTCTTTTTCATCGATACAACTATTCACTTTGGTCGCGCACCCACATCAAAA
Source organism: Amblyomma maculatum (assembly GCF_055883805.1). NCBI lineage: Eukaryota > Metazoa > Arthropoda > Arachnida > Ixodida > Ixodidae > Amblyomma > Amblyomma maculatum. The sequence continues at coordinate 122,299,399 of NC_139354.1, read as the reverse complement.
AACACTCCTGATTTTCAGTTCGTCAGAAAAACAGTCTACTGTTGTGATACCGCTGTCCAAAAAGCCGAAACGTTTGCGCAGTCTTCCTTCGTACGAACAGCAAAGCATTGGAACGGCCTTCCCGATATCGCTGTAATTATTAAAGATTTGAATAAATTCAAAGACACGCTGAAATGTTTTTACTCGCCTTAGTTTTCGTTATGAACTTTGTATTGTACTTCGCTTTTAGTTCCCAATTTTTTCTTGTTTTCAAATCCGTGACAAGATTTCCATCCGCTGTTCATCGCCTGCTTATCTTTTTCCTGTTATCTCTTTCATATAACCACTGCATAGCTGTGTTAGCATTCTATTATTTAGTCGCTCTATGTATGCATTTTGCCAATTATAGACCACGTTTTGTTGTTGGTTTAGTTGTGAATGCCCACCCTTTATGTAATGTCCCTTCGGGGGTCTTTGCGGTTACAAAAATAAAATAAAATAAGAACGGGGGACGTTATCAGTTGCAAGCTACGACAGACCACATGCGAAGATTAACTTCATTCTTTTGGACAATAACCCACGCCTTCCGACTTTTCTGATCACATTTCGTGCAGGCAATTTGGGGACAGCCTTTGCGGATAACTTCCGGTGTACGATTTCACGTCTTTCTCCTTGGCTTTCTCCTTAATGGCTTTCTCCTTAATAAAGAGAACAGTACAAGTTAGATCAGTTCGAAAAGCAATTCATTTTATAGGAGATTAGCGCCAATAATTGATATGTTAGATGGAATAAATGTTTTTTAGAAGCGAATGATGTAAGTTTATACGCATCATTTTTATCTACGGCAAATTATTCAGAACATTTTTTGTCCGAAATCTCTACACTGCTGGACATCCCTACACTAGCCCAATAAGACCTGAACCTGCTGAGTCCATTGTAGTCTCTATGACACTGTTTCAAATGCATCGCTTGTCATCTGTGTCAAAACCAGTTCTGAGTGCCTTTTTTTTCCTCTAAGCTTATGCATGTTGGGCAAATATTGAGAGAGGACGGCAAGCTTTTTGTAATGGCGTTCCTTGGCAACGCAAGAGGACTAAGGCGTTCAACAAAAACTGTACTGAAGTCATTATTATGTAGCAGCCATATTACCTCGATGTACCCGAGGTGGTATAACGTTATTTTCCGATAGGTAGAGGATACCTGGCATCAGCCTATTATCATCCTAGACGGTGGCCTGAAGCCCTTGGACATGCGACCACTTCTGTAAGTGTGTTATGCACCCCGAGTTTCATTAGCTGGCATATAAGACCTACTGATGTGGAGTCCGAGTATTATTTTATGCGGTTCCTTATGATTCATTTAATTTCTTTGGGTCTGTCCAGGTCCAGCTACGAAACTCCGTGGTATTTTGGGAGTACTCAGGGAGCGGAGTTTCTATATGCTGCCTGTAGTCTTTAAAGAGTTCCTATTCTAAACCATCGTAGGATTGGACAATCTTCTGAAGGCTTAGGTTTTTCCGGCTCTAAGAGGCACTGTAGTAGCGGCCAGCTGATCACATGTCCTATGGATATTTTCAGAATATTTCAGGTAGAATCCTAATCTGGTTTTCAGAGTTAATTGTATATTCTTATATTTTTTTCTATATCAGCAAGTTCGCCGCGTAAAGATATGTTCCATCATATTGCTTTAACGTTTTCTACAGTCACTTTTGGGTCTTGCAGAGAAACAAAAACGATGCTCTGTCTCCTGCAGTCCAGGTTCTTCGCGTTTCATCTTTAACATTACCACTGAGCGCTGTTAGCCATTCTTTCATATTTTTATCTTCCGTGCCTTCTGCTTTGATTCTCGTTTCCAGGAATGTGCCCCATGTCTACTCTTGTGCTGTTGTTGAATTTGGGTTTTACAGATTTCCACGAGGTTTCCACCAACTTTTCCACGATGTAGCCGTCACCGCCTATAGGGCCTGTTGAGTTTTACATCATACGGCGCATTTTACTCGTCTAGGAAAGGTGAAATCAGAACAATTTTGTTCGGTCACGCTTTTCCGCTTTGCGCTGCATTCTCAGGGGTGGTTAGTAGAGTTAGGCTCGCCCGTTGCGCGTCTTGCCAAGGCACCCACCCCTTGTTCTTGCAGCCGGCAGCGCCACAATAATTTGAGCGAGGATTTCAAATATCCCAAAAGCCTTCATTAAACTAAACGTGACACGTGCTTTGGAAGGGGTCGAGTTACCAAACACAATGTAAGTTCAAGGACGCAGCATGTCACTAATGATATAATTTTGTATGCGAATAACAAATAAAATTACGCATAAAATTTTGAATGTAGGCTAGAGACCAGGTTAGATACCAAGGCATTTGGATTCCGGATCAAACACGCTACTAAGTAATGCACACAAAACTTTTGTGTCATTTATTGCGTTCATATTAAAGACCGCGCTAAGCAAGCTTTAATGGATTCGTAACAAGCGCAAGGTCACTTGTATGTAAACCTCGAAGCACAAATCACAATGAGGCCGCTGATTTAATTTTATTCCATGGATTTAAAGGCCAAAAGCGACTAAAACTATGAGGGACGCAGTGATGAAGGCTCCAAATGTTTTTATCACGTTCAATTCTCTGTAGTGTAGTATCTAAGAACACGGGTGCTCCAATTTTCGCCTCGATCAAAACACAGCCGCTGTGCACAGATTGTGCCAGCATCTTTATGGTTCTATTCAGAAACGTAAATAGTTCGACGTTCCTTCAGTAAATTATTACTACCCTGACATACAAGCATATTGCGACGCAGATAGCTGAATCAAATCAAATATAACATGCCATGACGAGAGCTGCTGCAAAATAGGCATGGAGAAGCTACGATGAACAGCATAAATTTCCTTCGCCAATATGCAAGCATGATTTTTATTCTTCGCGCCGCACTCGTTCCATTTTGGGGCATGAATGATTGTGTGTAATATCATTGCGTTGGGGGGCATCAATCTTCAAACAGCATGACATCTTCATGAATACGATGCGTGTGGCTAATATTACTAACTTGCGCATTCTCACAAGCCTCAGAGAATGCGCAATATGAACTTCCTTTATTCTGGTAATCGTGATTAGTGCGTGTAAAAAGAAGGAGAGAGGAGTTAAAACACAACAAAAAATTAGCATAAGGCTGCCAATGTTGATGTATAATGTTTGCTAGTGCGAAATGCTGAGTAAATGAACGCGCCTGGCACGAGAAGGATTTTCAGATCCTTACCGATTGGTGAAGAAAACGTTCCCCACTGGAAGGTTTTTTGGGCGCCAAAGTGCTCAAAAAGGGGGAGAGGGACTTTGTGACCGTCAATGGCGATCATTGCCAATCGCGGCAATATGCCTTTGAGGCAACAGATGTCAGTGCAACGCCATTAGTGTGGCAGCGCAGGCTCTTGTGGAGGCTATCGAATACTAGTCAGCATCGCTAGGAGCCTCTCGCGCGCCCCGACGCCAGCCTTTCATGCAATCTCGGCAGCGGTACAAACGAACCGGTATTTCGTAAACAAATGGCGTTCAGCTAATTTTTTCAAGAATAGTCGAGTCTTCTTGTCTGCACAACTAAGAAGTGTTTAAGAGCACGACCTCTTTCTTTGTGAGTGATTCAGAAGGTTTGCTAAGACAGTGATTGTGGTTTTTTTGCGATTTCAGTGCATCGATTACCTCGCGCACCAAGTTTTCTCTGTGTCTGGCTAGAAATGTGCAGTGCGTGAATTCTAGCTCGCAGCATTCTGGATCTGGCAATCGCTGTCAATCACGACAGCGAATCATCCGATTCCCCTTGGTAGCTTGTTAGACATCGTAATGCTGTTCTTTTAACTCTTTATTCGTGTACCTGCTGGTTTTCATAATGTAAGCGTAGCCACATATAAAGGGGATTGAGCATACTATTCCTTATGTGAAGTCTACAAAGCGATTTTGATGTTTTATGGGGCAACCTTCCTTGCCTTGCCTATCTTAATTGACACTCTTATTAGGTACTGAACCTTCCGAGATTCAGAGAAAACATCAACGTAAACTCGACTACCTATTTCTTTAGCCGGTGTAATAAATTGTGGAGGTAGGGAACGCACACAACCCCTCTTTTGGGAGTTACGGACTTGAGGATATCGCCAGAGGTCTTTTTCAGGATTTGTTTAAGGCACTCGGCTAGAGATACCAGCAAGGGTGCAGGATAACTAGTGCATGACAAATGGGTTACTTGTTGGGAAAAACTAGATTCTATGGCGTGTACGAAGGATTTCATCAAGGCATATTTGAAGCAAAGTTTAGCGATAGCTCTTTTTTTTCCAGTTTTGAGGGAGCGAATAAAAATAATAAAAGCGGCTTGTTTGCCCTCGGCTCGTAGGCCCAGGAAGTGTGGTTTGCCAGGAAAAAACATTCTGACATCCAAGAAACGGAGTGATTCATTCTCTAGAATGTCTGGGGTGATAAAAGCGGTCTGAGATTTTCGCTGAATAGCCCTATAAAATGTTCCATTGTTTCGTCAGGATCGGAAACCGGCCATAGCATGGAAATAGGTAGCCATTCAAGAATCTACAAAATTTAGCGGCACAATTAGATACCGCTAGATTATTTTTTTTAAATTTTATTTCTTCTTATCAAAATTAAGTCACTTAGCACCGGCGTCTTCTTTTAGCAAAAACACACTACTTTCAAACTTAATAAAGGGTAACTTAAGGTATGTTTTTAACAGCGAGACAGAATGCTTCACCGACACGCCCGCGGCGTTTTAAGACTACTAAGACTACTCCGTAAAGATAAATAGCTGGATGGTGTAATATAGGTCCTTGATATCAGCACAGTACACCATGAACTTGGTAGGAGAGTTATGGAGAATGAAACCGCGTTACTTCTGAAGACTTTACACGAAAAGGGCCACCTGTGCTTAGCATGTTAGATTTCTGTTGCAAAAAAAAAAAGCGATTTGTTCCCATCTTTGAAACTATGACCCTAAATGGGCAGTATGCGCTTTTGCGGTAAATAAGATAACTAAGAAAAGATTCTTGCTAGAGTTAATAGTATTAATAGAGTTAATAGGACACTTTGACAGCAGCAGTGGCCACAAGAACCCACAGCCAATTCGTTTTCCGCATACGATTGCAGATTTACTACTGTCATATAAGCGAGTGACGTCCCCACGTGTGCAGGACTACGCAGAGCTACAGCGCAGAACTACAGCGTCTTCCTTTCCTGTTCGGCATCGCAGAAGTTGCCCTGTCATCTGCACAGGACTACGCCCCTCTACCGTGGTGGAGCCTCTGTCGCTGTCTCCAGCGGATATAAGATCACCTCAAAGCATCAAGCGCGACACTTTGGCAGCAGCAGTGGCCACAAGAGCCCACAGCTAATTCGTTTTCCGCATACGATTGCAGGTTGGTGGCTTTGTCATTATGTGTCTTATTTAAATTTTGTTATACTGCTGCTGCTGCTGCCAAAACATTTGCCATGTCTAAAATTTCTGAGTGCCCTGAATGTAATGAGAATGTGTCAGAGTCAAATGATGGTGTATGCTGCACTGTTTGTCAAACTATATACCATATGAGTAAATGCGCTGGCATCTCTGAGACTACGTTAAAATCAAAAGGCGACGTATATCGCAAAGCTTGGAGGTGCCAGCAGTGTAGAGGATCGAAAGTTCGGTCACAACAACCTGAGAAATCGGAAGGTAATGCTGAACGAGAACAGCGTGATACATGGCTCATGCTTTAGACAATCAATCAAAAACATGACATCATAATGCCGCTGAAAGAAACGGTCGATGGCATCGAGGATGCCATACAGTTCATGTCCAACCAGATATCCAACTTGCTGCAGCGCGTAGAACAAAATGAACGTGACATAAAGGAAATAAAGAGCAGAGTAGACAAACTTGAGGCACAGGAGAAAAACACTGAGTGCCTAGAAGACCAGATCGACCAACTGGAATGGCGACATCGGCGAGCAAACTTGGAATTCCATGGCATTCGGGAAAGAGATAATGAAGACCTTTTGACAGAACTTAACACTATCGCCCAAAAAATCCAGCTGCCACCGCTCACTGATCAAGACGTAGATGCAATTCATCGATTGCCAGCAAGGCGTGATAAGATCCCTGGCGTTATTTGCCGATTCACTAAGCAAAGCGTCATGGACGCGTGGTGGCTTAATAGAAGGAAAGTGGCCGATTCGGGCACCTGCTAGAAAACTTGACTAAAAGAAATCGAGAACTGTTAAAAGAAGTAAAAGAGTGGGCAAAGGCACACAATCACAAGTATGTGTGGCACTCGAACGGAAAAGTATTGCTAAGAAAGTCTGATGGTATGTCAGCAATTCACATAAGCAAAGCATGTGACCTCGAACGTCTCACTTAGGGCTACATATACATTACATGGTTGGCATTGACCCTAGAATTTTTACCCAATACGTTCATCCTGGCGAATTTAAAAGCCCTATCGGATCAAGGTTTGCAAAGAGCATGAAGTGTCTTCATTTTAACGCTCAGTCAATCAGAAACAAGGAATTAGAGTTATCAATTTTACTTCAGTCCAGCAATGAATCTTTTGATATCATTATGATCTCTGAAACATGGTGCACCAGTGTTATAGATATTCCTCGGTTAGATAGTTATCAAACATTTTTTTTAAACCGCGTGACTGGCCGCGGAGGCGGTGTTTGCGTTTTGCTTAGGAAAACATTTCAGCCAGAGTTGCTACCTCTGTTCACTACATCCACAAGCGAGTTTGAAATTCTGTCCATTTGTCTCGGCAACATTATTTTTGTTGTATGTTATCGTCCCCCTCATGGCTGCATTACCAATTTCCTTCATTTTCTTGAATCATTATTTTCGTATGTTAATGACAACTGTTTAAAGTTGATGTTCGGTGGTGATATAAACATTAATTAATTAGTCTCGGATACGCATGCTAAAAATCTACACGTTCTTTTGATGACGCACGGTCTCTCGAATGTAATCAATTCACCAACACGCATCACAGCTTCTTACTCGTCTTTACTAGATGTTTTCATAACGATTTTTGAAGCTCACTGTCTTACATCCGGCATCATTACTTATGATATCAGTGACCACTTACCTGTTTTTCTCTGTGTTAAAAACACTAAAATTAAGCCTCATAGTTCAAAAGACCACTTTCAGGTAATTAATGAGGAAACTCTCCTTAACTTCAGAGTAACACTAGAAAATGTCGACTGGACTAGTACTCTTCACGAAACAAACCCTAATAAGGCATATGAATTGTTTTTAGTCATCGTTAAACGTATATATAAAGAAAGTTTTCCCATAAAAGTAGCAAGGCGCAACCGCTCTACTCGAAAACCATGGGTTAATCGTCAACTTATGAGTAAAATTACTGAGAAGCATAATTTATATCATAAATTTATCAAAACGAAAGAACGCAGTGATTTGCAGAGATTTAAAACATACCGTAATCGCTTAAACAAAGAACTTGATCGAGCAAAAAAGAGTACTATGCAAACCAGCTAGCTACTACAGGTCGTACGGATGTTATGTGGAAAAAATGAAATAATCTTTTCTCTACCTACAATAGTCATAACGATATAAACGTTACAAACTAAAATGGGGTTAAAATATTAGATAAACAATTAGTTAACCAATTCAACAAGCATTTCATTAACCTTCCTAACCCCCCTGTGGGTACAATGACCTCAGTAAAATCCCTCTGAGCACTGAAACCAAATTTCTGGCGAAGATAATGAAGTACAAAGCGTGTTTAAAGAGCTTAATAATACTACAAGTGTAGACATTGATGGCATGCAGAAAAAACCTATTAAGTTTGTCCTTGATAGCCTCCTTCCGCCCCTCACGCATATATTTAATCTATGCATTGCTGATGCTGTCTTTCCTTCCAAAATGCAGATTGCTCGTGTATCCGTGATATATAAGAAAGGTGACGAAAACGACCTGGGAAATTACAGGCCTATTTCAGTGCTACCAGTATTTTCGAAACCCCTTGAAAATTAATTCTCAGACGCTTTGCGAAGTTTGAAAAGGCAAAACAGATATTAACAGATTCACAATATGGATTTCGTAAACACCGTTCTACTGAGCACGCACTATTAGATCAGAAAGAATACATATTAAAACAGCTGGATCAAAATAAAATAGTTGTTGGCATATTCATAGATTTTACAAAAGCATTTGATTTGTTGAATCATGAGCTACTAATCCGAAAGCTTCATAGGTATGGTTTTCGAGGTCACGCAGGATCTCTTGTAGAGTCCTATTTTAAGAAATCGAAGGCAGGCTGTCAGCATTAAAGAATATGTATCAGATATAGAACCGGTTTCTCGTGGCGTTCCTCAAGGTAGCATATTGGGTCCTTTCCTTTTTAATATCTTTATCAATGATATTGTGCAGGTATTTACTCCTGCAAAATATATAATATATGCTGATGATACGAGCGTATTTTTTTTTTCAGGAACTGACGTAAATGACTTAATAGATATAGTAAATTCTGCACTCTTCCATTTATACGTTTGGACAGAAAAAAAACGGCTTACAAGTTAATGCCACAAAAACTAAGGCAGTCATTTTTAAAGCCAAGAATAAGACAGTTAAACTAACAAAAGATATTTACTTCAATAGCGTTCCTTTAGATATAGTACCAACATTTAAGACGCTGGGCGTCGTATTCAATGAAAAAATGACCTGGGATGATCACATCTATTTTATTGTAAACAAACTCTCGCAGATAATTGGGTTGCTATATCGCCATCGTCATATCTTGCCTTCAAAAGCAATGCTCGCAGTTTGTTATTCATTATTTAATTCTCGCCTCAGCTACTGCAATTTAGTTCGGGGTAAAACATCAGAATAAAACTTAAGAAAGTTGCATATCTTACAAAAAAAGCTTTTTAAAAATACTTGAAAATGTCCCTAGAACATACCACACACTAGAACTTTTTTCTAAGCATAAAATACTTACGATTACTAAACAGTATAACTTTCATTTATGCCGCGCTTTAAAACGCGAGATTACTAATAACACCTCTTTTTTTCATAAACTGGCAAACACTGAACTCAGCTACTAAGTCTACGAAACGAGAAACATCGATAAGTGGCATATTAAAACATACAGGATAACATACGGCTGTCAAACACTGGAAAATACGCTGCCACGTCTCCTGAATTCCCTTCATTTCAATAATATCCCACTTGAACATACCTCATACAAAAAACTGCTTGTATATTTCCTACTCAGTGACACTCCATTAGAAAGTAAAAATTCTACATGGTGATTTTATTTTGCATGTGAATAATTATGTATGTGGTTTTATTTTTGTTTTTGTGACGAATACTTGTCATGTGCTTATGTAGTTGTCTGTGATGCATGTATTGTCGTTTTTCTAAATATTGTGTACTACTTTTGTTGCCAAAGTAAACGGCTGGGTGCCTGTGGCCTTGTGAAGCTGCCCAAGAGGCAGCTTTTACTGTAGGCATCCTGCCACCATGTACTTTGTGGTGGTGAAATAAAGTTATTATTAACCAGATTGTTCAACTTTAGATTAACACATATTTATTCTGGCTCTGGATTTGGCTTTTAACAAAACCACTTGAAAACACAATTAACTGCTTCCGTGGCCTTGGACTGAAAAGTGCCTTTGGGCGTGACCAAAAAATCGCTCTCCTTATTAGTAGGTAAAAGCGATATGGTCCGCTCCTTCATTTCGGACATAGTTCGGCCTGTGGGTAAGTTCCTGGCGGAAGGTCCGAACCGCAACACATCATCAATACTCGCCTAAGGGCCCCTGTCACGCTAACATTTGGGCAAGGAAATGGCGACATTTCGAATGATGGCGAGCATCTCCGGAATAATCTTCTGAGGAACGGCAAATTTCGGTCCCTTACTAAGCACTTCAATGCAGGACACGACATCGTTCGTGTGCACCTTGTTTTCGAACATTGGTGTTTTGGTCCTCCGCTCTTGGCTAGTTCCACAAAGTCACTACAAAGAGGCTCTCCAGATGGCTTCTTTCATCTGGTAAACGGTGCAAGACACCGTCAACCAACCCCTCAGTACATTTGGAGACCTGCCGTCGCTGGAGGTGCGAGCGCGGAGTCAGTGCCCGTTCAAGCAGTCTTAGCGGTAACATTCGGCTTTCGCTATCTTTCCGCATCTCTTTCTATGGCATGTAGATGGCTTGAAGCCTCTAAATAGCACCACCGCTTCAGGAGGTAGGCCCCGCCCGGGTGGTGCAGTGGTAAGACGCCCGACTACTGTGCCGGAGTTCCCGGATTCGAACCCGACCACGGCGGCTGCGTTTCGATGGAGGCGAAACGCAGTGGCGTCCGTGTGCTGTGCGATGTCAGCGCACGTTAAAGATCCCCAGGTGGTCTAAACTACTCCGTAGCCCTCCACTACGGCTCCTTTTTCTCTCTTTCCACTGTCACTCCCACCTTCATCCCTTCTCTTACGGCGCGGTTTAGGTGTCCACATAGCAAGTGTGACAGATACTGCGCCTTTCCCTTCCTGTAAAACCAATTATTATTATTATTCAGGAGGTAGAAATGTGTTTCGAATGCAGAAGGATACCGTGCGTGCCTGACTGATGAATAAGCTGTGGGGAAACAAATAACAGAAGTATCTGTATTGAACCACCGAAAAGCGCGCGATGTAATTGAAAAGAATTTCGCTGACATGAATGAACGGGCTTGTTCGTCATTAATCCTGTTACAACTGCACACCAAATACACAGGCGACGAACGAAACACGTTACAAGCTTTGACGTTCAACAAGGTTTGTGGAAGACCCTTGCTAAGATCAATTGTCAGCCAGGATGCAAACAGCTTCTCGATAATTTTACAGAAGAATGACAAAACTGCTATAAGTAGAAAATGATAATAGAATTTTTATTCCGATTCTGTTCCTGCCTTGAAATCTTCTTGTCTACCCTGACATGGTAGCTCAGTGGTTAGGCACGGCCGCTCAATGGAGGCGCACTTGGGTGCGGCCCGTCGCGTCGCCCAGAAGAGCCGTACTCATCGCCACCGCTGCGGCGCCACCGCCCCGGGACGAGTCCGGGCGGAGAGCTGCGCGCAGCGGCCGTGGCTGTGCTTTCGTTTCGGCGTCCGCGTGGTCGGTGCTTGCTCAATTTAGGATTATGAGCGGCGTTTCACACAGCATGTGTAACGCCGCTATTGATATTGATAAGGTGATAGCGGCAAGTCATCATCACTAGGCTTTTCCAAGTCATTCGTGGTCTTCCGTTTACAACGAGAACGAGGCAGTCGTGGGCTTCGCTGAGTGCGCACCCATTTAGTTGCGTTTCAACCACTGTAATAACGTATTAGATATTGCAATCTTGAAATCGGGACATGGTTTGGGGCCATTATTCTGCGTGCATTTTCTGGAAACTTACAATTCAGGTCGTAGCGTTCTACATTATAGTTCAGCCTGTTCCTCCATTTTCACTGGAAATAATATTCAAGTGGGTACCACCACCAGAACATACTAGCTAACACAAACTGTTACAAAAGAAACAACACAAGACAGCCAGTTCAACGACACGGCCGCAGGCTCAGGCAATTTCTTTCTCGTTTGTTTATGAAGCCGCGTGATGCACAAAAGACACGCAAGCTTATTTTACTTGAGAATGACTTTTCTCGAAAAAGGTTTATGTGCAAGCGTGTTTTTTTCCACTGTCTGATCGATGTTGCCTGTCCAGTTGGTCAGCAGTGGTCGCACTATTTTGGTTAGGTCCTTAGTGTGACTGCGGTCTTCTCTCTCGCAAATCAACTCCGGAAATTGCACAAAATAGGGAAGACGGGATGAAATTAACATGTTGCATAGCTTGCTACTTCTTATAACCTGCGGGCACTTCATCACCTTGCTAACAAATGTGCATGGTGATTTTCAGATACCTTAGGCGTCCATCATCAAGAATTTTGATAAGTCCAGAGTTTTGCAGGAATCACAAGGCACAAATTAATAAATGGATGGGGACTAATAAAATAAAATTATTGACACTCTAAAGTAAGCACTAGAAGTTATCTAAACTTTGGTAATATATATATATATATATATATATATATATATAATGAAAACACGGGCAGGCACTGAAAACAGAATAAATAAAAATGTTTCATGAGATTCTGTAAAATTATTCATACTTTCTCTTCAAATGGACGTGCAAGGTAACCAGCCAAGAATGCAATCGGTGCTAACTCTATCTCAGCTGCTGGATCACACCACACATATCCAAGCTGACTCGAAAACTCTCTCGCAGCACACGTTATATGGCAGTTGGCAAGGTACGACTTTAATAATCACGAATGCCAAGTTTTATAGCTGCCTATTGTTGATAGGTGCATTTGCAGACTAATGCTTGCAAGTTGCTAACCATGGCAAAATGTGTATAATCTCAGTCGATATATTTTTTTTCGCTAGTGGTGCCTTCAGTATTTTCCCCGAGGTGAAAACGGCAGCCCATGTGACAACTTTTTCGTTCCCGCCTTTGAATTGCTTTAGGCTGCTAAAAGGAGATGCTATAGACCCGCTTTCAGAGCCTGCTTTAGGGCGTATTGGAAGCTGAAAATAAGATTCGGTTAAATGCAATGCTCTAGTAAGGCACACAGAAGACATTGTTGTAAGATGCTTGATGTGATCAAGAAGGTCCTTAATTTGCGCCACTGTGGATCTGGTTGTCATGATTGTTGCTTCGTACGTTTGTTTGGTTAGCCTTTGCTCCGACGTGCCTACTTGGACCTGAATGTCTTCGATATGGCAAAGTCCAACTCTAACCAAGAGAGTCGCTTGTCATCTGACAAATAGAGCGGCTCCTCTTGGTGTCTCCATGGCTTCACTTATGCGATGTTGGGCAAGGCATACCATTTTGATATCATCGTCATAAAAGTGATCGTGGCGCAGCTATCTTGAAACACACATGCTTCAGGATGACACGGGGGGTTGTCCAGGAGGAAATGAAGTGTAGCTATAACAAGTGGGGAAAATAAAGCCATTGACCTGCGCACATTAATTTTTTCAATGTTGCTTGGCTCAACATGAGCCCGCGTGAGTAACTTAACTTGTAATGTGGGCAGTTCGGGAACACGGAGGGGACAGCTGAAGGAAGCAGGATCTTAAGTTTTATGTTCTTTCTGTAATCGTCATCTGTGAAGTGCAGTGAGTGTACCAGTGACTTATCACTCGGCTCCCACCGGCTTCCTTTTCCATCCTAGCCCTCCCGAGATATGTTTTCCGGCCATGCTGCTCGACGCTGTGAATCGCACGGGAACTCATGGTAACCGATCTTTTCTTGCTTTCGTGGTGCACAGCGGCACACAGCAGTTGCCTGGCATGGTGCTGCATACGCTTAGGACGCTGTTGACACAGGAACCGATGACACGCATGCAGAACTATCAGAACCACGCGGTTATGCTGAGTAGTGAAAACGGTAACACACGCCAACCCAGCCAGCGCGCTCCTTCCGCGTCGTCTGCTCGTCCGCGCCGGCGGCGCCTTGTCCTGGAGTGGCGCCCCCGTGGAGAATGACGGCGGGAACTGTAACTTCTCCCAATACGCGCTTCCCCAGCCATTGAGGTGCGACGCGACGGGCCGCACCAAGTGCGCCTCCATTGAGCGGCCGTGGGTGAGGAACTTGGCCATTGAGCAGAGAGATGTGCGATCGAATGCCGGCCGGTGAAGCCTTTTTTTCGAAGAAGGCGAAAGCATGGCACCTGTGCACTGTGCAATGTCAGTTTGTTCAAGAACCACAGTAGGCCAAAAATCCCTCCACAAAGCCGTCTCTCAAAGCGTAAGTCGCTGTGACGCGTTAAAATGTACACAACATATTCTGATCTTGGGTCTGCAATCGTAAGTCGCTGCCCCGTGAAGCAGGCGGAGGTACAGCTCTGTTTTCTAAAACCGGACGAGTGCTCACGTGTTTAAAATATGTAGCTGACATACTTCGCATGAGAGGTATGAGCGAGCCTCGGTTTTCGCTTGTGTCATACACAGATATAAATGGAGGCCTTTGTACAAGCACGACCATTGCCTCAAATATCGAACAACAAGAAAGAGTGATTCGCTCTAGCTTAAAGACCTAAACGCTACTGCCTGGAAGGTGTTTACACTATTTGGCTTCTTGCGTGAATTGATAAAAGCCTATTTATTCGGCAGTTCCCTGTCATAGCAGCCAATCCGCACCAGAATGTTGCACAGAGAATGTGTTCGGGCTTCAATGCTTTCATAAATCGCTAATATGGATGTTGGCGAATATCTTTTCGGTCAGATATACTAGCCGCAGGTCTCCGTAATTTGTTTTGTATTCCTTTTCATCCGGTTTCTAACGAAATGGGAGGATTTTGGCTGTTTTGTAACATTCCGCCATGCTCGAGATTTTGAACGTAGTGAAATCGTACGCTGTTCGGTGACGCAAGAAATTGTAACACGAAGTGGCAATGTCAATTTCTGCTGGCGGATTGCCTGCCCTCTGCTCTGCGCGACATTGCTTATGAGGAGTTGTGCAACCCGCCTGAGAAATAGAAAACTCAAAAGTTCGATTTTGACAAGCATTGCGGTTTTCTTCAGCAAAACGGACGACCCCTCGCATCCTTTTGAAAGCACTCATGTTGAGCAGCGTGTGAAGCTTTCATAGCATTAAAATGCGTCCGTGTTTATTTTGAATGTATTATGTTCTAAGCATAGTGCTTCACGTTTTTCTGACGCATATTATGGTATACCTGTGTCGAGCATAAACAAACCTCATAGGAGCGAGCCTATATTTTTTTACTATATTGCTTTCTTGTTCACACAGACATGAACGTTTCATAATGGGCATCTGCGAAGTTTAGCAAACATAAGTGATTCACTGGCTCCATTCCGGAGACGAAATGTGGTATCGCAATATCCAAAATTAAATTTTCATCTCTACACGTCTTCGAAACTCAGTTCAGTGAACTCCTATTAAATTCTAAGTTATTTTATTAGATTTGCTGTTCAGGGTAGTGGAGAGAACACAACTAGTAGAAAATGTGCGACAGAAAGTAAACAGACTCAATTTCAGCGTAGTGTCGTCCCGCCTTTCTCCTGATGCGTTTTTCGCGTCAAATAACACTTTCTTCAGAGACTCTTCTTCAGGGCAAAGCGTGCTTACTCTCTTGGCAAAGTTTATTCCTTGACATTAGGGGAACTGTAAAGGTTGCTTACGAAAACAATACGTAAATGTTTTGTCATCAAATGTGAAACATCGTTTTTAATCGCGTATTTCTCCTAATTGTATTTGCCGTGGTGCTTCAGAATTCGACACATGTTCAAAACGATAGTTTTCGCTTTAAACTTGTAATTAGAAATTCGTTTTTTTACATTTGCAATTATTTTCAAAGCAAAGGCACAATCAGAGTTATGTTTTTGACGGTCTCAAAAAACTGCGTTAATCTGAGTTGGAATTCTTGAGCTCCAGTACTATGTTTATAAACATGACTGAGAGATCTTATTTCTAGTTTCCCGTTGTCATTCCGTGCTGCAAAGTAATCCCTAATAGAATCGGGACAACCTTAGACAGCAACCAAGCGGAAGATCAAGCAAGTTTTTGGAAGGGTACCCTCCTATCGATAATATCGATACCATCAACCAGGCAATAGAAAAATGGTCGGAATAAAGCCAGCCCTTGTACATAGCATTTATTGAATATGAAGAAGCATTTGACTTAGTAGAAACCTCGGCGGTCATGTAGGCATTGCGAGATCAGGATGTAGACAAGCCGTACGTAAAAATGCTGGAACATATATATAGTGGCTGCACAGCAACCACAGTTTCGCCTAAAGAAAGTAAGAAAATTCCTATAAAGAAAGGTGTTAGGCAAGTAGACATGATCTCCCCAGTACTATTCACAGTATGCTCATTGCTTACAAAAAGTATTCAGAGACATGGAATGGGAACATTTAGGGATAAGGATAGATATAGAATACCTCAGTAATCTACGATTGTTGATGACATTGCCTTGCTAATTAACTCAGGGGATGAACTGCAAAAGTTGATGAGTACCTAGGCAGGAAAAGTATAAAGGTAGGACTGAAATTCAATATGCACAAGATTAAGGTAATTTTCAACAGCTTAAGAAACAGCAGTATGCAAAGTACTGGAAGTGCTAGGCGACTATGTCTACTTAGAACAGGTAGTAACCGCAGATCCGGACTATGTAAAGGAAATAACAAGAAGAATAAGATTGGGATGGAGCGCATTTGGCAAGCACTCGCAGATTATGACTTGCCGCTTACCGGAATCACCAAGAGGAAAGTATACAATACTTGCATTTTACCTGTATTCACCTATGGAGCTGAAACGTGGAGGCTAATAGTGTTCTACTTAAGTACAGGACAACGCAGAAGGCTATAGAACGAAAAATAGTAGAAATAAAATAAGGCATTGGAAACGAGCAGAGTGGGCCAGAGAAATAACTCAAGTTCCTGAAATTCTAGTGGAAGTCAGGAAAAAGAAATGGACATGGAGAGGGCATCTAGTGCAAAGAGGGGATAACCGATAGTCGTGTAGGGTACCAAACTGGATTAGAAGGGAGGGAAAGTATAGTAGGGGGCGGCAGAATGTTAGGTGAACGCTTGTATGGGTCAACTGGATGTAGCTAGCACAGGACCGTGTTAATCGGAAACATATGGGAGAGGCCTTCAGCCTGCAGTGGGTACAGTCAAGCTGATGATGATGATGAACCCGCGTTAGCAGCTCCTCCCAACTTTCTCATATCTGGTTGTCTCGTTAAGTCGCACATATTATTGAAGAATCACTGATCTGCCATGTCAGCTGCCAGCTACCCCCAGAAAGCGCTATGCTCGTAATTTATCACTCCCAATGCGAGACGCCGACACCGACGCGGGAATTTCGGCGTAATGTGCACTTTAAAAAACCTTGGCAAGCATATTAGAGACATCACACCACGTCTCAAGTCTTGTGAGCGGGTTTCATGAATGAAGAGGAAAAGATGGCCTGTTAAACATCTATGTTTAACAGTACATATATCCTCCTGTGATCATGAGACGTGATCACAAGAGGGTTATCTTGTTGCTGTCAAGAAACCTGGCCACAAAAAATGTAATGGGAGACGTTTTCAATGACTTTCATCGCACATGAATGCAGATATATGAGCGCTCTTTCATTCAAGGTCACCCGGATAAAAGATGTTTCCTCCAGAAAAGAAATTTAGGGTGGTGAGCCGCCACGTAATGTATTCGCCAATGTGATTTCGCTTTCGTTTCCTTAGCTTCTTTCTCATACTCATGCTGTTGCTGTTGGTGAAAATAACAATGATCTGAAACAGGAGCCGTACATGTGCGTGCCTCAATAACGCACGTCTCATCGCATCCGTCATCCGTTTAAAGTTTCACGCCAACGGGTTCATAGAACTTCTTTTTGGAAGTCATTTTTCCTCCTAACAGCAAGTCACTGGAACGACCTTCCCCACGAAATTGCAGCCGTCACCTGACCATCCGCCTTCCTAGACAAAGTCACATTGCACTTTTCATTATGAAAATGATTTATGCATTTATGGTAACCGCACCCTTTATGTAATACCTCCAAAAAGTTGTCTTTAAGAAAATCAAAATGAAATGAAATGAAGTTCAGGTGTTAGTTCGCGCGCTTGAAAGATTTGTGGCGTCCATTGTGTATTTTGGTAATTTGGTAGAGCACCTCTACTTCTGTGACGGAATGCTAATTATTTCAGTTTAAGCTCTGCTTTGAGGACGAAAGAGAAACCGTGCTAGTGTAATTCTCTCTTCTCATGTTTTCCAAACGTTCTGTGGTACTTTTCTCTCTCTTGTATTCATCCACGGTTATAAATTTGTTACATTTTTATTTGTGCTCCAGTCCTGCTGTATATGTCCAACGCTTCTTTTCCCCCACTTAGAGGACACATGCTTTCATGCTGAACACGTGCAGTCCCGCATAATAGTGCATACGTAGTTACAAAACCTGCTTCTCAGAGACAGCCGGGTTCTCTAGGAGCATTTAGCGACCATGAACTACTTCGGACATTAACAGAGCTAGTTGTAAATTGGGATTTTTTATCAACTTCCTCACCTTCAACTCTGATTTGCCATTTGACTGACATAACAGTCACCACATATAAACAAAATCATGGTATAAATAAACGCGTTTACACTTGTTAAATTGATTACACGAACAAGTTATTGCTATAAGTTGATTATTAAAACTTGGAGCAGCATCAAGCGTTTAAATTTGATCAGCTTTGAATATTATATCCGATCACAACAGAGATTACGCGTCGTAAACAAAGCTCTCCCTCCTTGCACGCAACACCATTAGAATGCGGTTACATGTGAGAACTTTGCCTCAAATCATAACTTTAATTCAAATATTGGCCCTAAACGGCTGCTTGATTTTCATACGCGCAACCGACTACAATGCGCTGCCATCCATCAATGAATTAAGCTCTCATGCAAAGCCATCTCTGCTCGCTCCACTTTTAAAGCGCGCAAAGATGCATTCAACAGGGTACACTTCGCAACATAAATGGCTGCGGTTTAGTTTCGGTTAAACCTAGTGTGAAGCGAAAGCTCCAGCCGAGGCGCACCGTGCGCATCTACAGTACTCAAGATAGACGTCAATGATCATGTGCCTCGCCACGCAGCTGCTCACGCTTTAAAATACTTCCCACGTCAATTGAACTTTGATCTTTGATATTCACCTTGACCTTTGACATTAACGTTGACCTTGATACTTGTCGTGGCTTAAGTTTCAACTTGACCTCAAAGCTTTTTGAAGGTCATGGACGCACATGGTGACATTGGCTTTAACAGGCGTAATGAAGCTTCAATATAGCACGGCGCACTCCAACCGACATGAAACACACCCTAAGGTTTGCGCTTCTCATGGGGCGCTTCGCTTTCATGCGCTCCTGCGGCGGATGACCGTGCACTGCGGAGAGCGCTACTACTCTGTGCCTCACTATTATTGCCATAACATAACTAGAAGCGGCCAAGCCGCGTTCACCTGCACATGGACGAAGCTAAAAATACAAAAACAAAAAGCGAAATTCTTTCGGGAGGGTCTGAAGTAATACTTGATAGGAAATGGAAAGCATATGTGCTATAGACAGGGAAAATGCTCCTTCCACCTGGGACCGGCAAGGTCCTAAAAATGGACGTGAATTTAAAGCAGGATAGCACCGACATTAGAGAAGAAATGCAAGCTGCTCGAGATGGAACGTATGGCCTAGGAATGAGAAGCTGGAATCTCATGCGGGGTGTACCACGTCCATCGCTATGAGAAAGGCAATGGGAGGATCAAAGGCGAACGGGCTCATTTTGATGCCTACATCCCATTCAGTTCGCTTTGGAGTATTGTTCATTGCTGCAGGACGACGCAGAGAAAAAGGTGCAGGACAGATTCACCTGCCACGCTGCAAGCACCCGACACAGAATAATATGAAGCAGCAAGGTAAAGTGCAAAAAGCCAACTAACATGAAGGAAAAAAAAACAGGAGCCTAACAAACCTTTATGAGAAATTTATTACTTGTGCGTTTACTCTCGAACATATCGATTTGAAACCTACCGTCTGCAGCAAGAGAAATCCATGTATTAACAGCTATTCCAACACAGTCAAAGCGTTTCCCATGACAGCAATTATTCTTTTGGTTTTTGTATAATAAGCACTTAAGATGCTCTCTGCAAAGGTGAAAAATATGCACTTACATCATTAACAGTTTGCGGCTATCTTTCGTCTTCTAAAACGGTGGTAATGCGATGACGTTAGGGCCATGTTTAGCAGGCAATCCGCTTCTGCGCCTTGGTGAGTGGAAAGTCATGAGCAAATCTTCTATAGGTGTTGTTGGTAGGTGGCATGGCAGGTGGCATGACAGGTGGCACGTGGCATGCTTGGGGGGCTTTGTGACGTCGTGAGAACACGACGTACCAAACACTGTTTTCTGTTGAAGACAGCAGCAAGGAACATGAATCCAACTTTCCACAGCCCTTGGGAGAAAAGTAAAATATGCTTCTTGTAGGGCACGCAGGCAACACTTAACGGGATGATTGAAGCGATAATTTACAGCTATGTTGGGTGATCCTCCGCATGCTTTTACAGCTGGCAAGTGCATGGTAATGCACTCGCCAGCTGCAGTTGCAGTTGTTAATGCGAGATAACAGAGGAAGGATATACAAGGTTGGTGATCAATGGAAAGTGGTAAGACGTGTATTTGCGTACAAGTATCTGCAAGAGGGTCTCCATTGGGGAACCATTAACGCTCTGATGAGATAAAAGCAAGGTCGGAATCTATGTGCCCCTCAATATCCTTTGAACAAGAAATATTTAGCAGGTATATAGAATTACGGATATAGTCACAGTCGCAGAAATTATCTTGTGTATTACCCGCAGTAAAATTAGGTCGCCAAAAACATTGATGACCATGACCATCTACTAAATATGTTGATTTCATTACCAGCAAGTAAACATTGAATATGTATCATATTTTTTCTGTTGTTAGCGAATTATATTCTGCCCTCTTGTTTCATGGCAATACTAGCCCAGTAATGCCTGAAACGATTATACTGTGAATTAGTGGAAAAGCCGTCAGAAAAACCATAATGGGAAATGAGGACACTGAAGTTATTCACGAGAATTATGATGTTAGTTTGAAATGCAGGCTTTTGCCTTGAGCGCTGACGCCAGCTGCTTCACCCCTTTTGTTCGCTCTCGATTGGGATCAAAAAATGTTTCAATGCATGGGGTACGCATTTGTAGTTCATTGTAAAATTTCTAACTTCATTATTACCAGGCAAAGTTCTAGACAACGAGAGGATGCAGCTCCGCACGACAAACGCCATCCGTTTCACTTCCGGTTGACGGTGCCGTTTCGCTGGTAATGACCCGTTTAAAAACTGCTAACAAATCCTCTCGAAAGTTTTAAACTTGCACAAGGCGGAAATGCATGCTTTCCTCCGGCATGCTAGGTAAAAGTTTCAGTGCTTTGTCGTCGTCTTTTTTATGTTTTGGTATTTTGGTATTATTTTGCGCTTTCCTTAGTAACTGATGCTTGAATAAAAGATAACACAACGTTGGTGACAGTTCGAGGATTTAGAGGCCTTGAACGATAAAGATACTTTCCCGTTTGGATTTGGTACATTTCGATCCTTGCATCAGGAGCATCTCGCTCTTTGTTTTAATGATTTGCACACAGGTAAGCGCTGGAAACTTCACATGTCTATTTTGACATCTGGTTTTCAAAGCGAAAACGATAACAAATTTACTTGCAGTAACAAAGTAAGGATCTTCACTTTGAAATTTCGAATATGGCTGAATTAAAAAATATGCTTCTGGCATATTGAGCAGTCGAAGTTTGGTAGCATGACTCAAGGCGCATGGGCTGCACTTAGCCACCAATCCTGATATTGCTCCCGGCACGCGTACACCTGTTTTTTATTGTAAACTTGGAAGTGAATTCAATTTAATTCAATTTGTTTCAACAAATGCATGATTGGAGCTCTCGGGCAAAAAGGTGCTCGGGGAAGCTTGATCAGACCAGACACTATAAGTTGGAGCAGTGCAAAAACAAATAAAACTGCTGTCATTAATAATATATACAATAATATATACTCATTTATATGCAAAGAAAGCATTAGTAAATTGAAATTTGACACTAAATGGAAGTAGTTGTGCTGCAATGTTATTGGTGAACTGTTCTCTATACCCTATGTAACGCATCACATACCTACCCTTAAGCCAAAAAAAATTATTACACAAATGAAGTCTCTAACAACATAAACACACAACAAAAATCAATCTTAGAAAAAAGGCATAATCTAAGCAAAAGAATACCAGACATTTAGGCTTGTGTTATGTTACGATTTCTTTTACGCGACACCTCTCCTAGTTCCATTTTAGGGTGTGTTAAAAAGTGGTTCCGCAAATAATTTGTTCTGGGGTTAGCATGAAATGTATAATTGTTATCAGTAAGGGGAGGTTGTGTTTCAATGACTGATGCTTGTAATTTGTTCGAAAATGAGGAACATGATAGTGTTCAGTGTTTCGTGTAGAGACGAATGTTTCGGATCGTTTTTGTGAAGCGGTTGCAATTCAAAAGTCATAGATTTAGTTATTTAAACAGACGTATGTGAACAACACCCGGAAGTCCTATAATTAAAAGACAAGAATGATATTATAGGTTTTAAAAACAAACATATGTGTTTGGTGTTCATGATTCCCGATGCACCGTATAATTGTTTTTTCCGACTGTAAAAATCGTTTGTTCATTTTTATTGGTTGTAGTGCCACAGACAAGATTGCAATAGCACATAAGTGAAACTCTCTATAGCGCGAGCACTTAGACGCTTCCATGTTTCATCATATCACCCTTCCGTCATCTCCGGCCTTCGGGCCTTCTTGGTTTGAAGGCTTCCAGTGCGCTGGTACCCTGCTGCACGGTGCGGCACTCCCGCTATCGCTAGGGACAAACGACTTGTAAACATCCCCAAAACTTAATATGATTGCTCATAGTAAGTGTAGGTGCTACAATAATTTTAATTTAGTTCTTTTATTGCGTCCTTCTGACTGTCTGAATTGACTGGTATGTGTAGACAAACCCGTTAGCCGTCCGGGCATTTTTTTCCCAATTTCCTATCTTACGTTTCTTGCGGAAAATATGGTTCACTGTAAAACTGAATAAACTACAAGCTAAATCTCCCCTCAAACATTATTTTTCAATTTCCTTGAGCAAAGGGCGAAATGATCTACAGACCTTTCTGGCTGAGACGCAGTATGAATGTTCACCATTTATCTTTGTCAAAAAATTTGCTGCACAATATAGACGCGCGTGTAATCCGTTTACCTCCTGTACACGTCCTGGATTCAAACGAATATTACACTGCTCGAAGGTCGGACAGGTGCTCAGCGCTGTTCACCTGCGCTCGGGCGAAAGTCACTGGAAACTGCACCAGAATTTATGACCGACAGTAGGCAGCCCGAGCAAGAGTAGGTATCAAAAACCTTGTGGTAAATCTCATCATTGACCCGTGTAATTTTTGTAAAAGCGACAGTTAATACATGTGTTGCAACAGTGCTTACATAAAGGTAAGCAATTCGACTGGCTTGACCACACTAACTTACCCAACTTATCAATTGTTCTGAATGCGTAGACGTTAATAGCCACGTGAAGATACTTCTTAACTACCTGCTAAAATAACGCGGCAGCAGTGCAAAGACGCAATATATACAAATCCTGTGAAAACGTCAGGGTTATACTCCTATTCCCATGGTTACCGACGGTGCTAAAATGAGCTGGTATGTGAAGTATAGCCTTTCCCTACAACTTACAAGGGCTTTCTTTTCCCAGAAAGAAACATGAACTCGTTATACACCTCCGAGAAAAACGGTGGCCTTGGCTATTATGTGCACCTTATGTAGAAAGCATCTGTCGTTTCTCCAGTAAACAACAAGCTCATTAGCTCTACTTCCCCGCAGATTACTTTGACAAGACAAATGACACCTGCATCAAAGCAGCGATGTTTAAAAATTAGCCAGGAATCTTACCCAAGCTGCACAGCAGCAGAGTGCACTGCGCGCCGATGTGTTCTGAAGGTCAGAAATGACGACCGTCCTGGTGGCGCTACCTGTTAGGGAGTGTGGAGCTACTCCCGGTAAACGGTCTGTATTCCTGCCCGTGAACACTAAACGTAGTCAGGGTAGGAGTATCAACTACGTCTACCAAAGACTTTGTTTTGAGACATTAAAGACAATGTTACTGTTTGCTTGACACATTAAAAATACATGGTGATATTATGCAAACTTAGACAGTCTTAGGTCATCATTTAGTTTATTTCTGGCTTTCTTGGAATTATGAAGGAATTCGGCAGTGCGTGTTCTGAAAAAGAAATGGTATAGATTTTTTTTTCTGCCTTATCATCCCCATGTGATATCTAATGAGCCACGATTTATTTATTTTCTTCGATTGTTAAACAGCCTTCAAGGAAAAGCGCTTAGAGTATATCTGTAAAAACGTTTTGATGACGGTAGTATATGCGTCTGTCTCGTGTTTCTTTATGTAGAAAACATCAGCCACAAGCAATTATCTCACTTCAAAACGATACCATTGCATCGGATGTTATGTTCTGAAACAAGAACACTTCCACAAATGAATGGTTTTCAGTATTCGTGTTTCTGTAACAAAACATGAATACAGGACAATGGTCAATCACATTAGACGGGACTGTGCCTGATGCTGAAAAGTCGATTCGATGTTTGTGATAATTAGATCCCGTGCAGGGATAATTGATAATGTGACACCTGTGGGCGTCGAAATTATGTTCGTGATCAATTCAGTGGGTAAGCCGATATTCGCAATGACCTTCGCGCCTTAAAGAATTGGCAGGCATCCGTTGACGTTGAGCTTAGGCAGATTTTGACTCGCATTTGGGTGCTAGATGTTTTTTAACATCCATCCTTCGTCAGTCGAGACGCCGGAGGCAGTGCTCGACATCTCTGGAAAATTAAAGTCAATGAATTGCGCTGTGATGATGCTGAAAATCACCTTCGTTGCTCAATTTACTTTTCTTTGGCTTACTTGACACATCCGATGAAAAGTGGCAATCCGAAGAGGAAATAGTAATTAAGTTATGCGGTGAAATCCTCGGGGTAGAAGTCGTACCATCTAGAATAGAACGGGCACTTTATCTTGGAAAATACCAAGCAGAAAAACGACGACCAATTTTTGTAAAACTTGCGTTATTCAAAGAAAAACAACGTATATTGGAAGAGGGGGACAAATTCAAGGGCACAAACTACGCTGTAAGAAAAGATTTTTTTTTTTTAGAACTCGGCTGGCTCGAAAACACCTTCCTGAATATGCTAAATCTAAGCCTGCATCATATAAACTAAACGTTGACAAACTACGCATAGGTGATGCAAGCTATATATTTGACGCGGTATCTGGGACTGTGGTCCGATCAAGCTAGCTCACACAGAAAGCAGCAGCTGGTACGATAAATCACTCCAACCCCTCTCCTCTGGACCATGCGCCCTCAAGGCTATATTTATTATACACTAACATGCGTAGTTTAATGCCCAAATGCATCGAACTATAGTTCGTATCTCGAAAACAGTAATTGTGACGTCTTGACGTTGACTGAAACGTTGCTAAACTCCGATATTTCTGATACAGAGGTCCTGATACAAAGAGAGAGAGAGAGAGAGAGAGAGGCGAACCATTGACTACGTCATTTACCGCAGCGACAAACGCAGCAAAAGGGGAGGTGGTGTCCTCATAGACATCAGAAAATGCATAACATCCCACCTCGTTAACTTACCCTGTCCTTTAGAGGTTATTTGAATCATCATAAAATTATCCTCAGGTAATTCATTAATAGGTACTTGTTACAGACCACATGAAACCTTTGACGTCTTCACTTCTCTTTTGCGCGATAATCTCCGTGCCATCAGATCGAAATTTCCAAAAGCCAATATCTTTCGTACAGGTGACTTTAACTATCCGAATATTGACTGGCCGACCTTAACTGCCAGCCCTCGCAGATCTAAAAAATTCATCGCCTTAGCTTTCAATTTTTCCCTCGTCCAGTTAGTTAACCTACCAACCCGTGCATCGTATCTATCGACCTCGTTCTGACGACTTGCCGACGTAAGCACCATTACCACTACAGAGGGATTTAGTGACCATCTGCTTCTAAACACCACTCTTCATATCCATTCACATACACGGCATCTGAAACTCAAATGTATTTTGAACAATAAAAAAGCTGATTCCAGCAATTAACATTAGGCTCCAGGAATTCTCCTGCTCATTCATTCCCACTCTTTCTTCCCGAACTCTCAATGAAAGCTGGACCATGTTCAAAGAAAAGCTGCTGGATCTAATGCATGCTCACATACCTCAAATTTCTTTCAGCAAGAACTTATCGAAATTATGGTATCACTGGTCCCCCGCCCCCCCCCCCCCCCCCCCCCCACGGCGATCACTAAACAAATAAAAAGAAACGGTTGTTCAAAGCAATGCAAACATCTAGTTTTCCGTCTTTGCAACTGAAGCAGACATTGTGCGGAAACCAACAATGCAGTGCCGTCCGGAAAGAAAAGAAGAAATGTTTTTCTCATGACCTTCAATCTCTTGTTCATAACAACCCGAAAAAGTGCTGGCGCACAATCTCTCCACATAATACGTAGGCCCATATTGTTCTCGAGTGTTGTGACTGGAGCTCCGGCCGAATGTTCGAGCTGTTCCTTTAGTAGCTGAGGACAGAAACCTGTCAAGCGGACACCGGCAAACGACCGCTGC
Organism: Amblyomma maculatum; assembly: GCF_055883805.1. Taxonomy (NCBI): domain Eukaryota; kingdom Metazoa; phylum Arthropoda; class Arachnida; order Ixodida; family Ixodidae; genus Amblyomma; species Amblyomma maculatum. Next base: position 122,273,130 of record NC_139354.1, on the reverse strand, counting down.
CAAATGCAACGAAGCGGCGGCGACGGCGGGGAAGTGACCCTATGTCTGCTGCTGCGGTGGCCAACCCTCCCCACCTCCCCCTTCGGGACGGAGACGGGCTGCCTTTAGGGCCTTACTCCCCTTGGCATCCACGGCGGCGACAGCAGGGAACCTTCCCTTGTGTCGAATTATAGTTGAATGGGCCAGAGGCGCGTCTCCGAGCAGCATTGACCCCGCTCGCCAAGATCTCGAATCAGGTGGGTGGCATTGGAATTACGCGGTGGAAATGGCCGCCGCCAGCGGGCGACTTCACGGGCTGTTGCGGCCTGCTGCAAGCTCTCCACCACCAGCACAAGATCGGCATCGATATAGGAGACGTTTGCCTTCGCTATCGAAAAATATGAGAGGATGTTCGAGCACTACCCTCGGCAGTGGGAGGAACACCGAGTGATCTCTTGTGCCCCACTGATTGCACTGCGCCTATTTAAATTTGTTTTCCCAGCTAGGGAGTGGCGATAACCAACCATATTTATGCGGTGAAAATTGTCTCCACAAAGAGCTCCGTTTTCTACCTGCTACATGTAAATATCTCATCATGTAAAAAGTTGTATAAAATGCTCTCCTTTGCTTCTGCTGAACGGAAGGAAGACACAGCTCAAATAGATGGGACGTGTAGAAAGGCGAGACAGACAGATGAGCTGATTAACAACCAAATGATTTATTGCGACACAAGGAGCAATATATAGCAGAGAGCCAAAGCACATAACAAAAATCACTTGCTACACACTCATGGTCCTGATATCACACAACAACTATCAAAAACGCCCCCGATTGGAATACGTAATCTCGTTTGGGAATAAATTTCGTGACACGTGTGTCACGAACTACTCAGATGTGAGGTGTGAGGTCAGATCTTTATATTTGGCGATAATTGTGGTCTGGCTTAAAAACGCCTCACTCCTTGCAAGCGGTCAAATGGATGACTGTGTTATTTCGCATTGCTGGTTTTCTGTCTTTGGCGTGTTCGCGTAGTCTATCATTAATGCACCGTCTAGTTTCCGCGATGTAAATTCGGCCGCATGAGAGTGGAATTTTGTAAACAACAGCTAAACAATAGTTCACAAATTTCTTTCAGTGTTTTCCCATGCCTCCTTTCTAATTTATTGATTGAATTTCTTGCACAACGCTCTTAACTTATTCCTAGAGGTAAAAAGAAGCTTCACGCCGGCTTTGCTGACAATATTTTTCAGGTTTTGCGAAACTTTATGTGCATACGTTATGCACACCATGTTCTTATAATTTGAATCGCGTGAAACCTTCTGATTCCTGCTTACTAACAGTATTGACTCTGCAACGCTTGAAACGATCTTAGTCGAGTAGCCTGCAGTGGTGAGCCTAGTGATCTGTGCGTCAAAGCTGGTCTGAGTTTTGTGTATGCCTGACCTATACGAGGCTGCTTTCATGCAGGTTTTTCCTATCCCGCGGTTAACAATCTTCGAGTGAGCCGATTGGAAGGGCAGAAAACTCTTCCGGCAGCGTGGAGAGTACATCCAAAACACATGGTCATCCGATAGCAAAAGTTGCATATCTAAAAATATAAGTTTGTTGTCAATGGGAAATGGTGTGGTCAATTGTAAGTCATTAAGTTCAGTGCTGAACCTGTCAAAAATCTGAGCAACAGGTTGTTGGGCATCATCTTTGCGATAAAAAACTAAAAAATCGCCAACGTAACGCATAACTTTAACAACGGTGTCATGGTCAAGATTGGCTACAAGTCGTCTATCGCACGAGGCTAAAAAGAGGTCGCTAAAAACGGTAGCGAGGCGGGATCCTATGCAAACCCCTTATTGTTGGATGAAAAGCCCGCTATCCACACTAGCGAACGTGGACTGTAAATAAAAGCCAAGCATTTCTAGCAGCACGGCAACATTCATTCCGCAGGAATTCTGGAACTTTGTGACGCCGTGAAAATCAATGCAATCCCTTATTTCGGAGATCACTGCTATTTGCGGTAGGGAATAGTACAAGTCCTTAACTTCTACCGAAAAAGCGCTGACCTAGGCTCGACACTCACTTTGTAGGAACTCAGACACTGATTTAGGCTTTCTGATGAAGAAAGGTTCTTCAACGTCTAGATGCGACAGGCCCTTCTGCAAGAACACCGCTACCTCGCGTTGCCAAGTCCCTTGTTCGGAGACAATGACACGGAAAGAGCAGCCTTCTTTGTGTGTCTTTGCACTGAAGAAGAGGGTTATAAATAGATGCCTTCCAACACTTGGGATTTCATTCAAGAGAAGTTCAGGGAGGCTGATGAAGAGGACCTCAGAAGGAAGAGAGCTAAAGAAAGGTTGCAGCTCAAAGGATTGGATTTACTAATCGCAGAGATAAAGCGTACCGGACGTAATGCACTAGTAATCAGGCAAGCCCGGTCGACGCAAAAATCAAAATCAGAGATCAGCAACTGCAACGAAGAGGATCGGATCAAAAGCGCGTTTGATTCGGATAGAAGGTGGGTAAGCATTGTCAGGCGCAGTTTAATGCAAATGAGGGGGCCAATACTGGCGCGAGAATCTCGTCGGCTAAGGCCCCGCCTGGAGAGAAAAGTATAACAGATAGCACAAAAAAAAGAGGCGATAAAGGAGATCGATTTTAAAGCTAGGAAACCGGTCGTCGGTTTTCATTGCCAAGAGCCTGGCCATATTGCGACCAGTTGCCGTAAGCCAAGAGTTACCTTTTCGTTTCAGTCTAATAGCGACCAATCGCGTATCAAGTAGCCCTCTCGGGGCGAGTGAGCTATAAAAGGAAAACCGCGTAATGTTCCCCGTAACGTGGCTGCTAAAAAGGACGTTGTCCGCCTATTATACGTTCGGCCTTTGGAGTTACCCGGCGAGCGTGCCAGCGATAGGCACCTGGTTAAGAAGAATAGTCTAGGTTCGCACATTGCCCGCGACGACATCGGGGAGACATTTGAAGTTCCTCAGGCAGAGGCAGCCGTCTCGGAAAACCTACGCGAGCCTTATCCGTATGGGTTCTCTGATCACTCGGATATGTTGGTTAAATAAAAGGCCCTTTGTTTTGGAGACAACGACATTCTGGATTTCACCCGCTTGCAGCCTCAGGATAGTGCAGTGCAAGCGAGGCGCGGGAATGAAGATGGCGGAATGGAACCTGAAAGCGAAAAGGACTTTCATGGTCACGAGAAAGACCAGGAGGTGCGAAAAATTGACCCTGTGAGGGAGGCTGGTAGCGTACCCTGTGAGGGCTCTGCGAGAAGTAGTGACGCGCCAGTGGAAGTTTCCGAAGGGCAGCATCACACAGAGAAGCCCACACAGGAGGGTTTCAAAGAAATTTTGGTTTTGCTATGTTTTGGACCTCGCGTGGCTGAGACTGCTAACGCTGTCCAACGGGGAAGCAAGAAGCCACCGGCCAGTGTGGCTCGTGGCTGGACCGACCAGGCTTCAAGTCTCTTCGGAGAGCAACGTAGGCGGCAGCTCCTACGAGACTTCTTAGGCGGATGTGCTGTTGTGACTGGAGCTCCGGCCGAACGTTCGAGCAGTTTCTCCAGCAGCTGAGGCCAGAAAGGGCTCTAGTGGACACCGGCGAACGACCGCTGCCAAATGCAACGAAGCGGCGGCGACGGCGGGGAAATGACCTTTGTCTACTGGTGTGGCGGCCAACCCTCCCCATCTCCCCACTTCGGGAAGGAGACGGGCTGTCTTTCGAGCCTTAATCTCCTTGGCGTCTACGGCGGTGACAGCAGAGAATCAAGCCTTGTGTTGAATTATAGTTGAATGGACCAGAGACGCGTCACCGAGCAGCAATGGCCCCGCTCGCCGAATTGTCGAAGCAGGAGGGTAACCTTAGAGTTACGCGGGAAATGACCGCCGCCAGTGAGCGACTTCGCGGGCTGTCTCGCCCTGGGGCAGAATCTCCACCACCAGCACAAGATTGTCATCGACATCGGAGAGGTTTGCGCTCGCCGTCTAAAGATATGAGAGGATGTTCGAGCACCACTCTCGGCAGTGGGCGGAACACCGAGTGATCTCTTGTGCACCACTGATTCGACTGCGCCCATTGACGTTTTGCTCCAGCTAGGGAAGTGGGGATGACCAACCATATTTAAGTAATTAAAATAGTCTCCACAGAGAGCTGCGTTTTCTTCTTGCTACTTGTAAATATCCCATCATGTAAACAGTTGTATAAATTACTCTTCTTTGCCTCTCCTCCCTGGCTGCTTCTGCTCTTACCGCTCCACCTTGGGATATGTTTTCCAATGAAGTGGCCTTGTATGGCATCTTTCATGTTACGACATGGATCAAAATTTTAGCTAGCATATTTGCCAAAAAAAATCTTGTTTTTTTTCCTTGCCTCTCAGACATGGTCACTTTTGGAAGAAAATTAAAAATTCTCTGGACGAATTTTGTTTTGTTTTCTTTAATTTGAAATGGCAATCATTGTTATGAAGGCAGCGTGGCGCCTTAGCTCCTCATGGTTCGACTATGTTGAAGCCTAAGCCCTCTAACCGCAACCACTTCAACAGGATGACGCCAGAAATATCATTGCTGACGAAAAAGAAAAAAGTGCTTCACGTTTTAACAACATTTTTGCATCAGTGTTCACCGTCAAAGATCATTCTAACATTCCCAGAATCGCTGATGGTGGCTATAGATATATGCCTACAATCAAACTAATTGTTGAGGATGTCATGTCATTAATAAGAAATATTTACAATGTCAGTTACATCTGGTATAGACGGAATGCACGACAAGATTTGAGCTCAGTATAACTTCAAGTAGCCTAATCCTTATCATATTTTTCATCATCTTTATGTACAGGTCACCTTCCTGTGGGATTGAAAAATTAGCAACATCATCCCCGTGTTCAATTCCACCGACCGAAGCAATATCAGTAACTGCCGGCCCATATCTCTAACAAGTATTGCATGCAAGCTTCTAGAACATCTCATTGCGTCTAGCGTTGTGCAGCGTCTAGAACTAAATGGCTTCTTTTATCCTCACCAACTTGGTTTTAGGAAAGGTCTCATGTGATACTAAACCTATGAATTCACTCAGGAAGTACAATCTAACATGAACGATAACCAACAGAAGGATTGTGTTTCATTAACCTTTGTAAAGTATTTGACCTTGTAGCTCACTGTTGTTTAATTTCCAAGCTTTCCGCGCTTATAATCGACTCTATAATACCATCATGAATTAGAGACTTTTTGTCATTTCGGAAACAATTCACCTGCATAAATAAATGTTCATATTCCGTTTCTGAAGCCAGGCCAGTGTTTTGGGCCTTTATTATTTGTAATATACATTACCGACCTACCTACTGAAATTACCTCTAATGCACGTTTGTTTGCTGCATTATATAGAGTGAAATATCTAATCCAACTGATCACCTTGCTCGACAGGAAGACCTGGACCTTGTAACAAACTGGTGTGGTAATTGGCTAATGACAGTTAACACGGAGAAATGCAAACTCATAGCTTTCAGCCACAAGATAGCTAATTCCACTCACGTATTCGCTCAGTAATAAAAGAGTATCTGCGGCATCTTCATAAAAACATATTGGCATTCATTTCGCAGCTAACCTTTCCTGGTCGACACACGTAAATAAAATCACATCAAAGGCTTCACGTACTCTCGGATATCTAAAACGTAATCTTCACGCTGCGCCTTCTGCCAGTCGAGAACTTGCTTATCAGACATGTGTTCGCCCACAACTTGAATTCGCTTCGCCGATCTGGTCGCCTCCTTAAGGATACTTAATACATTGTGTTGAATCTGTACAAAGGCGCGCTGCACGCTTCATCGTTCGCAATTATAACCATCATTCTATGTGACTAAGATCAAGTCATTATTTTTTATTTTTTTTTAATTACAGATACTGCTGTCTCAGGTTTCAGACATAGCAGGAGTGGTTTACATACAAAAAATAGAATTCATGACACATGAAAAGGCACTTGTTTGACAAATTGCGCCAGTGGAAGCTGTCGCAACGCATCATCGAGTGAATTCCACATCTCAACTGTGTGCAGGAAAAAAGAAAATTTATGACAATTGAGGAAAGATCTGAATGGCGGGATACTCAAGGGATCTTTCCGGCGGGTCACACGTGCAAGACGACTAGTAAATGAAATGGGGGCAGCTAAAGAAACGAATTTGTGCACAATTTTGTGTAGCATTACAAGCCGGTCACATTTTCGCTGATGCTCGAAGGCGTTCAATGATAAAACATGGTAATGTTGTGCAGAAGAAAAGTTGGGATCGTAACGGCTAAAAAGTAATCTAATCGCTTTTTTCTGTATCGACTAAAGATTATCTTTTCTTGCACAAGGTGAGGTGACCACAGAACTGAAGAATATTCAAGAAGCTGCCTAACCAGGGATTTATAAGCTGTTAGTTTGTATTCTTTAGTAGCACCTTCTAAAGTTCTTGTTAGGTAGCCTAACTTTTGTAATGTGTTTGTGCATATATTATCAACATGCTTATGCCTTTATAGATTCGGCGAGAATACTACGCCCAGGCACCTGAATTCATGCACGCTTTCTAATGTGTGCTGTGCATTGCCGTACTAGAAATGTAACGGTTGTCTTTTAATTGTAAAGGCTATTGTCACCGTTTTCTGAAAATTATTCGCCATTTTCCAAGTTTTACTCAAGTCGTAAAAAGAAGAGAAGACGTTATTTAGTAGAGCCTGATCATTGTCATTATACACATTGGAATACAGAACATAATCATCAGCGTACAAATGAAGCTTAACAGGAGTGTTAGAAACAATTCTAATGCCATCATTGATATATATTATGAATAACAGGGGACCCAAAACGAAACCCTGTGGAACACCCGAGGAAATGTGAACCGGGAAGGGTTTTCTTGTTGTAGCGAACAAACTGAGTCCTGAGGTGCAAGTAATCTATAGTCTATTCAAGTAATTTACCACCGTAAGAGCCTGTAAGAAAGGTACGAAGTTTGGAGATAAGTTTTTGGTGGCGTACCTTGTCGAAAGCTTTAGAATAGTCAATGAAAATGGTGTCGATCTGCTCACGATTGTTAAGAAAGGTGGCAATATAATGCGTGAATTCAATTAAGTGAGCAACTGTAGAAAACGCTGCACGAAAACCATACTGATGCTTTGAAAGGATGTCGTTGCTAGCCAAGTATTCAATAATATGTCTATGAATAGCATGTTTCAGAAGTTTACAGCAGGTAGATATCAATGAAATTGGTCTATAGTTCAAAATTATCTGTTTGTATCCTGATTTGTGAATAGCAACAATGTTAGCGACCTTCCAAATCCGCGGTGCTTTGCTGGAGTCGAGTGAGCACTGAAATATTCTTGTTAGATAACGTGCATACCATTCCGAATACCTTTTCACAAACATGTTAGGAATATTATCCAGACCAGGACTTTTGGAAATGTCTAAACTAAGCAAGGTGTTATGAATTTTAAAACAGAATATTTCAGTATTTTGTAACGCTACTGGTGAAAAACTTGTTACAAAGGAAGGATCAGTGCCATTATCAATGAAAAAAAAACAGATTTACAATAAGTACTGAAGGCTTCCAAAATCTTTTGAGCGTAAGAGCAGGGCTCGTTTTCAATGATGAATGAAAACCGATTTGGAAAAGGTGGATTGATTGTCTTCCAAAATTTTGACAGGTTTTCTTTAATGAATATTCATAAAGTATTGTTTTATTAGAAGTCTTTAGCCTCGTGCGTTTTAGTTCTCAGCTTTGTCTTTAAAGTGCACAGCAGTCAATCCTGGTTACCTTTCTTGAATCGGGATTGCCGACGAAGTCGCTTCATGCGACGGTTAAGCTGTATTTTCTTATTGGTATACCATGGATATTTGGGATTGCGTTTGACATACTTGCTCGGTATAAACTTTGATATGCGCTGAGATACAATCGTGTAAAAGTTTTCCACTAACACATCCACGGCACCAAGTTGGCTAGAAAGCTTAAAATCACCAAAGGAATTGGCAAGCATGGAAAGAATGCCATCGTCGTCAGCATGTGAAGAATCTGTGACAACTTTGTACGCTGGCTTTTTAAGAACAACGAACAAAAAATTTAACGAAGACGGCATTGTGATCGGACAGTTCTTCTAGAACTTCACAATAAAAATCTTCATGTATCAAATCTGCTGCGGCAAACACAAGATCCAGGATGGAGTAATCTCTAGTGGGGATATCAGCAACTCGAGTTAAACCAAATGAGACGGCTAAGTCAATGAGTGTATAACAAAGAACCTTGTCACGGCAAATCGCGATGTAGGAATTCCAAGGGACGTGGGGTGTGTTGAAATCTCCACAGACAATCAGTTTACTGTCATGAAGTCTGTGCTTCCCGATATAGTAAGTGATAGCCAAAATGGAATTTCCATCGTCATCTGGTGGTCGGTATACAGCACCAATTCCTACAAACAATTTACGTACCTTAACCATGCACCAGACAGACTCTGTTTTAGGGAGTTCAGTCAGCGTCACTTAATAGATGCCATTTTTGATAAAAAGCGCAACACCACCCCCGCGTGAGAGCCCACCTTATCTAATAACCGAATAACCAGGCGGCATGAATTCTTTATCGAAAATTGATTCGTTCAGCCAAATTTCCGTGACACATATAACTGACGGCTCATGGCATTCGACAAGGTAATTAAAATTAATATACTTATTAACCAAACTGCGAGCATTCACGTTCAAAAGCGTTACAGTTTGTTGCTGTGGAAGTTGAGCACCGTTTTGCGCAATTGTACTGACCGACGTTTTAATAAGGGGCTTATTAAAAGCATCCCATGAGTACCGAACATTGTCGACAAAAAGTTGGTCAAACTGCAGACGAGATTTTCTGGCGCTTTTCCCAAGTTCAGTGGAATTTCCCCATAGGAGTTTACGCACAGAACGCACGTGCGACGAAAATTCCTCAGTTATGTATTCCGTGGATCCCTTTAGTTTGCTAACATTGCGCAATATAGCTCACTTTGTTTGAAAATCCAAAAGATTAAAGATCACAGGCCTTACTTTCCCCACTCTTTAAACGCCTAACCGGTGCCAGGGCTCGATACAATCCCACGTCCCACCTAGTTTTGTGGTCAGCAGATGCGTTATTGATTGGAGTAGCATATCGGGTTACTCGTCTGGCTGTTCGGCCAAGCCATGTGTGATTATGTTGTTCCTACGGGACCGATTCTAAAGATTATCATTTTTTCTATCAATACAGTGATTAATACAGACACAATTTTTTCTAGTTCTTCAACACGCATATTGACGTGTGAAGTGGCAGCAGAGGCCACCTCTAGTTTTGTAAAACGATCGTCAAAACAGGCAATTTTAGCAGAAATGACCGTTATTTCTTCGCTAATGCGGGCTTGACCAGCGAGTAATTCACCCAGCATAATTTTTGATTTCGATTCAGCATTGGATTTTTATCGTTATCGTTATCTATTCCATCTTGAGAATCAAATCGAACAATCGCATTTTGCTGTTTATTTCATAAAATGGTATACTGTCCTCATGGACACACATTGCCTTTGTCACAGCCATGCCGTACATCTCATCGCCTTCACAATCAAAATATTGTTTGCTTGTTTTGTAGGGTTTAACGTCCCAAAGCGACTCAGGCTATGAGAGACGCAGAAGTGGAGGACTCCGGAAATGTCAACCACCTGGTGTTCTTTAACGCGCACTGTCATCGCACAGCACACGGGCGCCTTGCTTTTGGCCTGCATCGAAAAGCGGCCGCCGAGGCCGGGATTCGATCCCGCATCCTTGGGAACAGTAGCCGAGTACCGTAACCACTGCGCCACCCCATAGCTTCACACGCATTTTCAATCGTACTCAAGCACTGAACTTGCCTGCCTTCCCGCGTGCCATAAGCCTCTGGAAAAACCTTCCTGACGTCGTCACTAATAATAGTGATACCTCAGCGTTCAGAAAAAAAATAACTTACATAAATGCTTAATATTTGGTCCATGAGTTTTTAGAAAGAATAACGTTTTGACATTTGACCTTATTTTACTTGATAAACTCCCGATGTATGGTACACGAAAACGAGCACTTCAACTAATTGAGAGTTATTTATCAAACCGTAAGCAATGCGTGATATATAATACAACCTCTTCAACACTAGAACCAATTTTAACAGGTGTGCCCCAGGGCTCAATTCTCGGGCCGTTGCTTTTTCTGTTATACATAAATGATATACCAGTATTCCATTCACACAAGAATTTCTCCTTTATGCAGATGGCACAAATGTCTTCTTTTCTGGCCCCAGCCACTCTAAACTAGAAATAGACGCAAACAGATGGCTATGTGAACTGTCTGAATGGTTAAATGCAAATGAATCTGAGCATAACACAAGCAAAACCAAATACATTATTTTCAGAGCTCGTAACACGAGAATTACAGCAGAATTTTTCTTGTACTTTCAAAGCGATGTGATAGAGCGCACAGACGTGATAACATTTTTAGGAGTTTTTTTTCATGAGCACCTCTTGTGGAATGCACATACGAACTACCTTAAGCTAAAATGATCTCGAGTGGTAAAAGCATTGTGGAGAATAAGAAACCAAATCCCTGAAAAATTTAGAGCACTTATTTACTCTACAATGATTCTGTCCCATATATATTACTGTCTTCTCGTATGGGGCATAACTACTGCTATCAATTTGGCAAGCATGTTTATTACACAGAAAAAAAATCGATCCGTGCCCTAGAAGGTTTGAAGTACAGCGAAAGCACGCATGCTTTTCATGCGTAGTGAGGGTGGATCAACTTTATGAAAAAAAAAAACTTGTGATTTATTGATGCATTGAAATCAGAAAAAAAAACCATGAAAATTTTGCACAGACATCAGTTCAGTTCAGTTCAGTCGTTCAGTCGTGTCCGACTCTTCGTAACCCTATGGACCATGTCACGCCACGCTTTCCGGTCTCTCACTGTCTTCCTAACATCACAGAACTTCATCTGCATGCAGCGCCTCGAGGATGCAATCTAACCACTGCTTTCGCTGCTCACCCCTTCTCCGGTAACCCTCAACCTTTCCCAACATCAAATCTTTCTCCAGCGACTGCTCTCTTCTCATCAGATGACCAAAGTAGCTGAGCTTTAACTTAGGATTTGACCCTCCAATGCGCAGTCAGGGTTTATGGTCGACAATATCGACTGATTTGATCTTCTGGCCGTCCAAGGGACTCTCAAGAGTCTCCGCCAGCACCACAATTCAAACGCGTCAATTCTTCAGCGGTCAGCCTTCTTCACAGTCCCACAGATATTATGAGCATAAATCAAAATTTTTACTTCAAGAAAAAACAATACAGACTACCAAAGCTGAGAACAAATTACGGTGGGCAAAGCCGGCGATCCCAAATACCCATGCTTTTGAACAAAAGTAAGGATCTTGTTGCCGTTATTGAACGGCATGCATCACTTAGTGTATTTAAATGTACACTGAACGAGATGCGGAACTAAGGGTTGTAATTAAAACTGTCAGCGATGTCAAAAATTGTTTAGCTTTTTGAGTGCCTGTCACTGTTGTTGTTTTGTTTTTTCATTTTCTACATTGTTCAGCGTTTTGAGTGCTTCTTACTGTTGTATTTTTTTATTGTTAATTTGCATCTGTGAGTGGAAAAAACAATTTCATCTGTGCAGCGCTGTTTCCTCTGTGTACAAATTGTATGGGGCACTGAACCTGGTCAGGTGCAAGTACGTACCTTTTGTTCGGGGTCCTTTAGTGTCTGTGTAAGGAAACTAAGAATAAACTTCAAACTTCAACTTCAACATTGTATAAAATCCGCATTATTATTCTCTAGTAATTTTCAGCGGATAATTAGTTTAGCCTTATTTTAAACTTTGTATAACTGTTTCTTTCCGAATTGTGTTAAACACTTTCTTTTAAACATTGTGCAACGTTTTCTTTTATTTGTTGTATTTGCTCTTACATTTTGTTACTTCATTTGCACGCCCCACGCGCATAATACTCCTATGCACAAAGAGCCTGTGAGTTACTTGAGTAAAAAAAAAAACAGTTGAGACCAGCCAAGAAATAAAATGAAAAGCTGTGTTACACGTTTTCTAACACATCTATGATAAAGTCACCGGAACATAAAAGTTGTAACTGCACTTCCGAAAAATATTCCAAAAACTCTTTAACAAAGTTCAAAGCACAACATGTTGCTGCCACGTGGGCGGTACATATTTGATAGTATTTCATTATTGTTACGTATTAATAGCAATTATTATTTCATGGTTAGTCTGCTATATTCCAGCATAAGTTCGCATTTATTAAAGTTTCCGTATTAAAGGCAGCGCCGCTACCTCTCCATCCTGGTCGGTTTGAAATAAAGAGAGAAAACACCCCAAGTTACCGCCTTCGTTTCAATTCTCTATGCCCGCTATGCCACTTCCCAAGCGGCGCCAACAGTAGATCGATAGAAGCACGATGGACATGGCTACGGGTGTGTTTACACCGCAGGTTAAGTGCCCGGGCAAACAGCTGGTCAAGCAGATTCCAAGACGCGGGCGAAAATGAGGAAAAAAGAAAGCACTAGAAAACTAAAGAAGCCTTAGGGCTCCACACGCAAACTGCGGCTAGTATCGTTCTTAGGCCTTCCTCAGGTTTTTTGTATGTTGCAGTCTGTTCCAGCAAGCTGTGTTAGCAGGACAGTACCTTACTCAAGAAGGACTTTTTGTTGGACTAGTTGGTGCAGCATTTTTCAAAAATGGACGAAGCGCTAAAAACACATTCACGTACCTTAGTCACGTAGGCAACATGAACTAAAGAACAAATTACTGCAGCCGTGGCAGCACCACGTGCTGAGAGCGAAGTCCTTGGATTAATGATTAGGCCCCTGGAGCAACTTTCTTTAGAATCCTATTCTCAATTGTCATGGTACTTTAGCTGATGTTCAAAAGAATTTCGCCTCCTCTCTTCAGAGGCACTTGATTTCGATGCATTTGTTTTATAATCATTATTCAAAACCCCAATATTCACGCCTCTATAGTGAAGATATACATCAGTTGCAAATAAATGGGCAATCGATGACATGTATTTGATGTGTGCGCCTTGAACACTTTTACCGTTCTAACCTTGGCGGTAAGAGCCGTAGGTAGCATTTCGGCATGTTACCATAACTTTTTGACGATTGGCGTTTTAGTTTTCATTTATCTGTACCAAGTCCACCACGAAATGTAGTACGGTTATTAAATTTACGCGAAAACATAACACACGTACGCGAGAAAGACAGTAGCGTATTACGGGGGCCAGAGCTTCTGGAAAAAAGCAGCGCCTTATGAGTTCAGTTTTCCATCACTGTCAAAATTTATGGAAAATTAAGGCGCCTTAATTTTATTCAAATTGAAGTAGACTGATTCATGTAGGGTCTCAACACATTTCAAAAATGTCGTGGAGAACAAATGCAGAGTTCTCGGCACGAAATGTGATGTGTTTTCAGTGAAAGGGCATTGAAATCTTTCTAATTATAAAATTCGCACATTTCAGCTTCTGCAGCTTTACTTTCTCAGTTATTTCTGCATGTGATGTTATTTGTGCCATCATATCCAAGATCTTTGATTTTCTTTCATGATGTTTACAATATTTGCCAGTTTTAATTTTTTTGCTAGCTAGATATTGCACGGAGAACTCTGGAACGCTAATTGTTTTGTAATATTAGACTAAACACGCCTTTACTTATATTGCTTAAGGCACCTATGAGTTTAATGAGGGTGGTAGATGGAAACCATCACTTGGCACCTGCATTCATTCCGCATTAAACAGCATCGCCACTCGTCTGTGTCTGTATGGGTAGCATTGCGACCTACTTACAAAACTTATATTGCTTCTGAAGCTGAGTATTGCCTTTGCCCGAATAGACATAAACAATATGGTTGCGAAGCTAGCCAACCTACAGGTGTGCCTGCTATTGCGAGCTAGGAGTGTTGTATTTTTTATTTTGTAACTCTGATTGTGTATATATTGTGGTCACTATGTAGCAGCTGCTTATGAAGCGTCCGGTTAACTTTAGGATTCTCCTGTGTGAGCTGTGGGGTATTGTATTTAAACGAAGGCTGCTCCTAAACTTCGTATATGCGTGTTCGTCGTAAAGTGTTGCAAAATAAATAAAATTGTTTGGTTTTCATCGTTTGCCAGTTTTAGAAAGCGTGGAAGCCAGCTCAGAATCAAATGATGGCGCTGTGTCATTTATTTTCATGACTTGCCATTGTACGTATAGGTATTCTCTTTATTTTAATTTTTTATTACAACTTCAACCTTCTTGAAGTACGTTTCTTTGAACCCCGAAGGAAATGCTTTCGAGGGCGAAATTTCGAACACACCAAAGAAATGAGAAGTCGAAGGACATGGTGGTAACATCCCACACGTTGCCGAAATTGGTTCTGATTTTTAAGCTGAAAGCCTTTTAAGGGCTCATAATCGCGACCGTTATCCTATACTTTGGCCACGAGAAGTGTCACACATTGCGGGATTGCAGGGGATACTGCAAGAGTGTGGCATCACCATCTGGTGACGTCTTCGGCCTGTCTACCGCGAGGAAGATGGTGAAAAATCTATAAATTCTGTCTCCACCATAAATCGACCCTCCCTGAGTTGAATTCCGAGCCGAGCGCTCTAACCAACTGCGCCGCACACGGGATCGTGAAGCGCATATAATTATCTTTTTCTACCTTGAGGATAATAGCAGCGATGACAATGACCCTGCACTCAGTGGTAATGACAATGATGGCATTAGCAATGATAATGATGATGCGCTTAATTGATAATGACAATGAGACCAAACGTGATGAATCATACGTGTAGCAGTAACGCTCAGGCTTTCGCATTTGTACAGTGTAGATTCCACGGTGCCCTGGAAATTTCTTTATTCAATTATGGAATAATCCAGTATGTCACACGATAAGGCGGTTTGGTCTAAAACCTGCTCCAAACTCCTATAACAATTCGACCATCGAAAGCACTGTTATATTCTGGGAGCTCAGATTGAGTGCTTTATACGGGTGGATAATGTTCGTGCGGCCTCTACAATTCCACGGGTCCGCTTTCGTCGATGGCGACAATGTGCGTGAAGAAGAATTTTGTAATTGAAGTCAAAACGTGGCGATGATGCCGGATTATATATATATATATATATATATATATATATATATATATATATATATATATATATATATATTGTGAGCCTTCGTGAACCTTCTTTCATTTGTACATACAATTATCATCGTACCGCGGCGCCGGCTCCGGCGCGCACCTGGGTTCGTGATCGGATTAAAACGCTAGACAAGGCTTCGCTGTAATTGCCGTCACGACCTCGTCTTCTCGACCTAGCCTTCTTTTACAAGTGGTGGAGGTGAAAGTTGATCCTCTTGCTCCTTGGGCCCTGCCTCTCGCTGGAACTACGTTCCGATCACCGTTTGGCTACTGCCACCATCGCTATGTCTACCGACAGTACCCACGAACCGGCCAGACCCTCTACCTCGGCTGCACCACCCCCTCCGACTGTGCCCACACGACAGCGCGACCTGCCGCTGTTCGCTGGTCGTCGCGATGAAGACGTCGATGACTGGCTTGACACCTATGAACGCTGCAGTGCCTACAACCGGTGGGACGATGCCCTGAAATTTCTCGACGTTTCTTTCTACCTTATTGAGGTCGCCAGGACTTGGTTCATCAACCGCGAGCCCCACACAACTAACTGGACCACCTTCAAACAGCAGTTCCGACAGTACTTCGCCGACCCGGCAGTTCGGACTGAGATCGCGAAGACCAAGCTCGCTTCCCGCCTTCAAGGTCCTAATGAGTCATATGCGTCTTACAAAGAGGTCATACTTGCACTCTGCCGGCGTATTAGGCCGACGATGGCGGAACCTAAGCGAGTACACACCGTCTTGAAAGGAATCAATTCTATGGCTTATAACACCCTAGTGGCTCAGAATCCTTACGACCTGCCAACGCATCGACCAGCTGCCGTCCTCCCGATTGCAGCCCGCCAACGCTACTGGCCCGACCTATACTGATCTCGATCTGCGGGCACTTATTTGAGCCATCATCCGCGAGGAGCTCCAGGCCCTCAAGCCTGTCTGTTGACACGGGTGCGATCATTATTCCGTAACTTCTAATGACGCCGGTCTCCGATGCATCATCAAAGAAGAGCTGGCAACAATCACCCAACCTATGGAATCTGACCCTCCTGCACCTCACCTAGTACCAACTTACGCGCATGTCGCAGCATCCCTCCCCCTCCTTTGGTTCCCCCTCCCCGACCTGCACCAACCTACAATCACGTCAATGCAATAGCGACGACTCAACCTACAACACCCTATTACGCACCTTGGCGCCCCTCCCGACCAGTTTGCTATTACTGTGGCATTAGAGGACATACCCGCTTCTGTCGTCGCCGCATCCAGAACGAGCGCCGTGGTTACGACACCTTCGAAAGTGACATGCCTTCAACGTCATATTACCAACGCCGGCTTATTCCAAGCCCACCTCGAAAGTCATCCCCACCTCCAGAATCCTCGTCTGAGCCTCGTGGAACCCATGCACCCCGACGCCGGTCCCTATCCCCATACCCCGCTCAGTTTCCCCTCTCCGACCCGCAACAACTCTCCCTGTCCGCCATCCGGAAAACTAAGGGTTGCAGTTTTCCGGATGGACTGCACTCTGCACTAAACTGCACTCTGCGAATTTACTAAAAGTCCTGATCGCCCGTATAATTTGATATCTGTTTTCGCTGAAGGATTACCGGTCGAAGCATTGATAGATACAGGGGCTGCAATTTCTGTCATTCACGCTGATTTGTGCTACCGTTTGCGAAAAGTGACGACACCATATGATAGGCCTGAACTCCGTGGAGCCATTGACGTCCCTTTGAGCCCTTTAGCGAAGTGCACCGAACGAGTTGTTATTGACGGCGTCCTCCATCATGTGCAGTTTGCTGTGCTCTCACCATGGGCGCATCTGATGATTTTTGGATGGAATGTTTTGTCAACCGCTTCGGCGTTAATTTCTTGTGGCGACCGTGTTATCCATATGACAGACAGCGATTTTTCATCTGTAGTTTCTGAACGATATCATCCCCTCGTTGCCGCCGCTGATACTGTTTTGCCTCCTCAGTGCGAAAAACTGCTTACCGTTGTTCCTGACCACATCACTGACTGGGACGTACTCATCGCACCATCTTATCATCATTTTACACGCGGTATCGCCTTCCCGTCTAGTCCTGTGAGGTTTTGCAACGGCTCAGTGACAGTAGCAGTCACTAACGCTTCACGTGAATCCCTCGTACTCCCAACAGGAACTTCTCTCCCTCTGCCTCAGCACCGTGTTTCGCCAGACGTCTCTCTTTCTGTTCTCACAAAAACTATTAATCCTAACCCCACGTCGAACCAACGCCAAGAACTCTTGACATTGCTTCGACACCATCAAGCCATTTTAGATGCCACTTCCCCACCACTGGGACGGACTAGCGTTGCGCACCATCGCATTATTACTGAAGGTAACTCTGTCGATCGCCGACGGCCTTATCGGGTTTCCCTCTCTGAACGAAAAGTAATTGAAGAAAATGTAAATGACATGCTCCATCGCAATATTATTCGTCCCTCGACAAGCCCATGGTCCTCCCAAGTAGTGTTAGGTAAAAAATGGAAGGCTCGGTACGCGTTTGTGTTGATTACCGCGCACTCAACAAAATTACCCGCAAGGATGTATAGCCAATGCCAAGAATTGATGACGCCCTTGACTCTCTCCAAGGCGCCAAATATTTCTCGACATTGGACCTCCGCTCAGGTTATTGGCAAATACCTATGCACGAGGACGATAAAGAAAAAACCGCTTTCTCAACTCCCGATGGCCTTTACGAATTTAATGTTATGCCTTTCGGACTTTGTAACGCACCAGCCACATTTTAAAGAATGATCGATACTATGCTTCGTGGCCTAAAATGAAGAACCTGTTTATGTTACTTGGATGAAATTGTCATCTTTTCGTCATTATTTAACGACCATCTCACGCGTCTGAATAAGGTCCTCCCGTGCCTCGCTTCAACGGGCCTTCAGCTCAACACTACGAAGTGCCACTTTGCAAAGAAGGAAATTAAAATATTGGGACATCTTGTCAGCCATGACGGCATTCGTCCAGACCCTGAAAAAATCATCGCGGTCTTAAACTTTGCTCGTCCACAACGGACTACAGAATTGCGCAGTTTTCTCGGCCTGGCGTCTTATTTCCGGCGTTTTATAAGGCATCTTGCAAGTATTGCTGTTCCACTTCATGAACTACTTAAAGCACGTAGCCCTTTCGTGCGGACTGAACAGTGCGAAGCTGCTTTTAATAACCTGAAGCACGCCCTCACATCAGACCCTGTTCTTGGCCACTTCAGTGACAGCGCTCCAACCATCCTGCACACTGATGCCAGTGGTCTTCATCATGCTCTTTATTGGTTGTCTTCACTCAAAAATTTGACAGGCCGACTTGGCCGTTGGATTCTACGGCTGCAAGAATACCATTTTGACCTCACTTTTAAATCGGGTCGCCAATACAAAACGCCGATGCTCTTTCTCGCTGTCTACTTTCGGATTCGGCTTGCTGTTTTTCTTCTCAATGCATTTCCACCTATGACCACAGCCGACCATCTGTTTCCCCGACGTATATCACAACAGTTTCATTTGACGACTCTGAGAACAAACACGCTCTCCGCTCACAGCAATTAGCCAATGCCTACTGCCGCCCCATTATCGACCGTCTTATTGGCGCTTCGGACCCACCCAATACTCGGCTTCGCCGACAGCTTCGCAATTTCAAGCTCGAAGATGGCATCCTACTCCGCTTCGGGTATTGCCCTGATGGAACTCGCTGGATCCCAGTCGTGCCGCGTGTGCTTCGCCCACGTATACTGGCGGCTCTCCACGATGACGCTACTGCAGGTCACCTTGGTGCTGACAAAAGCTACGACCGCGTGAAACAACGATTCTTTTGGCCTGGCCTATCTTCCACCCTTGCCAAATACGTCGCATCCTGCCCTCTGTGCCAACGTCGCAAACGGCCGACATCTTCGCCCGCTGGCCTTCTACAGCCTGTTCCCTGTCCCGCCACGCTATTCGACGTAGTCGGCGTCGACTTATATGGTCCCCTACATCTCTCCGATGGGGGTAACCATTGGATTATAACAGCTGTCGACCACCTTACACGCTACGCTGAGACAGCACCTGTACCGACCGGTTCCGCTCAAGAAGTAGCAAATTGCTTTTTACGATCAATTGTATTGCGTCATGGCGCTCCTCGGGGGCTCCTAAGTGACCGCGGGACGGCCTTTTTATTGACAGTTGTGGCCGAAGTTCTTTACGCGTCATCCACCCTTAATAAGACAATCTCAAGCTACCATGCATCCCCAGACAACCGGGCTGACTGAGCGATTTCACCGCATCTTATCGGATATGATCTCCATGTACATCACACCGGATCATTGAAATTGGGACACTATTCTACCATTCGTCACTTTCGTCTATAACACAGTAGTACAGCGGACTACCGGTTACTCTCCATTTTTCCTCGTTTATGGCTGTCCTCCCACTACAATTATCGACGCTTCCTTCTTCTCTACGCCCGACTACTCCAGATCAGTACCTACCCAGTTCTTATCTCGTGTCACCAGGTACCGTCATCTTGCTCGCCTCAATACAGTAGCGTGCCAGGAAGACCGCAAGAGGCGCTACGATTCTACGCATCGCGTGGTCTCTTATCGTCCCGGTGACGAAGTACTGCTTTATATACCACTGCGCACCCCTGGCCTTAGTGACAAATTTCACCACCGCTACCTTGGTCCCTACGAGATTATCAGCCAAAATTCTCCAGTTAACTACAAGGTCAAGCCTGTTGATCCCCCAGCGGATCGACGCCACCATGGAACTGAAATGGTTCATGTTTCTCGCTTGAAACCATTTGTGCGCCGCGGAACATCGGTTAGTTAGGAGCGACCAGGCTGGCCGCTTCCGACACCCCGGGCAGATCGCGTGAGCCTTCTGTGAACCTTGTTTCATTTGTACATGCCATGATCTTCTTCTTTCATTTGAACATACCATCCTCATCGTCCCGCTGCGCCGGCTTCGGCGCGCGCCTGGGTTCGTGGTCGGATTAAAACGCTAGACAAGGCTTCGCTGTCGTTGCCGTTACGACCCCCGCCGTCTCGACCTAGCCCTCTTTTACAATATATATATATATATATATATATATATATATATATATATATATATATATATATATATATATATATATATATATTGTAATAGGGCGTTTATTGACGCTCAGATGGAGAGCTGTGAGAGCAGTACCTTGCAACGGCGAGCCCAGCGTACTTCTTCTTTGTCTTCGTCGCACAACGCACAGGTTCATGTCGATGGCTGAAGTGCTGACTATCACAGTACATTTTCCCCCCGGGTAAAAAAAGGAGCCATCCTGGCGACTTATGGCGCGGAAAGCACAGCGGGGTCATAGAATGGCTTCAATCAGTTCACGTGAACTGTTTCACGACCACGGCGACGCAAGTCCGCAGAGGGCGTGACGGGCTCAACTACGTAGTTGACTGCAGATGTTTGCTGGAGGACCCTATATGGCCCGTGGTAGCGAGCAAGAAACTTCTTTGAAAGGGCAGGGGTTGTGGAGGGCACCCAGAGCCACACCAGTGTGTTCGGGAGATATGACGAAGCTTCGCCGGTATCACGGAGGTATTTTTGTTGCCACTGATTTTCTGTTGTGAGAGAGCGGGCGAGCTGACGGCATTCTTCTGCGTACGTGACGGCATCGGATAGCGGGGAAGATTCGGAAACGTCAGGGCGGTAGGGAAAAAGTGTGTCCATAGTACAGGGCGGCTCGCGCCCGTAAAGGAGAAAGAAAGGAGAGAATCCAGTAGTGGCCTGTGTCGCGGTGTTATATGCGTAAGTAACAAACGGTAGAACTTGGTCCCAATTGGAATGGTCGGTGTTCACGTACATAGCCAGCATGTCACCGAGAGTGCGGTTAAAACGTTCTGTCAGTCCATTCGTCTGAGGGTGGTACGAGGTAGCGGTGCGGTGTATGATGCGACATTCTTTCAGGAGAGCCTCAAGAGCGTCTGACAAGAAAACGCGTCCGCGGTCGCAGAGCAGTTCGCGAGGGGCACCATGGCGAAGAACCAGATTTTTCAGAATAAAGGCAGCCACGTCGCGTGCGGAAGCAGAGGGCAATGATGATGTCTCAGTGTAGCGGGTTAGATGATCCACTGCCACGATAATCCAGCGGTTGCCAGCTGAAGTTGTAGGAAGGGGACCGTATAGATCTATGCCGACACGATCAAACGGACGGGCAGGACATGGCAACGGCTGCAACTAAGCAGGGGACTTGAGAGGAGTTTTTCGGCGTTGGCAAGACTGGCAAGAGCGGACAAAATGGCGGACAAAGCAGTACATTCCACGCCAGAAGAAGCGTAGACGCAAGCGCGTGTAGGTTTTCAACACTCCGCCGTGGGCGCACTGGGGATCAGTATGGAAAGCAGCACAAATTTCGGCGCGGAGATGACGGGGGATGACTAAAAGCCACTTCCTTTCGTCGTGAAGATAATTGCGGCGATAGAGCAGCCCGTCACGAATTGAAAAATGGTGAGCTTGGCGAGCAAGTGCCCGAGACAAACGACCTGGAGAGTGACTTGAAAGTCCAGAAGTGTAGATATCCACGGGTCGCGCCGCTGTTCCGTGGCCATGTCGATAGTGGCAAGCGAAGACAAATCGTAGGCGCAAATCTCATCAGACAACGAAGAGGGAGGCAGCGGTGAGCGCGAAAGAGCGCCTGCGTCAGTATGCTTGAGGCCTGAGCGATATATGACACGAATGTCATACTCTTGGAGGCGAAGAGCCCAGCGAGCAAGGCGGCCGGACGGGTCCTTGAGGGACGCCAGCCAGCACAGAGCATGATGATCAGTGACCACATAAAATGGTCGGCCATAGACATACGGACGGAATTTTCCGATGGCCCAAATAATGGCCAAGCATTCTCTTTCCGTAACAGAATAATTGGACTCTGCCTTGGTCAAGGTGCCGCTTGCGTACGCCACCACATAGTCTCGGATACCAGGTTTGCGTTGGGTGAGAACGGCGCCTATCCCAATACCGCTAGCGTCAGTGTGAATCTCAGTTGGCACATTCGGGTCGAAGTGGCGGAGGATGGGAGGCGAAACTAAAAGACGGCGTAAAGTGTTGAAGGTGTCATCACAAGCAGGTGTCCATGCGCAGAGGTCGGAGCTGCCGGAGAGGAGCTGGATGAGAGGAGCAATAATAGAGGCGAAATTTAAGATGAAGCGGCGAAAGTAGGAGCACAGGCCGATGAAACTTCGTAGCTGCTTCAGTGATTTTGGGCGTGGGAATTCGGCAACTGCACGAAGTTTGGTGGAATCGGGAAGAATGCCATCCTTAGAAACGACATGACCTAGAATTGTTAGTTGGCGAGCAGATTCAGTTGGAGGCCGGCGGTAGCGAGACAAGTGAGAACGTCCTTCA
This sequence comes from Amblyomma maculatum, assembly GCF_055883805.1. Lineage (NCBI taxonomy): Eukaryota > Metazoa > Arthropoda > Arachnida > Ixodida > Ixodidae > Amblyomma > Amblyomma maculatum. Next base: position 122,250,604 of record NC_139354.1, on the reverse strand, counting down.
GTCGGAGCAGGTGGGATTGAAAATCGGTAGAAAAGACTACGATATCATCGAGATAGCAAAGACAGGTTCGCCACTTGAATCCACGAAGCACAGTGTCCATGAGGCGTTCAAATGTGGACGGGGCGTTGCAAAGCCCAAAGGGCATGACGTTGAATTCATATAATCCATCTGGTGTGATGAAGGCAGTTTTAGAGCGGTCAGCGTCAGCCATTGGCACCTGCCAGTAGCCAGATCGTAAATCCAACGAGGAGAAGAACTCGGCGCCCTGCAAGCAGTCTAGTGCGTCATCGATGCGTGGCAGAGGATAGACGTCCTTGCGCGTGATCTTGTTGAGCCGGCGGTAGTCGACACAAAACCGGAAGGAGCCATCCTTCTTAGTTACCAACACAACTGGAGACGCCCAGGGACTGTGGGATGGCCGAATGACACCACGACGGAGCATGTCGTCCACATGATCAGCAATTACTTGGCGCTCCGAAGCCGACACGCGATAGGGGCGCTGGCGCAAAGGTGCAGTTTTACCGGTGTCGATGGTGTGCTCTACGACAGACGTGCGGCCCAACTCAGTTTGAGGAAAGTCGAATGAAGAAGCGAAGTTCTGCAAGAGGGCGACAAGTTGATCACGTTGCGCAAGTGGAAGATCAGCATCAATAGCATGTTGGAAAACGTCGGAGGGCGTCGAAGCGGTCGCAACATCGCAAGAGCACAGACTAACGTCGACGGAGGGGGTTGAGTCAGCAAGAGTGGTGATATGACTGCGATCAAGCTCTTCAAGACTCCAATGCATTCGCCACGGAGCAGGACTGCTGGGCAAGAAAATGGGTTCGAGGCGTAAAGTGCACTCTTGCCGTTTTGAATTTCGAGAACTGCGAACGGAAAAAGGAGGCAGGGATGACGGGAGGTGGCTTCGGAAGGTGTAAACATCGCAGTCAAAGGAGTTACCCACTCACAAGACAGTGGTACGAGGGCAGCAGAGAACGGAGGAATGTCGGTGTCATGGGCGACGAGAAGTTTTGCAGTGCGGGGAGGGGTATCACAGAAGGGGGCATCACAGAGGGGGGCGAAGGCAATTTGCGCACGAGCACAGTCAATAACGGCTTGATGAGTCGATAGAAAATCGTATCCGAGGATGATATCATGCGAGCAGTTCGGCAGAACAATAAACTCGATGGGGTACAAGACGTCTTGAATGAGCACACGGGCTGTGCAAGATGAGGAGGGGTGAATGTGCTGTGATGAGGCGGTGCGGAGCGAAAAGTCGGAAATCGGAGTGGTCACTTTGCGAATTCGACGGCAGAGCGCTTCACTGATGACGGAGACGGCTGCACCGGTATCGACGAGAGCGAGAACTGTGGCGCCTTCTACAGAAACTTTGATAACATTAGCGGGACGACATGGAGGACTTGAGGAATTCGAAACAAGCGCAGTTCTTGCCCCCGGAACTGCGACTGTTAGTTTCCCTCAATGGTGCTGGTAGAACGTCGCAGCATTGGAGAAAGCGATCGGCGCCGAGGAGAATGTGATCGACGAGCGGTATAGGTTTGGCGATCTTGTGGGACAAATTGAGAACCGGCGGAATCATTTGCGAGCGTGAGTCGGTATCGTACGGGTAAAGTCGAATGTCAGGCTGTGAAGGTTGGAGGCGCTGGCGACAAAGGCGCGCAACATGGCCCGGCCGACCGCAGGCATAGCAAATCGGAAGGTTGTCCGTAGTACGCCAAGGTTTCATAGGATGTGGGCGGAACCTTGAGGGTGGGGCTTGGAACGAAGGCTCAGCATGACGCGGTGAACGGTAGGCAGGGACCTGCACATAGGAGCCAGACGTGGGCGAAGGTGGTGGCCTAGCTGTTACTTGGGCATACGTGAGAGGTGCCGTCACAGGCGGCACCACGGGGTTGGACGGCAAGACATCAGCGACGTGTTCTTACACGGCACGGCGTATAGCAGGGGCCAAAGATGGAGCCAGTTCAGGAACGAGGCGGCCCGAGTCTTGAAAATGGGGAAGGAGTGAGATCTGAAGTGCGACCTCTTCACGAATAAAATATTTGATCTTTTGATTCAGCTGGCTCCCTTCACAAGTTGGCGAACCACCCAGGGCTAATGCGGATACGCCTTAATCGCACACACTGGAGCGGCGCCTAGAAGCGCGCCGCTTGCGGAGCTCGTCGTAGCTCTGGCAAAGCTTCACGAGTTCAGTAACGCTGGTGGGATCTTTCGCTACCAGCATCTGGAAGGCGTCCTCAGAAATGCCCTCGAGGATATAGCGGATTTTGTTTGCTTCCGGCATGGCCGGGTCGACTCGTTTGCAGAGATCAACGACGTCTTCTATGTAGCTTGTAAAGGTCTCATCAGCGCGCTGAACACGATCGTGTAAACGTTGTTCGGCACGACGCTTACGCACTGCCGGGCGGCCGAACACTTCCGCGAAATTCTTTTTAAATGTCGACCAAGATGACAGGTCAGCCTCATGGTTGCGAAACCAGAGGTTCGCCACGTCCGTCAGATAGAATATGACGTTACTGAGCTTGTATGAGTCATCCCATTTGTTGTAGCTGCTTACTCTTTCATACGATGACAGCCAGTCGTCGACATCTTGATCGGCCGTGCCGCTGAACAAGCAAGGGTCACGCTGGCGCACGACGCCAGCACACATGATCGTGGGTGGAACGGCCGGCAGCGTCGAAGTGGACTCGTCTTGCATGGCGGTCGTAGAGGGTAGTGTACGGCTTCGCAGTTCCAGTTTGGGTGGGATCGTTTCCGGCACCTCCGCCAATTGTAATAGGGCGTTTATTGACGCTCAGATGGAGAGCTGTGAGAGCAGGACCTTGCAACGGCGAGCCCAGCGTACTTCTTCTTTGTCTTCGTCGCACAACGCACAGGTTCATGTCGATGGCTGAAGTGCTGACTATCACAGTACAATATATATATATATAAATATATATTGTAGTATGGTGATCTGTCTTCATAGTCACTACCATGCATCGCGTGCTGGCGCACTCGAGGACGTAGAAGTTGGTCGCTGCCTTGCTGATTCGCCACACCTGACGCTTCGTTGCGAGTTCCTCCTGAGCGGCTGGATCCATCTCGTTTACCGAATAAACACACCCCTACAATTTGTGCAGGTGCTGCTGGGTACGTTCCCGTCCACCCTGGAACTAAGATGCCGCTCATTGCCATCTGATTCCACCATGCCGGACGATACTGCCTCGACATCGTCGCCCCTCCCAACCACTGTCCTGTGTTCTGGAACTCTACGGCAGCGTGACCCATGCCTCTTCAGTGGCATGGCCGATCAAGACGTTGACGATTGGTTGTCGGCGTACGACCGTGTCAAAAGTTTCAACCGATGGGACGACACTACCAAATTAGGTAACCTAATCTTTTATCTGACTGACGTGGCGAACCTCTGGTTTCGCAACCATGAGACAGACCTGCCATCTTGGTCTGCATTTAAGAAAAATTCTGCGGAAGTGTTCGCCCGCCCTGCAGTTCGCAAGCTCCGAGGAGAACAACGCTTGCGCGAGTGCACTCAGCAGGTCGAAGAGTCGTTCACCAGTTACATAGAAGACATTGTTGACCTGTGCAAGCGTGTCGACCCCTTAATGTCCGAAGCGGATAAGATGGAATACATCCTGAAAGGCCTCTCTGAAGAAGCTTGCCAGATGCTCTGGGTGAAAAGCCCTGCCCACGGTCAGTGACGTCATCAAACTTTGCCAGAGCTACTACATGCTTCGTAAAAAGCGCGCTTCTACCCGGCGGTCCGGTGTTAGAGACGACGCCATCACTACACTAGCGCTGGGCGGTTCTACTTCATCAGAGGACAGCCTTTTGATTCAACAAATCAACGCCTTCGTTCGAGAATAAGTCAGCCGCCAGCTATCACTGGTTCCTCAGTTACAGGATACTGGCTGTCTTGCTCCTGACACGGCTCCATCTTTGGCCCCTACCATACGGCGTGCCATGCAAGATCACATCGCTGATGTCCTCCCGTCCAGCTCCATGCTCCCGCCCAGCCCTGGGCTGCTGCCCATCCCCGTGCCGGCGCAAGTAACGGCACCACTCACTTACGCCCAAGTTGCGGCCAGGCCGCTAATGCCATCAGCATCTTTCTCCTACCAGGCCGCTCGTTCCAACCTTCCTTCGCCTTTGCCTGGATCTACATTCCATGTCCCTATTCCAAGGGCGCGCCAACGCCCTACGAACCCTTGTTGTACCGCGGACAATCGGCCAATCTGCTACTCTTGCGGACTGCCGAGCCATGTCGCATGCCTTTGCCGCCAACGCCTTCCACCTTCTCGAACTGACCTCTGGAACTATTCTTACGACACGGACCAAGCCTCACCGAGAACTCCGCCCGGTTCCGACTTTGTATCTCGCGACAATCAAACATATACTACTCGCCAATCATCTTCCCCTCGTCGCCGTTCCCCGTCTCCACTTCTGTGACGTTCTACCGGCGCTGTTGAGGGAAACTAACAGTCGCCGTTTCCGGGGCAAGAACTGCGCTTGATTAGAACTTTTCAAGTCCTCCGTGTTCTCCCGCAAACGTAATACAAGTGTTTGTCGACGGCGTCGCAGTACTCGCTCTTGTCGACACGGGCGCTGTCGTATCCGTCATCAGTGAAGCTCTTTGCCGTCGTCTTCGTAAGGTGACCACCGCGATTTCCGACTTTTCGATTCGCACCTCCTCATCACAGCGCATTCATCCCTCAGCGGCGTGCATGGCCCGCGTTCTCATCGAAAACGTCTTATACACAAACGAGTTTATTGCACTGTCTCACTGCTCACATGACATTATCCTGGGCTACAGTTTCCTTTCCACTCATCGTGCCGTTATTGACTGCGCCCGCGCGGAAGTTTCCTTTTTAGCTCTTTGTGATACCGTCTTGTGTGACGTCCCTACCCGGTCTGCAAAACTCCTTGTCGCCAATGACACAGACATTCTTCTTTTTTCTGCTGCCCTCGTTCCACTCTCCTGTGAAAGCACTACTGCTTCGACTGTCTTATTCACACCTTCCGACGCCACTTCACGCCAATACTACCTCCTGCTTCCATTTGCTGTTCTCAAGCACGAAGATGGCCTTAGTGCAATGTACGTCTCATCCATTTTCGTGCCCGTCCGTCCTGGTACGCGGCGAGTGCCTCGGTCGTATTGAAGAAATTGATCCTGTGCTTGTAAATACTCTTCCTGCCACGCCTACTTCATTAGACGTTAATGTTCTCAGCTCTTGCGATATAGCGACCGCTTCGACACCACCCGATGTTCTTCAACACGTTATTGACGCAGATCTTCCACCCGCACAACGCGATCAACTCGCTGCTCTTCTGCAGAACTTCACTTCTGCCTTCGACCTTCCTCACACTGCGCTGGGTCGCACGTCTGTCGTTACGCACACAATCGACGCTGGTACAAACGCACCTTTAAGACTTCGTCCTTATCGCGTGTCGGCCTCTGAGCGCCAAGTCATTGCTGATAAAGTGGACGACATGCTTCGCCGGGGCGTCATACAGCCATATAACAGTCCAAGGGCTTCTCTGGTTGTTTTGTTCACCAAGAAAGATGGTTCCGTCCGGTTTTGCGTCGATTGCGTGCTAAACAAAATCACGCGCAAAGATGTCTATCCCCTGCCGCGAATCGACGACGCCTTGGACTATTTACAGGGAGCTGAGTATTTCTCCTCTTTGGATTTGCGCTCCGGCTACTGGCAGGTACCGATGGCTGATGATTACCGCTCGAAAACTGCCTTTATAACAGCAGACGGCTTATACGGGTTCAACATTATGCCCTCTGGCCTTTGCAATGCCCCAGCTACTTTCGAGCGCCTGATGGACACTGTTCTTCGTGGACTCAAATAGCAGACCTGTCTTTGTTATCTGGATGGCATCATAGTTTTTTCTACCGAATTTTCTTCTTCTCCGCATAAAGCATGCCCTCACGTGTCTCGCCGACGCTGGGCTTCAGTTGAATTTGAAGAATTGCCACTTTGCCGCTCGAAAACTCACAATTTTAGACCACGTAGTTTCTAAGGACGGCATTCTTCCCGACCCCACCAAACTTCGCGCAGTTCCAGAGTTTCCGAAGCCGACCTCCCAGAATCATCTCCGCAGCTTTATTGGCCTCTGCTCCTACTTTCGACGTTTCATCTTAAACTTCGCTTGTATCATCGCTCCTCTGCCCAGCTCCTTGCCGGCAGCTCCGACCTTTTCGCCTGGACTCCAGCCTGCGATAAAGCCCTTGACACTTTACGCCGCTTTGTGATTTCGCCTCCCATTCTACGCCACTTGATCCGACTGCGCCTACGCAGATCCACACTGATGCCAGAAGTATTGGGCTTGGTGCCGTCCTTACACAACGTAAGCCTTGTTACAGCGAGTATGTTGTGGCATGCGCCAGTCGAACATTGACGAGAGTAGAGTCCAATTATTCAGTCACAGAAATAGAATGTTTGGCTATTATTTGGGCCATCGGAAACTTTCGTCCCTATGTGTATCCCCTTCAGGCGCTGCGTCCACATATGTGGACGCGACCCAAATGTCGTCGTAGCTTGCTCGCAAGGCGTGTTCCCACCTTTGAATTTGGCGCACAAAACAACTGGCCCCTTCCTGTCAAGTATGTGGCGCCATCTGTTGCAGGTACATCGAAATGTGTTTGTAAACAAGAAGTCAAGATAGACGTCTCCACGTTTTATGGCGGGGCGAGTAAGTTGATCTTATTTTCGCGTGCTCTCTTTCCAAATGGTCGTGAAAAACGGAATTTGTCATGTTAAATATGCCAGTAAGGTAATGTAGAAGGGGCATGCTGGATTTCATTACCGTAGGCAAAGAAGGAATGCTTCGGTGGGCTCTCAGAATTGCGCGTCCACAAACGTGGACACGGCGCCTTAGTGCCGAAAATATTGTTACGAGACACCGTTCTGTGCGTACGAGAAAAATGAGGACAAGGAACAAGAAAATGAGGCACGCGCGCTCGCTCGAGTAAGAAACCATTGACCATTGAAAGAATTAAAGAAGGAAGGAAGGGGAAGTTCTGATGAGAAGGTTTCAGAAAATGGCGACATTGTTCTTGTGCGCTGGCATGACAACGGTATTGTGAACATGGCTTCAACCGCCGTGGGCTTAGGCGAAGCAGGCACTGTACGAAGGTGGAGCGAGTCTTCTTAATCACACATCGACATTGAATGCCCTCAAGTCATCCTCGAGTACAACAAGTACATGGGAGGCATCGACAAGATGGATTTTTTGATGTCCCTCTACCCACTGCGCACAAGAACAAGGAAGTGGCCGGTGCGAGTAATATCGCATTTTGCTTCATTTGCTCTTTGCAACAGTTGGTTGGAGTACATCAGAGATGCAAACAATATGCAACTGCCGAAAAAAAGCACATTAGATTTGCTCGCATTTCAGAGTGATGTGGCTAATAGCTTGGTCGCCTGCAACAAAGCACCCCCAAAGAAGCGAGGCCGACCGAGCAACGAAGGTCCAGAGGAGATCAAAAAGAAGCCTCACAATGCAGAGCCATTGCCAACGAGCACAACGCGCTATGATGGCACCAACCACTGGCCCCAGGTTATGAGCATACCAAACGCACAATGATGCAGACGCCAGGGCTGCACTTCGAAGAGCCGCGTTCGCTGCCGCAAATGCGGAATTTTTCTTTGCCTGTCGTCACAGAATGACTGTTTTTATCTATTTCATAAGCCTTGAACAAGTGGCTACTCTTCTGTACCTTAGGTATTTTCAGAGTAAAACATTTATTTATTCCTCATACTTAGTAGAGAATACAAGAAAATGTTGTAGTGTTCGCACTCATGTAGGAGCTTTGAGGCGCCATGTCCACAAACGTGGACGCAAATAAAATGGGCTGAAATATGAAAATTTTGGCGTAATTTCTTGCACTTGACTTCTGTCTGGTGTACTGATCATGAATAACACAAGGAAAAATTTTTTCTTTCAGAAAATTTAATTCGCGCCTGAAGGGGGTATGGCCGACCGTTTTATGTTGTGACCGATCACCACGCTTTGTGCTGGCTGGCCTCTCTGAAAGACCCATCCGGTCGCCTTGCTCGCTGGGCTCTCCGTCTTCAGGAGTATGACATTCATGTCATTTATCGATCAGGTCTGAAGCATACGGACGCGGATGCTCTTTCCCGCTCGCCATTGTCTAGTGATACCTCGTGTGACCACGTCTGTGCTTACGATTTTTCGACTCTTGCCACTATCGACAGGGCTACCGAGCAGCGGAATGACCCCTGAATCAATACACTTTTGGATTTTCTCTCAAGTCCTATTCGCGGTCATTCACCCAAAGCGCTCGTCCGGCAAGCCCGCCACTTTTCTATTCGCGACGGTCTTCTCTATTGCCGAAATTGTTTGCTTGATAGACGGAAGTGGCTTCTAGTCATCCCGCGTCATCTCTGTGCCAACATTTCTGCTGCGCACCATGGTGACCCACAATGTGCTCAGGGTGGCGTATTAAAAACCTACACGCGCGTACGTCTTCGATTTTACTGACGTGGAATGTACCGCTTTGTGCGACATTTCGTGCGCACTTGCGCATCTTGTCAACGCCGAAAAACTCCTCAGAAGTCCCCTGTTTCGTTGCAGCCGTTACCCTGTCCTGCTCGTCCGTTTGATCGCGTTTACATAGATCTCTATGGCCCTCTTCCTAGTACTCCCTCTGGAAACCGGTGGATTATCATGGCAGTAGACCATCATACTCGCTACACTGAAACATCACCGTTATCCTCGGCCTCTGCAAGAGACGTTGCTTTGCTCCTTCTCAACAACTTGATTCTTCGCCACGCGACTCCGAAGGAACTGCTCAGTGACCACGGACGCGTTTTGTTGTCCGACGCTCTTGAGGCCCTACTGAAAGAATTCCGCACCATTCATCGCAACGCTACTTCTGACCACCCTCAGACGAATGGCCTGACGGAACGCTTCAACCGTACTCTGAGTGACATGCTGGCCATGTACGTCAACGACGCTCATTCCAACTGGGACACGGTTCTTCCCTTCGTAACCTACGCGTACAACACTGAGATACAGACAACCACTGAATTTTCTCTCTTCTTCTTTCTTTACAGGCGCGAGCCAACCTGCAGAATGGACGCGCGTTTTCCCTACCGCCCAGATGTTTCTGAATCGACGCCACTCTCGGAAGCCGCCCAGTACGCAGAAGAATGCCGTCAGCTCGTTTGTTCGCTTACAAAGCCAAACCATTGGCAACAAAAACACCATCCTGACACTGGCGATTGCGCCTTCATATGAACCCAACTCCCTGGTGTGGCTCCCGGTTCCTACCACAACCGCCGGCCTTTCAAAGAAGCTTCTTGCTCGGTATCACGGTCCATACGGAGGCCTTCAAAAAACATCTCCTGTCAACTACGTAGTTGCGCCTGTTACGCCCTCCGAAGACAGCGGCTTCGTGGACACGAAACAGTTCATGTGAACCGAATCAGGCCCTACTGCGATCCGTCTGTTCTTTCGGCTCCATAAGTCGCCAGGATGGCTCCTTCTCTACCCGGCCTGCGCGGCGCCACATGGAAGTTTCCACAATGTTCGAAAAAAAGCCTCCTTCCCCGCGTGAGAGAGCGCGTAGCTTTGTACGCGTCGCCGTCACCCTCTTTCTCATCACCCGGCGATGACGGTGACTCATCAGTCTGGAATATGCCAGAGATCTCGAGACATTTCTACGGGTCCTAGCCAATGACGACGAGCGGCGCGACGGGAGGAAAAGGGAGCGCTTTAACCATTGAAGCCAAGCGGGTGTGCGCGCTAGCTTTAGCGCGCCTTAACAGACAGACGCAGCGCGCCCTATTTATTGAGGCCGCGCCGCTTGCGTAGTCAGTCAGTCAGTGGTTGCGGGCTGTTCGCCAGTGCTTCGGCTGGACTCCCGGGGATCATCCGCTGCTGGCAAGCCCACGGACTTGCGGGGGAGCGGCCTCGTCTGGTATGGCGGCCACATTGTGACTCTCGAGGCGTCGGAATGCAACAGTGCCCGATGAACAATTTGGTGTTTATGTAACTCTCTCGTGTTTGATCTTCGTTGTAAAGCCTCTGTGTTATCGAATGCCTCTGTGGTTGCATGCTTAGCGTTTGTATTCTATGAACCTCTCGTCTGTGCATTTGAAGTGTTCATGTGTATTCCTTTGAATCGTCTCTTGCTGTGTATAAAATGTGTTTTGTTTTTTTTACTTCTGACTTCGAACCTTCCTCTGGCTTGAGCCGGCGACAGCTGGTCACCAAACGGCCACCCCCTTCTGTCACTACAAGGTAGTTGAATTCCGGCTGAGTTTGCCACGCAGTTCGAGGGCATCTTCTTCGCGACCAGAACATTACCCCCCCCCCCCCCCCCCCTTACTCTAAGGGTGTCTGGGACTGTGCGCACTGTTAAGGGTGCATCGTTAACAAATCCTCCTAATTATTAACGGGTGACAGGCGGTCATGTGCTAGCTGCATCCACTTAACCCCTTTTGATTTCTAAATTTCATCCACCCAATTAATTTTCTTCCGCCCCCTGCTACACCTATCTCCCCTTGGAATAGAATTAGTTACACTTAAAGATCATCGGTTATCCTCTCTTCGAGCTACATTTGCTGTCCATGCCCATTTCTTCCAAATGTAGACTAGAATGTCAGTAGCTTGAGTTATTTTTCTGACCCACTGTGCACGTTTCCGATCTCGTAAAATTACACTTACCATTTTCCACCCCATGCTCCTATGCGTGGTCCTCAACTTGAGTAAAACCCTTTTCGTTAATCTCCATGTTTCATCCCCATAGTTTGGTACAGGTAAGATACAAACGCTATGCATTTTCCTCTTGAGTGATACCGGTACGCGTCTAGTCATAATGTGTGCGTATCCTCTAAATGAGCTCCATCCCAATATTATTCTACTAGTTATTTTCCTTTTGTTTTCCGGATCTGCCGTCACTACCTATCCTAAGTAGAGAGGGGGAGAGAGAGGGAGAAAAGTTTGTTGTCTTCCGGTGTGGGCCGCAAGCCCGGCTGTTCAGCATTATCTTAGTCTTAGTCTTCTACATATTAATCTTTAGGCCTACCTTTTTGCTTCTCTTGTCTACACCATTTATCATTAGTTGCCGTTGGTCCCCTGAGTTACTTAGCAAGGCAGTCTCCCCAGCGAAGCGCAGATTACTGAGAGATTTTACATCCACCCTCATGAATAACTGCTACCATTCCACGCCTTTGAATGCGCTCTCTAAGCGAGCAGTAAATAGCACTGCGGAGATCGTGTCTCCTTACTTAACACCTTTCCTAAATTCCAATTAAGAAAGCCAAATTGAATATCGAAAGTGCGAATGGAATATCCGCCATCATGCCGAAATCAATAGAACACTAGACTCGAAATATGAAAGTTGTGGGTTCGGATCCCGTCGACGACATCGGTGACGAGCGTGTGCTACTGAAGAAGGGGGTATATTAAAGGAGTTTGCATTTACAGGAGCAGTACTCAGTAGAGTAGCAAATAATGCTTTCGCGTTTCTCTTTGCTTGAGTAGCAATATTGCGCTGGCGGGTGGCAACGACCGGATCATCTAGCGTGCTCTCACAACGGATAAGAGAAATAGGTATCTGCTGCTGCAGATTCCTCATTTCAAAGGCGACTTTCGTATTATCAACTGCGAGCCTCTATCGGTTTTCAAACTTGTGAAAACCCAAAAAGGCCACAGGGAGCTAATCAACCTCTAAAGACCGAACATAAGTGACCTCGTGTTTTAGGACACATTATTATACGAATGAGCATTCTCGCTAAAGCCGGAGGAATGGCACCGCCTCAACGATGGTCAGTTAAGCCGCTGTGGTAAGAGCTCAAAGCATATTCTTTCTTTTACTACACCGAGATTTACACATTAAGACAACATATCGACTACCAATTCACATCGCATGCAACAGAAATTCCTGGCGTTTTGCCTTATTCGAGTCGACGCCGTCACGGCAGGCATCCACTAGTATTCACTGGATAGCTTCATAAGCAATGAGTCACAATGGTGTAGAAATATTATATGACTTAAGATATAACAGAAGTGCTTTGAGTGGACGAATGTGCTATTTTACTACTCCAAATTTGATCATTTATTGTATGAATATTATCTAATAATAATATATTTTAGGTGAAAGGAGCGAAACCGTAGTTGTTATGACCACTTTCACTCTCGCTATCCTATGTCACGACTTCAGTAGCCTAGTTGGCATGGGTGGTTACCATCATACACATCTTACTTCATCAACCGTCTGACAAGGAAACATTGAGGACAGCAGAAAATGCCGTGCGAAAGAAGAAGTTAGCTAGCGCGCTAGAAAAATTGATGCGCTGGCCAGCCAACTTGAAGGAAAACTATTGAAAAAAAAAAAAAAGAAGACACGGCGCGATGTTTATAGCAGCCAGTGCACAGCACACAATTTCTACGCGTAGCCTTAGGTAGGCAATAAAAGAATATGTCATTTAATATTTAGCTGATTATAACTTTCAAAATTACAATAACATTCAAAATTGTAGACACTAAACGAAAATGAACTTATATAATGAACTATTCCCATGCTTGAGAGCACATATAAAACGCAGTGCAGTATCTAGGTCAAATTAGTGCGAAATTACCAACGGCTAACGGTATGTGCAACCGCCCAGCACATTCATGCTGTAGTAAAATACAAATTTCTACGAGGCCTCTGTATTTCTCGTTGAACAGAAATGCAAATCAGTGTTTGGAATTTAACCACACAAAACGAGCGTGTGGAATTGAACTTCTTGAGTTTATAGTTTGGCCTGAAGCTGAGAGTTTTATTTAAGTAACCACAAGGCTTTACAGCGGCCTAAAGTTTCTCACCGTGCAATTATGTCTGTGAGGTATTGAGTAAAATGATTAAACCAGAGCAGTTAACATGAATGTATTTGAAAAAGTAAACGGATGTAAGAAGTGTAAGAAACCTAGCTTTCCAAGACATCAAATTTTATCCCGAAGCAGGTGTGTATAGTGTATATAAAACTTTTACGAGCCCATTTTCGACCACGGTCTACGATTCCTACACGTAGCAAACAAAATTTTAAAGTTTCCGCTTTGCTTGTATAGGGAAGGGACGCCTGCCATAGCAAGACCAACACGGCTAGTTTTGGCAATTATTGGCAGATAGTATAGGCGCCTTATGACAGATATCTAGAATATATATTAAGTGTCATGATGCCATCTTTAGCTGTGCACCAAAGTTACATTCATAAGTAATTTGCATGCATAGCCTGCCCACGTCAAAGATTTCCGAGTAAGGAGGGCTGGTTACTGGAGGTGCACAAGTTGTAAATAGAATCATTCAGCAGCCTTTTATTAGCAAGCTCTAACTTGCCTTACAAAAATGTAAGTGCGGCGTGATGATCACCTCTGGATGAGATGCCTTTCGCTGAGATGTGAAAGATGACTCTCTATGAAACCTCTGAAAAGTAGGCAAAAAGCACCCTTAGCGGAAACATCTTTCATGCCAGGTGATCGCACCATGAATAAGGGACCAATTCTCTGTTCCCAAAACGTGTCGTCGATAGATGATGTTAAAGCAATCGAATGGTCCTTCCATGCTCCCCTCCTATGTTGCGTGGCCATGAAGATGCCTAAGTGCAGCGTACTTCTCGAGCACGTTGGATTGATGTTCAATCTGGGAGCATATTTTAATGGCTTCCATTTTTTGCTCGTTCTAATTAATTTGGTGCTCTGGTATAAGCTTGTGATGTGTACGCTTTTTCCGAGTGTCCTTGAGACCCGACAGGGCAATCGGCCCATTAGGAACAGAATCTCCGCAAGGACTGCGTGGCGCAGCATTGCAGTCGCCTGTTCTAGTGGTGATGGCTATTGCTATTACCGGCTGCGCAATCAACTCTCTTGTTAATCGTGTGATTATAGATGATGTTTGATTTCACCTTCCACTAACATGTTGCTGAAATCGTGCCGAACGTAATGAAAAACTGAAACTTGATGATTGGGGCTCTGGTCACAATTTACGCAGAGCTGATCCGGGCCAATGACCGAGCTCATGCCGCTTGTCCTGAGCGGGCACTAATTCTGGCTCGGCGGGGCATTACCAATCCGTCAGTGTGTCTAGTAGATCTAGGGCAATTAGCATTCGTCGTCCTTCGGTGGACTCATACATTTGGCGGATATCAGGCGTATGCGCTTAAAAAAGGCAAATACAAAATCTTTAAAGAGGGCAAGGTGAAATCTGCTTGATCGTCTTTATCTGACTAGATACAGCAAAAAAAATATAATGCAAACAGCGGGACACGAAGAATAAGAACGTTTGAAAATTTGCATTGTCCTAAACTATCGCTACTAAAATTACTAAAAACATGCCAGCATTCATAGCTTTTTAAACGCGGAACATGCGATTTGTTGAATACTTTCCCAGTTGCGTTTGAGTACAAGCTAGAATTCTCTCTCATAGACGTTCTGCCCCCCGCAGGCTCATACCAGTAGAGTCCGCGCTTCCCCGCGTAACTATTTTGCTGTCTTTTAGCTCGTCGCTCGCATACGTCACACACACACGCTTACATACATACATACATACATACATACATACATACATACATACATACATACATACATACATACATACATACATACATACATACATACATACATACATACATACATACATACGTACGTACGTACGTACGTACGTACATACATACATACATACATACATACATACATACATACATACATACATACATACATACATACATACATACATACATACATACATACATACATACATACATACATACATACATACATACATACATACATACATACATACATACATACATACATACATACATACATACATACATACATACATACATACATACATACATACATACATACATACATTCCGACTTCTTGCATCCGCCGGCGCGATGTTACCTACCAGGAGCGCATTCGAACAGCCTCCCGAAGGCTGAATATCAAGAATGAATGAGGGTTGTCATACGCGGAAACGAACTCTTAGGTACTCAAGCGATGTTGTGAGATGTAAAAACAGGGCTGCGTGTTAGAATCCTTATGTCGATAGTTCCAATTAGCATTGTAAATAACGCTCTCAAGTTGTTAGCTTACAATCTTGTTTATCCAAGCGCATAGTTTTTAAAGAGTGTTCGAACTGGGTAATGGGGAATCGGCTGTGGTAACGGAGGTCGTGGGTTGGACACAATCTGACGCTGGATCTCCGCAGTGGCCGTCACCTCGGAACCGTCACGATGACAACCGACGCGGCTCCATCTACCCCGCACCTCCACCAAGATGTTACGGGGATGTACTTAATGTAACAGCACTGCGATGGGCTGAACTCGACGCTGGGACTTCAGTAGCCGTGCAGTGTCCACTCTGTCAGCGTCGTCCTCTTTCTCAACGCTTTGTCGTGCCCGTGTTCCTCGGTCGTCGTCTTCGTCAGTGAGCACATCACTTTGGTCCCGCGTTTCCAGGTAACAATATGAAATTGACTTTACCTCCAAAAAATTTAAACAAGTTGTGCATTCTGATGATTAGGAGATTCCGTGAAAATTATTCGCCTCAAACAGGCGCAGTAAAGGAGCCGGTAACATATAGCCTAACACGTCTGACAGATCCGGATTGAGCGAGGGATAAAGGACATCACTTCAGTTTGTTCATCGCTCGCATTTTGATCTGACAGGATCTCCTTCGCTGCACCAGAAAAATATTCAGCGCACCAAAGAGGAGTAAAAGCGGCGGACATAATGGAGAGCGGTCGACCTTCCGGGCGAGAAGAGTTCTTCGAACTCAAAAAGAAAACCTTATAGATTTTTCTCGACTAATGGCAAGAACTGAACAAAAAAAAAACCAAAAAAACAAGGGAAACATTTCGCCTCATATAACTTGAGTGATCCTTGAATGCATAAAGCATTATCACTTTTTCTACAACGTGGGCGTAAAAACGTGTAACAGGAGTATCAACCTAGGCAGTTTCAGAATATCAGCATTTTTATATTTCGTTCGCCAAGAATCGATTGTAGACAGACAAGCCTAAAATTGTCGTCTTGAGCTAAACGTAAAGCTTCACGCAGAATGTCGAGAAAATTCAGTGGATTAATGTTTCAAAATGCATCTTTGCTGCCCTCAGACTGTTTTTATAGGCAGCATGGAGTATTTCATGACTGTTTTGTCTGTCTGTTTCTAGCTAAATTGGTTCTTGCGTTAGAGATATATCAGTAACCTTCATGCCCCCAATCCTATGTAAGGAGCTGCCTCAGCAAGCCACGATTATTCTATCGCACATGCAACGTCCACCAGGAAAAATAATTAGGTCAAAGCCTCAGTCATGATGCCTCAAATTGGCTTTAGCATCATTAATCAATTTTCTGAGCTTGAAATTATTCATGACTTCAAACTTTCCTAACTTTCTTAAGCGATACTATGAAGCAAAGCGGTCAACATTTCCATAATAAGAGCAGAACGTTGTCAAAACTGTACAACTAGGCAGTCAAGGTGTTGTATATTTTTCATGGGGGGTGTAAACACCACTAGCCTTCATTTGTATAAATAAAGCTTCGGTACCGAGTCTGGGGACAGCAGTTATGGTTAAACCAGCAGCGCCATCCCTAAATTATTCAGAAGTATAAAAAAGAACGTTTAAAATGTTCTAACAAAGAAAACACAAGCGTATCTTTATTGAAAAAAATTGATAACGTCTCACCGGAGCAGTAATTGCAATCATTCATGTGAATCTAAATACCTCAAACCTATGTACGTCTGCACACATTCTATTATCATATAATTATCCTAATTAAATATAACGTTGTATATGGGGGGTGTAAACACCACTAGCCTTCATTTGTATAAATAAAGCTTCGGTACCGAGTCTGGGGACAGCAGTTATGGTTAAACCAGCAGCGCCATCACTAAATTATTCAGAAGTATAAAAAGAACGTTTAAAATGTTCTAACAAAGAAAACACAAGCGTATTTTTATTGAAAAAAATTGATAACGTCTCACCGGAGCAGTAATTGCAATCATTCATGTGAATCTAAATACCTCAAACCTGTGTATGTCTGCACACATTCTATTATCATATAATTATCCTATTTAAATATAACGTGTTTCATTGAATGTACGAATTTAATGAAAATAGCTTTTCAGTAGCAAATTTTTGTTTGCCTTGGCAACACTGGTCTTGGCAGCATTACAAATATGCCAAAGAACAAACAAGCTACTTATTGAATTGTTACATTTAATATTGAGCTCTTTCACATATTTTTACTCCGCATGAAGATTTGTAGCTGATTACTAGTTGTAGCCGAATCACCTTTTTTAATTTCCATACGGCCTTACCAAATATAAGGAAAATAAAACCGCAGCAGACACAGGACAGAGGCTGGAGACAACACAGGGCGGTACAGAGCACACTGTTCTTCAAGGGACAAAGAACACATAAAAGAGCCTACGTCCGGAGACACAACTTAGCAGGGTAGATGTGTAGGCCAGTTGGTGAGATATAAGGAAAATAAGACTTGTACCCTACCAAATATGTTTGCTTTGTGAAACAAAATATATTTAACTTGTTATGCGAAATATGAAAAAAAAGCGCGCCTGCAGAGCAGGCTCGGCGATGTCCAGCGAAACACGCGCGGCTGTAACGCACAAGTAAGGCCCTCGTTTGGTCCATGCCTCGTCTGTTGCATGTCCGGTCTCGAACACAGCATGCTTCTTCATAATGCACTCCCTGTACCATTTTAGGTGGTACTCACTAGAGTTCGAAGCAATGTATAGCCAAAAAATTGCCGGCGAGGCTAGTTACAATTCTGGATTTGTAGGTTTTCACAAATTTCAAGCATATGATTTTTTAAAATATTGTAAATACAATTACCTTTTTCTCTATGGCTTCATGAACTTGGTTCAATTCTGGTGCAACTGTATCATCGCGCGATCGTAGGTTATATCGCAGACGTCCGTCAAAACACGTCGCTAATTGGATGGATGGATGGAATATAGGAGCGTCCCCTTTGAAACGGGGTGGTAGCAGTAGCTATCATGCTCATTTTTCTCCCCATATCTTAATTATTGATTTAGATTGCTTAACTAAACCACCATTCTATATATTAAATTTTTGTTTTTACATTACTAACCTTATGTCACTTCTCTGCTTTTAAGCCACCAATCTCCACTCGTTTTTTGCTAGTTTCCACCGCCGGTTTATTCACCCGGTCACTGGTATCTCTAAACCCCAGAGCTTCAGCAACAGTTACTGCGTCTGCATCAGCTTCCGGATGGATACCATTACATTCGAGTATAATATGGTCAATTGTTTCACTGGAGATATCACATACAGCACATGCGTCATCTTCATTGTTAAATTTCTTTTTGTAGTTGCGTGTTCTAAGGCACCCTGATCTAGCTTCACAAAGTAATACACTGCCTCTCGAGTTATCAAAGAAAGCTTTCTTCCTGATCTGCATTTTCCCTTTCGGTATAATTCCACACTCTGTTTCTTCCCCATCAAATTTATCCAATATTTACCTTCTGTGTTTTTCACGTGTTGCTTAATGCTCTTTATTTCTCCGTCCTTGTGACTAACATACTTACTAGTTAGTTTCCTAGTTCTTTTCTCCATTTTGAGTCCACGCTTTTTAAGTACAGGTATTTAAATAATTTAGCTGGCCATCTGTTAGTGTCCAATTTCCTCAGGCGTTTCTCATATATTATTTTACTCTGAGCTTCCCGTACTTTGAAAGATGCCCAGCCCATATCTCCCTGTACCGCCTCATTTGTGGTTTTGCCGTGGGCCCCTAGTGCTTATCATCCAACGGCTCTCTGATTTATTTCTAATGCCGACTGTATACCTCTGATTTTAGGCACAAAACCGCATTTCCGAAAGTAAGTACGGGCACCATAACTCCTTTCCAAATACTCGTCAAAACCTTATACCTGTTGTATCCCCGCAATGTCCTATGCTTTATTATCCCGGCATTCCTTCGCCCTTTGGCCTTAAGTGATTGCTCATGCTTTCCAATGTATGCCAATCCTTCGTTTACCCATACCCCCAGATAACATTCTGCTACTCTGGGTATTTCATGGCCTTGTATTTTAAGATCCTGATCAGTTGAGCCGTTGAAAATCATCAGACCCGACTTAACTGCGCTAAAACTGAAGCCTAGAGCGTCCCCTTCGTCTCCGCAATACTTAACTAGCAGCACAATATCGTCTGCATACATCAAACCGGGGAGGCGCTGCTCTACCGCCTTTCCACCTAATCTATATGACAGGTTAAAACCTAGGTTACTGTCTTGTATCCTCCATTCCAGGTTTATCATATAAAGCATGAACAGCAGCGGTGATAGAGGGCAGCCTTGTCTTAATCCTTTGCATACTTTGACATCTTCCGTACTTCTTATCCCTTCCCATGTTATTTCTACTTTGTTATACCGGTATATTTCTTGTAGGAACTCTATTATCTCATAACCGATACCTTCTTCTTTTAATATGTTACACAGGAGTTCCCTGTTTACGTTGTCCAGGAAGGCCAAATACAAAGGTCTATTTTCCACTCTAGATATTTCGATGCATTGGGTAAACACAAACAGGCTATCATCTAAGCGCCTACCATTTCTAAAGCCGTTCTGAAGTGCTCCGAGAATCTTGTTACTTTCTACCCATGCTTGCACCTTTAATTTCACCGCCTATATGGCCAACCTGTACATAACAGATGTTATGGTAATCGGCCTGTATGATTTTATATGCATGATTTCTCCTTTCCCTTTACAAATCAAATTCATTTTACTCTGTCGCCAGCTGTCCGGAATTTGCTTATTCGTTATGACTGTTTCCAGAACTTTTAACAACGTTTCCTTACTTTTTGGACCAAGTTCATTAATCAGCTTAATCGGAATTCCATCTATTCCTGTAGATGTGCTTTTAGGAATATTTTTTTCTGCCTTTTTTCCAGTTTAGATTGGTCAGTTCTAGCTGCTTTGTATTCTGCTACCTTGTGTTGCTTCCTGATTTTGCGGAGATTACCCCTATCGTCGCTTTTAAATGACTTGGCTATAACTGGTGTAATGTAGTTCACTGCGTTATCTCCCTTTAAACAATTTCCCTCGTTATCTTGAATCCG
The DNA here is from genome assembly GCF_055883805.1 of Amblyomma maculatum. Lineage (NCBI taxonomy): Eukaryota > Metazoa > Arthropoda > Arachnida > Ixodida > Ixodidae > Amblyomma > Amblyomma maculatum. The sequence goes on along the minus strand of NC_139354.1, from coordinate 122,230,479 downwards.
ATCCTGCTTTGTTTGATTCTTCTTCCCTATCCGGCTTATATGGTTCCAGAATTTTCTTGCTCCGCCTCTAGAGGCATCGTGTATGTCAGCTATCCAGCGATAAGTGGACAGTTTTATTTTACTTTGGACGAGGGCATCTACCTCAAGTTTCTTTTGTCGATATGATTCCCATTTTTAGTCGATTTCCTCCGGCGATACCTGTGCTTTCTTTGCCACTCGGTGTTCCCTTGACGCAGCCCGTCGTTGTTAAATAGCTTCCCCGATTTCCTTATTCCACCAGCTCCGTGGCTTCCTCTTTCCATTCCAGCGGTTTGCTACTTTAACCTCCTGAAGTTTCCTCCTTATGAGTAGTTCTACCTGTTCATAATCCCAGTCTTCCATGGGGCTTTCCTCTATTGCTTCCTCTATGTCTGCTGCTATCTGCGCTATTTGATTGTCGTTTAATTTTGCGTTTACTTTTTGTCTATGTTCCATTTCTCTTTTCATCAAGGGTTCCATCTGCAGACTATTGGCAAGTCGGCCGCCAATGTAAGACGTTTTGATTTATTTCTAGAAAGGCGTTGATGGGAGCAGGATACGTAAATTACCCCAGATACGAAGAAAATGTATTGAGGCACACAGCTTAGAACTTTTTCACTTCCCCAGTTTTAAAAGCTTATGTGGTTATAGTCGACGACTACCTAAAATTTCTATTTGCAACCTAAAGTTATCTGCAATAATTAGAAGTAAATTTTACGATATAACCGGTTATACCTAGTGAATATCTTTGAAGTCTTTTATGTCGTTTGCCACATGGTAATACGAAGGACAGAAATCCTAATCCATCAAAACACCTATGGTTAAAATTTGTCGCAGGCTTCTCCGAAATGGCTGCACCGTATGTCGCTATCGAACCGTTATAAAAGCTCTGTGAATCAATACATCAACAGCCTCACTGTAAGGAAATCACTGGAAAGTTGCTTTCCTCAGTGCCATCACATAGTTGCCCGGACAACCAGCTTTAGAATCGATTGCTTTTTAAGCAATAAGGAGTGACCCATGTGTACTGCTGGAATTATTGGCGTACTGAGCTGCATACAAGCGACTCTGACAGACACGCAACATGAGCGCACCTTTCGTGGTCGTTGCGAACGCAGAACTATTCTTGCTGCTTCATCGTTTTTCTGGGAAGAACGCTCCATCTGTTTCGCAGAAGTGACTTGGCTATTGATCCGTCAAACCATGGCGCGACGCCTATGTGTGGTTTCTGCGGAATACATTATCTTCAGCGGAATTGTCATATCGGCTCTGAGCTTAGCTTCGTAGAAAAGAAAACAATTTATGCTCGTCACCAGAGCCTTCATTAGGAGGAGGCTACGAAATCAAATGACAACATCACGTTCTTTTTACTAGTTCCGATGGTAATAGTGCCGAATAATCACACACAATCAAGGGCACCGATAGTTGATATGTTATTTCTGTTAAATAGGAACAATCGAAGATATTGATAAAAGTACACAAAGTACATGTAATAAATTCTGAATCTGAGGTTTAAGTTTATGTAGTTAGGCTGAAAGAAATATTTCTCGGAAAGCTGTTGTGACGTCGAAGCCCTAGACTGAAAAAACTGAAACTTATCTCAGTTAGAAAAAGAGACCGCGATTCGAGTGCTTATGGTCGAACACAAAGCCCGTATGGTAAATGTATTGCCTCCATGGAACATACTTGCAGATACGTGCAGTCCATTAACTACGGATTCCTTTCATTCAACGTTTTGCATTTAGTCAGAGTTATTTACCTGTAAATTAAATATAAATTTCTGAAAAACAGAGTATTCTTTCCGTAATCAAACAAAGAAGTTGATAAAAGCCGTTCTTATTGTTTGACAGCCCTTTTACCCAGTGTTGAAGCCCCAGTTTTGACAAAAATTTAAAATCGACATTGCCAGCGTGTACGTTCAGAGATAAACAATTAAGGCATATATGCCTCTGGCAGACATTAGCTGAGCGGCAGTTCGCCAGGTATGTCGGCTTATGTGACCTCAGGAGAAAAAAATAAAGTGACCAAATAGGTAGAGGCTGCACACAAAGGCACTTTTCTAAGGCGCGAGGAGGAGATTGGGATCCAAACATTCGAGGCCGTTGCGTCCCTACTCTCCATCCTTAAGACATGGCAGAAAATTTCGTACGGGTTGTTATAATCACGGTTTATACCTAAGTGGTGTAGTCTTTAGCATAATCTTTAACTTAAAGATTTTGTCATAGATTAATCGCCTTTGTGCAAACGAGGCCTTGCTCAGACACACTAAACAATGATTCTCCTTCAGAAGCGAATAACTTCAATAAACATTTCACTCTCGCGCCAGAAAAGATGGCTGCTCGACAAGACCCCAATAAGTGCAGACTAAAATAATATTTATGAGCTTCGACGTATCATTTGAGGCTATGAAAGGAATATCCTTAAAGCCAAGACGAATCAAGCTTCCCTATATAGGACATTCACGCTTTATTGGGTCAACAAAATTTTCCTTCTTTTCCGAAAATCTTGCTTTTTATTCAACGGGTCTATATAAAGCGCGGTAATTGGGGGAAAAAGCGCAAATGAAGGGAGAAAAAGAGACGCTTTATACTTTATAATTTAAGCCTTTTATACAGTGGAACATAATACTTTTTGTTCAGAAACTACACCTGTAGGGCATATAGGTTCCTTTTATGTTGTTCTAAAGAGTTTTCGCGTAAATGCGTGGAAGTTGAATAAATAAACTGCCAAGAACTACACAGCGGGAGGCTGGCACTGAGGGTAATCGTAGCTCAGGAGTCAATTGTATCTTCTCTGTTTTTCAATATATGTACACATGATTTGAGGTCAACCATATCCGACTGTTTAATTTTCCACTACGCAGAAGACGAAGCAAAGCTAGGCAAACAACTTATTTTTTGAGACAGCAGTAAATTTGCTGCAGGAAAAGGTAAATCCTTATATGAAATACAGGTTTTCCCTCTGAATTTAATCCTAGCGCCAGCGGAAATAATCTGAGTGCCGACTGTTATAATCTAAGCGCCATGTAATTTAATTCGAATGCCAAGCATTTAATCATAGCGCCAGCATATTTAATCCAAGCGCCACCTCGAATAATGTCCGCGCCAACCAATTTAATCCGAGTGCCAACGCAATTAATACAAGCGCCAGCGAATTTAATCCGGGTGCCAACCAATTTAATCCACATGTGAAAAATGAATGTGGTGGAGGGCTCCAAAGCATGAAACATAATTCCAGAAATAAATAGAAATTCAGATCACATTCCAGACCATATGCGACGAGTAAGCGAAGCGTTAACTTATGGGATGACTTTCTTCAATATTATGACAAACGCACAATTTCGGTACTGAAATATTGAAGGGTCCCAGAGCTGTGGCTTACTGGCTCTATATTCCAAGAGGACAATTTATCCCACAAATGTGCGCACTGCTGCTTACAGAATATATACAGAATTAGAATGTATTCGATGAAACACAATTATTTTATCACGCAATTAAAAAATGTTTTAATCAACCGTATTTAATTTAGCTGTATGTAATTTCATCAGCCAAACATTACACAGCCAATGCCAAAAAGTTCCAAAGCAGACGGCAAGTTTTCCGCCTCCGTTTACTCGGTGCCGAATTGTCGTCTGTTTTTGCGCTATGCTAGGAGAAGGAATGAAAACACAGACACGTGAATTCACTATTAGAAATAGGTGTACTTTCGTTTGCAAGAAATAGAAATGTTTTCTCAAGAGCATAAAACAAAAACCGCTATCAACGCAGAAGACAAGAGATTTCAAAGCAGGCGGCAATCTTCGAGCCTCCGTTGTGTGTGCCGCGTTGTCGCCTGCATTTGCACGACGGAGTAGAGCCGGACGGTGGTGGTGCGTACTCGTATATTAGTCAGGTGGTAGTCTGCGTGTTTTCATTAATTTTGCATGAACTTTAACGCGCATTATTTTCTTCAGTGGAAGCTGAGGAACAGTGCCCTGACATCCTAATCGGGCACCGAAAACGGGGACCGCCGTTCAAGCCTCCAGGTGCACCAAAAAGAAAGAACAGCAAAGTATCCGAGCATGACAGGGCCAGAATTCTCGAAGTGTCGAGGCGTGGAGGAGATGTGAAAAAATTGGCAGACACGCTGGGCATCAATTTAAAGACGGCGAGATCCATTGCAGCGAGCGATAGAGAAGCGTTGAAGAAAGACGGAACATCGAAGAAATTCGGAAATGAGGTAGTAACGGCTCTAAAGAATATTGTGGATAACAACCCTGCTTTCACGCTAAAGCAAATAAAGCAAGTAGTGCAAGAAGAATTGCCGGGAATCGCCATCAGCACAAGTACCATTGATCGCCTACTGGATTCGCACGGTTACTCTATGAAGTTGATGACTCAGAGGCCGATTGACCACAACAGAGACGACGTAAAACGCAGCCGCAAAACATACGCGCAATGGCTGCAGTGTGAAGGACCTCGCTTGTGCAGGTTTTACGTCGATGAGACTAACTATAACATATAATGTTCAAGGAGCTTCGGCCGTGCAGGGAAGGGACAGTCTGCGGCGCAGACGACGACTGGCACCAAAGGAGCAAACCTTAACATTCTCGCCTGCATGTCCGCAAATGGTGTCATTCATTGGACGGGCTTAGACGAGGTTCACTGGGTCGTTTTCAATGAATTTTGAGCGACATATCAGCCCGTGTTGAAAGTGAAGAACCTGGTTCTGAAGCGGTTTTTATTTTTGACGACGCTCCAGCTCACAGCCGTGCGGAACAGACAAGCCTGGCCAGTCAGACGCACTCGATCAAGCGGCTGCCTCATTACAGTCCATTTTTCAACCCTATAGAGGAAGTCTTTTCGAAGTTCAAGTCAGAAGTCAAAGCTTTCCTCAGCGAGTGGAGAGACCTGGTGCTAATCACTCCTCCCGGAATGACTAAAAAGGACCATCGGCGCAGTTTGTTGCTCGACGCTGCCCGACACTCTATGCAGCAAATGCAAAGGGTAGAGTGTGCTGCTTTTGACCGCCATAACTTTTCTTTTATACGGGCAGCTTTGCATGACGACGATATGTAAAACGTTCTGAGTCATACTTAGACCTGCCTAATGTCTCCTAGAAAATAAAATTGCATTTCAGTCGGCTACTTCTGTGTTTGTACGTGCTTATAGTTTGTTGGCAACCTACGCTGCTAAGATTGCCGCCAAGGCAAATTAAGTACTGCTGCTAAGGTGACCATAGTGAGAAGCCAGTAGCTATTCCTGGCCTCGGTTGTAAGCTCCGCTGTACATACTTTCATTCACTCTACCGTGTCGCGGCCAGACTGAAAGCAGGGGCGCGCTCTCTCTTTCCGTGGTAGCGTTACTCTAAGTCTTCACGCCGAAACCAACTGTGTGTTACACTGATCCTTTTCTGCTAGTGGTGTTAAATCATGATTAGAAACCCAAATACATTTCTGCACCGGTTGCGATTTCTAAAAACAGCCGGCTGTTGTGTGAAGACCGCACTTGCCATCAGCATGCAGATTCAGTGCATAAGACAACCCATGATAAGTAGTGCTTAACAAAACAATTAGAAGATGACAGGTATATTTGTTCACTTGCCATGCGTCTAAGCTAAAAGCTGCAAGAGACGTGTCACAAACCGCATTTTTTTTTTTCAGCTGCACATATGGTTCTTGGTTGTTGAAAAAATATAAGAAGAAAGCGAAATAGTGCATGCAGATGTGATGCTTACTCGTCGCATGGTTTGGAATGTGATCTCAATTACTATTTATTTCTGGAATTCATGTTTTGTGCTTTGGAGCCCTCCACCACATTCATTTTCCACATGTTGATTAAATTGGTTGGCACCCGGATTAAAATCGCTGGCGCTTGTATTAATTGCGTTGGCACTCGGATTAAATTGGTTGGCGCGGACATTATTCGAGTTGGCGCTTGGATTAAATATGCTGGCGCTATGATTAAATATTTGGCACTGGAATTATATTGCATGGCGCTTAGATTATATCAGTCGGCGCTGAGATTATTTCCGCTGGCGCTAGGATTAAATTCATAGGAAAAACCTGTAGTTTCGTAAGAACTAAAGCACAGTTATTATGAAGAAAACAGTGATCATGGGCTGCCTTTCAATAAAACATTTATCGATAAGTCAGTGTTTTTCATCAGATTTTATTATCCCCCTTACACCTGTCAACCTGTCGAAAACGTAATAAAGTACAAATATCTGACTGTGATCTTTGATGGCTACAAATGTTACATTAAACTTCGATCATGTTTTTCAGTAGCTTCAAAGATTTAATGACATTTTAATATGAAAACTTTGGCGCCGCTGTCAGAGAAAATCTTATTAGGCATTCGCTCGCATTGTATCCTTAGACGTATGCTTTATTTTGTTCTCATTGGTATGTTCGCGTGAATACTTTCTTGAAAAACATGTTAAACTCTATTGCATGTTGTCGCATAAACGAGGACCATTGCAGCTGAGTCCGAAGCAGAGCCCAGGGTTCAGTAACAGGGTTAGAGCTCAGCGGTAGAGCTAGTTTCTGTTTCCCCACCTCTAGGTGTCGTCGTCTCTAGCGCATGCTACAATAAGCCCCCACTCCCCTGTTCAGAGTGGGGTTGCAAAAGTGGCACTGTTATCAGCATGAAAAGGCTTCAGGCGGACTACGTAGACCTCTTCCGAATGCTTGCTACGTTGGCACTGTGGTTCTTCATGAGGAAGAACCACATCTTGAGGAACCACACCTTGAGTTCACCAAAGCGTCGAGGAACGCGGTAGGGACCGAAATAACGGCGTAAGAGGTTTCCACTGAGTCCGCGTCATTGAATAGGGTACCAAACTCAGACAAAGTCACTTGGAAGATATTCTGCAGTCTGCCGCTGCATGCTGTACCGTTGTGCATCTCGACCTTGCTGATGCTGGATTCCCGCCCCTGCGAGTTGGCAGGCCTCTACGGCAGGCTCTAGAAAAGAGGCGGCATCGTAATTTGGACTTTAATCTACATGGGGTAGCATGGCGTTGAGCTTGGTCGTTACTTTACATCCCTAAAATAGGCTGAAAGGAGTCATGTTTGTCGTTTCCTGAACGACGGTATTATATCCAAATGCTACATAAGGTAATACTTCTTCCCACGTCTTGTGATCGACGCCCACATATATCGAACACATGTCGGCAGTAGTCTTCTTTAGACGTTCCATTTGGATGATTGTGTGTAGCTGCTATTCTGTCGTCCGGCGATGGTTGGCGCGACTGAAAATAAGGATATTCTGGATGAGCTCTGCAGAAAATACAACTCTTCTGTCTGTAATCCGAACCTCTGGAGTGCCATGTTGCGGGACAATTTGAACAATGAAACTTTCACAACTTCAAAGGCGGTAGCGTGGGGAAGAGCAGCGGTTTCCGCATAACTGGTGAGTGGATACAATAATCTACCAGCTCTCAAACGTGGGGTTAAGAAACTGGCCGAGCAAGTCCCTCCCTAATAATTTTAATGGTCTAAAAGGTGGTGTAATGGGCTTTAAAGACCGTTTGGCTTCCCAGCGGAACCTTGCGGCGCTGGCAGTCACAGCACCTTCGAACATAACGTGTCAGATCACTTGAAAAATGAGGCCAGTAGAGCCGTTCTTTTATTCTGGAGTGCGTCCGAGCGACTCCCTAGTGGCCGGATGTGGGTTCGTCGTGCAGGTGGGAACTATTTCGTCCCTGAAGCTTGCTGGTACAAGTAGGTATTACCGACTGTTCGCGGTAACATTCTTAACGAGAACGCTGTCACGTAGACACAGATAAGACAAACTGTGACGCAAAGAATTAGGTATCATGCTACTGGCACCTCGGAGAAAGTCAATTACCTGGATAATCACGGGATCGTTCCGTCAGTTGTCGGTAAAAGTTGGCTGAACTGATTACGTTCAAAAATGCGTCGTCGTTACCATTGGCATCCGAAGCTGGCTGCACAGTATCACGGGAAAAGCAATCGGCGTCTAAATGCTTACGACCTCACTTGTGCATTATAGGGACGTCATACTCTTGATGTCGTAGGCTCTATCTTGCGAGGCGTATAGAAGGGTATTTGGGGGTCGCCAGCCCGCAAAGCGCGTGATGGTCGGCCAGCACATTGAAGGGTATGCCATATAGGTAAGGTCGAAATTTCAAAAGAGACAACACTAAGGCGAGGCATTCTTTTCAGTGGCAGAGTAGTTTGCATCGGTCGGCTTGGACTAACCCCAACTAGCGTAGTCGATCAGACGTTGTTATTTGTTCTATATCTGTACAAGAACAGCGCCCAAACCGACATTGCTAGCATCGCTGTGCTGTTCGGTATCTGCGTTTTCATTTAATTGTGCTAAAACTGGAGATGACTGCAGGCGAAGTTGAAGCTCTTGAAATGTTTGCGTTTGCAGTACTCCCCACATGAAAGACATATCCGTCTTAGTCAGAAATGTAAAGGGGCGGCTATTTTCGAGTTTTTCACGAAACGCCATTAATAAGCACATATATCAAAGAATGCGGCGAAATTCTTTCTGGTCCCTCGATGTTATAAAATTGGCTATGACAACTGTTTTTCTAAGATCGGGCAGAACTCTTGCCTGATTCACAACAAGGCCTTAAAACTTCAGCTCTTCTTGCATTTCTCGGCATTCAGAGAGAGGCGCGACAATTGAGTGGCTTCTAGTGCCGCGTATAGGTGATGAAGGCGCTCCTCAAAATTCATGGAAAAATACAAAAACGTCGTTCAAGTACACAAGACAAGTCGCTCGTTTCAGATCTTCGAGATCACTGTCCATGAGTCTCTGAACGGTTGCAGGCGGGGAGCAAGTCCAGAAGGCATGACTTAGAATTCGTATAGCCCGTCGGGTGTAATGAATGCAGTCTTTTCGCGGTCCCTCTCACCATCTTCTATCAGGCGCTATCCAGACTTGAGATTCATTCAGGAGAAGTACCTTGTGTTGCACAGACGTTATAAGCTGTTGTCTATTCTGGGCAAGGGGTGAAGATCCTTTTTTAACGTTATTCAGCCGACTATAGACATCGCAGAAACAGAGTGTGCCGTCTTTTTTCTGTATAAGTACTACAGGTGCAGCCCAGGGGCTTCGGGAAGGTAGAATGACATCACTGTAGACCATTTCTTTGACTTGTACTGTGATGGCAGTACGATCTTTTGCGGAAACTCATACTGATGGAGTAGTTGACACAGCTTTATCTGTAGTGACGCCGTGCTTTGCAAGGTGGGTTCGACCAACGCTTGACGATCTGGCAAATACCATTGTAGTAGCGACTGAGGGGGTGCCGTAGTTTTACTTTATATTTTGGAAGTAATGCCGTGGTAACGCCGCATAGCGGTTCAGTGTTTTTGTACGATTCTCTTGCTGAAGCGCTGATTAAAATGCGTACATATCTAGTGTCAGTTATGGCGTCAAGATATGCCACAGTTGTTTTTATGTTCAGAAGTTGAGGTTCGCTGCTGAAGTCGTGAGAAGAACATCAAATTTGCCGTTTAAAAACCCTTCTGCCTTCGCAACTGCAATGCTTCCTTCTATAAGCGCTTTCTAGCTGTTTCGTATCGACGGCCCCTTCAGTGTCTTTCATTTGGAAGGGACTCACGGATATTATAATGCTCGAAGGTGGCGGCACGCTCCCATCTGCCATCTAGCGCTAAAAAATTTCAGCGCTCCGGTTTCCCAGTTTCCCATTTTATTTGTTCAAGCAGTCTTTCATTGCTATTTTTGAAATGAAAATTTTAGTGCCTAATGCTCCGAGTAGAAAACGCGTAAATCAATTATTTATATTCTGTCGCGGAGTTAGAAGCCGTACGGATTGTTAAGATGCTGCACCTTTATGTCCGAAATTTTTAATGCATTGCCAGATGAGCTTTCTCCGTTCCAGTTTGCGCAAACTGAAGATGCACTTGAAAGCTATGTGTTGACCGCGTTTGTCTTCCTTTTTATCATGAAGGCGCTGATAATTCTGTTGCGAGGTATGTTTTCTTTTGGCTTATCCTCAAGCTTGGAGCTCGATTTGTGAATTATTTGATAATTGGAATTTTTTGCCCCCGTAGCAATGACTGTTTTAAATTGTTTTTGTGCGATTTGGTCCCTCTGTTTGGCTCCCAAGCCAAGTGACTGAAGCCCCTTGTTGGCTTGAACAGGCCTGAACCTTTTCGCACTGTATATAAAATGACAACAGTAAAATATTATTAAAATAATAATAAGGAAGCAATCACTTGTTGGCATCCACCCAAGAGCAGCCAAACGGCTACAAAATAAAGCTATACAGCCTTCTGAGAAATTTTGTAAAACAGAAAAATTCATCCTGATGCAGGGGTAGAACTCGGGGCACCGCATTTTCTGGGCAATCGTAACTTTCGGGGCCATCGGGAGTATTACTCCCTTTTTTACAAATCTGCACCACCTTGGATAGTCCTCTAAATATACGACTCTAATAGTTACAATTGTTATTATACTTTTTTAGGGAAAGCAAAAGGAATTATATGCTCTATTTGGACATAAGTGCCTACGATTGGAAAACTACTAGAATAAAAAAAAAATTCAGAAAATTTCAAATCCGTCGATAACAAAAGTCAAAACTATGTACAGTGGTAATTATGTGTAATATCACTGTCATAAATAATTGCGGCCGCTCCTGTCGTAGTTTTTCGTGTTCAAGACCTCGGCCCTTCTCTGAAGCACGCACACTTTCACATTTCAGAAAAAGCACTTTATGAGGCTCATGAGGTTCTCGCAGAAAATAACAGCACATAAATGGAAGAAAGCACACACAATTATTAAACAAATTACTCTTTCTCACGCACCGCGGTAAGGAAGTAAGTATGTACCCATAATTCACGCTTGTAGAGGTTGCAAGGGAGAGCGCGTAAAACATTTTTCTTGCGATTTGTGGATTAAAAACAAAGCAGCAACAGGAATATATTGGGGTGTCTAATTTCTCATATTTATCTTTTTGATTTGTTGAACACCAAAAATTAATTTGCATTGCGTATTCCAAGCTGCGAAGCACTGGAAAGGAATAATCATTAATAAGGAAAGGAATAAGCATTAATAATTTTGTCAGCAAACAGACTAATTGTAATTTGGCGTCCGTGGGACGAAGTTCTGCTTAATAATGCCCAAGCAATTCGCGGACAAATAGCAAAATTTCGTTCAACTTTTGATTGAAACCCCCAGACTAGTTTTCCTTTCCTACCTATTTGACCACAAAGAACCTTTGCAAAGTCTCGCGAAAATGCATCGGTCTCTTCACAATCTTCGCCATTTTATCTCCAGCGCTAGAAAAACACCCTGATTTACCGATTCCTTGAACCTACTTATAGCCATGCGACACAAAATTTCTTAAGAACCTTTATTAGGAACCATAATACATAACATTGGTAAATTGACTGCTAGAAAGCATAACATAAAGTTCTGCTCACTCCCTAGCCATGTTGGAATTGAGGGGAATGAGAAAGCGGATGTATGTGCTGCACAAGCCCGATTTGGTCAAATTACACAAGTGAGCATGCCACATAGGGATTGTTTAAAGCTCGTATACAGTAAATTAAGAAGTAAATGGCAAGCTATATGGAACGAACAAGTAAGCAACAAATTAAAGTTTATAAAGCCATTTTCATCTGAATCGAATTTTTGTAGACATGAGGAACGTTTTAAAGAAGTAATTTTATGTCACGCATCAGATGCACTCACCTCACCCACAATTTCTTACTGAAAAAACAAGACAAACAGCTCTGCGAAAGGTTCGGTGATGAACTCACAGTAAACCACATCTTAATTGTCTGTTCAGATCTAGATCTAAGAAAAATATATTTTACAATATTTTATGAAGAACACATCCTATTACACCCCATGCTCCTTTTAGGTGAACAAGCACTTCTTGACTGCGCAGATTGTTAAGTTCTTTAAAGACGCAAAAAAATTAAACCAACTGTGACAATCAAGATATATCATTCTAAAATCATCAGTTTTAAACTTGTGTTTGGTGCAGCATAGCGTTGGTCGCTTTTGCGCCATAATACCCAATATAACTAACTGATATAACTAGTTTATAGATTAAAGATGACTTTGAATAGAATTTCGTTTTTCTGTGTATCAAGAAATTTATTAATGACCTTCCCCATCCCTACAAATATCACGCAGGTACGAATGCACATAGAGAATAAGTTCCTGTTGACGAAAAAGTACACAGCAAAGAGCCTTGAGTGAAAGGTCAATAAGGGTGTAAGAAACTTCTCGGAGGGCATTACCGTTGACATGGGCAACAAAGCGTATGACGCGATTTAGCAGCCATGTTATAGAAGGTTGTAATCTTCCGTCGCTGAAAACAAAAGAGATATCTTGAGGGAAAACTGGGCGTGGGTAACTAAAGCCGGATCAAACACAAGAACACAGCATTACATGGTCTTCGCTGGATACACTCGCAGCCAATCGAATCAATTTATTGCTCTGACGGCAACAATAATCCTTTTTCATGGGGAAAATCAAGAACAAACTGCAATATTTTGCTCTGGGATTAAATGCTGCATTTTGATTTCCTGCGGTTCCCATTGTCAGGAGAGAGTTGTGAGCATTGTAGCGGCAGTCTGCAGTTGTATCGGACTGTCATAAATTACGAAGAGGCAAGAGAGCTTCCAATTAAAGTGTCGTTCTAGGCTGCACAGTAACAGGCTGGGGTGTAATGGCCTAAACAGCGACTTGAACGCACGAACAAGATATGTCATGTTTCACAAAAAATTGTTGTAACATTTTTATATCATTTAGAATGTAGTGTAGGGTAACTTACTGGGTATTGCCTGGTCGACCTCCCTGCCTTTCTATTCTATTTTCTCCCTCTCTCTCTAGGTTCGTAGTCTAAATTCTGTGCAACCTGCTTGCACAGAAATGCCAATTATAATTGATGTGAATATGAGGGCGATCGTTTTTTTTTTATTTTTTTTCCTTTCCTGACTTCACTTTAATAGATATCCTTGACATTATATTCTTTTTTTTCCGTTCACTACATTTTCTTAGTGAAGTACTTCGAAATATTTTCTGAAATACCTTGCATTATTTATGCGAAAATTGCTGTCAGCTAGTTCTAATAGGAATTTCTAGAAACGGTATCATTGCTGCTTTTTTATAAGAATGTCAGTACCGCACTAGAAGACAGTCATCATTTGCTAGGTTCTTGATATTGCCGTCTTACAAATATTTGTGGCAAGAGGCTTTTCAACTATGAATAATGAGGCTAATTGGGCATTTTGTAGTGCATCTTAATGATACATTTTTGAAGGGCGATCAGTTGCAAAAATGGAAAGGGCCTGAAGAGTATACATTGCTAGTTACTGCGCCAGCTACCCCGCACGGAGCAAAGGAAAGGAAACCTGAGAGTAACTGCTAAGAAAGTTGTTCTCCCGCAAGCTGCGCATCTTAGATATAACAACTGGTCGAACATGGAAAGTTTTTTGTGTCTTTTTTTTTTTGTACGCAAGCTTGTTACACCACGAGAAATTAACCTTCTTCTCCAAAACAAAAAAGAAAATGCAGAAGATTGGGAGGGGAGAGGAAAGTTATAAGATATAAGAGAAAGAAGGGAAAGGGTTGTACGGAATAGGAGAAGGAGGGAAAAAAAGGAGCGAAAGGTTGAAAGGCCGACCGCTGGTCCCACTGTTTGGGGTATCCCGGAGGCTCAAAGGGAGACAAAGTGTTACCTTCGTTGAAGGCACCAACGGTATGCGCTGATGAAGCTGCTTCCTCAAGCTCCCGATTCTGGCAAACCCATAAGAATGGTACAAGGATTTTCACTGCAATCAGAGCTTGTTTCCTCAATAACTAATATATAGATTCAAATATAGGTTTACTTGTCATACTCTACGGCAACTGCAACGGACAGTTTAATAAGAATTTAAGAATTTAGCTGGCTTAAATTTCCGTCGGTCTTTAAATGCCGAAACTTTTTGTTCCTTGTGATGAAACTATTTTTCGATGATCAAAGAAGTCTTCAAAATTCCTTAGTCCCTACTCACCAAAAACAACATAGGCAGGATAACGATAGCGATATAACGAGCTTTAAACACACGTTTAAAAGCTGAGGTCCATCAAATAACTCTCGCTAAAAATAGTGTCTCCTGTTCGAGATGAAGACGAAAACGTTTACAAAGCGGTTCACTCTGTGTACATTTTTTGAGCTGTTGCACCTTAAGCTATCCGGTGATCATTCAGAATTTACTCATCAGGCATCCCTGAAAAGGCTTCTGAACGTTTGAACTTTTTTACGGTAAACAACCACAATGCCAGACTGCAGTCGATGCTTAACTCTTTTACATAAACAAGGAAGAATGCACTCAGAGGAGGAGGAGCCTAGCTTCACTCGAATTAGTGCTTAGTTCCTCTAACCTAGACACATTGCGGGCATAACCAGATGAAGTACGAGAGAAACAAAGTACAGAACGTTTTCTGGTCTGCTTCTGGCCGTCATTCATTGCTCCAAAATTATGGCCTGCTTTAAAAGGGGTCTGGTTTGGTTTCCTTGGATGTACTTCGCCTTAGTTCTCTATACTACCGCGTCTGACCACTGTTCGCACTGAGCGTTTTATACAAACGATAATAAATGTCTTTTCGTTTTCTTTGTAGTCAGTAGATACATAGCTGCCTAAACCCTAGACAGAGTAAGTTCCGCAGTGTGCTTTTGTCTCTTTGCTCACATAACGTAGCAATATTTTCTTCAAACAATTACAGCACTAAGATTTGAGAGCCATGGAGTTGAGCAGCATTAGAGACGTCATTTCACTCCCACAGATTTCAGCATTCAGGGGCCATATCACCCACTGTTGTTACATTTTAGGTTTGTAATGGAAATTAATTGAAGGACATTTCTTTAACCTTCAGGACTGTGTGCACTCAAAACAGCAAGAGATCTCAGCATTTCCCCAGTTTCTAGATGAGAGTTTCTATATCACTTAATTGCTACGAAGCTACCACTGTATTTCGCCGTAAATTGGATGAAATTGCTGAAAAATTGCTGTTATAGTTCCAGTTAAAATCAACTGGTAAATACCAAGAGGCTCCCGGCCAGGCAAGTTGTTCTTGTACTGTGCTGATTAATCGCTGAAATTCTGAATTGCAGCATATAGAATGTTTTGAAAGTCGATATCTTCAATTCCAAGGCTAGACGCCGCGATTCCTATGGCAAGAATGTAAATGTTCGATGGCGTAATCTTTTTATTGTGGGTCACCGTATTTTATGCATGCCTTTATCATTAAGCTACAATTGGTCGCAATATGAATGCATTGTGCAGCAATAACCTATAAGCTCCGACGAACTCAGAACAGAGATATAAATGTTGTCATTACAGACCTTAATCCAAATGGCCGCTCTAATGAGGCGAAAATCTCATTAGAAAGCGCAAATAGGCAAGGAAAGCTCTTAAGCAGATCTGTGATTCACGCGCGAATTGGACGGGTAAATACGTGAGAAAACAGTGCCGACTGCATTCCTGAAGTATATATCGGCGTGTTCTTCTCATGGTTGCCTTGACAGCAATAAAATCTCATGCTTCATTTTGTAGCAGGAAACATTTTTTTTAAAGGGTTTAAAAGATTATTGGCGGGCAAATAAAATTTTGTGTCCAAAAGCAGTATTCTCTGCCCGTGTTTTGCGCTCTGGCTTCTAAAAAGAGCAACCGGCCACCTGGCCTACGTTCACAACATTTTTGACGGTTTGTGGGGTTCAATATCCCAAACCAATTTAAGCTATGACAGAAGCCGCAATTGAAGGCTCAGGCAATTTCGACCGCCTTACGTTTTTGAACGTACTCTGATATTGCGCCGCACAAGGGTGCCTTGCATTTTTCCCTCATTAAAGACGGCTGTAAGTATAAAACGAAGTTTCCCTCTTGTTAAAGCAAATGCTCAAAGTAAAAAAAAGTGATGTACTAGATCTCTGATTTCTTTTTCTGTTAGTGGGTTGTGTCAAACGTGCACAATCAGTGAAACAGAATAAATCTAGTGGGGTCCAATGCTACTCAACAGAATATCGAGGATAACTCTGTTGATTTAAGACACAATACTGGTTTCAGTGTTTGATCTGTTGATTTCTTTCCCCTCTAACGATTACGAACACAACCTTCAGATTGCTCTTGTAAAATGCCGCGGTTTCTACATTTATTGCGGCACCTGGGTGATTATCAGATCTAGCGCCGCGTTCCAATGTGCGGGTAGGCATGTTTCCATGAAAGACCATCATGAAGCCAAATCTGCGTGCAATACGTCTGGAATCGTCGTCTGTGGTGCTATAGTAACTCGAAAAAGATATTGGTTGTAGACGGTGCAGCGTCCCTGCAGTAGCATCGACGTGTGCGGCCCCGCAGCAGAATTACTTCTGTCAAATGAAAGGATATACAGAAAAGCTATTCCGTCAGACAGCACATGCGGACGTTCCTTGTTAGGTGGCCATCCAACTGCGGCTGACGACAACCTTGTCTGGACTGTCGGATCTTAGCTGGCCAACACGGCCTCCCACTGCTTGAGAGCAGGATCACGAATAATAGCCGTTGTCGGCGGCGGTTTGCTGCACTCATATAAAAATGGTCATAGGTTGCCAGCTCTTGACAATGTTTACACTTTGGTGGAATCGCCTCCTGGTATATTTTGCTCTATAATGTAGAGATTCAGGAAAGGTCTAGTTTATAACCTTCTCCAGACGCATTCTTGTGCCTTAATAAACTGCTTGTTCGGGGGTCTATCACTGCTCCGCTCATGTTTATAAGGATTTGTGATGTTATGAAAGGACACCAGCCCATCTGTCGCGGACCTCCTCGGAACAACCGGCTCACCTGCTTAGCTGACAAAACCTCTGGGTTCATGTGAGCCGCCTGTTTCCCAGGGTTACCAAATAGCACCGGTTTCCAAATAATTTCCGTGTCCCTAGGGCATCATCCCGTGGCATAATAAAGTGCCACTGTGACAGATATTCAGACCTCGCCCAGCTTAGAATGGCCGTTTTTCTGATCGCTGAAAATCAGGTAAAAGGTTAGTATTAGATATAGCTATTACTTTGGGCACCTCGTCTGCAGTTTCTGGGTAAGGTTTTGCCTGTACCAGATATGACCGAGTATCCCCATCTCTCCACCACCACAACTGCTAATTCGTCTTTCTCCTTAACTCTGCGACATCTACATAGTCGGCCAGTTGTACTTCCCATACTTAGCATGCAACGCGCTTACTGCGGCCCTCATAATATAGTGGATGCATATTCCTGGGCAACGGCTTTATGTACAAGCTTTGTGCATTTCCCGAATACCCTTAACTATACAAGTCCCTGGCTCGAGCCTCAACTTCCATGCCTATCCTCTCCAATATGTCCCTTCAACTTTTGTTTTCGAAAGCCTACAGAGTGACATCAAGTGCACCTCACGCGTTTTTTTAGGGTGTTTAGCACCTCTTTACCATCAACCTTTCGGTAGATGCGTTGTTAGGCAAAGCAAAATCCGCTTTATAGGCCATACTAATCACAGCAGGCACCTAGTTGTTCTCCGTCGCATCCATATTCATATAAGGCGCCACGTAAACTATAGTCAGATCACGAACGCCTGCGCCGGCTGACAAATCCTTTTCCCCTAACATGATCTTACGACTGGTGATACTCCCAGTCAACAACATCGTAGTATTCAACATTTTCCTAAACTCCTAAGGTCTTACTCTTCTTCCTGTTTGTCTGCAAATGCATGCCAAGAAATCCTGATCGCCTAAATCTCAGCGACCGGCAAACTCCCCATCTTTGCTTCTATCGATGGTGGCAGCACATAGGACCTCGCGTGTGTCCCTAACCATAAAAACTCGGAATTGGACTCAGAGGACGAAAGTCCTTCCTCTCCTGCTAGCTCTTCCATCACATCGACAGCCTCGTGTAGCGTATTCTTGAGTTGTCTGTCGCTACTCCTGGTCACCCACGCGTAACGTCGTCTGCGTATAATGTGTGTTTCTATCCGGGTATTCCTTTCAACCATTGGCGGTGTCTCAATCAAAGCTTAATTAAAGAGGACCACAGATAAATCAACTCTTGCGGTGTCCCCTTGCTTCCCAAATGGGAGGAATCTAATCTCACTTCCCCGACCGCAATCTCCGCAGTCCCGCCCTCCAAAAATAGTCTGATGTACTGGAACGTTCTACCTCCCCCCCCCTTGCTTTAGTATCGTGGGTCCCTCGATATTGGCTTATATGCAACAATATCAAAAGCCTTAGTTAAGTCCAGCTGCAATATAGGTTTGGTGCCATGCCGCAAACGGGATCAACCACGTCCTTTTTAATCGGTATCATGACGTCCTGCGTCGAAAAATTGGCCCTCAAGCAGGTCATCGCTGCAGTTATCAACTGCTTCTCCTCCACTCAAGCCTGGAACCTGTTTACGACCATGTGCTTCTTCAGCTTGCCCATTCTTCAGCTTGCGAGTTAACTCTTGTCCGTGTCTTACTTCCTTCCGTCCTTCGTGTACCTTCGCGCTATTTTCCATCATGAATATTCTTCCCCCCAAACGTTATCCGTGTTGCCTTCTACTTGCCCAAAAACTCACGCATCCAAACTTTTCAAGCCTTCGTCTCCCTTCAGGTGTTCCGCCCGAACTTCCTCCATCGGACATGCGTTGTAGCACCTCCATCGCCGTTTAGCGAAGGGGAAGAAAAGGGGCATCCCAGGTGTGCTAGTCGCCACGGAGAAGTCAGGACGAGGGTAACGGCATCCCCTCTTAAGCGTGCGCGGTCGCAGCAGTTCCGCTTAATAACTCGACATCCGATGATGAGCATTTGATCAGTGTCGCCTCTTAAATGACACTGATCGAACACTGTGCTCTCATGACCCGATGTTGCGTGAATAACTGGAGCTGCTGCGGTAGTACGTTCTTGCGAAGGGATGCTATTACAATCCTAGTCAACTCTCTACGACGACACGCACATCTGGGATACTTCCTTTCCTCCCCTGCGAAACGCGGCGTCGATGGCGCTGCACGCACCTGCCAGAGCTCTCTTCGGCACGCGTTCATGATACGTGAGTAGAAATGCCTGTGGCTCATTAGAGGCCGAATTGCGCAGCCAGATATCATCGGCAGACACTCACCGGAGGGTTTATGATAGGAATAGAACTACCCCTACCCCTAACTATGCTGTCTCTAGATTGAATGTGTGTCACTTGAGTCGCGCATTTATCTTCGTGCGTGCGAAAGTACCAGGTGAAAAGCACATGGCAATGTTGATTAGTGAAAACTCGAGATCGCGCTTGGTCTTCGTTATAAGGAGGGTAACATTATGAAGAAAACGTTCAGCTTACAGCAAAAAGCCAAACGTGGTTAGCTCGTCTCATGATGTCTGGCCTACGCGACAGTACGTACAGAAAGCAATTTTGGTGTTCTCCGGTGGGTTGTTTATTGCTGAATATTCATGCTGCTCGATGTAGGTATCTTTGTGTGCCAGTATATGTCGGTCTCTCCTGACTAATTTGTCAAAATCAACATCCTTTCAGGATGCCTTCCACAAACCCCTGTTATTCTATTACTTCTCCTCCTATTCCGGTGCTCTAACGTGCGCAGAGTATTGATGCAAGATGTAGGGAAAGAGGAATTTCATTTAGTGACATTGCGGTAACCCTTCCCTTTTCGCAGTAAAACCAAGAATGTAAAATATTTTCCGAAGGCAACTACAACAAGAAAATCATTTTAGTGCGTAGCACTACTATCCGCAATCACGGATTTCCCCCATGTCCGAAGCCGTTCATTCTCTCTGTCTTCATGAACTTGTTGTGGCGAAACAGAGGTTGGCGTCGCGCGGTTAAGCATCAAGGAGGCGGAGCGGCCGCACAGCTGCAGGAGAGGTCGCTCTCCCTCTTTTTCTCTCAGTTCGTCTCTCCGTGAACTTGGAGAGGAGAGGAGAAAAAGAAATTGGCGGAGCGGCCGTACAGACAGTTAGACAGTGGGCGTTTCAAATTTACGGACGCTGCGGCCGCCCCCGGGCAGCGTTCTAGAAGCGTGATTCACTCCGGGCCGAGCAGTCGTGTGTCGCTCGCGCGTCCTCAACTTCGGCATCTCTCCCTTCGCATCAGTCACTCCTCAGCCTTCACGGACAGGCGACGTGTATTCACGGTGCTTCCTGGACTTCGGCAAGGAGCCGGCCGCCGCCTCTGCTTACCTCTGCGCATTAACTTGCACTCGCCTTCAAGCTCAATTCCCTGCTCTTGGATTACCTTTCTTCGTCTGGAAACCTCCTTTCACTGCTCGAAATGTGTTGCTGCCGAAACTCTAGAGCATGCGTTTTGCCCATAAGCTACGTGTTCCTCAAATCTCTCTTTCTCTCCCGCTATGACCCCTGCCCTCCCCTTTCGGGCGCACAGCAATGCATTCCAAAGAGGGATAAAATAAACTGTGCCTATTCCTTCAGTTGTAATAGGAACCACCGAAGATGTTTTAAGGATGTTTTAGGTGCCTTTGTTCTGTATTTTCTCTTTATTTCCCACCCTGTAACAGCCCGTGATGGCTTACAGTATTGTAAATAAATAAATAACTAAATAAAAACAGAGAACGTGGCTATGTCACGCGTTTCCTTCACGTCACAATTGATAAAGCCCGGCCGTCTGGTACTGCGGCGCGGGTCCGCGGTGCTCAACGTGCCGAAGTACAACTGTTACGAGGACATCGGGAACGTGCGTCTACTGATTCGAATAGTGTAGTTAGGGTGCGCATAGAGCCCAGAAGCACAATTAATATCAAAGCAACACGAAAGCGTCAAATGCACGAAAACGATAGCAGGGATAAGCAGTGTTACGCTCCTTCTTCGCATTTGATTAACCATGGATATGTAATCTTTTTGAGCTCTAAAACTATTATTGTCCGGAAGAGGTGACACCGGAGCTCCGGTATCGCTCGCAGGCGTCCAGAGAGCCCGATGTCACCCTTAGGGCCAGGGGTTTGTAGACGAAGCGGTTTGCCGCTTCGGTTGCCAGATGGATATATATTGGCCTGTGTCGCCGGGTCTTCGCTATGAGGCGCGGTCTCCCATGCTTTCCGCAATCATAAAGCAGATAACATGTCACATGAGCTCTAAACCCCAGGCCTCACTTGAGTGGTGGTTTTACATCTCAGTCACCACTAGCCGGAGGTACTGCCTCCAAGAAGATGCAAGTCGGTGAATGGCGAGCAGTTCACCTTAACAATATATAGGGCACTTAGCTTTTTATTTCATTGGCAGAGCAGCGAATATCTGCACTACACTTTGAGATCAAGCATAGATCATAGACATTTATTTAGGTTATTTAAATTTCGCTCGTTATAGAAATGAATTAATCAGTTACGGTTAATATTTCATCCTATACTTTCTCGAGGTGCTAATTATGTCACAGCTTTAAAGCCTCCATTCACTAGAAAATTTGTCGTTGCCGGCTTTACATTTTTCGGAGCGAAAAATCAAGCCCGTGAATCTAGCAAGAAGGCAAATTACCGGTAACATGACGAAGTACTGTGTTGTCGGTGGATTGTCCCAAATTACGCGTTCATATGACATGGCAGGAGCTGAAACCCGTGCTTCTATTTTCATTTCGTGTGCAACACGCAAATCGAAACTTCTAGAACGACGAGGTGTTCGTAAGATGCGCTATAATTTGGCCCCGCAGTAATGTGTATAAAGCATGGTTAAAGCGGGTATTTATTGATATATCATCATCATCATCATCATCATCATCAGCAGCAGCAGCAGCAGCAGCAGCCTGACTATGCCCACTGCAGGGCGAAGGCCTCTCCCATATTCCTCCAATTAGCCCTGTTCTGTGCAATCTGCATCCACGTGACCCCTGCGAACTTCCTAACCTCATCCGCCCACCTAACTTTCTGCCTCCCCCTGCTACGCTTTCCTTCCCTTAGAATCCTGTTTGTTACCCTAAGTGACCATCTGTTATCCTCTCTTCGCACAATATGTCCTGCCCATGCCCATTTCTTCTTAATTTCCACTACAATATCAGTAACTTGAGTTATTTCTCTGACCCACTCTGCACGCTTCCTATCTCTTCATGTTACCCCTACCATTTTTCGTTCCATAGCCCTCTGGGTTATCCTACACTTAAGTAGGACCCTCTTGGTTAGCCTCCACGCTTCAGCCCCGAAGGTGAATACAGGTAAGATGCAACTCTTGTATACTTTCCTCTTGAGCGATACCGGTAAGCTGCTAGTCATAATCTGCGAGTGCTTGCCATATTGCGCTCCATCCCAATCTTATTCTTCTTGTTATTTCATTTTCATGGTCCGGATCTGCGGTTACTACCTGTCCTAAGTAGACATATTCGCCTACTACTTCCAGTACCTCGCTACCTAACGTAAACTGCGGTTCCTTCTCGAGGCTGTTGAACATTACATTAGTCTTCTGCATATTGATTTTTAAGCCTACCTTTCTAGTTTTCCTGTCTAGGTCATCAATCATTATTTGCAGTTCATCCCCCGAGTTGCTTAGCAAGGCAATGTCATCAGCGAATCGCAGATAACTGAGGTATTCTTCACCTACCCTTATCCCTAACTGCTCTCATTCCAAGTCTGAATACTTCCTCTAAGCAAGCTGTGAATAGTACTGGGGAGATCGTGTCTCCTTGCCTAACACCTTTCTTTATGGGAATTTTGTTACTTTCTTTATGCAGAACTATGGTTGCTGTCCAGTCCTTATATATATCTTCTAGCACTTTCACGTACGGCTCGTCTACCGCATGATTTCGCAATGCCTGCATCACCGCCAAATTTTTAACTGAGTCAAATGCTTTTTCGTAATCAATGAATGCTATGTATAAGGGCTGGTTATATTCCGAGCATTTTTCTATCACCTGGTTGATGGTATGGATATGATCGATAGTAGAGTACCGTTTCCGAAAACCTGCTTTATCCTTTGCTTGATTGCAGTCTAAGGTTGTCCTGATTCTATTAGCGATAACCTTAGTAAACACCTTATACGTAACAGACAGTAAGCTTATTGGTCTGTAATTTTTAAGGTCCTTAGAGTCCCCTTTCTTATGAATGAGGATAATGTTTGCATTCTTCCATGGTTCCGGTACCGTCGATGACACCAGGCACCGCGTATACAAGGTGGCCAGTTTCTCTAGCACGATATCCCCCCGTCTTTTAACAAATCTGTAGTTATCTGATCCTCTCCAGCTGATATATAGGCCTAATATTGATATATAGTCGTAGTGATTTTTCGCATAACTAAGTAGCCAAGGACTGTACGCTAATAAATATGCGTTAGATGACAGAACCATAAATTAGGGGTTTGGAGATTAAGTGAAGCCCCGCCGGGCTGGTGCAATGGTAAGACGCCCGACTACTGAGCCGGAGCACCGGGTTTGAACCCGACCTCTGCGGCTGCGCTTCGATGGAGGCGAAACGAAGTGGCGCCCGTGTGCTGTGCGATATCAGCTCAGGTTAAAGATCCCCAGGTGGTCGAAATTACTCCTTAGCCCTCCAATATGGCTCCCTGTCCTCTAGTTCTACTTTCATTCCCAACTTCCTCCCTTCCATTATAGCGCTGTTCAGGTGTCCACAGAGCAAGTGTGACATATACGGCCCCTTTCTCTTCCTCTGAAATTGTTATTATATTGCCGCATAGAAGACGACGCCAAATATGATGACTGGTCCCACAAGCGCGAGCCTGGAGGAGAAGGAAGTTGGAGCGCAAGACTCGTCCAGGTTGATTATTAAACCCGTCCTATCTTTGGGTCCTCCTTGGCGTTCTATCGAGACGTGACACTGGTGGAGCGCGCTGGGGTATGCATAAGACTCCTTCCGGCAGTCCACAGCGAATCCCAGACATCGACACGCCTGTACATCGCGCTAGCCGCCGCCTTCTAGGCCTAGCCCCGGAGTACAACTATCTGCCAAGCCGCTCTTCAAATGACCAAGTCCATCAGGTCTCCCAAGCCATGGCACATCCCTACCCTACGCCGGTGACTCTTCAGAACACCAAGGTGTCAGAGTGCTTTCGCGGGGAAGCGTTTGAAGATGTCGAGGACTGGCTTGACCAGTTTGAGCGTGTGGCCAAGATTAATCAGTGGAGCGAAGATCACAAGCTTTGCAATGTTTATTTTTCCCTTCAGGATAATGCTAGAACGTGTTTTGAAAACCACGAGGCCAGCTTATCCACATGGAACGACTTCCGCCGCCAGCTTGTGGACACCTTTGCGAGAACTGATTGACGTGACAATGCGCTGCGCCTGCTTGAAGTGCGTGTCCAGAAGCCGAATGAGAGCGTGGCTATGTTTGCGGAAGACATGGCTCGCCTTTTTCGCCGTGCCGACCCTGATATGAGTGAGCCAAAGAAGTTACGGCATCTCATGCACGGTGTCAAAGAACAGGTGTTTGCCGGCTTAGTACGCAACCCACCTAAAACCGTGAGTGAGTTCATTAAGGACGCTACGGCTATAGAGCGAGCCCTCCAAGATCGGTGCCGCCAGTACAGCAGCGGTGCTGACTGCAACAGATCAGACCACTCTTCGAGACATGATTAGAGAAATTGTCCTTGAGGAGTTGCAGCGAATTACGGTTACGAAAGCTCAATCGTCAGAGGCCCTCGTGCAGGCTGTAAGGAATGAAATTCGGTGCTCCCTATCACCGTCTGCCCAGTGCAACGAGTTTCATCCAGTCGACAACGCGGCAGCCAATTCCGAACCACCATACCGCGTTCCACAACCGGTCAACTACACGGCCAACATTCCTGCACCTTATCACGAGCCGCAATCTGAGAGCTACGCCGCGGACGTCGCCCGCCTCCAGACCACGCCCCACCGAGCTCACCAAGCCGTCTGGAGACGCGATTCTTCCAGGGGCCTCAGTGGGCGCCTTCCAGGCGCTCTCAACCACGCCGAACGGACAGGTGGCGCAGTTATGACAGCCGGCCACTCTGTTTCTACCGCGGACAGCCTGGCCACGTATATCGGTACTGCCGCTACCGCGAAGAGGGGCAGGCCTTTCCGTCTGCTTCTGCTCGCCGCCGCTTCGACGCTGACACTGCCCAAACCGAGGACGGCCTTCCGGTCAGCAGGGAAACCGAATCCCCGGGCTTCCGCC
Organism: Amblyomma maculatum; assembly: GCF_055883805.1. NCBI lineage: Eukaryota > Metazoa > Arthropoda > Arachnida > Ixodida > Ixodidae > Amblyomma > Amblyomma maculatum. The sequence goes on along the minus strand of NC_139354.1, from coordinate 122,205,417 downwards.
GCCGCTCCTCCCCATCGCCACTGCGTTATTCTCCGCTGATGCGTCGTGGCAATGCTGACGTTGGCGGACGGCGGTCCCCTAGCCCTCACCGGGGAAACTAACAGCCGCAACCTCGCGAGGGGAGGTTGCACACAGTCTAAAAGTGTCAAAACCCTCACCACCGCCGCAACTGCCGACAGCCCGTGCTTCTGACGCTGCCGTTAGTATTGACATTGCCGCACTACCGCCGAAAATGCCGATTGCATTACTACCACCGAAAATGCCACACCAGATGAGCAGCCCCGACGACGAAGCTGACACCGCTGACTTTGCCGCACTTCCGCCGAAAATGCCGAAAGAGACGAGCAACCCAGGTAGCGTTGTTAGCGCTGACCTCGCCGTTTCCATTGATGGGCTGGAGGTACATGCTCTGGTGGATACCGGGGCGGATTTTTCAATTATTAGCCAGAAACTGGCTGACACGCTGCGCAAAGTAAAAACCGAATGGACTGGGCCAGTAATAAGAAGTGCTGGGGGCCAGTTACTGGCACCGACAGGGAAGTGCACTGCCCGAATAGGAATAGGAAACGCGGTGTTTGTTGGCAGCTTGATTATTTTCCCTGACTGTTGCAAAGATCTCATCTTGGGCATGGACTTTCTGCGTCTTCATGGGGCTGTAATCAGCATTCGTGACAGCGTCGTTGCGTTCACCAACAATCATGAAGACCTTGGTTATGCGGAAGTACCACTGATGCCCTTACGCGTCGCCAATGAGACAGCGACATTACCTCCGCGATCATGCTCTCTTGTTGAAGTGAAGTGCGACATGGCGCATACCGGCGATGGTATCGCCGAAAGGGCAGTCGCCTTGATACTAAGCCGAGGTGTTTCTATAGCTCAAGGTCTAGTCAACTTGACCAATGGACAGACCGAAGTGCTGCTGACAAACTTCAGCGACGAGCGTCAGCAAATTCCGAAAGGCACAACTGGGGCCTTTTTCGACAGCCTCCCAAATGCGCAGCACTGCTTCTCACTGCAACAGGAAGGATCAATGTGCAAGACGCCCGTAACCATCGTCGAGGTGAGTCCAAATTTGTCTTCTTCAGAACGGGACTGTCTTTTGGACGTCACAGATCAATTTCGAGACTGCTTTACTTCCGAATCGCGGATCGGCCAAACGCCTTTGACAAAACATCGAATCATGACGGATTTATTTATTTATTTACACATACTGCAGCCTCGATGAGGCTATGGCAGGAGTGGGCAAACAAAGCAAACTGTACCAAGCAAATACAAACATATATATATATATATATATATATATATATATATATATATATATATATATATATATATATATATATATATATATATATATATATATATATATATATATATATATATATAAAGGCATTGGGAAGCAATGGCAGTCAAGAATTGTTCAATTGGTAGCGAGCGGACGTGTCCAGGCAGCGAATTCCAGAGTTCAATGGTGAGAGGAAAGAAGCTATGTTTGAATGTCTCAGTGCGGGAAAAGAAAGGGATGAGATTTAGGCTATGGGAACTTCTAGTTATGGAAGGCTTGCTAATGTTCAAATAATTATTTAGTGATAGAAGGCGCTGAGAGTGAACCAGTATGTGCAAAAACTTCAAACATTCTATTTGACGGCGAGATGATAGGGTTGTGAGAACTAAATCTGTATTATGGGAAGAAGGGGAAAAATCGCGGCCGTAGTTGTGAAAGATGACTCGGTTCGCCCGATTCGACAAAATCCTTACCGTGTAGCTCCGAAAAAACGTGCAGCCATTCAGCGCCAGGTGGCCTGAATGCTTAGAGATGACGTTATCCAGCCGTCACAGAGCCCCTGGGCTTCCCCCGTGGTACTTGTTAAAAAGAAGGACGGCAGCTTACGATTTTGCATAGATTACCGCAAGCTCAACCAAGTAACTAAAAAAGACGTGTACCCTCTTCCTCGCATCGACGATTTCCTTTATCGCCTACGAAATGCACGTTACTTCTCATCAATGGACTTGAAAAGTGGATATTGGCAGATAGAAGTAGACGAGAGAGATCGGGAGAAGACGGCATTCGTCGCTCCCGACGGATTGTACGAGTTTAAGGTTCTTCCGTTCGGTTTATGCTCAGCACCAGCAACATTTCAGAGGTTGATGGATACTGTGTTCTCGGGACTTAAGTGGCAAACATGCCTGGTGTATCTTGACGACGTGATTATGTTTTCGGCCACATTTGAAGAGCATCTACGCCGTTTGCTAGCTGTATTTCAGGCCATACGATCTGCGGGCCTCACACTAAAACTCGAGAAGTGCCACTTCGGGTACGAGGAGCTGCAATTCTTAGGTCACGTCGTTAGCCAAGAAGGTGTCCGGCCTGATCCTGAAAAGCTCTCCGCAGTCGCCAAGTTCCCGACACCTGCGGACAAAAAGACATTGCGGCGTTTCCTGGGTCTTTGCGCCTTTTACCGCCGGTTTATTGCTGGATTCTCACGAATTGCCTGGCCATTAACTTCGCTGACGCGTGACAACGCTGTCTTTCACTGGCGTGAAGAACAGGAACAAGCGTTTAATGAGCTGCGGAGACGTTTACAGACACCCCTGTCCTGGCGCACTTTGATGACGATGCCCCTACACTGCTTCATACGGATGCCAGCAACGTGGGCTTAAGTTCTGTGCTGGTGCAGCACCAGGATGGTGTGGAAAAAGTAATTGCTTACGCCAGCAGGACCCTATCTAAAGCAGAAGCGAACTACTCGGCAACCGAAAAATAATGCCTTGCAGTGGTATGGGCGGTTATGAAGTTCCGCCCTTATTTGTACGCTCGCCCCTTTCAAGTAGTTAGCGACCATCACTCGCTCTGTTGGGTGACGAATCTAAAGGACCCTTCAGGGAGACTCGCGCGTTGGAGCCTTCGATTACAAGAATTCGACATGGCAGTTATTTACAAATCTGGAAAAAAGCACATGGATGCTGACTGCCTTTCGCGAGCGCCGGTCGAACCTTCCACTATGACCGATGAAGACACTGCGTTTTTAGGTGTCATAGATGACGCAACGCTTTCCCAACAGCAGCGAGAAGACCAGGAATTGCTCCCTCTTATTGATTTCTTGGAAAAACGAACTACCGTTGTGCCTAAGATTTTCACCCGAGTAAACTCTTCATTCTTTATTCGCAACAGCGTACTTTACAAGAAGAACTTCCGCCCTGGGGGAAATGGTCATCTAATCGTCGTCCCATCTGCTCTCCGCAGTGAAGTTTTGCAAGCGTGTCACGACGAGCCAACCACCGGTCACCTAGGCTACGCCCGCACGTTGGCTAGAGTCCAGCACGGATACTACTGGCCAAAACTGCCTGCGACAGTGAAACATTATGTACGTACTTGCATAGACTGCCAGCGCCGTAAATCACCCCCTGTAAAACCAGCTGGCCTACTCCATCCTCTTCAAGTGCCAACAACACCTTTTAAGCAATTCGGCATGGACCTCCTGGGACCATTTCCGACGTCGACAGCCGGAAATAAATGGATAATTGTCGCCACCGATTATCTAACCCGCTACGCGGAGACCAAGGCTCTGCCAAGGGGTACCGCCGCCGAAGCAGCTCGGTTATTCGTGGAGAACATAGTCCTGAGGCATGGCGCTCCGGCGCTCATTATAACTGACCGGGGAACTGCATTTACGGCCGAACTTTTGGAGATCGTTCTCCGCCTCAGTGGTACCTGTCACCGTAAAACTACAGCCTATCACCCCCAAACCAATGGGTTGACGGAACGCCTCAATAAAACCATCGCAGACATGCTTTGCATGTACGTGGACGTGAACCACAAGAATTGGGACGAAATTCTTCCCTACGTCACGTTCGCCTACAAAACGGCACGCCAAGACACCACTCGTATGACACCATTCAGCCTCCTTCACGGGCGACCAGTAACAACTATGCTGGATGCAATGTTGCTCCCGAATGCCGACACCGACGATCTCGATCAGGACGCCGAGGAAATCGCTCAGCGTGCAGAGGAAGCCCGCCAACTAGCGCGTGTGCGGATCAAGAATCAGCAAGAGCATGATGCACGACGCTACAATCATAGACGCCGACATGTCATGTACGAACCTGGCGACAATGTGTGGGTCTGGACGCCTATTCGCCGCCGTGGACTCTCCGAAAAACTATTGCGGCGATATTTCGGGCCATATGTTGTTCAGCGACGTTTAACCGATGTCACTTATGAGGTGGTGCCAGACGGGGTGTCGACCTCAAAGCGACGCCAGCACCAAGCTGACGTCGTCCACGTTGTACGCATGAAGCCGTACAACTCGAACTGACCTTGACCTCCTACTCCCTTTTATGCTCATCGGGACGATGCTTCCTGAGGAGGGGGGCAAATGCCGCATAGAAGACGACGCCAAAGAGGATGACTGGTCCCACAAGCGCGAGCCTGGAGGAGAAGGAAGTTGGAGCGCAAGACTCGTCCAGGTTGATTATTAAACCCGTCCTATCTTTGGGTCCTCTTTGGCGTTCTGTCGAGACGTGACAATATTATTATTATTAAGCGAATAGCAAGATAGATATACGAGACGGCGGATCTGCAAAAAAAGTCGAAGGCAGGAGAAATTAAAGCTAAAACATCATGCAATTAAGAACGCGTTTTGATTGTTTCCCCATGTGCTCTTGCAGAGCTTTTTGCTGTGGCTAGTGTGTACACAATATTTTTATTCATACAAGTCAATTATATCATGTACTGAATCGCTGACTTGTTTGAAAGCACTGAAGAGGGTAAGTACAGAAGTACAGAAAGTACAGAAGAGGGCAAATTTAATGCACACGAGAACACAGTAAAATCATCTCTAATCTTTGGGAACGTTTTAGAAAGAGATTAAATTAATATATTCCTTCCCTGCGGTCTTCCTGTAACATTTCTGCAAAACATAGGAATACCCACCACCTTCATTTCACAGTCTCAATATACCTCACATTTTTTTCTCTGCAATAAAGTACATTTATTTATGAGAGAGAATTTCTGAATTTGCCAATATAGCTACTTTGAAAGGCATTGAACGCTTGCTAACCACAAATGTTTTTAAGGCATAGGGCAATATTGTTTGAAAACAATTGACGATATATTACTTATGATGAAGAATGGAATCCGAGCAACATGGATCATCACCCCTTCACTTTTCATTAGCATTTTTTTATTGCTCTCATAACACGGAGAGGACGAGTACCCACTACACCTCTCTATCGATGTGCGATGTCTTTATGAAGGCCAACATGCTGTGTGAGTAAATAAACTGGATCCTGCATGCATTTTTGATGAACACAAGGTACATACTCTTGCTGCTTGTATTAACAGCAAGTTCGAAAGCAAGATATCGGAGCTGTTTTTTGTTCGCCGGCAACATTGGCACATTCTATATTGCGAACAACGGCAGGTGGTGTGGTGAACTTTTCACATGTTTGGATTAGAGAAACAAAACCGAAGAGAGAACGATACGTCAAAAGTACCTTCACGAAATAAGTTAAGTAAACAAGTGTTCCTAATCTCCGTATACGGCAGCGCATGCTAGCCTAAATATATTCATAGGTTCAAGCTGATGAAACGTTTCCTGTACATTTATATATTGTACATAAATGCCAATGTTCTAACTTTATATGTGAAGGTGCATTTCTTTAGAAATCGAAACAAGCTTTGGCAAGAAGTCTAACACTCTGCAATAGTGATGCTGCGCAAGTGTCGCTCTTCAGATGAGTGCCTTCTGCGGAGTTGGCTCAAACAATATGCGCATTTTTCAAACTGTGTTGTTTTATAGCGACAGTCATCTCACCCTTTCATGCAGGATCACCCTTTCATGCAGTCTACAACTTTCATGCTGGGCTAAGGCGATCGAAGCGCAGCTGCATTCCTCCTATGCGCTGCTCTACTCGCTAGCAAACGATATTTTTCTCAGACTAGTATCACGCGTATCTGTGCTTTCTCACTAAAATACCAATGCTTTTTTTTTTCTATACATCTAGAAACAATTTTAAATCATAGCCGAATAACCATTCGGCTTTAAACCACTCTACGCGTCTGTTGCCATGACGTCCTTACATCGCCTGTCTTTTTCGCATATTCGATAACACAAAATACACAGACATTTTACAGCAGTACTGTTTACAAACTCCGAAAGAGAGACAGTGAGCACAAGCGATTGGTGTTCTACACTGGAATGAGCTTCTCGCTTCATTTACAGTGAGTGCGTGTTAAAAGAATACGAGGCTCAAGCGCACTATTTAATACATGTATACAGCATACTGTTACTGCATTGCCACTCTCGGGGTGCAATATTACGCACTCACGCTATTCTCCGCCTTTTACTGCACTCACCACGGCGTACAGAATATTTAGGTAGTGTCGAAACGCAATAGACGCCGTATTCTTGTGTAAGCATGGCATTATCACTTTGCTGATAGAGTAAAAAATAAATTTGTGTTCGCGCTGCGCTTGGGCAACTCAGGCACATTTGCGCGACTTTGTTTAAGTGTGGTCCTTCGTAGAAGTCAGATAGTGTTGCGTATAATATGGTACATTATGGGTGCATGCTAAAGATGAATTGCCAACAGCAATTAAACTGAAAGCCGAGGTTCCAGCTCACTGATTCCATTTGGCGTAACTACTGCTAGATCGGCGCTCATTTTTACTTTCTGTCTAAGACATTTTGCCTCACTTGGTGGCCTCTGAAATTGTGCATTGCACTTTTCGTTCCGAAGTTGTTGCAAATGCACACGTTCTTTTTCTGAAAGTCAGAAATGGGGCAAGTTTTTTATAAATTCATTTTTACTTGAACTCCCAGCCATAAAATGTCCCTCCCACTCAAGCAATTTTATTTTAATCGCAGGTGTTCGCAGATTTTCCTTTCTCTAGAGTTTAAGGTCGACGGTTCTACTGTCGCATCTTGCAGGATTTCGAGGAGACCCTCTCTGGTCACTGACCTCGGCACATTGCCAAAAAGTGTGAAACACAAGGTTCCGCCGACATATCAAAAATTTCGTGTAACAAATTACCAAGCAATATAAATAAAGGTCAAGTTTGCAATAACGTAGAAAGACAGGCGTGACGACATCGTTTTCTTTTTTTCTAAATGACGTGCATATAGCGTTGGAAACGTGATCCGGCTCGAATAAAGTTGACTGACGGACACTCTCAAAGAATGGGGGCTGACCCCAGTTGAAATTTTTAGGAGGCAGCAATGAAGTTATTTTGGACGATGTATGGGATACAGGCAGCGATCGTGATGCGAGATATTACCGTACTCTACGCTCCGCATATCTGCTGGTAGACAGCGGTGTCCTATTAGTAGATGAAGCGATATATTCACCAGCACGTTGCGCAAAATCAGGTCAGCCACTCGAGCAGCGTGTGGTGGGGCCAACAAGACTGCCACTGTATCGAGTTGCATTCTAAATATATTTTCTGACTATGCGCACGCCGCTCTCCCAATGGCTAGATGTTTTATAGTTGCCGCTCAAATTTTTTTTTTGAATTTCGACCTCTTTCTTCATATATTTCAAATCAGCGCCGTGATGTAGCTCTCTGTTTAATTTTGCAAATATAATTGTGACGTAATGAGCCCTCTGTTTCATATTTCATATCTACGATTTTCTCCGGGAGCAATTTCAATCATAAGATTTTAATAGTATGACAAGCATAATGATACCGTAATTATCTGTGCATTGATTGCTGTGAGATGCATACTCATTTCCTTCTTCAAAAGCCTTTTATTGAAACCTCTAGCATGAGCTCATTTTAGTATTTACGACTGCTGCATTCTCAGCCATATATGACGCTAATTGTGTTGAAATATAACACTGCATTCTTTCTTCCATCGCAAATAATGTTTGTCACCATTTACATTTGTTGTGCCTGTCGCTCCCCCTAAAATGGATAAAAATGGCTTCCACTTGAAACTCGTATAACGTTCCAGCCTAATGCTACAACATTCGAGTGCGTGTTATATAAAGGCTTCACTAGCTGCTTCCGTTCTAAATTAATGCTCTAACGATGGTAGGGGATATTATTTGGCTTGACAACTTCGGCGGGGATTTGAGAAGCGAATATTTCGAACAGTCTCGCTTTCTCATTAGAAAAGGAGACGTGGGCGGGCACTGCTAGGTTCATTCTCAACGTCAAGGTGATTTGCGACACATTCTTACAAGTGTCGTACAATTGAGCGTATTAATAAGCCGAAATAAGGTGTTCCTTTTTTTATCCGAACCACGCAACCTGCTTAAGTCGCGTGACAGGTGCGCAGGCGCTGATATTCCATGACAAAAAATTCGCGTCCTGCTAAAGCCATTGATACTCAATGCAATGCCCATAATTATTTAAATTTATTGTGGGAAAAGGTTACCTTTTTGTAGGTACAAATTTCACATATGTCATGTTAGCTTAATCCTAAATAAAGCTTTTTGAAGTGCTTATGAAACAACAAGCACGGTGAAGGTGAATAGGTGCAAAATATTTGAACTCGACTTCAACAAACGTAAAATGATATATATTTATTGTAGGGGTGTGCTTATTCGGTAAACCCAGATAGATCCAGCTGCTCAGGAGGGACTCGCAGCGGAGCGTCAGGCGTGGCGAAAGAGCAAGGCAGCGAACTTCTTCGTCCTTGAGAGCGGCAGCACGCGACGCATGTCAGTGGTTATATCGATGAAGATTACCACACTACAGTTTCCCCCCGGGCAGAGAAGGAGCCATCCTGGCGACTCATGGAGCCGAAAGGACAGACGGATCGTAGTAGGGCTTGATTCGGTCCACATGAATTATTTCGCGTCCACGGCGACGCAAGTCCGCAGATGGCGCAACGGGCTCAACTACGTAGTTCACAGGAGATGTTTTTTGAAGGACTCGGTATGGACCGTGATACCGAGCAAGAAGCTTCGTTGACAGGCCGGCGGTTGTGGCAGGAACCTAGAGCCACACCAGGGAGTTGGGCGCATATGAAGGCGCCTCACCAGTGTCGCGATGGTGTTTTTGTTGCCACTGATTTTCCTTTGTAAGCGAACGAGCGAGCTGACGGCATTCTTCTGCGTACTGGGCGGCGTCCGAGAGTGGCGTCGATTCAGAAACATCAGGGCGGTAGGAAAAAAGCGCGTCCATTGTGCAGGTTGGCTCGCGCCCGTAAAGAAGAAAGAAGGGAGAGAATCCAGTGGTGCTCTGTATCGCAGTGTTGTACGCGTAGGTTACGAAGGGAAGAACGTGGTCCCAGTTGGAATGAGCGTCGTTGACGTACATGGCCAGCATGTCACTCAGAGTACAGTTGAAGCGTTCTGTCAGGCCATTCGTCTGAGGGTGGTAAGAAGTAGCGGTGCGATGAATGATGCGACATTCTTTCAGTAGGGCCTCGAGAGCGTCGCACAGGAAAACGCGTCCGCGGTCACTGTGCAGTTTCTTCGGAGTCCCGTGGCGAAGAATCAAGTTGTTGAGAATGAACAAAGCAACGTCTCTTGCAGAGGCAGAGGGCAACGGTGATGTTTCAGTGTAGCGAGTCAGATGGTCTACTGCCACAATAATCCACCGGTTTCCAGCAGGGGCAGTAGGAAGAGGGCCATAGAGATCTATGCCAACGCGGTCAAACGGACGAGCAGGGCAGGGTAACGGCTGCAACGAAACAGGGGACTTCTGAGGAGTTTTTCGGCGTTGACAAGATGCGCAAGTGCGCACGAAATGTCGCACAAAGCGGTACATTCTACGTCAGTAAAATCGAAGACGTACGCGCGTGTAGGTTTTTAATACGCCACCCTGAGCACATTGTGGGTCACCATGGTGCGCAGCAGAAATGTTGGCACAGAGATGACGCGGGATGACTAGAAGCCACTTCCGTCTATCAAGCAAACAATTTCGGCGATAGAGAAGACCGTCGCGAATAGAGAAGTGGTGGGCTTGCCGGACGAGCGCTTTGGGTGAATGACCGCGAATAGGACTTGAGAGAAAATCCAAAAGTGCATTGATCCAGGGGTCATTCCGCTGCTCGGTAGCCATGTCGATAGTGGTAAGAGTCGACAAATCGTAGGCACAGACGTGGTCAGACGAAGTATCTCTAGGCAATGGCGAGCGGGAAAGAGCAACCGCGTCCGTATGCTTCAGGCCTGATCGATAAATGACATGAATGTCAAACTCCTGGAGACGAAGAGCCCAGCGAGCAAGGCGACCGGATGGGTCTTTTAGAGAGGCAAGCCAGCACGAAGCGTGGTGATCGGTCACAACGTAAAACGGTCGACCATACACATAAGGACGAAATTTTCCGATAGCCCAAATAATGGCCAAACATTCCCTTTCTGTGACTGAATAATTAGATTCTGCCTTTGTCAATGTTCGGCTGGCGTATGCCACAACATACTCGCTGTAACCAGGCTTACGTTGGGTAAGAACGGCACCAAGCCCAATACCGCTGGCATCAGTGTGGATCTCCGTAGGCGCAGTCGGATCAAAGTGGCGTAGAATGGGCGGCGAAACCAAAAGGCGGCGTAAAGTGTCGAAGGCTTTATCGCAGGCTGGTGTCCAGGCGGAAAGGTCGGAGCTGCCGTCAAGGAGCTGGGTCAGAGGAGCGATGATAGAGGCGAAGTTCAAGATGAAACGCCGAAAGTAGGAGCAGAGGCCGATAAAGCTCTGAAGCTGCTTCAGGGAGGTTGGCTTCGGGAACTCTGCAACTGCGCGAAGTTTGGTGGGGTCGGGAAGAATGCCTTCCTTAGAGGCTACGTGGCCTAAAATTGTGAGTTTTAGAGCGGCAAAGTGGCACTTCTTCAAATTCAACTGAAGCCCAGCGTTGGCGAGACACGTGAGGACATGCTTTAGGCGGAGAAGGTGAGAAGAAAAGTCGGTAGAAAAAACTACGATGTCATCCAGGTAACAAAGACAGGTCTGCCACTTCAGTCCACGAAGAACAGTGTCCATCAGGCGCTCGAAAGTAGCTGGGGCATTGCAGAGGCCAAAGGGCATAACGGTGAACTGATATAATCCATCCGGTGTTATAAAGGCAGTTTTCGAGCGGTCATTATCAGCCATCGGTACCTGCCAGTAGCCGGAGCGCAAATCCAAAGAGGAGAAATACTCGGCTCCCTGTAAACAGTCCAAGGCATCGTCGATTCGCGGCAAAGGATAGACATCTTTGCGCGTGATTTTGTTAAGCCTACGGTAATGGACGCAAAACCGGATAGAACCATCTTTCTGGGTGACCAAAACAACCGGAGAAGCCCATGGACTGTTTGATGGCTGTGTGACGCCCCGGCGAAGCATGTCGTCCACGTTGTCAGCAATGACTTGGCGCTCAGAGGCCGACACGCGATAAGGACGCTGTCGTAAAGGTGCGTTTGTACCAGTGTCGACTGCGTGCGCAACGACAGACGTGCGACCCAGAGCAGTGTGAGGAAGGTCGAAGGCAGAAGTGAAGTTCTGTAGGAGAGCAGCGAGTTGATCGCGTTGTGCGGGTGGAAGATCTGCGTCAATAGCTTGTTGAAGAACATCGGGTGGTGTCGAAGCGGTCGCTGTATCGCAAGAGCTGAGCACATTAACGTCTAATGAAGTAGGCGTAGCAGGAAGAGTATTTACAAGCGCGGCGTCAAGTTCTTCAATACGACCGAGACACTCGCCGCGTAGCAGGACGGACGGGCACGAAAATGGATTTCAGACGTACATTGCACTAAGGCCATCTTCGAACTTGAGGACAGCAAATGGAAGCAGGAGGCAGGGATGGCGTGAAGCGGCGTCGGAAGGTGTGAAGAAGGCAGTCGAACTAATAACGCTTTCACAGGAGAGTGGAACGAGGGCAGCAGAAAATTGAGGAATGTCTGTGTCATTGGCGACGAGGAGTTTTGCAGGCCGGGTAGGGACGTCACACAAGACGGTATCACAAAGAGGTAAAAAGGAAACTTCCGCGCGGGCGCAGTCAATAACAGCATGATAAGTGGAAAGGAAATCGTAGCCCAGGATGATGTCGTGTGAGCAGCGAGACAGTACAATAAACTCGATGGTGTATAAGACGTCTTCGATGAGAACACGGGCCGTGCACGCCGCTGATTGATGAATGCGCTGTGATGAGGCGGTGCGAAGCGAAAAGTCGGAAAGTGCGGTGGTCACCTTACGAAGACGACGGCAAAGAGCTTCACTGATGACGGATACGGCAGCGCCCGTGTCGACAAGAGCGAGTACTGCGACGCCGTCGACAAACACTTGAATTACGTTAGTGGGAGAACACCGAGGACTTGAAGAGTTCGAACCAAGCGCAGTTCTTGCCCCGGGAGCTGCGACTGTTAGTTTCCCTCAACAGTGCCGGTAGAACGTCGGAGTGGGGACGGGGAACGGCGACGAGGGGAAGGTGATCGGCGAGTTGTGTACGTTTGATTGTCACGAGATACAAAGTCGGAACTGGGCGGATTTCTCGGCGAGGGCTGGTCTGTATTGTAGGAGTAGTTCCATAGTTCAGGTCGAGAAGGTGGAAGGCGTGCGACATGGCCCGGCAGCCCGCAAGAGTAGCAGATTGGCCGGTTGTCCGCGGTACGCCAAGGGTTCGTAGGGCGTTGGCGTACCCTTGGAATAGGGACATGGAATGCAGACCCAGGCAAAGGCGAAGGAAGGTTGGAAGGAGCGGCCTGGTAGGAAAGAGATGCTGATGGCATGAGCGGCCTGGCCGCAACTTGGGCGTAAGTCAGTGGTGCCGTTACTTGCGCCGGCACGGGGCTGGGCGGCAGCACGGGGCTGGGCGGGAGCATGGAGCTGGGCGGAAGGACATCAGCGATGTGATCTTGAACGGCACGCCGTATGGTAGGGGCCAAAGACGGAGCCATGTCAGGAGCAAGGCGGCCAGTATCCTGTAACTGAGGGACCAGCGATAGCTGGCGGGCGACCTCTTCTCGAACGAAGGCTTTGATTTGCTGAAGGGCTGTCCTCTGATGGGGTAGAACCGCCCAGCGCTAGTGCAGAGATGGCGTCGTCTCTAACACCGGACCGCCGGGTAGAAGCGCGCTTCTTACGAAGCACGCGTAGCTTTGGCAAAGCTTGATCACGTCACTCACCGTGGCAGGATTTTTTACCCAGAGCATTTGGCACGCGTCGTCAGAGATGCCTTTCATGATGTTTTCGACCTTATCCGCCTCGGTCATTAGCGGATCGACACGCTTGCATAGGTCCACGATGTCCTCTATATAACTAGTGAACGACTCTTCGACTTGCTGAGTGCGCTCACGCAAGCGTTGTTCTGCCCGGAGCTTGCGAACTGCAGGGCGGCCGAACACTTCTGCAAAATTCTTTTTAAATGCAGACCAAGATGGCAGGTCTGCCTCATGGTTGCGAAACCAGAGGTTCGCCACGTCAGTCAGATAAAAGATTACATTGCTTAGCTTGATAGCGTCGTCCCATCTGTTGTAGCTACTGACGCGCTCATATGCCGACAACGAATCGTCGACGTCCTGGTCGGCTGTGCCACTGAAGAGCCACGGATCACGCTGCCGTAGAGCTCCAGAACACAGCACGGTGGTTGGGAGGGGCGACGATCTCGAGGCAGTGTCGTCCGGCATGCTGGAAGCAGAGGGTAATGTGCGGCTTCTTAGTTCCAGGGTGGACGGGAACGTGCCCAGCAGCACCTGCACCAATTGTAGGGGTGTGCTTATTCGGTAAACCCAGATAGATCCAGCCGCTCAGGAGGGACTCGTAGCGGAGCGTCATGCGTGGCGAAAGAGCAAGGCAGCAAACAACTTCTTCGTCCTTGAGAGCGGCAGCACGCGACGCATGTCAGTGGTTATATCGATGAAGATTGCCACACTACAATATATATATACTGAAATATAATAGGCTTCATAAGCATACAACATTTGCTCATGGTACTGTGGTATACGTTTACAACGTTTTACCAGGGTGACCTGCAGACGGCTTTTGGTAGCTAAAACATACGCAGGATTATGAGAGTCAGCTTTTATCAAGCTTTGACGTTTGTCAGCAAAAAAATATTAATACCTGCCCTCAATGTGCACGCGTAAACAAGAAAACTTAATACGTATGTTCTGGCAAAGGCCAATGCCATTCAACCACCTCCCAGTTCCATGAATGGGGGTGAGAAGAGAAAAATACATAGACTCGATTCGGTTGCAGGCCCAGGGTTTTGTAAGGAGCTCCAAAGCAGACATGTAAAAGGTTAGGTAAGCATGCGGGAGCAGTGATCGGCTGTGGCAGAGCCAATGCATGTTCCATCATCGTGAGCACGAAGCGGACATACATAAATCCGTCAAAGATATTTAGTGAGATTGTTTGCATAACATAAATGGCGCAACCGTCAATTTCGTTTTTTGAGAAGACGACGACCAGTGTCTTTACACACAAAAGTTTTTAGAGTCCAACCACTGCATGGACCCCCACCCTTAACCGCTCCCCCACCCCTACATCCATGAAGTAACTTAGTTCTGCCGCAAGGTAAACGCCTACCGTAAGCAGAAATAAAGACGTAATAAAAAAAATAAACGTTCGGGGACGTTTGTATCTCTCATTTGAGGAGGACGCACGTAGTTTCAGTGGTTTTGATGACCGGCAATGTTTCCGGTATACATATGCATGTATTTTTGTATTTGTTTCGTATTTTCACATCTAAATATTTTGTGCTTATCCAGCAGACGCATCGCCATTTGTTTTCATGCCAACAAGGTGTGGAAAAGGATCACACCTTAAAATTCCCAAACACTGAATATTTGATATGATGCATCAAACGAGTTTAAGCGTGCAAGGCAGAGCCACAGTGCCCAGAACTGGATTGAACTGCATATTGTGAACGTCAGAGTTCATTGCACGATACTAGGTAGCTGCGATGATTTTGTAACAAACATCCGGTTGGATAAAACAAAAGGTATTTTATATGTACGAGAAAATACCATGCTTATTTTTGGTCGGATAACAACGAAAAAAAAAACAATTTTTCGCGTACGGTAAACATGAGGCAAAATTTTCACGAATGAGAAGTATCAAGTGGTGAACTTATAGGGAGCTTTAACGGTTTTAAAATTGCATTTAATTTTATGGTTCGAAAGAGAGGGTTATGTTAGTCATGTGTGTCAATTTTTTCTGAATTATGTAGATAAGAAAAACACAAATCGCTTGTTAAAAACGTGCCGCGGTCGCGCCCTCGTCGCTACCGTGAATGGCGGGGCGGGGTGCCGAAACTGGGGAACAGGCAGGAGGATGGGACGTCAAGCTCAGAATGCCGGTCAGCTGGATAGGCCAACCGCGTGTTTTGCATGGTTGATTCGCTCGATCCCGCGCTTTGGTGATCGACGGATCAGCGCAATCTGCTGCTGGTGCAGTTTGCTTTCTCCAGTTGTATCGTGCTGAAGATTCCGCCTATTTAATGATTCCACGAGGTCAACCTGCAGATACGCAGCTGTTCCGGAGTGGCACGCCGTGCTCTTCGACGCCCATCGACTAGAGAGTGCCTTTTCTCAGTTAAAAAATAAACGTCACTCGATGTTCTAAAATTAATTTCTTCGTCTCATTCGAAAACAAATATTCTGATGAGTGCGGGAAGCGACAGTGCCTATCAGCGCAGCTTTCCACTGTGTGAACATTGGTGGTCCAGGAGACATGGGGATCTATAGCGGTAAGAAAATTTCGGCACATGGGTCTGTGTAATAAAAGAAATAAAATATTGTCTTTTGAATAAAATGTGTTTTGTACTGATGAGTTTCTTGCCGATGATGATAATGGAATCTTTGTAAAGATTGCAGCCACTTGGGATTCCAATTAAATCCCTGCAACTGTAGTCCGGTGTCATTCTGTCAGTGGTTTTGCACCTAATTAGCCTGTTATCGTTGTTGCGCGGCTGGCTTCACCGTCCTTACACTTAATCGAGGATGCTGAGCTTGAAACGTGGTTCGCAGCTCAATGTGGTTACACAGCTCGCCACCGTTCTTGGCTACGTCAACAATTACCAATTAGGTACAGCAAACAAAATGCATAATCGGTAGAACGAGGCTCCATTTGCATTAGCCATTTACAACGCAGTGTCTACAATGCCGTGCTGCTCGAGCGGAAACAGTGCGCTCAAGCTTAGTCCGAAAACAACACTGCCTCCACATGCCGCGCCTACTGTGTCTCCCGCAAGCTGTCCGTGGAGGCGCAAGCGTCAAGAAAGCGTACTCCAATTTATTTTTATCTTACACATTTAGCACAGGGATAACCGAATGTCAAAAGTTACAATTACTGATGATCGCTAACCTGTACAAAGATGCTGCTAGGATAACTGCGATACAAGCAAGTTTCTCTTCACAGCTTTGTAGCGGCAGTCGCCGGTGTGTCGCCGCTCATTTGATCGTGTATATCTTAGCTCCTCTGCTAAGGCGGCGCCGTAATTATAGAGATCTTCATTTCGTTGTGAGACAACGTTATTTACAGTAGGCAGTTCTGCTTGGGACACAGCGCTACTCAATCCCCAAGCGTCGTCTGCTGTGGAGCCGATGCGAAATAATATATGCCTAGCGTCGACTAGGGAGCGTGATCGGCTAAAGCGCCCGTCCGTCGCCCTCGCTGCCGGCACCGTTCCGGTAAGCTCGCTTCTTCTGGCGCTGGAGGTGCTCTGAACATGTTTGATTTCATGATGCGGCTGAAGCCGGACCATTTTAGGCATTATATTGAACACGGCGCCGCTCAATCTAAGCTTCATAGACGGGATGGGCAGCAGCTGCAGTATGCGTGCGTTTCTCATTGCGCCGTTGGGCTATACTAGGAGGTTTTTAAACGCACCGTGGACTAGAATTGCATCCTATACAATATCGACGACATTTGTTGCTATCTAAAGGCAATTTAGTTTGAAATAACACTTTTTAAAGCGGGCCAGCTCGTGCGCTGTTTGCACTCAGGGGCTGATTTCCTACTCGCGCGCATGTGCTGACTTCATTTTCACTATCGACGTACAGGACAGCATCTTTTCGTAGCACCGGTTTTTAGAACTTTTGGCTGCTTGAACGCGTACCGTATGTGTACAAGGTGTTTCACTTTGTTCAAATATTCAATAGCATTTTAAATCGAGCTGTCAAGTCACCTGAAGCAGCGCGCAAGCAGCAACGTAGCCAGCGCCGGCCTTGCATACGGAGGATGACACCATGATGGGCCTGGCCAATAACGAATAACAGCGGCGTTTGTGCATAAGACGGAGCCACTGGTGCTTGTTTTCTTGTAAGAACTGCCGTATGCGTTCATTTCTGTAATTTTTAAAAACCATAGCATTGCCCAGCGGACAACATACTAAATGCCGCACAGAACTTATTCTGTTCGCCAAAAACGTTTCAGAATACTTTTAAGCTTCATCCCATCAGCGAAGTGTTGCGTTCGGTACTTAATCGACGCACTATATACAGTGCACGAGAATATAGCCTATATGAAGATTTGGTTAACCAGAATAATGAAGTGCTTATTTTCAATTACGTGCGTGCATATATGCATAATATTAATAACAGGAATTGCACCATTTCTGGAAAGGCTACTTCCCAGGCAGCACCAGCCATCGGCCCAATATTGGGGATTGATTGAGGATTACTGGCCCACAAGTGGCCCAATAGTGCCAATGAGCTACCAATAATGCGCAGCCGTGCTATAACATACCCACATTATTGGCCCAGTGAACTTTACCCATACCCGTTATTGGCATTCAACCGGCTAACCTGAACCTCCTTAACAGGCAAGTCACATCAATATATCTTGACAGCCTCGTACCAGGACAAGTTAAGGACGTGAGGATAAACCCCAGCAAAAACATCATTGCAATTGATGTTACGGACCGAAGCGCACTCGACAGTTTGGGTAAAATCAACAAACTCGGCAGCATTAACGTCCGTCCTCTTGATGTGCAAGAGAGCTGGACCAGGGCTGGCGTAATCTACAACGTGCACGTCGAAATCAGTGACGCTGATTTACCCATGCTAATCAGGCCCACGACTAACAGCACTGCAATAATTCGAATTCAGCTCCTCGGAAAGTCTCGCTGCATCAAACTCACATTCCAGGGTGACTGCATTCCATCACACGTCAAGGTCGGGCACTTCAGACACCCAGTCCGACCCTTCGTACCAAAACCGCTACTATGCAGGAAATGCATGAGGATCGGTCACGTCAGCAGCGTCTGCAAATACTCCATTGTCTGCCCAAGATGCTCCGAGGCACACCGCAGCGACGCTTGCCAAGAGATTTCCTTTGTGTGCGCCAACTGCCATGGCCCCCACGACGCTTCTTCGAAGGACTGGCTTCGGCTAAAGGCTGAGCGAGCAGTACTCCGACAGATGGTTCGAGACAATTCTACACACAAGGAAGCCACTGCTAAGGTGCGACGACGTCGTTCACATCGAAAAAGATGGTCAAAGAAGGTAACCACCACTGAAGAGCAGGTCTCCAGCGCTACTGTGGCCTGCCCACCAACAACCACAGCCACCCACATCATCCCTCACCCTGGTAACGTGATACTTGGAGCCCCAGAAACGTCTTGGCCACCGCTGCCGAATCCAAGTAAGCCCACTCGTCCAGAGACCTTGTTATACTCCGACCGTCCAACTGAGCCATCCCAAGGGCAAGTTTTAGACTGCGGCCAAGATATGCAAGTGATTGTCATGCTTAAGTCTCTGATGAGCGCTATGCGAATCCTGCTTTCGAACATGCACACGCCAGCAGCCAACAGCGCCTTGCAAGTACTGGACGCATTGCAACCGGTTCTTGCAGCTTTACAGTAGACAGCACCATGGCTTTCTCAGGATTACCTTTTCACAAAAAGGTCAAGCAAGCATTCATCTTTCAGTGGAATGCCCGTGGACAACAGTCCAAGACTTCAGATATTCGACACTATGTTTACGAAAATAAGTTCTCTGTTCTCGTTATTTGGGAGCCGAATCTACCAAATACTTTGCGAATTTCCGGTTACGAGGCATTTCCTTAGGCAACACTCAACAGACCCAGCAAAGTCGTCGTCTACGTACGACGTGAACTAACATATGTGCTCCACTCTGTTCCCCCGAACAATGACAACCAGTATGTGTGTTTGACCGTGAAGTGTCGCGCCCTGACATTTACGCTAGTGGCTGCATATCTGGCACCATCAAGTCACTTCGACGATGACAGACTAAGTGATCTTATAGCCATCACTTCTGGACCATGGATAATCACAGGTGACTTTAATGCTCACCACCCCGTTTGGGGAGGCGTTCAGATGAACTCTAAAGGCAGAAAGCTTGTGTCCTTCGCCTCTGACAATGGTCTACTCTACCTTAACGATGGAGCGCCGACCTATATTAGAGGTGTTAATTGCAGCAGCTGCTTGGACTTGACTTTCGTTTCACATTGCCTTACAAAACATGTCCGGTGGTTTACAGATATAGAAACTCATGGCAGCGACCATATCCCAACCTACCTCAACATTACCGTCCATTCCACATCTCTCACACCGACACGTATGCGGCGTACTGATTGGACACTTTTTAAAACTATTTTGGAAGATACTTGCACCCAAGACTTGTCCGCAAATCTCGAACAAAAAATTAAGGATGCTATGGAGAGTGCAACCTGTACCTTTAACCCTGTTGCAAACTACACAGATTTTGACTTTGAACTACCGCGACTACGATCGCTTCGGCGCAGGGCGGAACGTAGATACCGGCGCACAAAGTCTCGCCTAGACCTCACATACGCAATGCGCATGCAGAAAAAGATCCAGCGCAAAATTCAATCCCTGGAGTCGAACCGCTGGAGGACATTTTGTGAAACTCTCGACCCACGGAAGTCATTGTCACGTATCTGGACTGTCATTCGCGGCCTTCGTACATCACCTCAACAACGACACCCTTTCAAATCAATCGCGCTTCACCAGAGATGCAGTGAGGTCGACGTAGCCGAAGAATTCTGCGCAAGAATAACAGGACCTTCAAACACACTCGCGTAACAGCAGTGTAGTGATGTTCAGCCATCGAGGGATTCACGGATGGATCTACTGTTCACACTGGAAGAACTTGACGCTGCTCTCGCCTGTTGTAAAAGGTCATCTTCGCCAGGGCCAGATGGTGTGACATACTCTGCGCTTGCCAATCTAGGCCAAGAGGCTCGACAGGCTCTCTTGCAGACATACAACAGGTCATGGAGCGACGGCAAAGTTCCTAGTGAATGGAAGACAAGTCGTATCATTCCACTTCTAAAACTCGGAAAATCACCGCTCGATATTAATTCATACCGCCCCATTGCGCTCTCCAGCTGCGTCGGCAAAGTAATGGAAATGATGCTATTACCCCGCATGGAGGGGTACTTGCAACGACACGAAAAATATCTAGATTTCATGTCAGGGTTTTGACGCGGCCGCTCCTCTATAGATAATGTCGTAGACCTGGTTACGTGAGTCAATGTCCAAAAGAATCTGAAAAGATTGACTGCGGCATTGTTTTTAGACATTAAAGGTGCCTACGACAATATAACGCATGAAGCCATCCTAGATGCACTGGAAACTGCTGATATCGGAGGACGAACTTATAGCTGGATACGCAGTTATTTGTCAGACAGGTCACTGTACATCCAGACAGAGGACGGACGAACATCCTCACATGAACCTCTCGCGGAGTTCCGCAGGGTGGGGTACTGAACCCCACTCTATTCAATCTTGTGCTCATCGGCCTAGTCGACCTGCTGCCTCAGTCAGCCCAGATCTCCATATATGCGGATGATATTTGCATTTGGGCCTCAAGCGTGACTCGACCCCAAGTTCGTGCAAGACTACAAAAAGCGGCCTCGATTGTGACGTCATATCTTCGTGTACAGGGTCTTACTATCTGAACAGAGAAGTGTTCTGTGGTGGCCTTCACACGAAAATCAATGTCACAATACGCAGTATACATAAATGGCAAAGCTATTCCTTATGAAGAGTCATCGCTTCCTTGGAGTCGTCATTGATAGGAACCTCTCGTGGAGTCCACATATCAGTGGTATGAAGAAAAGACTGACGGCGATTGCCCATGTTCTCTCCTTTCTAGGAGGCAAGTCCTGGGGCGCGTCAGTGCACTCTATGCTGCAACTATACCGTTCACTTTTCCTGGGTTACATGCGGTACAGCTTTCCAATATTCAATAATATTAGGAAGACGAACATCGAGATCCTCCAAAGCGTGCAAGCTCAAGCTCTCCGCATCTGCCTTGGACTGCGAAAATGCACCTCAACGGCAGCAACGGTTCTTCTTTCCCGCGAGCATCCCATAGCTACATATATTGGTGTTGAAACCATGAGGATACATATACGACACCTCACCCGGGTTTCCCGTCACCACCTGGCAACTATCCCAACAATTAGACCACATACTGCATTTGCCAAAAACATAGCAGCTCATCGCACCTACCTTCCTGCACAGTTCACTCCAGCTTCAAGACCGAGTTTACCCATATGGAGCCTACATGAACCGAAAGTTTACCTATCTATTCCGGGAGTAAAAAAGAAAACGGGTGTACCATTGCCTGCCTTGAAGCAAATGACGTTGGGTCACCTGTATTCTATGCACAATAATCGTGAACACGTCTACACCGATGGCTCAGTTGCTTCAACAAGCTCCGCGGGGTCCGTAGTGATACCGTCGAGGTCCATCGTGCTGAGGATCAAGACGACGTGCCCCACCTCTTCAACTGGTGCGGAACTGGCTGCCTTACGTGCAGCTATTGAATACATCGGCCAGGAACTTCCAGGTGTCTGGTCCATTTTTACGGACTCGAAGGCAGCGCTTCAAGGCGTTCAAGCTGCGCTGCGTCGTGGATCACATGAACAACTAACTGCAGAGATCCGCGTGCTATACCACGACGCTACATCAAAAGGTCATGATATAATTTTCCAGTGGCTACCTGGACATTGCGGTATTGAGGGAGACCACCAGGCAGACCAAGTTGCCCGTTCTGCACACAACGACGGAACTACAGTGAACATTCTTATATCTAGAGTTGACGCAGCTTGTCGACTTCGTTTCCTAGCGGCGGAGCTAACGCTTTCAGCCTGGAACAAAGGAGAATTTTCCAATCGACGCCTCAGGGAACTAGACCCTGGGCTGCGCCTTCGTGTTCCCCCTAACAAAGTGCGGCGCGAAACAACACTGCTGTCCGTATGTGGCTCGGTGTTGCATTCACCAAAAAATACGCTTATGTGATGAGAATGGCGGATAGCCCTAACGGTGAAAGATGTGGCTGCGAAGAGACCACACAGCATCTCCTTTGCGAGTGCCCTGCTTTTTCAAGCGAAAGATATGCGCTGCGTTCGGCTCTGGACCATCTTGACAGCCGTCCTTTCACAGAGGAGAAAATCCTCGGCCCATGGCCACAGAAGGCGTCTAACGGCAAAGCCGTCAAAGCACTTGTGTTTTATTAGAGACACAAACTTGATTGAGAAACAATGACTGTGCTCCTCGCCGCCTTACCTTTCCTATCATTCTCTTCTATCTTTCTCCTTTAAACTCCGCCTTCCCCTTCCCCAGTGCAGGGTAGCAAACCGGAAGCTTTTCTGGTTAACCTCTCTGCCCTCTCTCTCTTTCTCTCTCTCTCTCAACCGGCTAACAGCGGTGATTAATGCCCATGCATATTGAACCGCTTGCCATTATTTTACACAAAAATGAGACAACCTGGTCATTATTGGCCAACCAGCTACAATGGTTTGCTAATATATTCCACACCATGGTATAACCAGGTAAATATTGTCCGGTCAATAACAACGGCTTCTCAATATTGAATATATCTAGGCATACAGTGGTCAATAATATCCAACCAACTTTGGCGGCTTCCTAACATTGTAATATCTTGGTTTCTAATGGTCGATATTGTCTAATGAGCCTTGATGGCTGGCCAGCATTGCACATATCATGGCATAGATTAGGCAATAATGTTCTGCCAATATGGTTGTCTTGTCAACATTGAATATATATTGGCATGCATTGGTCAATATTGTTCTGACAGTCATGGTGGGCTGCCAACAATGTATACAGATCGGCTTATAGTGGTCAATATTGTTTGATGAACTGTGATGGCTAGCCAGCATTGGACATATCATGGCATAGCTTAGTTAATATTGTCGTGCCATTATGGTTGTCTTGTTAACATTGAATATATCTTGACATGCATTGGTCAATATTGGTCCACCAGCTTTGGTGGCATAAAAACATTGCATATATCTTAGTTTATAGTGGTAATGAGCTTTGATGGCTGGCCAGCACTGCACATATAATGGCATAAATTGGTTAATGTTGTCCCGTCATTATGGTTGTCTTGTCAGCTATAAATAAATCTTGGTAGATAATGGTCAATAGTGACCCACCTGTCATCGCGGCCTGCCAACAATGTAAACAACTGCATTATATTGTTCAATATTGTTCAATGGACTGTGATGGCTAGCCAGCATTGCACTCTAACGAAATAGGTTGGGCAATAATGTTTTGCCAAAATGGATGGCTTGCTAACATGGAATATATCTTGACATAGATTGGTCAATATTGTCCCATCAGATTTGGTGGCATCCCAATATAGTATATATATTGCAGTTTGTAGTAGTCAATATTGTCTAACGAGCTTTGATGGCTGGTAACCATTGCACATTTTAGGCTTCGGCGGCGCTAAAAAAACAGTAGAAGCAGCTCTGACCGACACAGATTTTTTTCAATGTGCATGTATCCCAATATGACAGTTTTTTGGGCTAATTTCGTCCCAACTAAATTTTTCACTGACCCGGGCATCAGTTTACATTCAACTGTAGAAGATATTCATACGCCATACGTAATTTGGGCCACCATGTATACAATGTTTTTTGGGATTAATGTACTGATTGTCTTAAAATCGTTTGACTGAGCTGGCCACACAAAATTCACAGAAGCGCCTATCACAGAAAATGTAGAATATATTTTTCTGAATATATTTTCCGTGATTAAGTAATTGTTGCGGACGACCTGCAATTATTTGTGACAATTTTGGTAGAGTACTCTATTTACGATTTTAGGCACAATTAATTGTTATGTAAAATTCTGCATATAATATCTTCGAGACAATTCCTGCAGACTAGAGGGCCGGATGTCGATCACGCGTGTACGTAGCTAACAAAGATAGTGTTCCAAACTGTAGCCAAGTGTTGAAAACATTCTGACAGCACGTGGAATCTACACTGCAGGAATTTGAAAAGGCGAGATTAATGATGCTGCATACGGTGCATCACGTATCATTATCGTTATCAACTAAACGCAGCGTCATTGCCATCGGTACTGCCATCGTTGTCATTACCACTAATTGCGGCGCAATTCTCGTCGCTATCATCACGGTAGACAAGGAGAATTATATATGCTGCCTGCTTCGCGATCCAGGGTTTAGCGCAGTTGGTTAAAGCGCTAACCAGGCTAGGAGTCAGATTCCCGGTGGATACGATTTGTTTTTCTGATCTCGTTAAAACAGGATGATTGAAGTGATAGACACATCGGTGCACAGATCCTGAACACATCTCGGCAACAACTCTCGCGCATGGAATTTCGTTCCATGGGCATATATATACGCATTAGGTTTCCTCTCTGTAATATTCTGCCGCTTTCACAAGCGCAGCTTCCGCGGGCTGAAGGATGATTTCACCGCGCTTCTTTGTGAGGACTCCACCTTGTCCCAAGTTGGTAGATATAGTTTCAATGTTGACCCTTGCTTTCTTTCTGTTCTTTCTTTACTGCCAATTTAGTTCTTCAGATCTTAGCTCGTCGAGTATTTTGTATTTCTTGCTGCTTTATATGCCCACGCTTAGTTCTATGCGGATTTTTTCTTGCTCTAAACGTCGACCTGATTTGAAAAAGAAAATTAATAACATGAGAATTTTTCTTTAAGTACCCGTAGTTATGGTCGCTTTCACTTTTATTTTCCTTAATAGGAATACAGCAAGTATACGGGCTGCTGCATCGCTCAGTTGCGCGTGATGACGTTTCAAGAGCACTCCGTCATGAGCCTGTGTGTCATCTTTAGTAAAAAAAGTATGTTCATTTGTCCGAACCGAGAACGATTCCGTGAAAACTGAAGATTGTTTTATGTATGTGATTATTACTGAAGCACATAGGTAAAACGCATTTTGCATTAACAAAAAAAAAATGTAGCGAAATTATCGTGCCACTGAAAACGTTACCGAGCCAACAGTCGAGGCGACCAAAGAGCTCCGAACGCACTTCTCGATGTTTTAGTGAAGCCGAGGGCAAAACTCTGCGCATTCCTCCTCACAAGCTTGGCGCAAAGAACATACGGTTTTCATTCTCTCGTCCTTTCATCGCCTCTCCGCCCAGGGCCTTGACTAAAGCAATTTTCCAAACCGCTTTCAACTTCACATCTTGTAGCCTTTTCTCCCCGTGAAGCAGTCATCGCAGTAGGGCAGCGACCTTCACTGTCCTTTCTTTCTTCCCGGCTAGGCATGCGTTGCTCGCAATGCCCCCCACTCTACTCCCCCGCACTCTTCCCTTCCTTCCCGCCAACTTCTTCTTCTAGGATCTGTGGGATATTCTTGGGAGGGTTATGCCGGCCTAATGTCGCGGCGGTACTCTTGGCGTCCGGGGGAAGGGGAGATGGGACGTGGGGACGGGTGGGGGGGAGCCAACTTTCCTGGCCGGCAGCCTTCTGGGCTCGCGCGGTCCTACGGGACCTCTTTCATTTCTCTCACCGCCTTTCGGGCTTTATGCCTCCTCTTACGACAGATCTCAAGCAAAAAAAAGAGAGAGAGAGAGAGTGAAAACACAACGACCCTTCTGCCCCCTTCCAACCATGCCTCGAAACTTGACACAAGCGGCTGATTCAGAGGCGTCCGGCCGGCTACACAATCCCCACCCGCTCGAGCTCCCGCAGCTTTGGACAGCAGAACCGAAAAACCAAGCAGTTGAAAGTTCCAATTCGTTTTAATGGCCATGCCTGAAAGAGGATGTCTGTTAGTACCACCAACATTTTAAGTTGCTTGTACATAACTGAGCTTTATGAGAATATTTCTTGCTTTGTCTCGTCGTAAGATCGCTACTTTTTCTTACCAGGTGTAATAAAGCATCAGATCACTGAGATGTACTTTGCGTGGCAATATTCATTTTGGATTGTTGCAACTGAGGTCTGGAAATCTGCGCTAGACGTAAGGTAATATACCTTTTTTTTGCATCATTTGGTGCTGTATGTTGTCAGCCTTGATCACCATGTCAACAACCGATATGCTTGTGAGAACGGAAAGCCATTTATTTCGACCGCACTACACTAGTCAATTCTGAACTGTATTTTCAACGCACTATTTTTTATGCATAAACTCTGGTGACAAAGACAAAATTTATGGCGCAGAGGTGGCCAATTTGTATTGCAAACGAAAAATGTGGCACTGTAAAACATGATGCGTGTTTTGTGTGATTTTCAGGTCACAACTTCATCGCGCGTGTTGTGTGTCTTAAGTGATCAATTTCTTTTACATACTATATTCAAAACTCATGGTTACGTTGAGCTTTCTGGACTATGATTTTTAGTTGCAAGCGAATATTTAATATTGTAATTTGCCGTTATGAATGCGCGTTTGGGATGGTCTCAACGACGTGCGGCTTATTCACGTGTTTGATCTTTCTCCTGCGCCAATCCCGAGTAGTAGAAGTGTCATAAAATAGCCAGCAGGTGCAGTTTTACTATCAATTGTGGAAAACTAAAAGGGTCCGGGAAGAAGATCTGCCGACGCACTTATTCTTACTGCTAAATTTGATTATTTGCGAAATAATAAAAAAAACGTTTCGTTCGAAAATGCACTTATCCACAATTATAGATTGTTATATCGCGCAGAAAAAAGGGGCTTGCCTGAAACATGACACTTTATCTTCTAGGTGCAAGAGCTTGTACTGTCCGCGCGATGAACTCTATGAAAAAAAAATCTGAAAAGGGAATTCTTATTTACAGTTGCTACCATAGTTTTTATACTTTACCACGCGTACAAACTTGTTCCCACAACAAACGTGATGCTAAGCTACGGATTTCTTTATTTCTTCAATTTGAGTATATCATAGAAACCCCAAAGCATCGGTGTCGTACGGTGTTTTGGCTGTAGTTTTGACAAATTTTAAAATGTTCTGTTTGCAGCAATGATGTGGTGTACACTAATTTTAGCAGCCGCGGTCGGAGTGCGACTGCCATTTTTTGCGGAGCAAAAACAGCGCAAACTTCACAATGGACAGAGAAGGGCAGACGAGACACAGGCGCTGACTAACAACTGAAGGTTTATTGTTCTGACACCTCGGTATATATACAGCAAGCATCAAAAACAAGAACATCAACAAAGCCCGATAGACACTCATCTCGGCCAGACATCAAGCGGGAGCACCATGATCATCCAACACCCGATAGGAAAAGCAACTCCTTATCAAGAAGGGCTATGGAGGGAATGCTTACACAGCTGTCTTTCAGGTTTGCAATTTTTTCGGCCTCGATTATTTCTCGCGTGGTCTTGTTACCGCACCTGCGCAGCACGCTCGTGTTACGCAAATCAGGTGTGCATTTACAATCTCGGCAGTGCACACCCAGATGGCCCGAGATCCGCTCTGTCACATTGTAGTTGTGCTCCAATAATCTTTTATTAAGACACCTGCCGGTTTGGCCTATGTACGCATGGCCACAAGACAAAGGGATCGAATAAACGACGCCTTCCGCACACAAGACGAATCGGTCGCGATGGTTTGTGGTGCAGCCGATGTGTTTTCGACCCATCCCATTCACTCGCTTGCAAAGACTTGACAAGCGGTCCGGAGCCGAAAAAACAACATCTACTCCAACCCTCCTTCCTATCTTTCTCAAGTTGTGTGAAATCCCGTGCGCGTAGGGAATGACTGCGATCTTCTTATCCCTGTCTCTACTGACTGTTTCTTTAGTTTTTAACATAGCCTCCGCTACTGAGGATAATAGCGCCGGTGCATAACCAGCCTGTAATAGTCGGCGCGTCTGGTTTAAAAAGCTATCTTCCAGCTTGTGGTTGCTCGATTTCATGACTGAATTGTAGAAGCAAGAATTGATGATGCTGCGCTTAACCAACTTCGAGTGCGCTGAAGTAAATGGCAGAAGGGGTTTGTTGGCGCGAGGCTCAAAGGCCCAGCACACATGATTGGGGTTGAAATATAGTCCTAGTTCTAAAAACCGTATGAATCAATTAGTAGGCAGTTCGTGCGTGACAATTAAAGGGCTCAGATTGCTTGAAAAACTACGAACAACATTGGCAGCTTCGGACGGGAGGGCGTCCTGTTCGCACTCTAGGAACACATGATAATCGTCGACAAATCGAAATATCTGCTTCACAGTGCTGCAATCAAAGAACCTGCGTAACGCCCGGTCTTGCATGGCTAAGTATAGATCACTGAGGACCTGTGCAATGGACGAGCCTATACAGATACCATTTTTGTGAATGAAAACCGAACCGTTCCATTCCGCGTAGGTCGATCTCAAATAAGTGGACAGTAACTCGAGAAAGCCGTCAGTAGAAATGCTAGTCGCGTTTTGGAATTTTAGAGCTCCATGCTGGTCAATGCAGTCCTTGATGCAATTGATCAAGTCGTCATGAGGTATGGCATAATATAGGTCTTTTATGTCAATGGAAAAACCTAATAACGCTCTTTCGGAGTTTCCATTTAAAAACGTGACCACAGGTTCTGCATTCTTTACCAAAAAAGGGTCGTCAATAGTTAGTAGCTTAAGTTGCCTTTGTAAGAATGATGCAACAGATTTCTGCCAAGTCCCAGCTTCAGAAACAATGACATGGAATGGATGATCGACCTTATGGGTTTTAACCGAGAAAAACATTTCTAAGCACAAATACTTGTTGCTGTTCACAGCACTACATACCTTCTCGAGATTCAGGCGTTTACACAGTTTCATGGCCCTGCTTTTTACCTTTTTCAAGGACACGTTGCTGCATACATCAAAGGACGAACCTATGGCTTCAAGGGCTTTAGCCATGTAGTCGCCTTTCGGTAAAACTGCGAAACCGCCCTCCTTGTCAGCAGGGAGAAGGCCAAGTTCATGTTCCTTGAGGTATGTCACCGTTTTTCCTAGAGGCAGTCTCTTGCTAGTCGAGTTGCAGCGAGTCAACACGTCCACGCCTTCGGAGACGCAACGATCTACCTCAGCCGCAGGAGCGAGTCTGGAGACCTGCCGGACCGAGCTTAGAAGTTCAAGGGCCACCTTTGCTTGCTTTTGCAAGCCTCGAAGCCTAACGGAGGCTCGGGGGAATTATGTCGTCAATTTTCCCGCATCTTGGACAGGACAACAGAGGCCCTGTGGCAGCTTACACTCCCACGTCTTCGAATGCTCGTTCCGAAGAAACCACCCTCCGACACCAACCGCGTCCACCTCCTGGGTGATGCCACGGTTCCGAGAGCAGTCTACGACGTGCTGGCTCGTGGCCCCAAGTTTGCGGTTGAGCGTAAGAGATCGGTTCCTGAACTTCTAAGCTTGGTCCGGCAGGTCTCCAGACTCGCTCCTGCGGCTGAGGTAGATCGTTGCGTCTCGGAAGGCGTGGACGTGTTGACTCGCTGCAACTCGACTAGCAAGAGACTGCCTCTAGGCAAAACGGTGACATACCTCAAGGAACATGAACTTTGCCTTCTCCCTGCGGACAAGGAGGGCGGTTTCGCAGTTTTACCGAAAGGCGACTACATGGCTGAAGCCCTTGAAGCCATAGGTTCGTCCTTTGATGTATGCAGCAACGTGTCCTTGAAAAAGGTAAAAAGCAGGGCCATGAAACTGTGTAAACGCCTGAATCTCGAGAAGGTATGTAGTGCTGTGAACAGCAACAAGTATTTGTGCTTAGAAATGTTTTTCTCGGTTAAAACCCATAAGGCCGATCATCCATTCCGTGTCATTGTTTCTGAAGCTGGGACTTAGCAGAAATCTGTTGCATCATTCTTACAAAGGCAACTTAAGCTACCAACTATTGACGACCCTTTTTTGGTAAAGAAGGCAGAACCTGTGGTCACGTTTTTAAAAGGAAACTCCGAAAGAGCGTTATTAGGTTTTTCCATTGACATAAAAGACCTATATTATGCCATACCTCATGACGACTTGATCAATTGCATCAAGGACTGCATTGACCAGCATGGAGCTGTAAAATTCCAGAACGCGACTAACATTTCTACTGACGGCTTTCTCGAGCTACTGTCCACTTATTTGAGATCGACCTACGCGGAATGGAACGGTTCGGTTTTCATTAAAAAAAATGGTATCTGCATAGGCTCGTCCATTGCACCGGTCCTCAGTGATCTATACTTAGCCATGCAAGACCGGGCGTTACGCAGGTTCTTTGATTGCAGCACTGTGAAGCAGATATTTCGATTTGTCGACGATTATCATGTGTTCCTAGAGTGCGAACAGGATGCCCTCCCGTCCGAAGCTGCCAATGTTGTTCGTAGTTTTTCAAGCAATCTGAGCCCTTTAATTGTCACGCACGAACTGCCTACTAATTGATTCATACGGTTTTTAGAACTAGGACTATATCTCAACCCCAATCATGTGTGCTGGGCCTTTGAGCCTCGCGCCAACAAACCCCTTCTGCCATTTACTTCAGCGCACTCGAAGTTGGTTAAGCGCAGCATCATCAATTCTTGCTTCTACAATTCAGTCATGAAATCGTGCAACCACAAGCTGGAAGATAGCTTTTTAAACCAGACGCGCCGACTAGTACAGGCTGGTTATCCACCGGCGCTATTATCCTCAGTAGCGGAGGCTATGTTAAAAACTAAAGAAACAGTCAGTAGAGACAGGGATAAGAAGATCGCAGTCATTCCCTACGCGCACGGGATTTCACACAACTTGAGAAAGATAGGAAGAAGGGTTGGAGTAGATGTTTTTTCGGCTCCGGACCGCTTGTCAAGTCTTTGCAAGCGAGTGAATGGGATGGGTCGAAAACACATCGGCTGCACCACAAACCATCGCGACCGATTCGTCTCGTGTGCGGAAGGCGTCGTTTATTCGATCCCTTTGTCTTGTGGCCATGCGTACATAGGCCAAACCGGCAGGTGTCTTAATAAAAGATTATTGGAGCACAACTACAATGTGACACAGCGGATCTCGGGCCATCTGGGTGTGCACTGCCGAGATTGTAAATGCACACCTGATTTGCGTAACACGAGAGTGCTGCGCAGGTGCGGTGACAAGACCACGCGAGAAATAATCGAGGCCGAAAAAATTCCAAACCTAAAAGACAGCTGTGTAAGCATTCCCTCCATAGCCCTTCTTGATAAGGAGTTGCTTTTCCTATCGGGTGTTGGATGATCATGGTGCTCCTGCTTGATGTCTGGCTGAGATGAGTGTCTATCGGGCTTTGTTGTTGTTCTTGTTTTTGATGCTTGCTGTATACATACCGAGGTGTCAGAACAATAAACCTTCAGTTGTTAGTCAGCGCCTGTGTCTCGTCTGCCCTTCTCTGTCCATTGTGAAGTTTGCGCTGTTTTTGCTCTGTGATGAACCAACTAGCTCGAGATGTTTTCTTCATTTTTTGCGTCTCTTTTTTCTTTTGTAGTTTCTTTTAGTTCTTGCGGCAATCTCTTCTAACGAAAACTATTCGAAGGAAAGCTATTGATTTGAAGCATGCAGTTATGATGGCGTCTTTCTTCTACAGGTGTTGGATCACAAAGGCACTACAAGTAGAAGGGGACAAGCACTGACTCCCGTTTAACGAATAGATAACGGCAAATATCATTTTGTTTTACGTTTCCAGCGTCAACAACACATCGACATGGGAAGCCGTGCACTGCCAGATGTCGCAAATAATGTAACCAAGTTAATATGGCCGGCCTCACCGAGTATGCAGCTTATTTCAACCTGAGTAAACCAGACAAGAATGTTGTCTGAGGGCCAACAGGTGGTGATTTATTTAGCATTTTTACTCCACGGTCTAGCTGTACTTCTACTTTCCAAAAGTTTTCTCTCCTAATGAGATTTATGGCTGTTGCTTTTATTTCCAGGTGCCATCTGCGAAAGGAAATACATTGTTATGCACGCTGCTCAAGTCCATATCTTTAAATGCTGCTGGGAGCTGCTGCCCCTACAACCGACCACAAAAGAAGCTGCGATGAACTCAGCGCCTTCCTCCAACCTGGGACATGAGAACACCTTGCCAAGGGACGCAATAACAGGAGGAGCACTAAAGTCTAAGAGTTCTGCCTAAAGTTTTCTATGCCCTGTCACCCATGCACACCTAATAAATCTCCATGCAATGTTCCTTTCTGCTGTAATATTTTCTGTGCATGGATATTCTCAGCATGCTTTATATAAATAAAAAGCTGCATTAAAAATATCAGCACTGCATACGTATGGGATGGCTTTGTGTTTGCCTATTAGCCATAGCACGAAACAGCAACTAGCCGTAGTACTGATTATTGAAAGATTCAGCACTATAATGTTCCGGCTTAGCAATTGCTCTGGCTGGATGCCAATAATGCAAAACCAATGGGCAAAATTGGATTGGAAATATTGGGTAGCCGATAAATCTGGCTGGATGCCAGTTGTGAATATCTAGTGAATAAGCATGGATACAAAATATTGGATGGCCAGTGAGCTTTGCGGGATAGCCGGGATATAACAGCCAGTGAGTGAGCTTGGGTGGAATATATTGAATAGTCATTGAGTGGCATTGAATGCAGTAAACAAGGTATATGCCAATACTGGTTTTGATAGGAGAGCCAGTCAAATTGGTTGGCATATATCTTGGATCTTTGTGCGCCCCAATCAGATGCCAATATTGACCAATACTGGGACCACTATATCCCAATATTGGACCAGTGGCGGTCCATTCACGGCGTGCTGCTTGGCTTAAGCTAGACAATTCCTTTCCTTAACTAATTGACGTATATTTGTAGTGAGCGCTTGGATAATGATCAGTAAAATACATATATTTTCTATTTTTAGTCGCTTTTTCACGTGATATGCTATGCTTCAGTACCCGATCTCGTCACTGGAGCATGAGTGCAGCAGCAACCTACAGCTGTAGCTGCAGATACAGTTTACGATGTAGACTAGTTGTTACTGCTTAAAGTGTATTCTTCTACTAAGCTGGTTAAACAGACAAAAACGCATGTGCATCTATGCGATTTGTAGCTTTCACACCGGCCTCAAGTATAAATATCTATCGTCTTCGTAATAATATCTGAAGCAGCTTTGTTGCATCCAGACACCTGAGTCGGGGAACAGGCAGATTTATTGCGAGTTGCCAAACTAGCAGCCTCAAACGACAAAACTGCGGTGCATCGGTTAGCGTATGGTTAAATAACTTCGTAAACTGCCAGCACATGCGCAGTCAAGCGCAGTACAGTGCGACATGGCATGAGCATATATAGCGATAACCTTTATCGCGAGACGGGATGATGATAGAACAAAGATTTAACACCACCTGCAAGTATGAATTTCCGTCGTCTTCGTAACATATCTGAAGCAGACTCATGTGTTGGGACGTTAATGCAGTCATTACTGCTACGAGCTACGTCACAATAAACTAGCGTAGCAGCCTTCATGTGCGTTTTGTAATGTTACTGCGGAAGCATTTCTACGACAGCCAAAGCGAGACTTCGGGTGGCCACAGCAATGCCGTGAAGAGGCGCAGCTACGGTCTCTTCATAACAAATTCAGCTTGCCATGACATTTGGATTCATGTTACCCCTATGCCGCGGGTAGGAGCTGCCAACTCGAGTCGCTCGATCCTTGCATATGGGAGGGTGATATCAGAATCAGCCTGCCAGAACTGTTTGCATTCTCGTTACCCCTGCGACACTCAGGCATGTTTATACGACTTGGATGAAGTGTGACATTATATTTGGGCTGGTAGCTCACGCTTTCGCGTCATACCCTTATAGGATGCGTTTAAGTGTCCCCAATAATGTAGCACCTTACACTGATAGGGCGTGATAGGGGAATTATATAGTAGGCAAAAAAAGCTTCCGCCGTTGCTTTCGCAATTGAAGTAGCTTACCAAGATACCTTGTGGGGCGAGTTTCTGCATATTCGTTATTAATTTAAACAGCGCGAACACGAAGACAAGGGACAAGATAAAAGAAAGCCACAGTACAAGCGCTGACTCACAACTATGCCTAAGCCCTTTACTCCAAGGCCCAGATAAAAACGAACTTGACGAAAACGAAACAATCACGTGAAACACCCCTGGGTTCAGCTCCTTCGCAAAAAGTCACTAAAAAAAAGAGGTGTCTTTTTTGAGTGACTTTTTGTGAAGCAGGTGAACCCAAAGGTGTTTCACGTGATTGTTTTGTTTTCGTCAAGTTTGTTTTTATCTGGCCCTTGGAGTAAAGGGCTTAGGCATAGTTGTGAGTCAGCGCTTGTACTGTGGCTTTCTTTTGTCTTGTACTTTGTCTTCGTGTTGGCGCTGTTTAAATCATCAATTGAAACAGGATTAACCAGAGCTGATCCACAACTAATTTTTAGATATTTATTTGCCACCTGCTTGCTATGGCTACCAGATTTTTTCAGCATTTTTCGGCGGATAGTTGATTTTGCCTAATTATTTACTACTGCTGCAGATGTGTCATTGTATCGTAAAAATCAACATCAATTTTATTATTTATGCATTCATGTTCAACAGGGTTGGCTTATCGGAACATTTCCCCTTTTCACCTCCTCTTTTCTATTGATCAGAAACGAAGCGCACCAGGAGAATCACGGTAATAGCTTTGCAAGTGTGTTTGGCCTCAAATGAAAGGCATATTTGCTATATTCAGAGATTTCAATGTTTGGCAGTTTTATGCTGTTTATATTAATATCATACCTGCAAGTTTTCATGCGTAGCACTGTGAAAACAATAAATCTTCAGGACGCATGCTCATTTGCAAAATACGAAGTGCCCAAAATAAATACAATATACTTTAGAGAGGAACATTTAAGGGCAATATATTGGTCACGTTATTTATACTTGTTTCATCGATATTTTTGCAACACTGACTATGATTGCCCATGGTAACCTACGGTGCACTGCGTTTGGCCTCTATATGATGTACGACAGCAACAAAACAGTAAGACAGAGAAAGCGAGCAAAAATTTCGGGGAACACTTAAGCTTCTGAGTTTTTACCTTTATTTGTATATACTTCCTCCTAAAGCCTGCCGAGTGGTGACTTCAGCGGTAAGCTCGAACGCCGTTTCATGAAACTTGATGCGTCCCAGATCGCGTTCAGCGAAGCGTTCTGTTTGCATTCGATGCAACGCCAGGGTGACTTTACCATTAATTACGCAATAGAGTTTCACGAACACGAGTCATATTTCTCACTTTTTCTTCCATTATTTGTGAATTTGTACGTAGCAATGGACAACAACGCCGACACCTGTTTTTCTGCAACACGGGTTCTTTCAACTCACGCAATAATGAAAACAGCAGTCGTTATCAAGCTCAAAAACAATCGTTCTATCTTGCTTCATAGCGGACACGTGCGCTACCTCATTGCCTTCTCCCATATCACCGCCCATCACGATCCTCATTCTTCTCCCTTTCAACTTCTCCAGTGCAAAGTAGCAGACCAGGTTACCCTTACAAAAATGGTCGTGAACAGTCTTTAGAATCTGTATAAACACCTTATTGACTCTATCAATATTGTACGTACTTTTAATCTGTATGAACATGTGTAAATACGAAGTTCATACACTGTTACTTTTGTGTATTTAAATCAGTTCATATAAAGTTTGTACATAGCAAGTTGTTAGGTGAATATACTTCTCTGTATATACTCCTATCAATATACAGCAGGGGCATAGCCAGGGCTCTGTTTCGATGTCAGAAACCCTTCCGAAAGTTTTTGAACTCCTTCTTTCGGCCTTTTTTGCAATTTTTTTTATCGATGCCGTATAACGCCCTCGAAAATTATTTCTGGTTATACCACTCATACACAGCTATTAAAATATACTGAAGCAATTTAGCATGTCAGAAAAAATGTTCAGATCGAAAGTATATAGTATTAACTGACCGAGTGAATGCTATTCATTGCAACTCATATTTGAATTACATTTTTTATTATGAATAGCATCTGTTAAAAAGAAATGGAAATGGAAAACTGATACGATCAATTTGCATGAATTATAGATAAAACTTATGTTATAATTTGAAAATTTAACTGGTTACAATTTCGCTCTTTCTTCATCGCGCATTTCTTAGTCAAGCGTCCGCTCTTGTTGAGGACGCACTGAGTACTTTTATCAAGCTCGCTCGCACAATTAAATACAAAAACATCACAAATGGAAGGTAAACGCACCGCGCCGCCGACTTTACAGTGGAGAATGCGCGCTGTGGGTGTTGTCGGGTTACATCACGCGATGCTGAGACGCACGCCCTGGACTCTCGGATCCACGTAGCTCATCCCTCAGAAGCTATATGGGCGAAACTTTAGAATTATATATTGGCATACACACAATGATTGGGTATATGCACATGTACAGTAAGCTACCGAACGAGCCCCCCCCCCCCCCCCCTCTTCTCCGCTTTCCTTCTCACGCGCCGAAATTACTGGAAAGTGGAGGGTGCATGTCCCTGGCAAGGACCAAATTTTCATCCGAAAAAAAAAAATGAATTTGTATTTTTTTTTTCTTTATCGACCCGATCGTGTTTAGAAGTGTGCTCCCAGACGCATCCGAGCCACCCCGCTGTGCATAGCATACGCTCCTGTCCACCACTTATGAAAACAAATCGGCGCCCGCCGCCATTTTCTCTCGCCGCGCTCAGTATGTTAGCGATTGTCTTATTCTCTTATTCACTTCTGCGCCGCCGCTCCCGTCAAGGCAGCGGCCATATCTTAGCCCATCTGTTCCTCACCGCGCGCATCGTATGTTTCGCTCGCGGAGGTTATCCGACACCACCCAGCAGCCTTTGGACATGTGCGTCAATCGAGCGAGCGCTCTACAGGTTCTGCTTTCGTTTATGTTTTTGCTGGAGGTGGTGTCTGGGTGAGGTGCGAGCTTAGGGCAAGGGTAGGGTAAGGAAGCGCGCTAATGGTAAGGGAAGAGGGGAGGGGGGGAAGAGAAGGCGCGGCGGCTGGGGAGGGGGGGGGGCGGCGAACTAACACACACAACGGCACAGAATGCGCCAGCAGAAACACGCATATTCGCTCGCAGCCTTCGCATAGCGTTCATGCAGCCTCGTGAACTATATCAGCGCGCAACCTGCGGTCCGCGGCACCGACCTCTGTAAATCAATTAAGCGCCCTTACGGCACAATTAACACGCACTTGACCCGAACCACGGAATATCGACCAGCTGTAGCTGAACATATTCATCCTTCCGCTGTGATCCATTGGGAACGTTATGCTAGTTCTAGTTGCAAGCACCCTCTCGAGAGGTTGGCTGGAAGCTGTCCTTCAAATCCAATGCGCGGGAAGGATGCAAGGAGGCGCTTGGCCATCAGAGCGCGGCTTCGAGCTGGAGGAGGGGGGGCTTCTAGCCGCCCTGCGAGCAAAGCACACAGCAGTGCGCACGCACGCACGCATTCTTTTTTTTTCCCTAGAAGTGCGGGAGGTATGAAAGGAGAAGCGGGCAGGCTAGCCAACGTAGACAGCGCGCGGTATCAAACCTGTGACGGCTTCATTTACGCGCCCTTCAATCAATCAATCAATCAATTTTTTGTTTTCAAATCCAGAGGACGGGGGGGGGGGGGGGGGAGGGGGCACCTCAGCGAGAAAGCAGTTGCACACTGCTTAAGAGTGCCGAGGACCCTCGCAAACATCAGCAGGTGACAGCTCAACAGGAAGCTAGTTTACATGGAACACATTACAGGTATAAACACAGGCATAAACATTGCAGACATTACAGAGATGAACAGCAGCAAAAGCAAAAAAAGGAAAGAAAAGGAAAACATATATGTGTTCACCGAATAACAGCGCAATTTCACGGTATTACCGCAGTGATGTCATCAATACAGCAAAAAAGATGGGTTTAAAGTTTCACAAAATATTCACAGAGCAAAGTTGTCTCCGAGTAACAGTAACGAAATCAGCAATCAGTTTTTAGTGTTTATTTAGCACAAATGTATGATGCTCTCAGTCTTGAGAGCTATTTCTTTTTCGCCTCTGCAAAGCTGCATTAGTGTGAGCGCGCGCGCGTGCAAATAACTCATGCGCAGGCACTCAATATGTGCGGCTCCGCATACGGTAAGAACTCAAGTTTTCATACAATGAAGGAAGCAAACACACGATCGCTGAAGTGGGCTCGCCACTCCGAGTCTCTGCGTCGCCTCGAATACCAGCCACCCCACAAAACCACCGGAAGAAAAAGAACGAACGCACAAGATAGCGAACGTACAGAACTGACGCTCGCTCGGCGTTCCACTAATCCCACCTTTCGTCTGAGCAGCGCGGCGCGACAGCGCGACAGGAAAAAAAAAAAAAAAAAGAAAGCGAACTCCACAAGACACGTGACGGAGCAGCGCGGCGTGGCAGCGCGACTGGAAAGAAAGAAAGAAAGAAAGAAAGAAAGAAAGAAAGGAAGAAAGAAAGAAAGAAAGAAAGAAAGAAAGAAAGAAAGAAAGAAAGAAAGAAAGCGAACTCCACAAAACACGTGATGCAGCTTCATGTGTCACGTGATTGCGCGCGACTGAGAGGCGGCGTTTGGCTGTGTGGCGACGTCGAGCGTGGAAAATAGTTCTTTCTGCCAGAAATCTTCAATGTAAGTTGACAAACTTTTTCATTCCTTTCTTATAAACGCTTTGCGCATACTCGCTGAAAATTTTGTGTTTCAGAAGTGAGCAGTTTTTACATTACAAGCGTTTACCCATTTTTTACTTTTCTGCATACTGCACGCCCAATGCTCTAGGAAGTTTTTTCATTGTTTAGCGTTTTTATCACCTAGTTAAGTTTTAAAAAGTGATCCTCGATTGTCCGCGGCCTCTTTCCGATCAGTTTGCAACATAGTTCAGATCTTTAAGGCGTTTTTTTGCGGAGTTATTACTAATTCTTCAAAGGTAAACAACCGCTTGGCCTCGCAGCCATAACCGTCAAATTTCAAATATTGAGAGAGGCCTTGTACTGCGTAAAAGCTATGTAGACGTATAAAACCTGTCATTTTTAAATTCCATCAGATGTGTGCGATCGCTCGCTACCTATCTGTTTTATTTATAGCGTTTCTTCGTTGAGCTACTTGCACATGGAGCCGGTAATTCGAGGTTAAAGCGCTAACCGCATGACGCGGCGACATGCCGCGCGACGCCGTCGCGCAACGGGCTGAGGGCCGCCAAAGCATTGCCGCTCGTCGCCGTCGCTCGGTTTCTGGGTTTTTAGAAAATTTCGCGTGTCGCCTGGAAGCAGCTCGCGAGGCAGCCAATCGCAGAGGGCTTTAGGGTGCTCAACTTCCGTTCTGGCTTTCTTTTTATTGCGTGTAAAGTTAGTTTTCCTAGTCCGGTTTGGGCGAAGAACCTGGTGCCTTCACGCGCTCACTTCGTCTGATCCGTGTATATATATGAGTGCATCGAGATAATTCAGTAAAAGCTTGGAAGGGTAATAAAAGAAAGAAAAAGGTTAGCGTGGCTTGATATTGTTAATTTCCGAAAGGAGCAGGAGAAAGTCGCTGCTTGCAATGCAAGTCGGCATCGCAGTGTATAGTCACCGTGTATAGGGGGTATTCACTGACGCGCTGTGCGCTGTGCATTGTGGGTAATTGAGGCGCAGTCGGCCATTTTTGTGTCCACGGAACGAACAGGGCGAACGTACGTATCAAGTGCTGTCGTGCGGTTCTACAAGCAGTGGCATCCGCAGCTATATGTTATTTATTGAGCTATCGTAGACTGTAATAGACGCGTGCACAGTGTAAACAACGGAAGCTGAAGAGCTGCGCGAAAGACCTCGGCATTTTAAGGTTCCGGAAGTACACACGAACAACTCCACCCTAACGAGACACTTCCCCGAGATGCGATGCCACGTATGGCTGGCACGGCACAACCGCACAATTATAATGGAATGTGAGAAATGTATGTCAAAATGGGCTGGACTGGAATCTTCCGGATGTGCCCTAGCAGCCAGCTCTTGTCACTATCTGTGCACGACTGTTCTTCACGCACTCAGAAGACACATTCCCGGTAAAAGAGCAGTGCGGCAATGTATCGCTTGCAGTCGTGCACATGCAATCAGCGCGCCGCCAACACTTAATCGTCGTGTTTTGTTGCAATAAAATCCTTCAAAGAGGACTCGCTAAACTTTGTGTTGCCGTACTTGCCTCATTCGAGCAAAAGAAGTCGGATGTTCGCATCGTCTGTGTCGGCTGCTAATCAAAGCAGACCGCATGCAGATTCGGCGAAGGAACGTAGGCGGGCAGAGCTGTTTTGCAGAAGGTTTGAAGAACTTTAGAAACAAATTTATATCTAATAACAAATCAAGTTTAGCTTGGCCAAAACTGCGCTTTATTTCAAGAGTTTTGTTGCAGAAAGTTATTTCGAGCCCGCAAGGCGACGAGGTGGCGCTACCGGTGTCATCGCTGTGGCATGTGGCAGCGGTTTCTTTTGCTTCCTTACCGCCACAGACGATGCAAACATCCGACTTCTTTTGATCGATTGAGGCAAGTACACCAAACAAGTTTTGTATAAAAGATACTGGCTACTAAACGCGATTTATATGCAGAATATCAGCTACAAAAACTTAGCGTCTTAGTTGGTATAAACGTTGGACGGCACGCACGTAATTGCACAAAGAGCGAGTTCGTCTGCTTCAACCGCGGCTCTTAACCCAGCCGCTTGTAACGTAGTTGCGTTCTTCGAGTGGTCAGTAGTCTTGCGGTTGGTTTCTTGTGATGAAGCTCGTCTGTAGGACAAGGAATTCAAGAATGTCGCACATATTTATGCGTGGGCACAGGCCGACGCTTACCGTGCTGTTACGCATATCGACTGCACACGGGTTGGTACCAAAGTTTTGTTTCGTTCAGGTCTCCGTCCGTATCTCGCCCACTTTGCAGATAAATCGAACTCACTCATGATACCGACTGAGTTTTCATAACAACGGTGCTGGCATGAGGCAGAGTGACAGAGCAAACGGACGCGCACGAACAGCTAACCTAACCGCCGCCCCGTACTACTACTAGTCAAAACAGGACGCAAAGATGGCGTCAGCTGCATACTGACGTCAGCTGTGACGTCATGTGAATACCCCCTATAGTCGTATTTTAAAGGGTCACCGCTGCCCTGTGACCCTTTAAAATACGATGCGTTACAAGAAATTTCATCAGTGTTTTATCGTACTTCATGCTGTTTTGTGTTGAAAATGGGATATAGCGTGATTGCATTCCCCTTGACCGAATGACGAGGCGGCGGTAACAGAGCAACGCTGAAAACGCGCTTCTGTCGCTGAGCGCCGTCGCTCCGTGCGGTATGCACCAGCGACAACGACAGGCGTTGCGACGGATCGCTAGGGGTTGTCGCCTCATGCGGTTACCGCTTTATTGGAACAGTCCATAAGCAACGACTTTCCGCGTAAAATTAGGTTTTTAAGCTTTCCTTTAGAGTAAGCACAGATTGGGGGGGGGGGGGGGGTGATATATAATTTTATAACAATTCGCAGACTTCAACGCAGTAATAGTTATATTTATATCCTTAGTAGGTCAGTACGTATTATTTTAGTACAGGCCCAGTGTTCTTTTTCTTTTTTTTTTAACGGGGGCGTGGCAAGTTATGTGGGTCAAGCTAACAATTGGCTGTGAATTAAGCGATTAGAGCTTTCAAACTTAGTCTTCTGTTTTGTTTAATTTCTAAGAACCTTTAAGCTTCACAGAGAAACAGCATATTTTGAAAAGTGAATTTCAACTATGGAAGTTCTTCAGTTATTAATCTTTGACATTGCTGACAAGGGTCAGAATTGAAACAGATGATAGGATCGAGTTTTTTGGTAACTTATGGCATGTGACCTAGAGCTGCTAGGAATTCATTTTCTGAGACAGCTTTTCTTTAGGGGTGTAGGGAAAGTAATGGTATGTTATGGGTTTTGAGAAGCATGGATTTAATGAAGTCTTTCTTTTACTGCATTTACGGCTTGTTTGGCAATAATGCTTGCAGTCCAGCTGATGCAATTGTATTGTCACACTGCTTTTGCAGCAGATTTCATCTGCCATCGAGGGAGTGCTGCCTGAATATGAAGCAGACAGCGTCATGAATCTGTTGAGGCAGTTTATTCTATCAGCCATGGGTGCCCTGCCCTAAAGCATCCTTCCTGTAAAGGAGACATTGAATTGGTAGGTATCACATGCTCATGTTTTTTGCATTCATGTGTTTGCTTTATAACTGTATAATTTTTACTGGTTCATGCTTTGCATTTATTGTTTTCTTTTGAGAGTATAAAGGGCGGATGTGTAACAGGCTTCATTAAAGCAAAGCTTGAAACCAGCTCGGTGTTGTTAAATCATTCTTGCTGTGTTTTTAGCGCGACTGACATGTTGGTGAATCTTGCTCATAGTCTGCACTAAAGAAAAGTTTTCATGGCCTCTTCAGAGCTTTAAAACAGGAGATATACTTAGCTGTTTTATTGAAGTAGTACCTACTATTTCTAGTTGAGGCAAAATTGAGTAAACCTGTGTTTTAATAGCTCAGTGACAAACATGGTGTCATAATATAGCTGACTGCACTGTGCATATGTGTGCATGTTCATGCTGACATTCAGTTACTGTTTATTTAGACTGCCTCAGCATATGTACACATACAGTG
Organism: Amblyomma maculatum; assembly: GCF_055883805.1. Lineage (NCBI taxonomy): Eukaryota > Metazoa > Arthropoda > Arachnida > Ixodida > Ixodidae > Amblyomma > Amblyomma maculatum. The sequence continues at coordinate 122,162,763 of NC_139354.1, read as the reverse complement.
ATGTTTCACTTGAACAAAGTTCAAGGGACCTTAGGAAAAAGTTTGCTGAAATGAAATTTCATTGGACTGAAATAAATGCGTGGAAGATTGTTTCCATTAGCTTCAAGAAATATTCAGTTCAGTCGTGTCCGACTCTTCGTGACCCTATGGACCATGTCACGCCATGCTTTCCGGTCTCTCACTATCTTCCTAACATCACATAACTTCATCTGCAGTGCCTCGAGGATACCATCTAACCATCGTGTTCGCTGCCTACCCCTTCTCCAGTGACCCTCAACCTTTCCCAACATCAAATCTTTCTCCAGCAACTCCTCTCTTCTCATCAGATGACCAAAGTAGCTGAGCTTTAACTTTAGAATTTGACCCTCCAATGAGCAGTCAGGGTTTATGGTCGACAATATCGACTGATTTGATCTTCTGGCAGTCCAAGGAACTCTCAAGAGTCTTCGCCAGCACCACAATTCAAACGCGTCAATTCTTCGGCGGTCAGCCTTTTTCACAGTCCAACTCTCGCATCCATACATCACAACTGGAAAGACCATAGCACGAGTTATACGGATCTTGGTTGGCAGACATGTCTCTGCTCTTTACTAGGCGGTCAAGGCTAACCATTGCTCTCTTTCCCAGAAGCAGGCGTCTCCTAATTTCATGGCTACAGTCTCCTTCCGAGGTAATCTTGGAGCCCAAGAAGAGAAAATCTGTCACAGATTTTTAGGTTGTTCAAATCTTATCTGAGCCCATTTATTTGTCACTGCGCTGATTTGCAAGTGAAGAATGCGTAACCTTTTGCAGCACTTTTGAAAGGACTACAGTGGTTTTGAACTCTATTACTGTGCAAGCTCCTGAGAATCTTGCCTATCACAACGGCCTGCTGAGGAGACAAGGCTTTCATTTTCTCCAAGCAGATCATGGTTAACCAAAATGCACACATTTGCAATTCTTGGAGCTAAAGGGCCTAGTAGGGCTGAAGATCTGGCTTTGACTGGCTATGACTGTACAGCTAATTAAGCGTGCAGACAGCTATGGATTCATCTGGTTACAAGCTAGTTTAGGCAGCCAATTCACTTTAAAGCTAAATAACGGCCACTTTTCTTCACGCGATAATGAAGAGTGGTTCTTAACATAAAAATATGCTACAAGGAGTGCAGACTGTGCTTTTTTTAAACGCTCAGTATGACTTTGAAGACACAGGATAGCACCGCGGAAAATGTTCGTTGAACTGAAATGAGCAATAACTGAAGTTTGTTAAAATGAAGTGCGTTTGCATAGTGTTCAATAGAGCTTCAGGGGGGTATTTAATAAAGTTCGTACAACTGAATACATCGTCAAAGTGACGTTTGTTCAAGTGGTATTCTGTTTTTCTGTGACAAAATGACAACATTTACTTTGCTCAAAGCAACATATACACAAATATTTACTTTCTTGCTAATCACCAAGATTTGCAATTAACTTCCGAACTCATTTTATTCACAACCTAAATAAATGCATCATTAACCCTAGAGCCAAATAGTTACTAGCAATAACAAAAGTAATATGTTGATATTTATCTGTTGGAGAACATTTTCTGTTTGTTTTGTGTGTTTTTGAGTTCTGCAAACATGAGGGGGCTTGTTACAGATGGGGTGGGCTGCAAGACGAAGGGAAGTATCAGTGTGGCGGCCTTTTTGTGTTTATCAAATAATAATGCATTCTAACATGTAAAACGAATGCCTTTACAACCTGCTAAAAATCTTTTTAAATTGCATGTTTGGGTTCTGCCTGGATAAACATAGATGGCAGAGAGAGATCTTTCTGCCATGGGGTGTGAACTGTATTTTGTGCAGAAAGCCAGAGGCTGTCGAACATGTGTTATTGTTGATTGTGTTTTTGGGGGGCAATATCCTACAGTGAACTTTGCTCAAAGGTGTTCCTTTAAACCCCCATGGAATTTGGTTCTCAGGTGTTAAAAATTACAACAGTGTTCTGTAAGATATGATAAGGCTATTAAGCTTGCATAGCGCATGGAAGCGCCGAATGGCTGTTCGCCATGCTGATCTTTATTATCAGACCTATCCAAGAGTATAATGAGGGTTTTGTCCAACAGATGATGTTTTGAAAGCTCAGCCATGTGTACCTGTGTTTATCAATGTATTTGAAAAAGTGATCAGTTTGAATGCAATAATTAGAGGTATTGTACCTAAGCTAGCTCTCGGCCAGCCTGTAGTGTTTGTGAAAAGGCAAATGTGACAAGAAGGGTGTTTTGCTAGAGCTTTTAAGGCTCTTAAATCTGTGCAGCTCTGCTTTAGTACATGCATTGTCTCCTGTACATGGCTAGTTAAATGATTTCTGTTTATTTTATTACAAAAAGTCATTCTAAATCTTTAGATAAGCTTGCTCACCTCTATTGTTTGCATTGTGTTCACGCATGCTATAGCTGGAAATGATGCAGTATTAGTTACAAGTAAATAAATAAAAGGAGCAGCAACTACATTTCCTTCGTCCGCACATTTTTAAGAGAAACATACATGGGCTCATTAGATTTTAGTGTTATTTGCAACTGTGTTTGATAGTGAAAGATCTTCCTGTCATTGCATAGAAATCTTTCAGAAACCTCTGAGATAGTTTGATACCTTGTGATGTGGAGGTTGACTTCCCAGACAGTAATGTATTCCTATAGTTCATACTGCACCAGCCAAAAGATGAGACACAGCAAAGAGGAGGACAGGACAAGGCTGGACTATCAACTGAATGTTATTGATAAGAAGAAAACAGCGAAGACTCCTTCCGAAAAGCTCGCGCACAACCGAACCGGTGGAATGGCAGGAAATTGGGAAGAAGATGATGAAGAAAATTCAAAGCCAATTCCAAGTCAAGGCCTAACTAACGACTTTTCTAATAGATAAAATTCCTTACAATGAAGGCTAACCGACGCCTTAGCCACACACTTGTCCTCGGCTTTAGCAATGTAAAATGCTTCAACCAACTCTGCAGAGTTGATTACCATTGCTGTAAACTACACCCGTATTATTGAAGTCAGGTGCACAAAGGGACGGGTCATGCTCCGACTTACACTCTCGGGATTGCACATGTAGCGCAAGATTAGAACTCGCCTTCCCTCCCAGAGAATTGGAGTGCTCCGTCAGGTGCACATTTAGACATCTGCCTGTTTGCCCGTTGTATTTACAGCGAGAAACAAGATAGGAGCCTTGTGCGCTAGAGTTAGAAAGGGGCTCGACAGTGTACCTCGTGATAGTTTTCGTTGTGCAGTGTCACATAAGAAAAAGTTCACCACCTGCAGAAAGAATGTGGTCTACCACGTTCCGCTGAATTGTGGCCGGTGCTACTACGGGCAGACAGGCAGATGTCTAAATGTGCGCCTGACGAAGCACTCCAATTCTCTGGGAGGGAAGGCGAGCTCTAATCTTGCGCTACATGTGCAATCCCGAGAGTGTAAGTCGGAGCATGACCCGTCCCTTTGTGCGCCTGACTTCAATAATACGGGTGTAGTTTACAGCAATGGTAATCAACTCTGCAGAGAGTTCGTTGAAGCATTTTACATTGCTAAAGCCGAGGACAAGTGTGTGGCTAAGGCGTCTGTTAGCCTTCATTGTAAGGAACTTCATCTATTAGAAAAGTCGTTAGTTAGGCCTTGACTTGGAATTGGCTTTGAATTTTCTTCTTCATCTTCTTCCCAATTTCCTGCCATTCCACCGGTTGGGTTGTGCGCGAGCTTTTCGGAAGAAGTCTTCGTAGTTTTCTTCTTATCAATAACATTCAGTTGATAGTCCAGCCTTGTCCTGTCCTCCTATTTGCTGTGTCTCGTCTTTTGGCTGGGGCAGTATGAACCCATACCAACATGCCCAGTCGTCAACCTTGTTGTATTCCTATAGTACCGTATGCATGCACAGTAGATAAACGTAACCCCTTGCATATATCACTGAATCTTCCACTCTAGAAGAGAATTTTGTGCACAAGCATTTTACTGTAGTTTGCCTCTGTGGAGCATTGTATTTCTAATTCTGTGCTTCTCTTTTTATGCTGTTACTCAGCAACATATGAAGTATTCCTTGTTTGTTTCTGTTACTTGTGCATTTGACTTTTCCTTTTATTATTCGAAATAACTTTCTTCCTGCTGTTCTGACTAGTGTTTTCGTATGCATATGCAGTCCTCTTGATGCTTCATTGAGCCATATCTGGAGACTCCCTGTTGCCGTGGTCTCTGCCGACAAGTAAAAACTAGGCAACCTGACTTCCGGGACAAGTAGCAGTGGGATGTAGCTGCATGGTTTCTTCAGCATCCATGTGGATTTCTTATAAAAGACAGGTATTTCTCCTATATTTGACTTTCATATGTGATCAAGATTTTACCTTGGTGACAAGCTCTTGAAGGAAAGGATGGACATTTATGGCACTTTCTTAATTTCTTACTCTCGGGAATACACTATTACGACTTGTTAACTGCATATGTAGCAAAAATTATGTGTGACTGCATATTCCAGCAGTAAGGTGCATGATTTTTTAAGGATGAAATAATTTTGCTCCTATTGTCGGTAGCCTACTATTGACGAGCCAAAGCAGGCAATATTAGGTACCAAAAAGTGATTATGCAGGGCCGGGTGGGTTTTAATGAGATAAGCTCTCCACTTTTTAAGCCTTTGTACAGGGCCAACGTGTCTCCCTGAATGTGTCTGGGACACGTGCAAGTCTTGTATCCTCAAAAGGACCTTGTCTAAATTTAAATAAAAGTAGCACCAACCTATTTTGAGTACGACCAGTTCAGCAGTAAGCTCAAAATTGAAGCAAAAAGGCATTCATGTCCTGTGTGATGTCAGTGCACTTTAAAGAGCCCCAGCTCATCAAACGCTCTGAAGTCCTCCCCTACAGCATCTCTCATAGCCTGGGTTGCTTTGGGATGTTAAACCACATAAACCAAACCAGTCATTTTTTACCACCCCATATGGCTTGTCTTTCCACGTATCTCCAAAAGGTAGTGCCTACATAAGACTTGCCACTATTCCTGAGATTACCTAGATTATTATGTATTTATGTATTTTATGATTATGTAATTTTCCTCAGTGGAGCATTGCGTTTTCAATTCTGGGCTTTTCATGCTGTCACTCAGCAACCATATGAAATACTCCTCCTATGTTTCTTTTACTTGTGCATTTGACTTTTCCTTTATTATTCAAAAAATCTTTCTTCCTGCTGTTCTGACTAGTGTTCTCATATGTACATGCAGTCCTCTTGTTGCTTCATTCGACCATATCTGGAGACACCCTGTTGCCGTGGTCTGTGCCGACAAGTAACAAGGCAACCTGACTTCCTGGACAAGTAGCAGTGGGACGTAGCAGCATCCATGTGGACTTCTTATAAAAGAAAGGTATTCTAAATTTTGCTTTCATATGTGATAAAGATTTTACCTTGGTGACAAGCTCTTGAAAGGAAAAGATGGGCATGAGTGGCACTTTCTTATTTTCTTACTCTCTGGGAATACACTATTGAGACTTGTTACCTGCATATGTAGCAAAAAGTATGTGTGACTGCATATTGTAGGCTAACTATAATATACTTCATCATTCCCTATTATCGCTCTTGTATCCCCTAGGTGCTTGGTGTAGCTGGTCTCCTTCAGTAATTACTTATGTGTGTGTGTCATCTGCTATGGCAAACATAGCCATATCTCAGGAAAAATGGGAGCAAACAGGCATAGTGGCATCACTTGCTGGTAGCATGCACCAAAATGTATGTATACATACTGATACGTTGCCGCTCAACATGTGTATTTGCTTGATGCAGCAAATAGCAGAGGAGAGAGTATCTGATGACCAAGCATACTGGCGTGTAAATTTCACTCCTTTGTTTCCTGGGCCCCTATTGTGATAAACTAATGTCGAATGATACAGAGGATCAAAAGGAATACAACTAAACACAGCAATAGTCTCATTCCTGAGGGTGTTTTGCAGGTACTAGTTTGTACAGAAAGTGGTTGGAAACCAGTTAGCATATTTTGAGGAAAAACAGGCATCTGAGTAAAGAGAGATGTGTGTGATGCTAGCACAAAGTGTGCAAAATTGGCAGAAAAATTTTGAGCATATATATTTCTTTTCTAGGTGACACCATGATAAATTTTGATATGGCTGGTACATCAAACGCACAATGTCGTTGCCGTCGGAAACGAAGTGTTTCTGTGTCAAGGGTTTGTGCAATAAAAGAAGGTATGAATTTGCATCTGTTTCTTTCGCCACTCTCACTTTTCACGAAATATTACATGCATGTGAATAGTGAGTAAAATACACGTTATTATTGGACACTTGAAATATAGTTAGCATAACACAAGGTATTAATACTTTGTATGAACACGATTCTTTAAAATAACGGTGGCCAATTATCGGAACACAGTCGTTACAGTGTCCATGTACGCTATCAATAGGCTAATCATAGGAGGTATAAATACGTTCTATGTAAATACATTCTATTCAATCACGGTGGCCAATTGTCGGAAGGGAGATCATACATAGATTATACGTGTTCTAAAGACTTTCTTTTGATGGTCGATAGCTTCTATGATCATATTGTCTAAAGACATTGCATAAAGTGAACATAGACATTTTTGTAAGGGTATAATCATTCCGGCCAACCTCTGTCTTTCCTTTCAATAAATCCATCTATCTTTCTATCGATTTCACTGCCAAAGTTCGCTCGAGGAAATAAACTACTGGCGCACACGTGTATGGAGGTCAGAATTTGAAGAAGCGCTAACTGAGCAGCAAGCAAAGGCACCTGCGAATGAATATCTGCGTCAGGAAAGAATGCGGCACGCGCATCACTATTCCAATATTCCGCGACCTATAGCGGCCGCCAAAGGCCTGCCTCGAGACACGTACTCTCTGTACTGCAATAACATCAGTGCTCGGATGGCGAAACTGAGCAAGCTGATTGTTCTTCTGCCTACGTGTTGACGTATTCTCTTGCATTGCTAATGGGAGTAGGTGCCCTAAAGATAGAACGCTAGTACTACTTAACGCATCGTGTTGTCAAACTTTTCCTAACGAGCACCGTGCTTCAGGCGGCAGTAAGAATCGCTACTTCGCTTGGCCTGATACACCATTCTCTTATATAATGTCTTTGCCGCTCTCAGTGCATAAGCATAATTTTGCGAAATTCTGAGTTGGGGTGTTTTTCTGGCACCAATGCACGATGTGCTTTTTGACGCGTAAGCATTAGAACTCCTTGTGGTGTTCTGTCGCCCGATGTGAGCGCCTTTGACAGTTTGAGCTCAGGCGCCATCGAAAAATTCCGGTCTTGCATCCGAGTTGTGGCTTTTCATGTGACCTGACAGGGCACTCAAGCGTCGATGGTTGCGTAGCGTCACGAGGTCGCACTGCGTGGTAGAGTTGGTACGGCAGCCACAAATGGTGCTGCAGCCTACTCCGGCATCCTCCTTCATTACAAAGGGTGAGTTGGGAATCGCGCACATTGTGGCTTTAGCGCCGCGAGTCAGACGTCGTACACATAAGCGATGCACATACGCGCCGCAGCGAGGACAGGGGAGGTTAATATGCGTTGGCTGCAGAGAGTGGGAAAGATGTGGTAATGTGCGCTGCAACCGCGGTGATGCGTTGGTGCAGTATTACACCAGCAAGAACAAAGAGTTGATCGCAGTTGCGTGCAGCTTATCTCGCTGTCATCACACAATGGAGAGAAGGCCTGCTAAGTCAGATGGACTAGTAGTTAATAATCAGTGTTGTAGAAAAGTAATGTCCGTGTAACGTTTTTACATAAATTAAGCATAATCAGTTGCATATTGGAAAAAAGTAATGCTTGAACGTATACTCCATAGCATTCCCTCTCATTGACTAGAAATGTTTTTCTTTCTAATTCAATATTTATCCAGCCCCAAAAGGCTCACACTGATCAATATGAAACGCAATATTTCCCAGCTCTTTCAGTGTTCTCAATGCTTGTTGGCGGCTCTGCACCAGCAAAAAGTAGAGACGTTGTATGAAGTGTCACCTCTTCTGGCGCTTAATTACAATGGTATACACAACAGAGCGACATGCCTTTCATTATTATTAAATATTAGTCGTATGCTGGTTCAATACATTTAAGGAAGTGGCGGTACAATCCTCACTATAGGTTCTATGCAGCTGTTCTTATACTTATTTGGACCAAATCAGGGCTTCCAAAAGTATCTGCAATGGTTCTCGTCAATTCTCAACGAAGAATGCAAGCTCCTTCTCGCCACGGCCTATCTAGACCTCAATGTCCAGAATCTGTCAAAGTTGCGGCACTACTTCCCTTAATGCTTAGAAAAACCTTTTATACGACTCATTATTCTCCAGTGTTATAAATTTCTATTTCTTAGTTTGGAATACAAGTTTCAAATATTACAAAACTTCAAGCACTGAAAACAAAGCTGTTCATGCAATTAACAACAATTATAATAATGCACACATCAAACCTGCCTTTGAGGCATTAAACATTGTACTCTATATGCAATTATACTCTGGCCTTTTGCATAGGAGGTACACAAATCGAGTACTGCATTTCTCGCCGATTTGTCTAGACTACTATGTAGAGAATGCCTCTTGAATACGCAAATTGGACACCATTGGCCTTGACTTCGAACACTGTCGCAGACAACACTGTCACTACTTCAAGTTTATTTTAAACAATTGCGATGAATTGTAATTTGTGCAGAACTTCGAATCTATTGTTTCTGTATTATCTATCAATGAAATTCAGTTTGTGCGTGTATGTTTTTCTTCATTATCTCATAAATTATTTATTTACTAAGAAAGCCTTGCTGTGGTGTATTCCCTATTGATCTGAATATTTGATGCTGTAAGGGACCGACAGGCACAACAGATTAGCGCGGGCCCCGACGGAACGCTGTGGCAAACGCCTAACAAGAACATTGCACTCGTGACGACAGGCGGGTCGTGACAGGAGCGCTCTGATATTTTGTTTCCTTTTCTTTTTTTTTTTGTACACCGCATTGAGCGCGCTGTCTTGACCTCGCGGGGGCAGGTGAGACGCTCATTCAATGCAAGCGCCCAATGGAAGGACGTGACTCTAGGAATTTTGTCTTTCCTTTTTTTTCTGAGAGAGAGGGTTCAGCCCTCTTAAAGTTGAAGGGGGCGCTGTACGTCGGAACGAACCAATCAGGTAAATGTTGGTTGTGATTTGTCGTTGCGGAAATTAGGGCTTGACCTAAGGGGCTTAAAACCGAGCCCAAGCCCCGCCGGGATGATGCAGTGGTAAGACGCCCGACTACTGTGCCGGAGTATCCGGGTTCGAATCCGACCTCGGCGGCTGCGTTTCGATGGAGGCGAAACGAAGAGGCGTTCGTGTGCTGTGCGATGTCAGCGCACGTTAAAGATCCCCATGTGCTCGAAATTGCTCCGTAGCCCTCCACTACGGCTCCTCTTTCTTTCTTTCCAATTTCACTCCCACCTTCTTTCCCTTACGGCGCAGCTGAGGTGTCCACAGGAAACAAGTGAGACAGTGACCTGGCCTTTGCCTTCCTATAATCAATCAGTTTATGTTATACCGAGCGCGATGGCATGGTCCGGCGTTCTGGACGATGTTTTGATGCTCGGCATCGTCGGCTATATGCCAAGGTGGGAATATTTCCCTTTTAGCCGGCTCCAACCTGTATCTCTGCTGTAAATGTTGTAAATAGTTGCTATGTGTATAAAATTCAGTTTTATTCTCGTCAACTCCGCTGCAACACGTATCTACCGTCTCTGGGAAGCACCCCTGGTGCACAAGGTAAAAAGAACCACCAACGGAATATCACTGGCGGAGTCGGCAGGATGTCTCTACGGGCTAATTAGACAGAGTAAGGCAGCAGAGAAGACGGCGGAGGAGCAGGCGGCGAGACGCAGCAGCAAAGGAAACCTGGAGAGGTAGCAGCAAGGACCAGAACGGACCAGGGACGCAGGACTGCAGCCGGTTAGGAAGCGCAGCGCGTCGGTCAGCAGCTGGTCTACGCGAGTTGGCAGCAACGCACCCAAGGCCCGAGGAGGGCGGCAGCGCATCGCAGGCTCCACGGAAGGTGGCGGCGGACATCGATACAGGAGAGTGTTCAAAGGAGATCAACATATCCAAACCGTGATTTTTCCCTTGTCCCATTGTTCGCGTCTCTGTCTGCGTTCGAGCCGGTTGTGCAGTTTTAAGGGTGCGTGGGTTCGCATCGATACTTTCTGAGTTTAAACCTTGGTAGAGGAAAACAAGTAGAAATGGATAAAAGGTGAAGTTTGGAAGCGGAACAGGCGCGGTTAAAGGTGCTGCAGGCAGAATTGCAGAGGCTAAAGGGAGGAAATGCGCTCAGTTTCGAGTGCAGTATGCTCGATTTGGACCACGCGATTGAAGTTGCAATCGCGGAGCGCCATAAAGCTGATCGGAAGATCACTATAGCAACAGGGTGGATGAGGGCAGCTGGCGCGGAAATGCCCAGCATAGCGCCACTAGTTACACCACCAGAGCCGGAAAACAATTGCTCTTTGAGTGACAATATTGAGGCTTCTCCAGCGTCAAGCGATAAAGGGGAAAGCGGCCAGGTATCGGCAAAATGCGAGCCAGGTTCCCATGAAGCCGATTCGGCATTGCCGCAAACCCAACCTCAGGCAAGCTCAGAGAAGAAGCGGTTCGAACAGCGAGAACCTGTCACGGACAACCGACGCGACCCCGTGGAGCTAGCGAGAGGGGGAAATACCTCGCAGGTGCAACGGCACACTGCGTCTAGCATATTGCATGAAGTGCCCTGTACTACTGCCCTCAGCAGGAGCGGCCCTTTCGAGGCAACGAGTGAAGACGGGTATGTAGGACAACGCAAAGAGGGCTGTGCAAGTTTCAAACGCACCCGGCGAAAGCCTGACCGCGTGGTCCGAGGACAAACCATTGTCGCTAGACAATATCTAGTCAGGCGAAACGAAGGTAGCTCCTGCCTTTTCAAGGTTCGTAGTTGCCCCGGAGCCGGAAAATGCCTGTCAAGCAGGGCACGGCATTCGGAGTGTTAGGGCCAAAGGGAATGGGGCAAAAGGCGCCCATCGAGGTAAGTGCAAGTAGACAGGCGCGTAGTTCACATATTGCAAGCACGCCTGAGGTACCGTGCTATCTACTGTTCATCACGCCAGGTCAAGCGTCGCACGGGTTTCGTTAGCCCATGCAAAGGGGGTGAACAGGGCAAGGCGCAAGATCTATTGTCGCGGCGTAACGTGCATAGCCTGCTCTCGGGAGCATCACATGGTGAGGAATTAGGCTCTAACGATAGCCAGGAGGTATTCGACCCTGGGTGATACAAGCGGTTGAGTTTTAACTCTGTCGCGACTGTGGCCCAAGACATCGCACGCCGGCTCGAAAGAACACAGCGGCAGGGCGTGCGGCCGCGGAGACAGGTTGGCGTCCACGGACGAAACGCTGGCGCCGAGTGCTGAAGCATGGCAAGTGTGCGCGTCTATGTGTGGGTGTTCGCGAGGACAATCGGTGCGCGCGAACACGAGAACTGATGCCTGCGCATGAACTTGAGCTTTGTGTGAGGCGCAACTTGTGCACGCAAATCGTGTGTTTGTGTGAAGTGATCACGCTAGCGTTATAGTTCTGTTTTGATTTTTATGCTTAGCATGATATTTGTTTGTTGCTGTTGTGCCCCTACAATATGTGAGTATTGTTTGTCCGTATGTAGTGTTGGCGTTGTGGTCACATTTGGGCAGTAGCGCTAGGTTTCATCGGTTCCTGAAGGAATTCTAAACGGCGGCATTGGGCCCCATGTAGAATCTTAGAAGGGGCATGTAAAGGACCGACGGGCACAAACAGATTAGCGTGGGCCCCGATGGAACGCTTTGGCGAACGCCTAACAAGGGCACTGCACTCGTGACGACAGGCGGGTCGTGACAGGACCGCTCTGTTCTTTTCTTTCCTTTTCTTTTTTTTTGAACACCGGGTTCAGCGCGCTGTCTCGACTTCGCGGGGGCAGGTGAGGCGCTCGTTCAATGTAAGCGCCCAATGGAAGGACGTGACCCTAGGAGTTTTGCCTTTCCTTTTTTATGAGAGAGGGTTTCAGTTCAGTCGTTCAGTCGTGTCCGACTCTTCGTGACCCTATAAAACATGTCACGCCACGCTTTCCGGTCTCTCACTATCTTCCTAACATCACATAACTTCATCTGCAGTGCCTCGAGGATGCCATCTAACGATCGCGTTCGCTGCCTACCCCTTCTACGGCGACCCTCAACCTTTACCAACATCAAATCTTTCTCCAGCGACTCCTCTCTTCTCATCAGATGACCAAAGTAGCTGAGCTTTAACTTTAGAATTTGACCCTCCAATGAGCAGTCAGGGTTTATGGTCGACAATATTGACTGATTTGATCTTCTGGCAGTCCAAGGAACTCTCAAGAGTCTTCGCCAGCACCACAATTCAAACGCGTCAATTCTTCGGCGGCCAGCCTTTTTCACAGTCCAACTCTCGCATCCATACATCACATCTGGAAATACCATAGCACGAGTTATACGGATCTTGGTTGGCAGACTAATGTCTCTGCTCTTTACTAGGCGGTCAAGGCTAACCATTGCGCTCTTTCCCAGAAGCAGGCGTCTCCTAATTTTATGGCTGCAGTCTCCTTCCGAGGTAATCTTGGAGCCCAAGAAGAGAAAATCTGTCACAGCTTCCACTTCATGTCCATTGATGCTCCAGGACTTGACAGGGCAAGATGCCATGATCTTTGTCTTTTTAATGTTCAGTTTAAGCCCAAACTTCTCACTCTTCTTGCACGCGCATCAGAAGACTCATGAGTTCCACTTCACTTTCTGTCATTAAAGTGGTATCATCCGCATATCTAAGGTTGTTGACACGTTTCCCAGCAATCTTCACTCCAACTGAAGACTCGTCCAGACCGGCCTTCCTCATGATGCACTCAGCATATAGGTTAAATAGGCAGGGCGACAGTATGCAGCTTTGTCTCACTTATTTCTCAATCGGAAACCAATCAATAAGACCATGCCCAGTTCTGACTGCGACCTCTTGCCCTTCATACAGGTTCTGGAGGAGACAGATGAGGTGAATTGGAACTCCCATCTCTGGAAGAGCTTGCCACAGTCTGCTGGGATCTATGCAGTGAAACGCTTTGGTATAATCAATAAAGCCGAAGTAGAAGGGTTTCTGGAAATCTCTTGCTTTTTCCATGATCCAGCGAAGGTTGGCAATCTGGTCTCTAGTTCCTCTGCCCTTGCGAAACCCA